>NC_086068.1:39767449-40396616 GCF_947568885.1 Cydia strobilella | reverse complement strand
CTTTGTAATGCGTATAGTTAAAAAACTACTCAACGGATTGTCAAGTTTTTTATTTTATTTTGTAGCTAATATTATCAGGTTTCATTTAAATGAAAGAATATGTGACCATACTATAGAACATTTAGTTGTTATTTTCAGTAGAAGGAAAAAAATAAAAACATAACTTTCTTAATATTCAGCCGCCATCTTTAATTTCTTAAATGGTATTTTTTTTCCGATTACAGGTGTCAATACGAATTGATTGATATATCAGTCACTAAAATCGGTGCACACATTTTGTGTCTACAAATTTTTTTTAATTTTGCAGCCGCCATTTTGGAAAAGGTCCGCCATCTTGAATTCTAGTGGATGAAATTTGTGTTTCCTCGGATGAAATCATTCAGATTGGTCCCTAGTATCACTGGGCAAAGCGGCTTGCTTTCTGCATAAAGTGCAGTTTCATTTTGCTAACCGCTATAGCTAGCAACCGCTAGTACTATAGCACCCAAAAGAAAAGGATGTGTAGTATTTTTTGTTCTTATTTACTGCCAATTTGGTTTGACCAAATATAATAACAAATCTTTATGGAAAAGTTTTGTACACTGGTATCATTTAGTAGAAAATGTATGTCTATGATTGGAGCAACCACAAAGCCGTTCCAATTTAAATTTTTATTGCAACAGTCATTATCTGCTCAACAGTCGGTCGCTTTCGAACAGATTCTTTGTGTATAATTTAGAGTATTTCTTTCTTTATTCGTTATTAGTGTATAATTTTTACACAGTTTAAAATGTCGTCTAATGCAGAAAATGATAAGAAATCCATTCCCGATATTATTATCGACAAAACCAGGAACTGCAGCTATCAAAGATTACGGTTCTTTGGTAAAGTAAGTACTGATATATTTCTATACAAGTTGAACATATCTTGATAATGCATACCTCCTTAGTTGATATTTATACCCTTTACGACAAATTCATTACATAATATGGTGCCCTTATGCCTTTGTAGGTCTCTAAAACCTGCAAAAAATCATCAAACTCTGAAAACGAGACATTTCTCGTTCTCGTTCGTGGCTCATTACTCTCATTAGCCATGCATTTAAAATTTGCTTACTGATTATAATATCAACAATTTTATAATATAAATCGAAAACAAATAGGGTAAAACACAAATATGGAAAGGCTGCATCAGTTGTATATAGATATTTATCAGGGTTGTAAATGTGTAGTAATGCAGCTAATTAAAAAAATATGAGTAACTTACGATTTCTTCCAGTGATTGGCTAACTTTGTTTTGTTCATAATTAATTATTTAATTGCTTGTCTGTTATAGTTAAATTGAATAAGTTTTAAAATTTCAAGTATTTTAGTCCCAATTTTCTTCTGGTCTGTTAATATCCTCCATTATGTTTACTCATAATTTTATGTAACCAAAGCATTTTAATACACATGTTAAGCATTTTAGATAGTTCATCATACAAATTGTAAGTATCTTAATTGAAACTTGAACATTGTCCTATTGTAGGGAGGTTTTGCAAAATGCTACGAGATCCAGCATACTGGTACAAAAGAAGTGTTTGCAGGCAAGATAGTGCCCAAGTCCATGATGACAAAGTCCAGTCACAAAGAGAAGATGGCTCAGGAGATATCCATCCACCGCTCACTGTCTCACAACCATGTTGTAGGCTTCCACAGCTTCTTTGAAGATGTTTCTAACATTTACATAGTCCTAGAGCTGTGTAAAAGGCGGGTGAGTCTAAATATATTTTGAACTATTTACTTAATGTTTCATTTTTAACCACTGTATTTCTAATAGAGAAGTTATTTTAGTTTTCTGCTGGACATAGGCCTAACAAGTCAGCTAAACTTATAGTTCTACACATTTAACAGTCAAAAGATATCCTACAATATTTGTGGCAATCTAGGTTCTCTACTGATGAACATGTTTACTCCACTCCTATTGCTATATATATATATATATAGGTATTGCTGTTATGCTTACCAGCATGCTGCCAAATAATGTTGTTTATACATTTGTAAAAATTAGTGCTCGCCATTTCTAAACATTCCCAAAGTTTCTAAAATATGTGTATGCTCTTACACCTTAGACCTTAGACAATAAAGACGTGTTCACATATTTTTGAGCCATTTGTCTGGATATTTTTGCATTCAACTGTACATGTCGTCGGGGCGGGGATAATGCAATACCGCACAACTAACAAAGTCGAAAGAGTTTGACATTGAAACAATGTACAAGGAAATTGGACCTTACTGCATTTGTTAGTTATGTGGTATTACACTATCCCCGACAATGTGGTACTTTCAATTAAGTATCATTTATGTATATTATGAGTGCATAGAGCAAACCAACTTATACTATGAGAGCCCCTCATCCAGTGGATCAGTGGGACAAATATGGCCTGGTGCTGTTCCTGTTCCTATTCCTGGTGATTAAGATTGTAATAATATGTGCCATTTTCAACCAAAAGGGTACTCGTTGTCGCTTGTCAGTAAGGCGCTATTTCTATATAGCTTCAATTATATATCAACCTTATCAACAAGTGACAATGTGGTACCTTTTGGTTGAAAACGACACATATATGCAACCATTCAGTATTGTTGTGTTGGTTACAAGTTCAAACAATACTTAATAGCTACATACACAGATAGTGAGATAGCTCAATATTTTTTTTTATTAAAAACCACATAAATTTTCCTGGATACCTCTACTAATGATAAGTTTGCTGTACGGAAAACATGGAAATAAATTAGAATAATAGTTTTTATTGATAAAATTAAAAATTAATCAAATGGATGAACTGATCTTGAGAAAACATGATTAAGTACCACAACTCGAAAACCTATTTTCAAACAAAAAACGGCATCCAAATAGGTTCATCCTCTTAAGAGGTACAGTGACACTGGCAGACACACACAGACATCCCTCTTTTTGCGTAGGGGGGTTGGGCGGATTGAATATAAACTTTATTGTTCAGTACCTGGGAGAACGGGCTTTGCTCGGAAAACATATAAAAACTCAAAAGTGCCAGTTGTTCCAGAGATAACACCTAGCTAGATCGATTTTTAGCCCTTGAAAACTCCATATAGCAAATTTCATCGAAATCGTTAGAGCGTATATATATACAAGAATTGCTTATTTAAAGGTATAAAGATTATGGGCCTTGCCACTTAGTGCATAAAGCTACAAAATGGTTTGTGTTTGTACATTGTTTGAGTGGGGCAGTAGGTATATTAAAAAAAATACACATGTAAATGCAGAGCGAGAAATGCTTATATATAATGTTTTGCAAAGCGAGTAATAAAAAGCTGATGCCAGTGATATATTATTTATTATTATCAGTGATTGGCGATTACATGGCCACACTCCACAGTCAGTGGATCTAGTAGAAATGTTAGTATAGATTACATGGATATCTCAGTAAACCCACAATATTGATTACATGGCCACACTCCACAGTCAGTAGATCTAGTAGAAATGTTTGTATAGATTACATGGATATCTCAGTAAACCCACAATATTGATTACATGGCCACACTCCACAGTCAGTAGATCTAGTAGAAATGTTTGTATAGATTACATGGATATCTCAGTAAACCCACAATATTTATTAAATTTGTTCACAAAAACCCTACTTAAGTAGTCTTGAAATACATTTACTTACTATATAACAATGTTTAAAATAAAAAGCATTTTTTTTATCCCTAGTTGCAACCGAATCTCTGATCACAGAAATCAGATTTCATACATTTGTTGTTCCTTTATTCTTACGAAAATATTTGTAGTCTCGGATTTTTTTATTTAATGTTTATTGTCCAGAAGAAAAACATACGCGCACATATGCACATATGCGTTCTAAACCTAAACCGTCATACCTAACCCCCAAGTGCGGGCTTATGTGGCTTAAGTTTACATTAGGGTCGGTACTCGGTACAGAGTGTACAGACGCTGCAACATGTATGGGAACTGCACGCCGACGCCCGCGCCGACGCCGACGCCGACGTTTGCACATGGCGTGCAGTTTCCATGCAAATTGCAGTCCGTCTGTATCAGCCCTTATTCTGGATATCACTATAATCTTTATTAAGCTAATCTAGATAATTACAGCCATATCGTTAAATTATAAAATGTAGCCAAGCCCATGGTTGTTTATGCAGACAAAGTTTTATAATGTAATGTTGGTTGGTTGTTGGTAGTCTATGATGGAGCTCCACAAGCGGCGAAAAGCGATCACGGAGCCAGAGACCCGGTTCTTCATGCACCAGATACTTGAGGGCGTGCGATACCTGCACAACAACCGCATTATCCACCGTGACCTCAAGCTGGGGAACCTGTTCCTCAATGACGAACTGCACGTCAAGATTGGCGACTTTGGACTCGCTGCTAGAATTGAATTTGAAGGTAAGACATTTAAGTTAAAACCAACCTTGCAAAATTAATTAAATAAATAAATAATAAATAAATCTCATATATCAAACTTTCACAGACATAATCCAAAATGGCACTGGCTCCTTTTAACATTTAATTACGTATATGCTCAGTTAAGTTCAATTTGTATTTCATTATTCCTTGTGACATAGCTGCATCAGAGATTCAGTACTGACAAACAATCATTTTAATAGTCAATTTTTTTAGAATAGCAATTTTTATCGAATGTGAACTAAATCACTAGTCCAGATTATATAGAATAAACAAGTTCATCTAAGATCCGAGTAATATAAAGATCATATAAAAGAAATTGACTCTTTTCAGGAGAGAGAAAGCAGACTGTTTGTGGAACACCTAACTACATTGCACCAGAGATACTGACTAGGAAAGGTCACTCTCTGGAAGTGGACATTTGGAGCTTGGGTTGTATCATGTACACGTTACTCGCCGGGAAACCCCCCTTCGAGACCTCCTCTCTGAAGGATACATACAAGAGAATAAAGGAGTGTGAATACAGGTACAGCTACAGAATAAACTACTTACTTAAATAATTAAGCTAATGAGTTTAATAATAATAAAGTCTATCAGTTATTAATGTGGCGATTACTCCACCAACAAGAGCCGAGCTCTTAAGTTATGATGATGATTATGATGCAGTAACTAATCAGTAATATAGTACTTGTATATTCGAAGCTACTATTTTATAAAAAATTATGAATCAATTACGGTTTAAGAAGAATTTATGACCGTTCTCTTCTTTTCTTGATGGACTTGAGGGCGGTGTTGCCCGTAGCCAATGTCACGTAAAAGGGTAGGAACAAAATAAATGCTCTTAGAGCACAACGCTGTTCGGTGGTTGTTGTAGTTGTCTGGTAAAACCGATAGCTGGATTTTACGAGAAGCACGTGGACTACCGGCCGTTGACTCCAAAATGGTGGTTAAACACGCTTTGAGATTAATTCTCCATTCACTGCACACTACCACATTAGATTATTGTATAATAAAGCTATCGATATTACACTTTAAACAATATTAATGAGCAAAAAACAAAGGAATTAATCACGAGGCTACTATCAAGATGGCGTTCTAACCGGAAGTCCTTTATGACCGTCAATTATAAACGCAGTGTGATTGTGTTGTTCACAATAGCGAGAGCATATACCGCGCCGTGGTGGCGTGCGGCTCGGGCAGCTGGCGCGCCGCGCACGCGCGCCTGGCGCGGGCGCTGGTCGAGGACAATACGCTCAACCATCGCCTCAGGTGGTACCCTGCACGGTGGTGGCCGCTCACGTCACGACCCTCTGTGTTCGTGTTGTTCGCTCAAAACATATGTTTCTTCAACTATATTTAACCGCTCATTTTTATATTATCCATGTTTATTCATAGTCGTGCATTTTTTATACCACTTGTAATGTGAAATAACTGTAAATCTGGATGTCTGGAGAAACTATTTCACTGGAGATGTTTTTGTGTCTGATGTCATGTCTACATTGTCTACCTAGCTTGGCAAAATTTGCTCCGAACAATCTAAGAAACTGGAAGTACATTTTAAATTATCAGAAATATATAGAGGCAATGATTTATTATTTAGCAGACCAATTTCTAGTTGTAGATAAAATACAATAAAATTGTAATGTAAAATAATAACTTTGCATTTAAATGGTCCAAAAAAGCTGTCAATCAAAGGTGTGCAAGAACTCAGTTGTTAACTACATATTGCAGGAAGTGTAGCCCGTCTAGAAAGAACCATCTTAAGAAATTATTAACAAAACTATGAATATTTCCATTAGGCTGAAGCATGTTATACATGCATGTGATACATGTGCGTTCGTGGTGAGATAAATTGTGCAATAGCCGGGTCCGGGTCCGGGTCCACAGTTCGCACATAGCGAGCGAGCATACGGGCGAGGACATTGCCTCGCGCGTATGCTCGCTCTGTGCGAACTGTGGACCCGGCTTTTGGCGTTTGCACGTAACATAGCCTAACGTAGCCATATGAGACCCCCAGTGCCTTGAACTTACCATTTTAGTAATAGTAAAATGTTTAATATTATAATATTTTACGTGCATTACTTTAAAAAATAAAAGTGAAACTCGTACGTAAGTCGCCGAACGACAAGGTAGGGTCAGTAGTGGTGGATAGAGATGCATTATGTGGCGGTTGCAGAATCCCGTCATCGCTGCGCAAGCCCGCGGTGGAGATGATCGTGATGCAGCTGCAGGAGGACCCGCTGAAGCGCCCATCCGTGGACAAGCTGCTGCAGCATCAGTTCTTCACGTCGGGCATCATGCCCGCCGCGCTGCCGCTGTCCTGCCTCACCACCGCGCCGCGCACAGACCAGCTCGAAAAACTCGCGCTTCAGCGCCGTCCGCTACATCAAATCAATTCTAATGGTAAACCGCACACTAACTATGCGCTAATTGGACAGGTCCGCACTGAACGAGTCGTTTCGAAAGGAAATTGCCCCGAGAATCAGCTCGGTCAGTGTATGCGCGACTGCTTCGCGCGGCATTTTCTCGAGGCGGTTTGTCCTGTGTAGACAACTGTTAACCAGTCTTCAGTGAGAACTTAACTCTTAGGAGTCACTTCCATCATAACATTTCATCACCATATAAATTAGGTTTATAACCTATCGGTTTTTTAAACTTTTTGCAGATGATGGACGTTGCGATGAAAAGTTTTCGGTGCCCAATGGACTTACGGAGTCTCAGTCAAACCGACAGCACCTGTTGTCTCTACGACAACAGCTCGTCAAATTGCTCTGTAGTAAGGTATGTATTCAAAGATATTAAGGGCCGTCACGCAGCAGAGATATATGAAACTGCCCATACCTACAATAAAATTTAGCAAACGCTTTGACGGTGACAGACGGTTTGGTGCAACCGATCCTAAGACTTCAGTAGGTGTGGGTCATTTTATTCTCCGCCTATTAGTGCGATATTATCTTAACCAAAATATTTGTCACCATGTGATGATGAAATGTGTCCGCCCGCAACGAGGCGCCGAGGAGTGACGTGATATTTATCAAAACTACCAACAGGTAGCTGCAACATCGTCCTCGCATCGCCACTATCAGACGAGGCCAGGATGATGTGCAAGCTATACTTAAAAATAATGTAGTAGTGTCGGTAATACTGCACTACTACATTATTACTATAGATCTCAGTATGGGGGTGACATCGTCACTGAGTGACGAAACCCCATCATTAAAAAAAAGATTTTGTATACCAGCATAGACAGGATAATACAGGTTATTTGGGTATTTCCTAACTACAGTTACATGATTGTTAGGCCCTTTACACCGCCAATCTTAGATCGTGATATGGGTAAAAGACAAGAGGTACAAGAGCCATAATTTAGATTATAGGCGACTGTAATTATACTTGACATATGGAGTCGCGTGAGTCACGGCAAGACTTGCAGTTCGTTTGCTTCTAACAAGTTCATATAGAAGCCTGCTTTGGTACATTTTCCTATAAAAATAAAGAGAATAATAATAATAAATGCGTCATTTGTACTGTAATGTGTGTGATACTGTTACAGCGTAAGAACCGGCTACAAGTGCTGACGGACGAGCTGAGCGACCCGGCCGCGCAGCCGCTCGTGTGGATCAGCAAGTGGGTGGACTACAGCGACAAGTACGGCTTCGGCTACCAGCTGTGCGACGAGTCCGTCGGCGTCATGTTCAACGACACCAGCAAGATCGTCATGCTAGCCAACGGAGTGTAAGTAGCTCAATTCTACTGTCTTATAACATGCAACGCGAACGAACGGCCGTTGCTATTTACGAACTTACATTCTGCGTAACGTTACCTATCACACCACATCCACAGCTAGGGGGACAGCCTGCGCAAATATGATAGGACAGGACGTCTTATGTAGGATGTGTACAGCAGCACAGAATAACCAAAGAGTATTTGGTGGACTGCGAGGCTTAAGAAATACTGTTTTTTTATATGAATGTGTATGACTTACTTGACTTATTGTCCTATGTCCCCTAGGTGGGGCAGAGGGCGTCCACAGTGCGCCGCCATCTGGATCGGTCTTGACTTCGCTCCAAGTCTTCCCAATAGCCTTCGCCTCTGCAATGATAGTCCAGCGCCAGGTCTGCTTTGGACGGCAACGTTTCCTCTTTCCTTGGGGATTCCAGTCTAGGGCTTGCCTCGGTATGTGTTCAGGATCCCTTCGGAGTGTATGCCCAATCCAACTCCATTTCCGGCGCTTGAGCTGCTGGTCGATCGGAGTCTCATTGCAGCATCTCCACAGGTTGATATTGGAAATTTTCATGGGGGAAAGTATATACCGAGAATGCGGCGGAGGCAGACTTGTAGCTGGCGCGAGATGTCTTTTGTGACCTTCCACGTCTCGCACCCATACCGTAATACGGTTTTTACGTTTGACCGGAATATTCTGAGCTTGACTCTCCGTGTCAGTTTACTTGATTGCCATACGGGGCGAAGCTGTGCGAAGGTTGCTCTTGCTTTGGCTATTCTCGAAGCGATGTCCTCTTCGGTCCCTCCTGTTTCCGACACGACGCTCCCGAGGTATGTAAATTTGCGGACTTGCTACACAGCCTCTGTGCCAATAAGGAGCGGCACGGTACTGGTCGCCCTGCACCTCATCTCCTGGGTCTGCCGGGTGTTGACTTTGAGTCCCGTCTTCATTGCCTCACTTCGAAGGTCGTCCAGCTTGGCTTGCATATCAGCGCGTGTGTGGCTCAGCAGGCATAGGTCATCGGCATAGTCCAGATCTTCTAAGATGTTGGAGAGTCCCCACTCTATGCCGCGGCGCTTGTTGTCAATGGTATGATGCATGATGCTATCGAGAACAACAAGGAAGAGGAGAGGAGAGAGAAGACACCCTTGTCGCACCCCCGCATTCACTGGAATATCCTCCGAGACGAGGCCATTGTGCGTCACTCTACAAGAGTAACTCTTGTAGATAGCCTTTATGAGGTTGATGATTTTCTCGGGGACACCAATTTCACGCAGCCGGTTCCAGATACAAGCCCACCTTAGCGTATCAAAGGCTTTTTCGAAGTCTACAAATGTTAGGTACATTTCCCTCTGCCATTCAGTAGCCTGTTCTAAAATGATACGCAGCGTGTTGACCTGATCCGTGCATGATCTGTGGGGTCGGAATCCAGCTTGCTCTTTGTATGAGAGGTTCAACGGCCTTCGACAACCTATCCAAAATGATCTTGCAGAGCACCTTAGATGGAATCGAAAGCAAAGTAATGCCTCTCCAGTTGCAGGTGATGAGAAGTCCCTTGTTCCAGTCGTCCTACCGGACGACCACCACTCTTCAGCAAGCCAAATGCTATTCAAGAGTGGTGTTAGGGCATTCACGGCGGTCGGCAAGTCAGATTTTAGCATCTCCGCTGTGATGAGGTCGACTCCTGGGGCTTTGCCATTTTTGAGCGATTTGATGGCATTCACTACTTCTTGTTCAGTAGGTGGAGACACGTCGATATCTAGTCTCAGCAAGGGCGAGCTGTCTGCGGGTGTGCTGTCAGTGCTAGAGTCGCTGGGGACGCGGAAGATATCCTCAAAGTGTTCACGCCAGCGTTCTAGCTATCCATTTTTTCTTCACAGCTAAATTTTCAGCCGAGTTCCTGTTTTGTGCCTATTCCTTTTCCCTTCATGCGGAAGGCAGACATCCACAATTGTTCTGATAAAATATTCTGTTAAAATAGTGCTTTTATAAATTTTAAAGAAAATTGTGTTCAGTTACACCATGTAAAATGTAACCTCGATATATCCGAAATATTTTTGTGTGAAGTGATGAAATTATACGTGTTACGCAGAAGAAATTGTTTTACTGCAGTATTTATTAATGTATGGAGGAATTAAAAAGCTAGTAGAATAAAAAAGCGAATGTTTATTTTTTGGAATTTTTAGTCGGTTCGATTCCCGAGCGAGACACGCGAATAAAAAAAATAATTAAATTAGGTTACTTAAGGTTTTAAGGCACTTTCCCTATAGGGCCCATATATTTTTTCCAAACTGTATATTGGTATCCATTGTCTTGATGGCCTATGTTAAATGTCTTTAAAATAAGAAATACGATGTTTTCAAGCTCACCATTTAGATGTGCATGGAAAGACAAAAAATATTTAGAGCTACAATCCCAGATATGATTGCTGGAGTATTGAATACTAGTTTGCCTATGTTAAGTTACTTATAATGAAGGTATCACAATTTGATTTGACAGGAATGTACACTTCATCACTCGCGAGGGTCAAGAAATTTATTTAACTATGGATGATTACCCGCCTGAACTCGTTAAGAAAATGAAGCTTCTAAGTTACTTCAGGAGATACATGAGTGATTACCTCATGAAAACGGGTACGTAATGTTTACCTTAAAACTTACCTTAGATAAGATGTCCAATAAGATCCGGTTGCACGAACTATAATTAACGGACTGACTAACAGCAGATAACTATCAAATGTCTCGTACGTTAATATTTTAGGTGTTTATTACGATTATAGACTGTTGAGTGCAACCAGACCTGACTTAACAAAAAAATGTTAGGTACACGCCGTGCGAATTTTAATTGTCTAGAATTTTAAAAAGATTTTGTGTATTAGACATTTGCAAAGAACTAGAACTAAACAATCAATTAAAAAGGATGAAATTTCCAACAAGATAAGCAGATAATTGATAAATGTTTGTGTTTGTTGTGCATGTTCAGGCGCGTCGGCGGTGGTGCGCGAGAGCGACGGGCTGTCGCGGCTGCCGCACCTGCACCAGTGGTTCCGCTCCACGCTGGCCGTCATCATGTACCTTACCAACGGCGCTCTGCAGGTAACCTTACTTACATGTTGTACAGACGTAGCATGTCGCTCACCGCGCTATTCCCAACAGTTTCCATACCACCAACTACCAGGTTACCAGGGATATTTATTATTATTACTCGGAGCCCACTGTGTCCCACTGCTGGGCAAAGGTCTCCCCCCTCTGTTTTCACTTGTCTTTGTTTAGTTTTATATCTGGCCAGCCTCTCAAAAAGGAGTCCAAGTTATCCCGCCATCGCCGACGAGGTCTGCCGGGTCCCCGGTTAGACTCGTGGGGCTCCCACTCCATGACCAGCCCAGCCCCATTTCAACTTAGCCGCTTTCCGAGCTACGTCTATTATTTGAGTCTTAGAGCGCAGCGTGGTGTTTCGGATAACAACTAGGAATTTTTTCCCCCCTTTTTACCAGTGGTAACAACAGGGAAAAATAATTCCCGGTAGTTACCATCAACTCGGTTTGGTGGTGCAAAAAAAATCCCAGTGTTACCACCAAACCGAGTTGGTGGTAATAAAATTATTTTTCCCGTTGGTGTCCAGATCGCATTTGACCAACATTATTCACAAAGACACAAATCTGATGCCAATTCGCAGTAGCATATACACAACTCCTCGTCATATTCGTTTAAAAGCAACGGAGCCTTTTCTTTAAAATATTTTTATTTTTTAGATAAACTTCCAAGACCACACGAAGATAATACTGTGCCCGCTGATGCAAGCCGTGACGTACATAGACGTAGAGAAGAACTTCCGAACATTCCGCTTCAGCACTATCGAGAAGTACGGGTGCGACGAGAAGCTGTTCAATAACCTCGAGTATGCTCTAGAGAAATTAAACTCGGTGCTCGGCATGCCGGCCGTCACCCCGATGATGTCGTGCAGTTAGACGAGTTCGCCGGCGCCCACCTCGCCGTGGGTAGGGTAGCTAGCGCTACACTGCAATGTTGACCGTCACTGACGGGCGGGCCTTTTCTACTTGGGAACAATATGAGCCATATCCGCAACATGATTAGTAATACCTGTGTTAAATGGCTTTCGAACCATTCTTTTATGATATTGTTTTTAACCACTTGAAATATTTTCTCATATAATCAATTTCACTACCAACAATCTTTCTTTGATTAGTTTTCTTATGATTGTTGCATAGTATTTGTTAGTTATTTTTGTTAGTTCGCTTTCTATATGGCAAGTTCTTTGGAAATAATTAGCCTCATGCATGAAGTTTATATTTGAACGAAATATTTTTTATTCAGATGTTTGTTACCGTTATATCATGTTAAAAATGCTTTCCGTTATTAAATTATCATTTAATTACTTAAAATTATAAATAAAAAGTACAAAAATTTGCCCGCAAAAAGCTAGTGAGCGAAACGCGCGAAACGCCACGTGACGTCACGCGTTCGACAGATTAGTTAACATAAGTGTCAGTAGTAGCAAACGTCAGTTGGACCGCCCAACGTGTGACGTCATCACGCTCTGTCGAATTCGCGCCAAAAATTATGAGCGTTTCAACCGCACAAAATTTTTCAACATTTTAAATATTTTTTAATAAAATAATGTAAAGGTTTACAAAAGTATTTTTATCATTTCCGATGTTCGAACGATATAAATTATGATTACAAAAATAAAAATAAATTCATGCATGGAGCTAATTGCGGTCTTGTTTTGTGCCCAGTATTTATGTTATATTTAGGCGATGTTGATTAAGGGTCGGTTGCACCAAACTGTTTGTCAGCGTTAAAGAGTTCGCTAAATTTTATTGTATGGAAAGTTTCATAGTAAACCGCCGCGGCGCGCCGGCAGACGTTAATCAGTCTGTCAAGTGCAGATGGTGCAACTGGCACTAAGTATTGAACGAAATAAAATAGGTTTGTAGCTGTGAAAAACCATTGTCTAAAAAGCCCTGGTGTTTGTAACTGGCTGGCTGGCTTTCGATGTATCGACGCTGAAATGTACACGTTATAATGAAAATTAAATGTCCTCCTAGGACAGTACCTTTTACCTATACCCAACGCGTTCTCTCTCATGCACGTACACAATTATATAATCTCCTTGAGATTACATCTGGTTTTCAAAATTACCCTTTTCGCATAAATGTCCTTTTTAGGGTTCCGTAGCCAAATGGCAAAAAACGGAACCCTCATGGATTCGTCATGTCTGTCTGTCCGTCCGTATGTCACAGCCACTTTTTTCCGAAACTATTAGAACTATACTGTTGAAACTTGGTAAGTAGATGTATTCTGTGAACCGCATTAAGATTTTCACACAAAAATAATAAATAAACAATAAATTTTGGGGGTTCCCCGTACTTAGAACTGACTCAAAAAAAATTTTTTCATCAAACTAATCATTTTTTTCTAAACTGAATGATAAAACTGAAAAAATATATGATGTACATATAAATATACCATGCAAACTTCCACCGAAAATTGGTTTGAACGAGATCTGATAAATAGTTTTTTTTTAATACGTCATAAATCGTAAACCGCAATTTACCTTTCACTCACGTTTCACATAAAAAATACATTGTTAAAATTATGTAATGTACGGAACCCTCGGTGCGCGAGTCCGACTCGCACTTGGCCGGTTTTTTTACATTAACTTAGAAGTTTAATTTTTTTAAAGCTTCAGAAGACTGTAGACCCTGATGTGGTTTTAATTTCAACACGATACCGCCATGCGTTCCCGAGATAAAGGGTCTTGACAGACAGACGGATAACAAAGTGATCCTATAAGGGTTCCGTTTTCTCCTTTTGAGGTACGGAACCCTAAAAAAGGAAGGTTCAGAAGCAGTATCCTCAGCACAAAATTATCATAGGAAACTTAATGAAATCGATGGAAAACTAATAAGAAGGTCTGGGTTACTAACACCAATTACTAAAAAAACATGGTTTTTCAAATGAAAAAAAAATCTTTTTTTTTTAATTACTGTAATTTGTCCAAGTGTTTTTGTGTATTCTTAGAAAACTGGGATTTTTTTCAGTCGTTAAACCTGAAATCAATATTACTAAAATATTGATAATTGAATAAATAGCATATAGTGCACTGCCTTATGGGAATATAGTTCAGATCCGGAAACCGCTTTCAACTTTTAGTATGTTGTTGGGCATGATACTGGGTCTCCAAAACAGCCGGGAGACAGCGGCGCCGGCCATGACGTCATTATTTGTTACCCAGGCACTATAGAGATTGTCTCCCAGTAGTTTTATGATCCTATTTATATTGCTAATATACTAGAAGCTTATGCGAATTATCCTGAAAATGACCAATTTCGATTTTTTTAACTTTAATGCATTTGTTCTAGCAAACACCTACATTTTGATGCATAATTTTCACATTTTTGGTCTGATTTTGATTACTTTGATATCAGTGTATGACTTGAGACATCAGCTTTAATTTTGTAGTACATTGCTTTAACGTCCGACTTTTGGTTTGGTTGAAAACAAATAATCGATTTTTTATTTTTCATCATTTTGATTTATTTTTAAATTTCTCTGAAACTATTGTATATTTTGGTACATAGTGTATTAGTGAAATATATAATATTTTATTGGCTTTTGTTTAATACCCCACACGTGTATGTTCAATGCATAGTTTGGGTGCAAAATGCAATATTCGCAACGAGGCGGGAGTCATTTTGATCACGACATTCCGCTGAAGTAGATGGTCGGCGGTGCTGTCTCCCGGCAGTTTTGGAGACCCAGTACCATGCCCAACAACGTACTAAAATTTGGCAGCGGTTTCCGGATCTAAACTATCTCTTCGACAGTTTCCCATAAGGCATAGTACGTTTGGTTTCTCTTAAAATCAAGTGTCTATTTGAACCTTTTGGCTTTTAGAATCAATCCTTACCAAATTCTTGACTTAATCAACTCTTAATCTTCTTTAGTTACAGACGTGTTGCGACTGTATATTTTGGCCCTAACGGCTGCTATACCTACTATCAATATAAATGTTACGAAATGTGGTTGATGGACATGTACTTACGTTAGGGGTATCTTCGTGATAACTGAACATTTTTAGACCATGGCTACTTCAGTGATCGAATGGATTTGCAAGATACTTTGAAATTGAAATTGAAAATATTTATTTCAGGCACAGAACAGAACCCATATAGTGTTAGTACAAAAAATATAATATGCTACCTATATCTATGTTAGTCTGTACACTATGTAGTAAAACAATAAATACCTAAAATACTAATTAAAACTAATTATTTCGATGATGCGCTGGGCTCATGTAATTGGTTCCAACGCCTCATCAGTGGGCAGTCCACTCTGACGACAAATGCGTTTCTAGGAGACCGTTGGTGCTACCCTGCAATCTATGCAATAGGGATGCCGCTCTTTTACGTATAATAGCGTAAAAGTCATCCGTACGGGCATCGGCGAACATCCCCGACGCACTGCAGTGCCGAGGCAGACCCATCAGTATCCTAAACGCATTATTATATTGCACGCGCAGGGCATTGTACGATCGCTGCGTGAAGCTGGTCCACAGGCTGCAAGCATAAAAGGACTGACAATAAGCTTTAAAAAGTGTAACCTTTACCGTCTCATTCCATCGAGGGTTCAAATGAAAGCAGAAATGTATTTTATCGTTTATTTAATTTTCATTACAATTCCATCATTTTCGGAATAAGATTCGTAGCAAAACGTCTTTAAAAGTTGAAAATCAAAAGTGAAGTGAAGTATCACATAAACCTTATGTTACCGATTATTTTGGAATGAGCTTGAAATTAAAAGAAATAGGAACTCTACTCTTGTGACAGGCATTTCATCCAGATTAAGAACTACCCAGGACCGAATTCTTGAGTAGTATTTGTATTAACATGCTTTCCTACAAGATCTCTTTACATAAATAAAATAAAATTACATACCTCAGTTAAAACTCCTTTCCAGGCGGTGTATTCTCATTTATTCCCGCCGGGCATACCGGCTGTACCGATTTAGTTAAAATTTGGTATGTAGATAGTTTTTAAATTACCCCCAACCCTTTAAATTAAGGGATGGAAGATTGTCATAAGCAACTTACAAAAAGAAATCATTTCATGCAAAATGCAAAAGCATGCAAATGCAAAAATGTTGCCAAGACGAAAAAATAAGGCTAGCACTGTCACAAAGTTTTCAGATCTTTTGTAGAGCCAAGTTTCTAACTCTACAGGCCCTAACTTTACAAACTCTACACCTTAGTTAAAATATGTGGCTTGGCCGTTTTGTTACATACAAAATAATTTATAGTGAATACATTTTTCATCATGCCCATGTGACAGTAGCGAAACGGCCAAGCCACATATTTCGACTAAGGTGTAGAGTTTGTGAAGTTAGAGCCTGTAGAGTTAGAAGCTTGGCTCTCTACAAAAGATCTGATAACTTTTTGACAGTGCGAGCCTTATGGTTTCGTCTTGGCAACATTTTACATGAAATGTTTTTGGTGGGATATAACATATAACTTTCAAATTCAACTTGCGTCAGTATAAACATCGTTAAACTACTTTTTTTTATACCACGTCGGTGGCAATCAAGCATACTTATAGCTAAACATTATTAAGACCCGACAGTGAAACGCAATTTGAAAAAAAAATGTAACATGCTAAAAGTAATGGAATTTACAAAAAAGGCTTAACATAGATTAGACATAATATTTTTTAATATTTCCTAATAAAATCACGCTGCGTGCTCGTACCGCCATGACACTTCAAGAGGCAACTGGCGCGGTCATGGGGCAGATGTTTATTGCATATTTAGATAGATGGCACCAGTAGTTGCTCAGATACGATCGGGAATCATTTTACCTTGAGGGATCGTATTATACACATGTCCCCTACTGGGTAAAAATCACGTCATATGTCTGATTTAGTAGACAAATTATATACTTAGGTATTTCTGTGTTACATAGACAAGATGTTACATGTTTGACGTTGAATATACATGCTTAACAAGTCTGAAAGTTTTATAATGTTTATTACGTGAAGGATAGGTAGTTCCAAAGAAGTGTTACAGAAAAAATATATCTACAGTATTGTTAGTCAAGTAAACTAGCACTGAACCTAGTTACAGTTATCATTAAGGCGCTATTTCCATGTAGCTTCAATTAGAAATCAATCTTATCGACAACCAACAATGTGGTACCTTTTGGTTGAAAACGTCACATTTAAGGTAAGCAATTGGAATTATCTTAAGATTAGTTTTCAGTTTTGGAGGAGGTAGAGGTAGGGTCTACTGTCTGATTTATACATTAGGAAAGGGAAACACAATATTCACATTTAGTAGTCAGTCTGACAAAAAGGTAAATAAGATTGGGCTTGACATTATAATTCTGTGTGGATTGCATGCTGCATGGGTAGTGGGTCACTAGGATGAACAAACAAGCCCTCTTTAGCCTGCCAGTCAGTGTAAGCCCCATACTGTGAAGTGACACCCACTATCTCACCCTGTCCACTGATAGGCCGACCAAATGTGCGTCCTGAACCAGCCAAAAACCTGTAACAAATAATGAATGGCACGTATAGTTTCGGGAATTAGATTGCAGTTTTGGGAAATGTGACGTCTTCAAATGAATCATCAGAGCTAGATTAAGAGAAATTTATTAGGATTTTTTGGGAATGTCTTGTAGATTGGTGCCGCCCCTGAATAATAAAGAAACATATTTATCATTAATTAAGTCACTTACGCAGCAGTGTCAACATGTCTCAACTTAATTGGGGAATCCCTTCTCCAGTAGTCATTGTTGCAGACCACAGTCCAGTGATCGCCGCTGTCTCCTTCACCGCCATCATCACCATAGCAAGACACCTCTTGGTTGCCAGACAATGGAGATGAGAAATAGTGTGAGTGGAGATTCTTCTTAGAGGATACATGATGGAGACGGATGTTGGAGTTGCACTTAATAGGCTCTCTGCAAAATGGTATAACAGCCATTTATATTGGATTAACAACGAATCTAAAAAAATCACAAAAGACTTGGTAAGTATATAATTATTTTACCCTCTTTTACATGTGTCGCCCATGGAAGCGCGAACCAGCCAGTGACTGTTGTAGTCGTCCGCGGCGTCGACAGCGGTGACGGACTGCTGCCCGGAACCCGAGCCGTACTTCACATCGTGCGAATGCAACCTCAGACGCAAATCCACATTCATTATTTTTAGTATGGTGCCGCACGTAACAAACTCTGCTTTAGAACCTGTATTACAAACATTACACATAAGTTTATTGTAGGTGTGAACCGCTTTTCCTCCCATAAGATAAGGCCACGTAATTCCCAGTTCGGCCAGCGGCACTGATAATTATAATATCAACGTTCATTTATTAACGTACCTTCTGTTACTTGAATTATGAGAAGAATCCACATTATTGATAACACTGAAATTTTGTAGAGAATCATTATGTATTTGGGTAAACGTTCAGTTATTAAGTTAAAAATAATAAGCAGAATTTCACGAGTCTCAACACTCAACCGATTCGGTGTGCCGTGCAAAGAGTATAAAAGGGCCCACTGACTATCAGTCCGCCGGACGATATCGGCCTGTCAGTTAGAACCATGAAGTTATACCCTAAACAGGAGCGAACTGTCACTTTTTTTGCCATACTAAATTGAACCTTATCACCGAGCCAGAAAGGTGTTCGTACCAGACTAGAGAAAACGGTCCACATGAGATAGCAAAAGTGGGTCGCGGTGTCCCACTCGCACATGTTGCCAATGTTAAAAAAATACCATTTTGGTAGTATTTATATCAATAACTACTAAAATTAAATACCTTCTTATATTATTTAAGTGCTATATTCAGAGTGCGGTTCTGATATCTTTTACGTAATTTGTAAATAGTTATAATGTCAATATTATTAACTGATTTAACCAAGCATGTGCACAACAAAAAATACATTAATTTTAATATGGTAGACATTGTAGTAACTTTGAATATTAATTGGTATCCCCAACTTGATAAAGAAATTTTCAAAATACATGAATGGCGGCGCTCAAGATTTAATTGCGAAATAAAGTATAAAATGGGTAAAAGATGTTGTGTGAAAGGTTGCAGAAGTGAAAGTTTTGTTGATTGTGGTATATCTTTTCACAGGTAAGCCTCAACTATTAAAGTTTACGATAAAAATACAAGAAAACATTGTCAAACTCATTAGGGTGACTATGATGTCGGCACGATGTGAATCGGCCTTACAGAGTTCTTATTACCTACGTACTTACTTAATGTAAAATAAGTTTACCTAAATAAGTATATCTTTATTTCGGCATGTTTAATTATTTGGTTGATAGATAGATAGATAAATGATTTATTTGTGCACGTAATGAGAGCTATATAATTGCCAAAATTTAAATCCAAAATCCTTAAATATTACAGACACATTTATACATAATATTCTATATAGGTTGAACACACATTTCCGTCAGTACACAAAGGCGGCAAATTAAAAAAAATATGGTGCAATTAACTACGATGGCGCTTAAAGAATAGCTGAAGTGTGCAAAAGAGAAGCCATTACATATATGAACATACCATGAGTGCGAAAGAGGCAGACTACAAATGAAAAAAACGTGACCATTTTTAGGGTTCCGTACCCAAAGGGTAAAAACGGGACCCTATCACTAAGACTCCGCTGTCCGTCTGTCTGTCATCAGTAACAGCTTTTATAACGACTAAATTAAGTAAGGTTTTGTGAAGCGTTTTACAGAGGAGAAAAAAACTATATCCATTTAATCCATTCTCTCTGACTTCCTATGCATGAATGAAAAAAGATCTTGGCCAAACTATACATTCCAACTTATCCTAATATAATAGATAGATAGATAAATGATTTATTTGTGCACGTAACGACTAAACTAAGTAAGGTTTTGTGAAGCGTTTTACAGAGGAGAAAAAAACTATATCCATTCTCTGACTTCCTATGCATGAATGAAAAAAGATCTTGGCCAAACTATACATTCCAACTTATCCTAATATCCCACATACATATGACTTATGGTCACCTTAATTAGAAAGAGATGCAACCGCCCACTTTGACTTCTCATGTGGACACACTTTTTGGCCCGTGTACTCCATCCGGTTTATTAAAATCTAAATCCGTGGTTAGAACAAAAATTTGACAGTTCCGAACAACTGACAGGCCGATATCGTCCGGCGGACTGATCGTCTGTGGGCCCCTTATAATAGTATATGTATAGTAAGTGCGGTAAGTGTATATATTATACTACTCTTTGGGTAAGTGCCCGTGTGCCGTGCCGTTGGCAGGTGCTGGTCAAAGAGTATATAACCACGGTACAATTACAATATTATAGGGTAATATTACAATTATGGATGGTATAGAAAGGATGTCAATCTCTTATGGCAGAATTGTTGCAAAAGTGACAAAGAGTAGTATAATATATAGGAGAAAGAGAGCCCTCTCGTGGAACTTTTTTGTATCCATTTTGAAGCGCCATCTGTAAATCTGAACAACAAGCATTAACGTCAATATTCATACCTACACGACCTGTTTACATATTGATTAATGTTTAGTACGACTTCATACATTTGTTACAAATGTATAAACTCACACTAAACACTAATCAATATGTAAACAGGGTCATATATCTATAATTTGTTATATCGAGTTTGCTTTTCTAGTACCCATTAATCAACAACTTTATTATAATATTTGCTTGATGTAAGATATATTGGCAAGCACATATTGTAAAGACATACAGGAAAAGTAAGTACAATACAATGTTATACAAAGCATGATTTTTAAGAAGAAAATTATAATAAACTAGCTTGTTAAATACTGGATAAAATAAAATAATAAGGTGAGTATAAATTGGAAAGAAAAGATAGTTGATATTTCATAATTTAAAATTCAAAAGTTTATTACACAAGTCGATATAACATTTACATGAAGAAAACATCGTCACATTTACAAATACAGGAGCCAAAAGTTTAAGTACTAACACATGTCGATATAATTAACATTTACATGAAAAAAAAAAAAAAACATCGTCACATTTACAAATACAGGAGCCAAAAGTTTAAGTACTAACACATGTCGATATAATTAACATTTACATGAAAAAAAAAACATCGTCACATTTACAAATACAGGAGCCAAAAGTTTAAGTACTAACACATGTCGATATAATTAACATTTACATGAAAAAAAAAAAAACATCGTCACATTTACAAATACAGGAGCCAAAAGTTTACTACACATGTCGATATAACATTTACATGAGGAAAACATCGCAACATATATAGGTACAAATACAGGAGGCAATACCTACCTCATGCATGGGTAAACATAACTTTGCGTAACCTGCCTAGTTTTCCACTCATCTACTCGAAGGTTAGCTGGAAGAGATCCCTTATAGGGATAAATTCGCCTTTGTACTTCCATTACTATATGTTTATGTTTGTCAAAAAATGTACCTAGTTAAACTTCTTATACCTACACAGTTTACACAATAAATATTTCTGATTTATGATAAAGTATTTTTGTAAACCTGTGTTGTGTACAATAAATTGATTGCTACTGTGTGTGTGGTGGACTTGGTCACTTTTTCTTCAGTGTATGATATCTATTTCAGTTTATAAAAAAACATATACTTTATACCACAATAAACGTATCACACGATAGCAATTGGAAGAGACCGGGGAATTAGCGTCATCTCATGGCTCTTGGAGGGAAAGATATTATGTAATAAGAAAAAACCGATTAAATAAACACTTTTTTATATGTACATACACAACTATCCATGGAGCCTAGGCTTTCGTTAAAATTTACAATATAAAGCTAATAAGAACAGGTGAAGGCCTACCAATTAGCGTTGGGAGCTTACTATCACACCATGGCAATTAGAAGAGATCTGGCAATTAGATTTTATGGCCTGGGTACGAGACTTTTAAGTCAATAACAGATACAGTGTTGCCAACATGGGTGCGGGGATGCCACATAAAAAAAACCAGTTCCGAGTTAAGTAATAACGATGACGCTATTTTTTCGAATAAAGGGCTCTCTAAGCGACTGTCCCCCCCCCCTGCTTTCAGCTGTAAATAATAGTTCCTAATCTCTCCGGTGGCGCTAGGTAGGCTCTGAGACCAAAGAGTATTGTAATATAAAGGAGACTATGACATGAACCATAGAGGTATAATAAAATGGGGGAGGGGCAGCAAATAACCCGACCAAATTACGTAGGTTGTTTCTGGTATGTTGTCAGGAATTTTGTCGCATTGCGTATGTTCTGTCCCTCACGGTCGCACGGGTGCACATCTATATAAAATACTAGGCGTATGGTCCAGGTACTTCAGTGTATGGTGGCGCCGCCTATTTCCTGTTTTTTACGGTCACTTATTGATACATGAAGATTCATTTCCTTACCTCTACCTTACTGAAACTACCCAGACTGAAACAGTCTCTCTGTAGATAATATAAAGAAAGCATACTATGGATATTTTCATTCCATTCTAACCTACGGTATCGATTTGTGGTGTACCGCAGCTGATCGCGACAAGATCTTTAAAATCCAAAAACGTGCCATCCGGGTTATTGCTAGAAAACCTGTTGATTTCCCGGCGCAAGAATTATTTAAAACTCAAAATCTTAACTTTGCATAGCATTTACATCCTTGAGGCTTGCAAGTACGTCAGACTGAATCTAAGCTCATACATGAGCAGCGCGCAGCGTCTTGGCTGCGACGCGTGCCGCCGCCCGCACCTACTGCTCGCGCCGAGCGCGCGCCTGGCCAAGATAAGACGCGCAAGTCGCTCGCTGTATATGGCGTTAAAATTTATAATGCTCTTCCGGCAGATATAAAATATTCACCAAGTGATGCAATCTTTCTTAGAAAACAAACAATATCTCCTAAGCATGGCCTTTTATAGCACTGATGATTTTTTCAAATCATAAAGTAGAAATCATCACTAATCCATACGAATCACAAGTAATTAAATATTAGATATAAATATATAATAATGAAATGAATGTAACTATGTAATATTAATATAAATATGTAACAATAATTAGTTAGTACCTACCTAAAATGTAAAATTATTTAAGCATAGATTTATGTAATTATTGACTTGTAAAATGACTGCCTTTTACCAATAAAACATCTGAATCTGAATCTGAAACATAGACAGAGAGAATCATACTATCTTTGTCTTACACTAGTACTAGCACCCAAAAGAAAGGGATAAGTATAATTTTCTTGGTTGTTACTGACTGACAAATTGGTTTGACCAACTATACTCCTGGTATCGGCCTCGTTAAATTATGTAAAATTCTTAATTTAATTTATTAATAATCAGTAATTTATATTTTAGGTTCTGTTATGTCCTCTGTAATGTGTAAAAAACATGGTTGTCTGTAAAGTCGGTTTACGGACGATAATTTTGCGTGATAACGGTACCGGTGTTCATCGATTTATAAGACGTTATCACGACAAAACTTAAAAATAATAATATTATAAACTACAAATAAACTTAAAGTACCTAAAGGCTTTATAAATAAAAAAAACGTCCGCCAAGTCACTGCCGATGGGCAGTGTGCCTAGAAGACTGGCCGCATTGCCACGTTGGATAGCAATGCTTATCCTTTGAGCAAAATACTGGCCAAATCTCAAATTAAACATGCCTAAATAAAGACATACCTATTTAGATAAACTTACTTTTACATTACTGTTGTATTCGGGATTAGGGATCTAAGTAAAACCACCGAGCTAGCTAGACCAAGACTGATTTATTTCTATTCTCAACCTACCGCACATTCCTCAGCTACCCACATGTATCAATATAATGATATACCTATGTATATACAACATCTTCCCCCTTATGAACAAACATGCATATTTTCATAATAGGTAGCCAAACAAAATTAAACTAGAGCATTATCTTATTAAATACATTTAACAAGAACATATATGTATATAGGTATTTTTTTTTTAAATATCTAAACGTATGTATTTATTTAACTATCGTTACAACAATATTACTTTTGTCTTGCTATAAACTTTTACATATTACTTTTACACCTTATTTTATTGAGTTTGACAAAAAAAAAATCATTTATCAACATTAACATGCAGCGATAATCGCACTAGGCCATTGTAAACCCTATTACATTGCATTAACGTTCATCACAAGCTTATTGACTATAATGGGTCGTATACATACAATGCAATTTATGATATCCTTATTTACTAGTAGACATTTTTTAACTTGATAAGTAAATACTTAAGTTAAAGACAATATTTTTAAATTACTTAGGTACCTAAGTGCTTTTTTTTTTTTTTGAAATAAAAAAACAAAGATTCACCATTCACCGTCAATATTAAATTTATACTATACCTACCTAAGTATTATAACTAATAAAACCTATCCGGCGTGCGTACTCGCCGGCCTGAACGAGTGTAGCTGAAAGCGGAATCTTGATCAGCTGTGGCCTGGGGCCCACAGGAACTCTGTGGTCCTGGTGTTTGACCTCCGCCACACTCCTCCAAGTCATCATAGTATTTTGATATATTTGCCCCTGAATTAGTATTGTCAGAATTATCAGTAGGCGGCGCCGGCGCCGCTGGTATGATATGTTGCCTGTTGCGGCGGTATCGGCGGCCGTCCGGCGTGCGCACCCAGTAGGAGCGCGGCTCGGCGGCGGCGCGCTCCACCTGCGCGCGCAACCAGCGCCCTCTGCCGTTTATCTCGGTCGGGTCTCGAATACGCACCTGCTCATTATCTGTTAATGGTTTTAATGATCTAGTTCCTCTATTGTAATATTGCTTCGTTTTGTCATTCTTAATATCGCGTCTGATTGCTATTTCTTTTCTCGCCGGAGTTTTAGGGTTCAATAAGCTGCTTTTTACTGGTAACTTTGTATTTAATCTCCTACCAAATAATAACTGAGCAGGTGAATATTTTTCACCCGATATTGGGGTGTTGCGATAATTCAACAATGCCACGTAAAAATCAGTTTTAGTTTCTTGTGACTTTATAATCATATTTTTGACAGTTTGCACATTACGCTCCGCGAGACCGTTCGAGCGAGGATAATGCGGTGAACTAGTAACCTGATCGAAATCCCAATCCCTAGCGAACTCTCTAAACTCCTGCGACACAAATTGTGAACCGTTATCTGATACCAATCTTTGCGGTATTCCGTGACGTGCAAACATAGGTTTCAAAATACCTATCACTGTCGCGCTTCTCAAATCCACTATAGTAGCCACCTCCACGTACTTGGAGTAATAGTCGACCACGAGCAAATAATGTTTGTCCTTTACCTGAAAAATATCAGCTGCGAGCACCTGCCAAGGCCTATCGGGCGAGGCGTGCGGCGCGAGAGGCTCGCGCGGCGGAGAAGCACGCCGCTGCGCGCACGTCTCGCACTCGCGCACCGCGCGCTCCACGGCGGCCGCCATGCCCGGCCACCACATCACATCGCGCGCTCGTCTTTTGCACTTCTCGATGCCGAGATGACCTTCATGTACCTTCTTGATCATTTCAGCCCGTAAACCACTAGGGATAATCACCAAGTCGTTTCGAAACACTACGTCCTCCACGACATGGATCTCATCTCTTACCTCCCAGTAAGACTTAGCTTTTTCAGTTACAATGCTTTTGGTATGCGGCCATCCCTTTCTGTAATACTCCATTACTTCGCACAAACTCTGGTCAATTCTCGTTGCATCTCGTATTGCCTGCATTTTAGTGTTACTAAATGGTAGGTTACTCACCAGAGTATTTATGTGTAAATGTACCTCCTGTTGTACTCGCTGATCGCCCCTCTCGCCTAAATCCGTGGTCGCCCTTGACAACGTGTCAGCCACGTACATCAGTCGCCCTGGTACATAACAAATGTTTAAGCAATATATTTGCAGTTTTAATAACATACGTTGTAGTCTTATCGGTGTCTCGTTCAGCGGCTTTTTGAAAATAGCCTCCAATGGCTTATGATCCGTTTCTACCGTTACCTGAGAGTGCCCATAGATAAATTGGTGAAACTTACTGCAGCCAAACAGGATAGCGAGGAGCTCCTTCTCTATTTGAGCCCATCTACATTCGGTGGGAGTGAGCGTGCGCGCGGCGTAGGCCACGGGCCGCCCGCCCTGGAGCAGCACAGCGCCCAGCCCGCGAGAACTCGAGTCCACCGACACCGTCACCGGCTCGTTGGGCGAGTAGTACCTGAGTGTAGGCGCCTGTGCTAATTGCCGCTTAAGGTCCTTGAATGCTTTCGTGTGCACCTCATGCCAGTCGAAATTTAAATCTTTTTTTAATAGCTCCCTTAACGGCTCCACCTTATCTGCATAATTATGAATAAAACGAGACACATAATTTGTCATCCCCATGAAGCGTTCCAACCCTTTTTTGTCTTCCGGAATAGGCATATTATCTATACACTTTACCCTATCTGGATCAATCCGAATGCCATTTCTATCAAGTATGTGGCCCAAAAATTTTACAGTTTCCTGACCAAACACACACTTGTTCTTATTGAACTTAACCCCAAACTCGGCCGCTACACGCATTACCTCCCCTAACCGCTGATCATGTTCATCTCGCGTCTTTCCGTAAACTAATATATCGTCGATAAACACCTCCACACCCTGCCTTGCAAATAACTTATACATTATACTGTGAAAAACTTCCGACGCACAACTGACCCCGAACGGTAACCTGAGGAAGCGGAAGCGCCCAAACGGTGTCGCGAATGTGCAAAGTTTTGAGCTAGGTTCATCTAAAACACACATATAAAACCCTTTACTCGCATCTAACACCGAAAAATACATGGCCCCCGAGATATTAGCCGTTATTTCATCAAGAGTGGGGAGTTGGAAATGGCTTCGCTTAATCGCTTTATTTAAATGCTGCGGATCCAGACATAGCCGAATATTTCCATCCGCTTTTTCTACTATCACAATATTGGAGACCCAGTCAGTAGGCTCACTAACTGGCACTATTATATTTAACTGCTGAAGCCTTTGCAACTCCTCCTGTAATTTTGGCCGTAATTTAATTGGTATTTTCCGAGACCCTCTAACAACAGGCGGGACAGTTTCATCAATTGTTAACTTATGTAACCCCGGCAACTGCCCAATTCCCTCAAAAATGTGCTTATGCGACGCTATCATCTTACTAATGCAAGTGTTTTTAATTTCATAAATACGCTTTATCAACCTTAATTGTACGCAAGCATCTCGCGCTAACAAATTATCACACTCGGCGTCTAGCACATATACTTTTTCTCTAATTGTAGCATTATTAAAACTTAAATCCGCTTCAAAACAACCTGCCAATGGTAATATATGTTTACTAACCTCTTTCAATATTGTACTCGTCTTACATAATAATTGCTTATCAAATCCGGCAGCCACATAACTGTCTATCGAGATAACTGTCACATCCGCACCGCTGTCCAATTTAAACTGCACCCGCACTCCGTTTACGACTATCCACTCGTACCAGTCCTTTTTGTCAACGCTTCCGACTTCAATTCCCCTTATCATAAACTCCTCCTCTTCGCTCATTTCCTCCGTCGTTTGACACGATAACTCACGCATCGTATGACTCACAAATCCGGACGACCGACAACATCTCGCGAAATGCCCTCTCCTGTTACACCTAAAGCATATCACTTGCACCGCTGGACATCTGTTGTTGTCATGCATGTAGCTACAATTCCAACATCTCCTTGAGCTCCGGCCGGCACCGGCACCGGCACCGGCAGCAGCGGGCGTCGGTCGGGGCCGGGCGGCCGGCGGCGGCGGGCCGGGCCGGGCGGCGGCCCGCGGCCGCGCCACGACGGGCTCGACGGCGGCGCTCGGCGCAGGCGGCTCCGCGCCGCACACGGCCCCGGCCTGCTCGCTCGCCACCTCGGCCGCCCTGCACCATGCTGCGGCGTCGCCTAACTCCAAGTCCGACTTTCTGAGCATCCTTTCCCTCAGCTGGCCATCTTTTATCCCCCGTATCATTTGAGTCAAAATCAAGCTATCCCTTAGATCCCCAAATTTACACGATTTACTTTTCACTTTCAATGTGGCCAAATATTTCTCAAACTTGTCACTTCCCTGAGAACACTCGAAAAACATATGTCTCTCAAAGTTAATGTTTTTTGTTGGGTTACACCTCGATTCGAACTTTCGGCACAACACATTAAAATCGTTCTTTTCGGCCTCTTCAAAGTCCAATTCTTCATATATTTCACGCCCACTTTTACCAATGATATGTAAGAATAACGCACACTTTTCCTTTCCCGATGCCCCATCGCGCCCCGAAGCTACCAAATACCAATCGAATGTCTTTTTCCAATCACGCCAATTGTCCGCCATATTGCCATTACCGCCTTCGCATAACGGCGCGGGCTGTTGTAAACTTGCATAGCCGCTATTCTGAGCGGCCAACCCTGCAACTTGATTTTCCTCCATCACTATAGGCACTAAAACGTCCGATTTACGATTAATATGCTGAGTTATTTACACCTGACACCATGTTGTATTCGGGATTAGGGATCTAAGTAAAACCACCGAGCTAGCTAGACCAAGACTGATTTGTTTCTATTCTCAACCTACCGCACATTCCTCAGCTACCCACATGTATCAATATAATGATATACCTATGTATATACAACAATTACCTACGTAAATAATAAGAATACTTACGTAAAGGACCGACTCACAACGTGCTGACATAATAGTAGTAAGAGATCTTAGATCCCGTTTTCTAAGGGGACCTTGCATTTTTGAGACAAAACAAACCGCTTGGAACAGGTGTTCCTGGGGGTGATCTGAGCTGATTTAGCCCGGTTGCCACGAGGTTCCCCCCAGCAGGTGGGCAGGGGCGGGGGGAAAGTGCCTCCGGCGCGCCCCACTCTTAAGCTTTATATCTGCATACATCTAGCAAATGTATCAAGTTTGGTGTCTTTTTCGTATAATTCGAGGATGAAGAATTCATTTGTGTGACTAAATTTTCACTAACCCATACAAAAAATTCGAGAAATACAAAATTTAAAAAAAATCTACACTTTTTTTTTCGAAAATCCTCTATAGAATTAAAACTATGAGAATTTGCTCTAGAAAAAAAAAACCCGTGTTATCCTACTATATAGAATAGTAAACTTATCAAACAGTTTTCTTTTATAACTCTGTTAAAAAAATGTTTTGTGTCGCGCGGCGTACCCGCGTTGTAAGAGCGGTATGCAGCTTTTAGGATTTTTAAGTATGTTCAGATGATTTCTGATAAGTTGTTATTCTTCTGGTTGTAGATTACATTAATAAATTACTTCTGGACGTGATATATAGTTGGTCAAGCAAATCATGTCAGCAGAAAAAGGCGCGAAATTCAAATTTTATATGGGACGATATCCCTTCGCGCCTACATTTTATAAATTTTCCGCCTTTTTCTACTGAAAAGATTTGCTTGACTAACTATATATATATATATATATATATATATATATATATATATATATATATATATAAGAACTATATATACAAACATAAATTAAATATATAAATAAAGATGTTGCGAAAACTTTCGCCAGTAGTTATTATAAATGTGATAAAATTAACATAGTTAGATGTTTGACAAAAAATGCGGGTTAAAATTAGATATCTATTGTTCGGAATTGCCACTACATGCACATAGGTCCGTACATTTTAGTTTTTTTAACGCAGTTGCACCTCCTTGCTCATTTGTTTTGCAGCGGCAATGAATAATCTCCAAACAAGCAGCAGCCGCCGCAGGTCGGCTTGTCCATATGGGCTCCCAAGAACCATTATGTTTGGACCAGCCTCAGACAGCAGGGCATGGTAGCTGTTGCTGAGAGGATATAATCTGTCCCCAAACCTCCTCCCCAAACTCCTTGGTAAACTGCACGGAGAATATGTTTACGTAGGGCATCTTCTGTTGGAGGCAGATTCTCTAACTGGAGATTTCTTATTGTATAAAGTACTCTTCGGCACTCATTTAGACTCGTACCTCGTACTTGTACCTGATCTGAAATCAGTAACAAAATGCATAGTGTTAAAATACTGTCTAGGAATCAATTCACACCTCGTAATTCAAATCTGTCCAGACTTAAAAATGTAAGACTTACTTGTGATACAAGACCATAACAAATTTTTCCAATATTGGCAACGCCTGCTCAATATTGCCTTGTTTGTCGTATTTAAATCCCTCCGTTACAGCAGGATATGCCCTCCAAGCTTGAAATACGCTTTTTTTCACTTTTCCACACAAAAAAGAAACAGTATCACAACCTGAAAAGGCGTGGAAGAATGCCAAGACTACTGTCCTTTCTGGTCCTGTGAAATAAATTATATATCTCTGCGTTACAAATAAAATCATATAAATTAAAATAAAATCAATACTAGAGCTGCTTGGGACTCAGTTGTGGACGCGTACGTCACTCATGACGTCACGACGTCTGATCACTATCCATTGAGTATAGTATGTAATATCTCTGGCGTTGCTATGGGGCTGACCACCTCCTGTACATCTGATCTGTTAAAATATGTAAAATGGGGCGAGAGGACAACTAGTCAAATAATTATCTATGGTGAATTTTGCTATAGTAACAGATTTATTTTCGAACTTTTTTACGTGCGACTGTGACAATGTTTTACATTGTGTGCATTTACAAAATTATTTAGATACTATTGATGATTACTACAGGCATATTATTGATGTACTCCTAAATGCAGCTATTGTGAGTTCTGGTGCATGTGAACAGAGGCGCCATAGGAAGGTGCCCGGTTGGAACTATAACGTCAGAGACAGCCACGAGAAAGCTAGGATGTACTTCCGGTGCTGGACGGTTGCTGGGAGGCCCTCTAGCGGTACTGAATACAATAATATGCGCGGAAGTCGTACAGTGTTTAAAAACAAGCTTAAATGGTGTCAAAAAATGAGGAAAGTATTAAATTGAATATCTTAGCCTTATATAGAAAAAATAAAATTTTCAGCAAGTTTTGGAACGCAACTAAGAAATTGAATTATAAACAAAGTTTACCTGTATCCGTAGAGGGCTGCCAGGAGCCGTCCGGTATCGCCGAGCTGTTTGTGCGGAGATTTAAGGTGAGCCCACTGACTGCGGAGCGTGTGCTCGATACTGAAACTAGTCATGACGATGACGTCATAGAATTTACACGTAAGGACATCTCGAAAGTCATACTGAGTATGAAGCGTGGTAAATCACCGGGACATGACGGGCTCAATGTCGAGCACATACTCTGGGCCAGTGACAAGATTTTTATACATTTATGCCGTCTGTTTAATATGTGTATTAAATATAGTTACTTACCTGAGGCATTGATGCGCACCACTGTGGTACCAATTGTCAAGAATAAAACGGGCGACCTTAGCTCTGCGTCTAATTACCGGCCTATCTCATTAGGGACTATACTAGGTAAAATATTTGAGCGTCTTCTTCATCCTGAGCTGCTTAAGAACATTAAAATTGATGACGCGCAGTTTGGTTTCCGTCCCGGTCTTTCAACAGATGACGCTATATTCAGCCTAAAAAGCACCGTCAGCTACTACACGTCGCGCAAATCATCGATCTATGCGTGATTTTTAGATCTTAGTCGTGCATTTGACCTCGTTAACTATGACATCTTGTGGGCGAAGTTACGTGCATCCCGAGTGCCTAATGGAGTGGTTAATCTGCTGAGATACTGGTAAGGAAACCAAACAAACATTGTAAAATGGGGCGACGCAACCTCTAGCGAGTACAGACTAGAGTGTGGGGTCCGTCAAGGTGGGGTTACCTCTCCGGTCCTGTTTAACTTGTACGTGAATGGCTTGATCGAGGAGCTGACGAGCACCAATGTCGGCTGTCATGTAGGGAATGTTTGTGTAAACAACCTTAGTTATGCGGACGATATGGTGCTGCTCAGCCCTTCGATCAAGGGAATGAGGAGGCTACTTTCGGTCTGTGAGCATTATGGTAATGCGCATGGACTGAAATATAATGTTTCCAAGACGGAGATGATGGTATTCGCGTCGGGTTCTGGGCCGGACAGCGTACCTGCGGTGTATTTAAATGGGTCGAAAATTAATGTTGTTAAGCGGTTCAAGTATTTAGGATATTTGTTGACGGAACGGCTGCAGGACGACGATGATATTGAGCGCGAGCGGAGGGCCCTCGCCGTCAGAGGCAACATGCTCGCTTGACGGTTTTCTAAGTGCAGCAAGGATGTAAAGACCACACTCTTCAAGGCGTACTGCTTAGGCATGTACACCTCTCAGCTGTGGATAACGTTCACACAGAAGGCAATGAGCAGAATATGAGTTCAGTACAATGACGCGTTCCGAGCTCTTATGCGGCTGCCGCAGTGCTGCAGCGCGTCGGGTATGTTCGCGGACGCGGGGGTCCCCGACTTTTTCGCGATAATTAGATCCCGCGTTGCCTCGTTCTGGAGGAGACTGCGCTGTTCCGACAACAAAATACTTGTGGCTATTTCTGACGATATAAGGAGTCCGGTGTTTAAGCGCTGGATTTCTGTTCACATGGATCAGAACAGAAAATGACTGAACTAGATTTAGACTTATTTTTAGCATGTGTTACAGTGTCAATTAGTTGTTAAGTAGTATTTAATTTTGTACGCAATATAATACCTGAGATAAAAGCTTTTTATTTTATTTATTTATATTTAAACAAAGTTTGCAGCACGTGACCAATTGCCCAGATGACCTGTCTCGTACTGCGGTGACATATTTATTTTATTTACAATTAATGGAGGAACTACAAAAGTTACCTAATGAAGATGCAATAGCATGGCACGAGAGGAACTGGTCATTCTTTCCTGTGCCAATATGTACCCATAACTCCTGGAGCTCCGGCAATTGTGATATACATGCAACTGCGAGAACAACAACATCAGTATCCACTGTGCGTAGCATAATTTTTGTGTGACCTGGGGCTACAGCATCAGCCACATAATGGACCATCATGCGCATGTCTGCTTTCTGTACGAGGGTTGCTGGTCACGTGCTGCAAACTTCCTTTAAATATATGATTTTATTTGTAACGCATAGATGTATAATTTATTTTACAGGACCAGAAAGGACAGAAGTCTTGCCATTCTTCCACACCTTTTCAGGTTGCGACACTGTTTCTTTTTTGTGTGGAAATGGGACAAAAAGCGTATTTCAAGCTTGGAGCGCATATCCTGCTGTAACGAAAGGATTTAAATTTGGCAAACAAGGCAATATTGAGCAGGCGTTGCCAATATTGGAAAAAATTGTTATTGTCTTGTATGACAAGTAAGTCTTACAATATTAAGTCTGAACCACGTCTGAACAGATTTGAATTACGAGGTGTCAACCCTAGACTTATTTTAACACTATGCATTTTGTTACTGATTTCAGATCAGGTACAAGTAGGAGTGTAAATGAGTGCCGAAGAAATCTCCAGTTAGAGAATCTGCCTCCAACGGAAGATGCGCTACGTAAACATTATTCTCCGTGCAGTTACCAAGGAGGCTATGTTTGGGGACTTATTATAGAGCCGCTCAGCAACAGGTTATTGGGAGCCCATATGGACAAGCCTACCTGCGGCGGCTGCTGCTTGTTTAGAGCTTATTCGTTGCCGCTGCAAAACAAAATGCAACAGGTGCAGGAGGTGCAACTGCGTTAAAAAAACTAAAATGCACTGACATATTTATGTGCATGTAGTGGCAATTGCGAACAATATATATCTTATTTCAACCCGCATTTTTTGTCAAACATCTAACTATGTTAATTATATCACATCCATACTAATATTTTAAATGCGAAAGTGTGTCTTTCTGTCTGTCTGTTACCTCTTCACGCTTAAACCGCTGAACCGATTTACTTGAAATTCAGTGTAGAGATAGTTTGAGTCTCGGGGAAGGACATAGGATAGTTTTTATCTCAGAACTCACCCCTTAAGGGGGTGAAAAGGGGGGTGGAATCAATAAAAAGGAGATTGGATCAAAGTCGCGGGAAAAAGCTAGTATTATATATGCGAAAGTGTGTCTGTCTGTCTGTTACCTCTTCAGGCTTAAACCGCTGGACCGATTTAGTTGAAATTTGATATAGAGATAATTTGAGTCCCGGGGAAGGACACAAGTTAGTTTTTATATCAGAAATTATCCTTTAAGGGGGTGAAAAGGGAGGTGGAAGTTTGTACAAATTACTAACTCCACGCAGACGAAGTCGCGGGCATAAGCTAGTTAATAGTAAAGTTTTCCCAACGTCTTTATTTATATATTTGTATATATATCATGTCCAGAAGTAATTTATTAATGTAATCTACGAACAGAAGAATAACAACTTATCAGAAATCATCTAAACATACTTAAAAATCTTAAAAGCTGCATACCGCTCTTACAACGCGGGTACGCCGCGCGACACAAAACATTTTTTTAACAGAGTTATAAAAGAAAAATGTTTGACAAGTTTACTATTTTATATAGAAGGATAACTGGGCTATTCCCAGGTATTTTTTTTTCTAGAGCAAATCGCCATAGTTTTAATTTTGTAGAGGATTTTCGAAAAAAAAGTGTAAAGAAAATTTTTGCATTTTGAATTTCTCGTATTTTTTGTATGGGTGAGTGAAAATTTAGTCACAGAAATGAATTCTTCATTCTCGAATTATACGAAAAAGACACCAAACTTGATATATTTGCTAGATGTATGCAGATATAAAGCTTAGTGAGGCGCGCCGGAGGCACTTTGATCAAGTTGGGGATACCAATTAATATTCAAAGTTACTACAATATCTATCTTACTAAAATTAATGTTTTTTTTTTGTTGTACACATGCTTGGTTTAATCAGTTAAAAATATTGACATCATAATTATTTACAAATTACTTAAAACATATCAGAACCGTAATCTGAAAATAGCACTAAAATAGTGTAAGAAGGTAATTAATTTCAGTAGTATATTGATATAAATACTACCACAATGGTATCTTTTTAAGTTTGGCAACATGTGCGAGTGAGACAAGGGGCTCTGGTTTTGCTATCTCAAGTGGACCGTTTTCTCTAGTCTTGTACGAACACCTTTCTCTCTCGGCGATAAGGTTCAATTTAGTATGGCAAAAAAGTGACAGCACCCTCCACTTTAAATAGTATAGCTTCATGACTCCTTCCGACTGAAGGATTTGTTTCCATGGTTATGAAATAAATTAAAAAAAAAAAAACTTTATTAGTGGTTATATTATATACTCTTTGCCTTCATCTTCAATCCTGATCCTTCGCACTAGGCACTGCTGCATTCCAATAGTTATTATTCTACTTACTATTATACCACATTTAACAACACAAAAGATTGCAACAATGGATAATTCCATCAACGACGGCAGAGGTAAATACAATTTGGCTAAGATAGCTATTTGTTGTAATAACAATTAAATTAATAAGAAGTAATTAGTAGTAATTTAATTTTTTTTTCAGTGTCATTTAACCCCGGATGGAATGATCCGCCAAAGATCTCCTTTAATAGTCAACAAACGCCTCCGAATCGGCCTCGTAACTTTTTGAACAAAAGAGTTGCCTTTCCATTGTCAGGGGCTAACACAAGCCCTGCAAGTGCACCCCCCGTCAACTTGCCACCCATGCCATCCGGTGCGCCCACCGCACTAGTTCCACCAAGTTTAACTCAGAGAAACACGCCCAGTAACTCTGACATAAGCATTAATAGTGAAAGTGTTCTAGTGGAAGTGAAGACACTACTAGAATTATTAGAAAGCAGCAGTGAGCTGGGAGCCAAAGATAATGATATAAGAAGAAGGTTAGATGTAATGGAACAAATGTGGATGGATGGAAAATTAAATCTTGAAGTACAAGTACAAATGAAGGAACTTGCCCATGGTAATATCATTATGGTAACTATTTTAACTAACCTTTCCCATGCAGTTGAAAGTGGCCCTACCCTGTTTCTTTATTTGCTTCATTCATATTTTTCATTTGGTGTTAATAATATTAGCTTATTATTTATAATGATCTTTACTTAATAGATTATTTGAAAGTACCAATTTCACTTTTGATTATTGTATTAATTGGTTGATTTCAACCACACCATCAGTTCAAAATTTGGTCAGTGTACCAAAGAGTGACCAAGGAAAAAAGACAGAAAAATTTCGACAAAATGTCCAAATCAGTCACTCGAGAGTGCAATATCTCAGTATTTTTAAATTTTAGAGAAAAGTTTTTCAAGTAAAACTTGCTTATTTTGACATAATATTCTGTAAGATAAAATCATAAAAAAGTGGTGTCAATTTGACATCTCACCAACAATTTTTTTTCTGTCCCTGGACTCCCTGGTTACCCTTTGCTACACCCGGACCCAAAATTTTATTAAAATAGGTACATATAGCAGTACTGCTATAAACTTTTTCAAAAAAAAAAGGTTTTTTTTATTTTACAGCTCTACGGGATGATGAGCCTAAAAAAGCAGATGACATCCATAAAGGTCTGATGGTGAATGAAGTAAGCAAAGTGGGCACCTGGATGCCAGGAGTCAAACAACTAATTCATCATTCCATAGCTCGATCTGAGCTTCTTTCTATAGACAAAGAGTGACATCTAACAGTGCCATTTTGTAAAAGAAAGAGTGGAGCACCACATCAGCTTTCCGAGTCCGGTCCGGACACATCCCTACAAACAAGTTTCTGTGCATGATGGGTGTTAAATCGTCACCACTGTGTGTAAACTGTCAGAAGACTGATGACTTGTCTCACGTGTTGTTGGAATGCGTCCGGAAATCGGACTTGAGAAAAAGATTTTTTGGTAGTCTGGGCTCCATGCACAATGGACAGATCAATTGTTGGTTGGCAGAGCCTATATCGGACAAAGCATTCAGTGCTTACCACTTTATTGACCTCTCCCTTGAGTAGGGAACTATGAAAGCACCCATGAGGCTGACATGTTCACCTAGAGTGTCCAAAGCCTCTATAAAAACTAGATTAAAAAAAAAAAAACCACCGCAACTATAAGCCAGTCCACAACTTTGTTGTTGTTGTTGTTGTCCTATGGCACCCCAGAGGTGCAAAGGGCCTTCACAAGTCTCGCGCCACGCCTTCCTATTTCAAAACAAAAGCGATGCTTGCATTATTCGTTTCCCCTCTTCGAATAGTATTTATTATTTTTCCTTTTATCAAATAATATTTACATGTGAACATGTTAAGAGTCCCCGGCAAGCTCAGTTCTCCATACGAACGTAGTTACACTCATTTTAAAACTACTAGCTAGATTGCGTTGAAACTTTGTACTTACAATAGGATAAGGTAATTAAGGTATATCTAGGTCTGTGATTGTTTTATGTAGCTTCAGATACAATAGTAAAAAAAGTACAGCAAATTTAAGTTTTGTATACAAAACTTGTTTTTGCTCTATTTCGTTTATATACTAGTATAGAGCTATATAAACTAATTATAATTACAGACCTAGATATACCTCATGTCATTGTACGTGCGAAGTTTCATTACAATCCAACACTATTTCATTAAAATTAGAATGAAACTCCGTTTGTATGGGAAGGTGAAATTCGGCCGAGCTTGTCGGGGACTTAAGATTTGGGAGCTTTGGGTGGTTTTACTAACTAAACAAGTCAAGGCTGAGCTTTTGATCTCTAGAATTCAAAAATTCCAAGGATACAATAGCCAGTCTGTTCCTTATGGTTTAATTTTATAGTGATACATATAAGTATAATAAAGATTGTTTTATTTTAATAGAAATGCAATATAATTGTTGAATCAAAAACCAGTTTGTTATTAACAAAACCCCATCAAAACCAGTTTTTTTCTTTTCCAGTGGTCAGGAAAACGCCTACAGATTTTTAAAAATAAAATAAAAAACCGGCCAAGTGCGAGTCGGACTCGCGCACGAAGGGTTCCGTACCATTACGCAAAAAACGGTAACAAAATCACGTTTGTTGTATGGGAGCTCCACTTAAATATTTATTTTATTGTTTTTAGTATTTGTTGTTATAGCGGCAATAGAAATACGTCGTCTGTGAAAATTTCAACTGTCTAGCTATCACGGTTCATGAGCCAGGGCCATATTTAATAAACATTCCAATTCGACAATTTTGTAAAAAAAGTGACATATTTGTTAAATTTTACTTACAAGTGCTGTTTAATAAACCATACAAATAAGTAAAAAAATCGGATAAATAACTTACAATTTTCAAAGTTACATGTTAAAAATCCCTGTAGCTTTTGATGACAATATTGTGTTTACAAAATTGTAATGGTTAGGTACAATTTACATAAATGTAATTTTTTGCCACAAGTATTTAATAAACGAGGGTAGACTTCTAGCTTTTTATTTAGAATTTTAGTAGGTATCTCACGCAATACATTTCTTATTGAATTGGTTTACCTATTTTAAATCATGGACAACGATAAGAAAATGACAATTTTGTCTCATATACAACAATAATAGAATATTATTTAGTGAAAAACTAACTAACAAAATGAAAATCAACAAGTGGAAAGAGATAGCTGAACAGTTAACGTATTTAAGTGTTTGCATGCATTAAAAGCAAAATGTATCCTTTTACGAAAAACTCTTCGTCTTCGTTCATTATCACTATGGTCACTGTTGCTGTCACTACACTATTGACGCCATTTTGATCTCCGAGTCTTGGCTCAAGCCTTGCCTCTCGTCTACCTCTTATTCGCTGCCCGGTTTTTGTTTAATCCGTAATGATCGCTCTGGCAGAGGAGGTGGGGGTGTTGCTATTTATCTCCGATCCCATATCCCGTATTCCATTTTAAGTATGTCTGCTCAATCCCCTTCTGTCACCGCGGAGTATTTATTTCTAGAGTTGAGCCTATCTCACTCTAAAGTTCTTTTAGGTGTTTTTTATTCTCCCTCCCTTCAAGTTAATTACTTTGCGTCTTTTGAAAAGCTTCTTGAGGATTTAATGCCATCATATACCCATCATATTATTATGGGGGATTTTAATACATGTATTCTAAAAAATGACTCTCGCTCCAAGTCTCTTAAATCCCTTGCTGAAGCCTGCAATATGTTCATTCTGCCTTCCGGTCCCACACATTTTTTTCCTAACTGTTCTCCGTCGCTTCTCGACCTTACCTTTGTCTCTTCTGTAGATCATGTTGCAAGGTATGACCAATTCTCTGCGGACGCCTTTTCATATCATCATCTGCTCTTTTTGTCTTATAAAATCCGTCCCCCTAAGGCCAAACCTAAAATACTCTTTCAGCGCAATTTTAGTCGGATGTGTGTTGAAAAGCTTCGTGAGGATGCCTCGAAGTTCGACTGGAGTGGGGTGTTGGAGGCTGCTTCAGTAGATGAGAAGGTATCGCTCTTTAACTCTGCTCTAACTCATCTCTACGATGTTCACGCCCCTATACGCCCGGTAAAAATTAAGCACCTTCCTGCTCCCTGGCTTACTGAGGACATTAGGTTACTAATAGCAAAAAAGAATTTGGCTAAATCTAGATTCAGGGGATACCCTACAGACAAAAATAAGGCTAAGTACCATGCTTTACGGAATCGTTGCAGTACAATGTGCCGAGATGCTCAGAGGCGACACATTCACAATTCCGTAGAAAATGGGAACCCCGCCAAAGTTTGGAAGTTCTTAAAGTCACTTGGAGTTGGGAAGCAACCTCAAAACTCAATCAGTGATAGCGTTGACCTCGACCAGCTTAACCTGCATTTTTCTTCTTCTGCCACTTTTTCTGGGTCAGTTAAGTTGGACACCCTTAACTTTCTTTCAAATATCCCAACTCCTGACTATCCCCCTTTCTCTCTTGCTCAATTTACTGACAGTGACGTTAAGAAGAACGTAATAGCCATCTCGTCTAATGCCGTTGGAGTCGATAATCTGAGCCGAAACATGATCCTTCCCCTCATTGACCTCATAGCTCCTATTATCACCTGTATCCTCAATAGCTCCATTTCTTCTAATGTTTTCCCGTCGCTTTGGAAAGATGCCGACGTCATTCCTTTGCCTAAAAAATCCAGTCCCTCCGCCTTCTCAGACTACCGTCCTATTTCCATTCTTCCTTTCCTCTCTAAAGTTCTAGAGCGTCTAGTACATCAGCAACTTACTTCTTTTTTGAACAGACACGCGCTCATGAACCCATACCAATCCGGATTCCGTACAGGCCACAGCACAACTACTGCTCTTGTAAAAATTACTGACGATATCCGGGCCGGTATGGATAATCGTAAGATCACGGTATTATCGCTTCTGGATTTCAGTAATGCTTTCAACACGGTTGACTTCGACATCTTGTTAGGCATATTGCGTTCACTTAATGTATCTCCTGCGGTAGTTGACTGGTTTCACAGTTACTTAGTAGGGCGTCGGCAGCGTATAAAGGCGGATTCCTATCGATCTTCGTGGTGCAACACGCTTGCTGGTGTCCCACAGGGCGGCGTGTTGTCTCCTCTTCTTTTTTCTATCTTCATAAACTCTATCACTTCCAATATTTTGTCCTCCTACCACCTTTACGCTGACGACCTTCAAATCTACTCTCAGGGCTCTGTTACCGATCTATCACAGACTATCTGCGCCATGAACACTGACTTGGAGAGTATTTTAAATTGGAGTAAACGTTACGGTCTCAAGGTTAACCCTACTAAAACTCAGGTTATAGTCATAGGTAGCTCAAAGCTCACTGCCCGGATTGATTTAGGTTCTCTACCTGCCATTGTGTTTGACGGTATTCAGATTCCCTACTCTCTCCAGGTAAAGAATCTCGGTGTCATGATGGACCAGAGTCTCTCTTGGGTACCTCAGGTGAATGAGGTTAGCAGGAAAATGTTTGCTGCAACTGCATCACTCCGCAGACTCCGTAATTTCTTGCCTTACGCCACTAAGATTGCGCTAGCTCAATCCCTCTTATTGCCCATATTAGATTATGCCGACATTTGCTATCTGGACCTTACGGAGGACCAGCTGAATAAGCTCGAGCGCCTCCAGAATCTCGGTATAAGGTTTATATTTGGTCTGCGCAAATTTGACCATGTGTCACAGTTCCGGTCTCAGCTCAAGTGGCTTCCTATTCGTCTTCGCCGTGACTCTCATGTTCTCGCCCTTCTCTATGGCATTCTCTTTAACCCCGCTACACCACCTTATCTCAAAGAGCGTTTCAAGTATCTCTCTTCTATCAGATGTTCTCAGACTCATATTCTTGCTTCTCCCTCATCTACTTCTAAATTTTATAATAGCTCTTTTACCTTCCGGGCTGTTCGGCTGTGGAATGCTTTACCAGTAGAATTAAGATTAGCTAAATCTCTCCCCATATTCAAAAATCAGCTAAAACTATACTTTCTATCTCTCCCTTAAGTTGCCATTTTATATATTGTATATATGCTTGTATAAATATATATTATATATATATATATATTGTATTGTATATTTATTTGTGTGTTAGGTTTCGTTTTAATACTTATATGTATAAGTAGTAATTGTAGTATGTGTGTTTGTGTTTAATAGTCTCCATATTTAAGCTCTTTGCACTACCTGTTGACTTTTGTATGAGTTCTACATTTCCTGCTACCCAAAGGTTGTCTGGAAGAGATCGCTTTTTAGCGATAAGACCGCCTGTTGTTACCTGGTTCTATTTTTTCTTTAAATATTTCTTTGTAGTTTTACATGTATGTAAAATGTATAATTTTGGTGCAATAAAGAATATTTACTTACTTACTTACTTACTACTCGTTGTTAGAATCATTTTTTAGGGTTCCGTAACCAAATAGCAAAAAACGGAACCCTTATAGATTCGTCATGTCTGTCTGTCCGTCCGTATGTCACAGCCACTTTTCTCTGAAACTATAAGAACTATACTGTTGTTTCTTGGTAAGTAGATGTATTCTGTGAACCGCATTAAGATTTTCACACAAAAATAGAAAAAAAACCAATAAATTTCTGGGGGTTCCCCATACTTGGAACTGAAACTCAAATTTTTTTTTCATCAAACCCATACGTGTGGGGTTTCTATGGATAGGTCTTCAAAAATGATATTGAGGTTTCCAATAACATTTTGTTCTAAACCGCAATTTACCTTTCACTCACGTTTCACATAAAAAATACATTGTTAAAATTATGTAATGTACGGAACCCTCGGTGCGCGAGTCCGACTCGCACTTGGCCGGTTTTTTTTTCTTATTTAGATTGTCCGGCACACCTCATCAAGTTTTTACACATCATGAGTGCCTGTCAGAATTATACTACAATTTCCAAAATATGTAAAGTTGTGATTACTATTGTGTTCAATAAAGTAGTTTTCCATACAAAATTGTAAAATTGTACCTGTAAAGTGAAAATGTTTATTGAACCAAATTATGTAAAATTGTACACTTTTTTTTTTCTTTTTATTATAAACTGATCGGCGATTGGCCCTAGTCACACCTGATGGAAAGTGAAGACAGGGCCTAAGATGGAGCTCACCGGTTCAGTAACAGCCTATTCACTCTTGTACAATTATGTAAGTTTTCCACCATGACAAATTTGTAAGTCACATTTTTTATTGAACAGGAACTTGTAGAATTGTAACCTGTCATCTACAATTTACAATTTGTAACATTTATTAAACAGGCCCCTGGTGACAGACGCACAGACAAACAGCGGAGTCTTAGTAATAGGGTCCCGTTTTTACCCTTTTTTACCCTAAAAACCAAAAGAAATTAAACCATATTTCCTTCACTATTCTACTGCCATTTTTTTTGTGATGCGGCTTAGGAGGATATTGTTTTTTGTTTATTATATTTGGAATTTTTAGCAGGTTTTAAGTTAAACTATGTATTGTAATGTTGATCATTAGTTAGTGTTGATCTTTATTAACAAAAGTTTATACAATATTAATTTTGAAATAACACTTATTCTTAGGCACTACGAGGAGTCACACCGCCATAATGTTATCTAACAATAAGTACGAGTAATATAAAACGATGATAATATTCAGGTATTAACACACTAACGGTATTTAAGTTCTCATCGAATTTTATAGTTTCAAATTCACCAATGAATATGTCACAATGTTGCATATATCTGCGGACAAGAATCTTTTGATATATTCTGTCAGTACATGATGATGTTGATGATGTTGTCGCACAATTACACTGAATGTCTTCGTGATGGGAGACGGCGCGTGCGCTTCGGGAGCGGTCTGAGTGGTAGTGGTGGTGGTGGTGGTGGGTACTAGAGACCGCGTTTGATGGGCTTGGGCGCCACGGTGATGCGCACGGGGCGGCACAGGTCCACCAGCGGCGCGGCGTCGCGGCCCGCGCCCTCGTCCACGGCCAGGCACACCGACACGTCTACGCCGCACGACTCCGTCCACACGCCGTGCGAGATCAGCACCTTCGTCAGCAGGCGCACGTTCACCGTGCCGTCGTCGTCTGCACAACAAAATTACCTTTAGCCTCTCATGCTCTCAACACCTCAACATTCTTGAAATTCAAGTAAACTGAGGCCTCACTGAAATCCTACAACCGATCACAATTATTACTTAGTTAATGTTTGCGAAACTGTCGAAATATTAGAATTACGTCTTTGGACTCCTTTGGATATTTGCTGAAAGAAACCGTGAACTTGTATTTATTTGTTTAGGAAATTTTACGTTATAAAATCTTCACAAAGAAGTACGGTATCATGCTATCTGTTCTCGAAGTTACAGTTACTAGTATTTAGAGACTATGCAGGGACAAAATGTGGTAGTGCTACTCGAAGTCATATTTTCATAGGACTGTCGCCAGTGCAAAGTTAGCTTGGACCGAATCTATTCTATAAACTGAAATAGATATCATACACTAAAGAAAATGCGACCAAGCCCACCGCGGTGGTCGAGGCGGGATTCGAACCCGCGTCTTCAGCTTTCGTGGCTAACGTCCTGACTACTATTAGACCACCCGGCCACGGCGGTACCCGTTCCAAATTCTCCGTTGTATGCTATCTTTGAAAGACTAGGCGCTTTTGATCAACTGTAAGGCTTAGAACGCACTGCGGTTTTTGCAAAAGCGGTTCCGCAACCGCAAAAAATGTAACGTACGGCGGCACGCACTTAAAAGACTGAAACCGCAAGAAAAAAACCGCAGTGCGTTCTAAGACTGAAACCGCCAGAAATTAGACTGAAACCGCAAGAAAAAAACCGCAGTGCGTTCTAAGCCTAAGGGCGAGCAGTGTGTGCTGGCACCTCCTATACGAGTCCTTATTCCTATAAACGAGCGTATTTTGCAAAATGTCTCCTTTTTCATTCAACATTACGACGTAACTATTAGTATTTATTTAAAAACTGTTGACGTTCTTAAATAATCATTTCCTAAACTAGCGGCTGAAATAGTTAAAGTTTTAATTTTCTCTTTTTAAACCGATTTTCTTTTATTTTTATTTTATAAATGAGTTTTCATGGGAGTATTTTTCAAAATTTGCAGTGAGAAGTGTCGTTTCGGTTGCCAATTTTGCAGTAAACAAGAATCATTTGGTACATGAATGATTACAATTCAATTCACCATATCTTGAACGAGGGGCTGAAATGATTGAAGATCAAAGATTCATTTAAAAAGATTGATAAAATACATTCCGAGTTTTCTTCATTTTTTCTGTGAAAACAGGGTCGCATAATATTTTTTTATCGCAAATTGTACTTATATTTTGCCCTCAAAATAATATTATAGGAAACTTTAACTTTATGTGAACCCATAAAAAAAAATCATAACTATAGGACTTATTTTGCCGTAAATTTAAATATTTTTAAAAGACGTATAAATCACGCTGCACGGACGCTCCGCGCTCAGACCGCTCAGTCTCCGCCGGGCGCGCATAGGGGACGGACCTGTGCTCGATCGTCAGGCGTTTGTTGCGTTCGTAAACCAGCGAGCTAGTTCCGAGAAATGGTGTATACTGCGATTAGAAAATCTTGATCCTTAGGTGATCAATGTAATCATAGGTACATTTTATAGCACAAATATAAAAAAAATTCGCCTAGGTGATCGGGGTCTGTTCAGGGTGCCTAGCCAAGATGCCAACCGTTTAGGTACCTATAGTTTACATTAAAACCAAATCTGTAGCTGGCCTCTGAATAGGTAGTAAAAACGGGTTCCGTATGTCTTTCCCTTTCCAGATGACCAAGGTGCCTAGCCAAGATGCCAACCGTTTAGGTACCTAGAATATAATTTACATTAAAACCAAATCTGTAGCTGGCCTCTAAAATGGGTCGTAGAAACGCGTTCCTTGTGTCTTTCGCTTTCTAGATGACCAGGGTGCCTAGCCAAGATGCCAACCGTTTAGGTACCTATAGTTTACATTAAAACCAAATTTGTAGCTGGCCTCTGGATGGGTAGTAGAAACGGGTTCCGTATCTTTCCCTTTCCAGATGACCAAGGTGCCTAGCCAAGATGCCAACCGTTTAGGTATCTACAATATAATTTACATTAAAACCAAATCTATAGCTGGCCTCTAAAATGGGTAGTAGAAACGCGTTCCTTATGTCTTTCGCTTTCCAGATGACCAGGGTGCCTAGCCAAAATGCCAACCGTTTAGGTATCTATAATATAATTTACATTAAAACCAAATCTGTAGCTGGCCTCTAAAATGGGTCGTAGAAACGCGTTCCTTGTGTCTTTCTCTTTCTAGATGACCAGGGTGCCTAACCAAGATGCCACCGATTAGGTACCTATAGTTTACATTAAAACCAAATCTGTAGCTGGCCTCTGAATGGGTAGTAGAAACGGGTTCCGTATGTCTTTCCCTTTCCAGATGACCAAGGTGCCTAGCCAAGATGCCAACCGTTTAGGTACCTAGAATATAATTTACATTAAAACCAAATCTGTAGCTTGCCTCTAAAATGGGTCGTAGAAACGCGTTCCTTGTGTCTTTAGCTTTCTAGATGACCAGGGTGCCTAGCCAAGATGCCAACCGTTTAGGTACCTATAGTTTACATTAAAACCAAATCTGTAGCTGGCCTCTGAATGGGTAGTAGAAACGGGATCCGTATGTCTTTCCCTTTCTAGATGGCCAGGGTGTCCAGCCAAGATGCCAACTGTTTACGCTCCGTAGCGAACGAAACGCAACCGTCTCTGTCGCACTAATATGGAAGAGTGATAGAGAGAGATTACCCTTTCGTTCGCTGCGGAACGAACGACTGGCATCTTGGCTAGGCACCCAGGTTTAGGTACCTATAGTTTACATTAAAACCAAATCTATAGCTGGCCACTGTAATGAGTAATAGAAACGCGTTCCGTATGTGTTTCGCTTTGCAGATGACCAGGGTGCCTAGCCAAGATGCCAACTGTTTACGCTCCGTAGCAAACGAAACGCAACCGTCTCTATTGCACTAATATGGAAGAATGATAGAGAGATTACCCTATCGTTCGCTGCGGAACGAACGACTGGCATCTTGGCTAGGCACCCAGGTTTAGGTACCTATAGTTTACATTAAAACCAAATCTATAGCTGGCCACTGTAATGGGTAATAGAAACGCGTTCCGTATGTGTTTCGCTTTGCAGATGACCAGGGTGCCTAGCCAAGATGCCAACCGATTACGCTCCGTAGCGAACGAAACGCATATAACATACGGAACGCGTTTCTATTACCCATTTCAGTGGCCAGCTACGGATTTGGTTTTAAGTGGTTTTAACGTAAACTGTAGGTACTAAACCCGAGTGCCTAGCCAAGATTCCAGTCGTTCGTTCCGAAGCGAACAATAGCGTAATCTCTCTCTATCACTCTTCCATAATAGTGCGACCGAGACAATTACGTTTCGTTTGCTACGGAGCGTAAACGGTTGGCATCTTGGCTAGGCACCCTGGTCATTTGGAAAGCGAAAGACACACGGAACGCGTTTTTATTACCCATTTCAGAGGCCAGCTGCAGATTTGGTTTTAATGTAAACTATAAGTACCTAAACGGTTGGCATCTTGGCTAGGCACCCTGGTCATCTCTGGGTACAAGTATGTATATTTTCTTAACATAATAAACTGAAATTACTACTAGCATGCATATAAAATAAAATAAAATAAAATAGTGGCTATAACAATAAAATTAATGTTAATACTTGCTATTGAAATCGACAACGATCAAGATTATTCTTCTCTACGTTCAAAACGCGTTATAGTTGCCGGCGCTCGCGTACCGCGCGTCAACGCCATCTATTGAGTGTTATTTCGTGAAATCGATGAACGCCCCAGGGAATAAGGCCTCTTAACTGGATTACGGTATAGCGAGAGAGATGGTGCTGCCATCTATCCAACCAGGGAACAAATGAAACTAATGAAATATCTTTATTTTAAATTTCAAACAAAAAAACAATTATAAACTGAAATAAACAATTTTCCAAATCGGTTCACCAATGACGGAGTTATGAGGTAACATACATACAAAAAAAAAATATACGGTCGAATTGATAACCTGCTCCTTTTGGGAAGTCGGTTAAAAAATAGTTTGATTTGCTCCCTAGTCGAATGTATAGTGTAATGAAAGACTGAATTAGGTGTAGATAGAATAACTGACTGGTGGTGTGGTGGTCGAGCGGGCGCAGATGGTCTCGGGGGGGCGCGAGCGCGTGCGCCTGGCGGTCGGGGTAGGCCACGCGGACGCGGAGCGCCGCCGGGTCGCGCACGCGGAGCACCTCGGCCTCCAGCGCCGCGCCGCCCGCCAGCCCCGCGCTGAACCGCAGTACCGTATCGCTGTCGCTCGCCGGCTCGATTATCGTCGCCGTGCACATGCGGATCTGACACAGTACCTACGTTATGGCTTTTAGATAATAAAACATTTGTACATACATTTATAGGAAATTGTTTCCATTTTGCAAATTATATGAAATTTCGTTTCGCTTATGAAATATTTCCATGTGAGACAAATAGCGCAGTTTTAACTATTTTGGAAAATTTTCGTCGGTAAATTACTTGAGTAGGCACGGGCCTGTAAGTACAACATTTAGGGTCGGTTACACTAAACTGCCTGTTAAAGCGTTCGCAAAATCATATTGTATGGAATGTTTCATAGTTCATAGCGGAAGCCGCTCGACCCCAATTTCAAAGGAATACCGCAAATCGATGTACAGGTTAGCCGTTTGGCACACGCATACTAGAGGTCAAAACAAAACTTTTGACCCGCAGTTCCTAAAAAAATTTCGCTGGAGGGGTGGTAAAACATTTTTTTTGTATGGAAAAAAAAATCCAAAACCTATCGTGTGTGGTATCATACGAAAGGGCTTTTTGAGGCGATTCTAAAAATATATCACATCATTACATTTCGGGCATTCTTTTAAATTACAACAAAAAAAAAATCGAAACATACCAAGTTTGGGCTCCTCCAGACACGATATGGCTGATTTTTTTTGTACAATATACTACAAATGATACTTGATATCCTCATGTCTAACCCCAAGAAAGCAATTGTGAAAATAATAACATTAACAATTATTTTTTAATTTTTCAATTTTACAAAGGGACACAGTTCTACTTCAATACCTATTACACGTGGAACTATACTGCAGATACGGTACATATTAATCATAAAATGATACGTAACATCCATATATCCAACGGGAAATACCTGTTTAACCCTTTAACTGCGCCTTTTCATCAGTTGGTATAGTTTGTTTAGTTTTTGACACAAAATATCAAGGTACAAACTATACCAACTGATGAAAAGGCGCAGTTAAAGGGTTAAAATAGTACATTACTACAGAGGCCGGGAAGTAAGGGGTTGCCGGCCGAATGCATATATACGGCCGAACGTAGTGAGGCCGGATAGTTATGAGGCCGACAACCCCTTTTCACGCCGATGTATGTATAGTGCTTTTCTCAAACATGCAATGAAATAAATAAAGAAATCTCCACGAAATCAAAGTTTTAATTCTAAAGAAACTAAAAGTAAACTAGGCACAAAATATAACTACCACCTGTACCTATCTTTATCACACGTGTCGTATATTTTACACATGTAGTTAATCAATTTATTACACAAATGTTCAAAGGTATATTTATGAATCTTTGATTTTTCGCCTTGCATCCTTCTGACTGTAGTGTTAGTAGCCACATAACTAAGATTACATCGTTTTTTATGTTGATATTATGCTTCACATACATCGTTGCCTTAAACATGGAGTATAAGTAACAGGTATTCATTTAATATTTTCGTCGGAACTCATATTATACAATAAACAACGCACAATAAATCCAATAAAATAGAATTACAGATACACAATGAAAAATGTTCAACTTTACCTCCAAAACGATTAAAAAAACACCAACGCGTGTTTGAATAGACATTTTTACCGCTAATATTTAAATGAAATATAGGTTATCAAAGGACTGTTTCATTTCAAACATAGACAGAGATAATCATACTATCTTTGTCTTACACTGGTACTAGCACCCAAAAGAAAAGGATGAGTATAGTTTTTTTGTTCTTTTTTACTGACAAACTGGTTTGACCAACTATATTTTAAATCTGTATTTGTAGGTAAATTTGCAATTCAATATTATTGGAATTTGTTAGTGTTTTATTTATATATTTTTGTAAAACTGCAAAATATATTAATTATCGTTTATTGTTTTTTTTAAAGGGGTATTGGCAGAACGTCATTCCGAACCATAAGCAAATATTGGTTATAGTTTTTTTTTGGCTGAATGCCATTATGCTGTGTCACAAATATATGTGAAATGGAAATTAAAAAAGAGGCACTTCCCGGCCTAGGCCTGCAACTTTGTATGAAATTTCATTACAGGCCCCTCGTCTAGCCGCGCCGGAGTCGTGATACTTCCCAGCCTAATATAAAGAACGTAATATCAATATTACATAGCATGTTTGAGAAAAGGTATTTCCCGTTGGATATATGGATATTACGTATCATTTTATGATTATTATGTACCGTATCTGCAGTATAGTTCCATAAGTCTCGTGAAATAGGTATTGAAGTAAAACTGTGTCACTTTGTAAATATGAAAAAAAAAAAAAAATTGCTAATGATATTGCTTTCTTGGGGTTGGATATCAAGATATTACGTATCATTTGTGGTATATTGTACAAAAAAAAATCAGTAAGGTATATCGTAGCTAGAGGATACAACCTTGATATTTTGTGTCAATAACTAAACAAATTAGACCAACTGATGAAAAGGCGCAGTTAAAGGGTTAAAGAGGTATTTCCCGTTGGATATATGGATATTACGTATCATTTTATGATTAATATGTACCGTATCTGCAGTATAGTTCCATAAGTCTCGTGAAATAGGTATTGAAGTAGAACTGTCACTTTGTAAAATTGAAAAAAAAAAAAAAATGTTAATGATATTATTTTCAAAATTGCTTTCTTGGGGTTAGACATGAGGATATCACGTATCATTTGTGGTATATTGTACAAAAAAAATCAGCCATATCGTGTCTGGAGGAGCCCAAACTTGGTGTTTCGATTTTTTTTTTTGTTTTAATTTAAAATGTAATGATGTGTTATATTTTTAGAATCGCCTCAAAAAGCCCTTTCGTATGATACCACATACGATAGGTTTTGGAATTTTTTTTCCCATACAAAAAAAAAATGTTTTACCACCCCCCTCCCAGCGAATTTTTTTTAGGAACAGCGGGTCAAAAATTTTGTTTTGACCTCTAGTATGTGTGTGCCAAACGGCTAACCTGTACATCGATTTGCGGTATTTTTATACGAACGGGTTACACTATCATTGCTGACTAACGTTGATCAGTCCGATAATAATTGAGTCTGGTGCAACTGGTATCTTATAAATTGTAGACAGTTTATTAATCGGTTAGTTTTGAATACATTGATAGAAGTGTGTGAAGTTTGATTGTAATGTAATGTGCTAGGTGAGCGTGACGTGATTATGATCGGCTGGCTGGCTTACGTGGACGCTGGGCGGCGGGATGGCCGGCAGCGGCGCGGCGTGCAGCAGCGGCAGCAGCGCGCGCGCCAGCGCCAGCGGCTTGTTGTCGGCGCCTAGCGACAGCTGCTGGAACACGCCGATCGTGAACGGGTCCGGCTCCACGCCTGCCAACGTTACATTCAATACCATCAAAAACATTACTTACATGTAAATAACTAACCGGCCAAGTACGAGTCGAACTCGCGCACGAAGGGTTCCGTACCGTTACGCAAAAAACGGCAAAAAAATGACGTTTGGTGTATGGGAGCCCCACTTACATATATATATTTTATTTATTTATTTAGGAAACAAACAGTCACATACAGACAAGTTTAAACTTGCAGATATACAATTAGAACTATTCATTATTTTATTCTGTTTTTAGTATTTTTTGTTATAGCGGCAAGAGAAATACATCATTTGTGAAAATTTTGAACTGTCTAGCTATCACGGGTCATGAGATACAGCCTGGTGACAGACAGACCGACAACGGAGTCTTAGTAATAGGGTCTCTTTTTACCGTTTGGGTACGGAACCCTAAAAAGTTGCAAGTCTCGCAACATACATATACTATTATACTCTTTGCTCGCAACGCAGTACTACAAAAAAGTCAAAACTTGTAACAATGTAACGTGATCAAGTCGTTTATTTTAGTCAGTGCCAGCCGGGCTAGCATATGATTGGCGCGAGAGTATCTCGCCGCGACATAGACTACCCGTCCCCCTTTAATTCATACAGTTAGCAAAAGACGGGTAGTCTATCTCGCGGCGAGATACTGTCGCGTCAATCATGTGCTCGGCCTACTGAGGACAGGAAGGTGTGACGCAATATTTATTATAAAGGGTTCATTCCATAACAGAATTAAGAGCCCTTATTCCCTGGAGCGTTCATCGATTTCACGAAATAACACTCAATAGATGGCGTTGACGCGCGGTACGCGGGCGCCGGCAACTATAACGCGTTTTGAACGCAGAGAAGAATAATCTTGATCGTTGTCGATTTCAATAGCAAGTAACATTATTTTTATTGTTATAGCCACTCTTTTATTTTATTTTATATGCATAGTAGTAGTAATTTCAGTTTATTATGTTAAGAAAATATACATACTTGTACCCAGAGATGACCAGGGTGCCTAGCCAAGATGCCAACCGTTTACGCTCCGTAGCAAACGAAACGTAACTGTCTCTGTCGCACTAATATTGAAGAGTGATAGAGAGAGATAACGCTATTGTTCGCTTCGGAACGAACGACTGGAATCTTGGCTAGGCACTCGGGTTTAGTACCTACAGTTTACGTTAAAACTTAAAACCACTTTAAACCAAATCTGTAGCTGGCCACTGAAATGGGTAATAGAAACGCGTCCCGTATGTATTTTGCTTTCCAGATAATCAGAGTACCTAGCCAAGATGCCAGTCGTTCGTTCCGTAGCGAACGATAGGGTAATCTCTCTCTATCACTCTTCCATGGTCATCTGCAAAGCGAAACACATACGGAACGCGTTTCTATTACCCATTACAGTGGCCAGCTATAGATTTGGTTTTAATGTAAACTATAGGTACCTAAACCTGGGTGCCTAGCCAAGATGCCAGTCGTTCGTTCCGTAGCGAATGATAGGGTAATCTCTCTCTATCACTCTTACATATTAATGCGACAGAGACAGTTGCGTTTCGTTCGCTACGGAGCGTAAACGGTTGGCATCTTGGCTGGACACCCTGGCCATCTGGAAAGGGAAAGACATACGGAACGCGTTTCTACTACCCATTCAGAGGCCAGCTACAGATTTGGTTTTAATGTAGACTATAGGTACCTAAACATTTGGCATTTTGGCTAGGCACCCTGGTCATCTGGAAAGCGAAAGACATAAGGAACGCGTTTCTACTACCCATTTTAGAAGTCAGCTACAGATTTGGTTTTAATGTAAATTATATTATAGATACCTAAACGGTTGGCATCTTGGCTAGGCACCTTGGTCATCTGGAAAGGGAAAGACATACGGAACCCGTTTCTACTACCCATTCAGAGGCCAGCTACAGATTTGGTTTTAATGTAAACTATAGGTACCTAAACGGTTGGCATCTTGGCTAGGCACCCTGAACCAACCCGATCACCTAGGCGAAAAAATTAAATATTTGTGCTATAAAATGTACCTATGATCACCTAAGGATCAAGATTTTTTAATCGCAGTATACGCCACTTCTCGGAACTAGCTCGCTGGTTACGAACAAAACAAACGCCTGACGATAGAGCACAGGTCCGTCCCCTAAGCGCGCCCGGCGGAGACTGAGCGTGCAGTGTCGGTGCAGCGTGATTTATACGTCTTTTAAAAATATTTAAATTTACGGGAAAATAGGTCCTATAGTTATGATTATTTTTTTATGGGTTCATATAAAGTTAGAGTTTGCTATAATATTATTTTGAGGGCAAAATATAAGTACAATTTGCGAAAAAAAATATAATGCGACCCTGTTTTCACCGAAAAAATGAAGAAAACTCGGAAGGTATTTTATCAATTTTTTTTAATGAATCTTTGATTTTCAATCATTTCAGCCCCTCGTACAAGATATGGTGAATTGAATTGTAATCATTCATGTACCAAATGATTCTTGTTTACTGCAAAATTGGCAACCGAAACGACACTTCTCACTGCAAATTTTGAAAAATACTCTCAGGAAAACTCATTTATTTTAGGTTTAAAAAGAGAAAATGAAAACTTTAACTATTTCAGCCGCTAGTTTAGGAAATGATTATTTAAGAACGTTAACAGTTTTCAAATAAATACTAATAGTTACGTCGTAATGACCGTAAGTGTACATTTATATTCCAATTTAAATTCATAAAGTTATGTAACTAACATCAAAATTATTTTTAGCTTTTCAGTTCGCTTAAAAATTTAGCAGTCGTGTTTTTAATTTTTTAATTAATTTATTTTATTTTATTCATTTTAGTGACAAAACGAACTAAAACTATGATTTATAAAAAAATCCAGGCAATTTTTAAATGTAGATATTAATTTTGACCTTTTAATTAGCTCAACGTTCCGGAATTGAAATACGGTCATCTTTTGTTCACGGTTTGGGACAGAAGTAGTACTTAGTAGTTTTGAATGTTTGAGGCTCAGGAGACTCATAAAGTCTCATAAATTCAATTTTTACTTAAAAAGGTTTTTTAAATTATCTTTGACGCGACTTTGGTACGACCCATGCATGGCCTTCGGCAAAATAGCAGGTTGATAGAGTAAGATAAAGATAAGTCTGCAGAGATTTTGATTGTCCAGACTGTGCAAGTATTATTTTAAATGGGAAATTTCTATGAAATTATAACTTATAATTAACACTTGCACACTTGCACAAGCCGGCCCAAGACGTCCAAGTGAGACGCGCTTCTATGAAAAGCCTAAAGCAAAGCTGCGGGAGCTTAGTGCTGAAACACAAAACCATTGTACAAATGTCGAAATGCGTAGGACTTATAACTATGCAAAGGCCGAAGGCCGAGCTCCACGAGGTCCCACAGCTCGGTCTTTAAGCGCGCCTTCGTTATTAATTTAAGATACTAGGGGAAATGGCAGGAAGCGCGTACCTGTTAGCCACTCCGGGCCTTCGGCCCTAGGTGGAGTGCGCCTACGGCCCTCGTATTTAGACACTTGTAACATTGTTCTGTGTTTGAATACTAAACGTGCGCTACTCTCGAACTCGGACTCTTCGGGCCTTCGGCTATGTGCGTAATAGGATAAATTACAGGAAGCTCGCATAGTCAAGTGGGTTAACTGGGGACAGGTGGGATAACATTACTAACTTACTTACTACTTGCTTGGATGGCGCGATGACCCAAAAGGAGTCTTGGCCTCCGACACAAGAGCAAGCTATTTTTGCCCTGTCCTGTGCGGATTCACGCCAGCTTTCACTGACGTCGAGCTATAATGTTATAACATTAGAGAAAGAAAAGAGTTATGTTTTAACAGTCTCACGGAAGATTTTTTTATCGAATTCAATTAGAACATATTAATATTGTGATCGGTTACCGGTTATATCATATAAAAAAAAAATGTCTACAATAGTTACCCCATCTGTCCTCAACTCCTCAGTTACCCCACTTGACGGTACCTGTCGGACGCTCCAGGCTTTCGGCTCTACGTGGAGCTCGGCTTTCGCATTTAGACAATTTTACTATTGTTGTGTTTGAGCACTACACTTGGTCTTCGGCCTTTGCAATTAAGATACTAGGGCGAAGTTGCGGAAAACGCGCACTCCGGGCCTCCGGCCCTACGCGGAATTCAAACTTCGGCCTATTATGAATTTAGACATTTGTACCTACTATCGTTCTGTGTCTGAACACCAAATTATTAAAGGCGCTCCTCTCTCGGACTCTTCGGGCCTTCTTTTATTTAGTCCTTAGATTAATACACATAGTCGACTTGATGTCGCGAGCTTTCTACATGTTAAATCAACATACTCTCTCTCTCTCTCTTCTCTCCTGACCGATTTCGGCCACAGCGACTGCAATTTTTTTTTTTTTTTTTTTTTTTTTTTTTTTTTTTTTTTTTTTTTTTTATTGAGAAACAAAGTCTTAAAGTAAACATAAGCAACTTAGCTAATAGCTACAAATTGATTTTTTATAGACCTATAGTTTCCTAATTCACATATAGAGGTACAATTAAAGAGTAATGATAAATAGTGCAAACTTGTAGTACCTAGTAGTTGTACATAATCAAAACAATAGTATACCAACTAATACAATAGCATATAAATGTATAAACAAGAGAAAAGACTTATACTTACACTTTTCACTTAGACTTAGACTTAAATTACTAAGATTACAAGTACTTACTATCGGGTTGCTTGCAACATTTCACCCTTATTTTAATAAAGAATATACAGTTCTTTTAAACAAGCCTAATGAACTGCTAAATTAAACTAAATTATGTCTAGGAGCGGGAACTGAGCTGGTCCGCCCGCTCGTGCGCCCTCGTGTGACTGCAGTATCCAATTTTCGTCTGCAGTGCTCGTCCACAATCATGAAAATTTGTATAAGACTAAAGCTAATATGAAATGGAGCTAGTAGGTTACCTACCTATGCACGAGTTCAAACAAAATCTTTTTTTTTTCTTTACAACCAGATTAAATCAGTAGACAAGTACAAATTTATAAGCAATACGAATATCATCGTTTAAATCGAAGTTCACACAAATTTAAGATTTCAAATATTTCAATAGCGCGATTTTAAAATGTTTGTTTAGTTTCAAAATTTACAATATACCATATTATATTTTTGTGTACTACGTATATTTTTATGATCAGCGGTAAAATTATTTTATTTAGGACGTCACTAAAAAATAATATAGAAGGATTTAATTTCTTAACATATTTCAAAAATCCTTATTCTACCAAAGTAAGAATCAACTGCATATGTTGCATATATATTTTGAACCGTCTCTCAAAGCTCTTCATTTTGATACCCCACTCGACAAGTTTGCAAGAATTTTTTTTCCAAATGTCGCGCGTTATTGTGTATTACGTCCGCCATGTTGTTTTTATAATGACGTCACATAGCCTATGTCACCCGGGATGACGTAAGGATTCCAATGATATATCATACATCTAAATCGGTTAAGGCATTCAGAAGTTATGGTGGAATAAAGAAACTCACATACATACAAACATGAACGCTGAAAACAATACACTCCTTTTTTGGGCAGTCGTGTAAAAAGGACGCATTTTGCAAAATACGCTCGTTTGTAGGAATAAGGCCTCTTAATATCTGCCGCCAAGCCGAGCAAAACAAAGAGACACGGCCGCATTATAAGTATTAAAAAAATTAGGATATCTAATATTGTTACGGTTTTAACACTCCCAGTAGGCCGGGCACATAATTGACGCGACAGTATCTCGCCGCGAGATAGACTACCCGTCTTTTGCTAACTGTATGAATTAAAGGGGGACGGGTAGTCTATGTCGTGGCGAGATACTCTCGCGCCAATCATGTGCTAGCCCGGCAGACATGAATGAAATTCAATTGTCAAACGTCAACTTTTGGCAACTAGTGACCACACAAATAATATCGTGACACATCCGTATTTCTACGGTAACAAAGGTGTGTTACGAGTTACGATATATTTGGTCACTGTCCGGCACTGTTTATTTGACGCCGAATGTACAGTCGCCTTTAGATATATCGGAGCGGCCGAGGTGGTCAAAATATCTGAACACGCACTCTAACGCGTTGACAATAGTGGCCGTGTTCAGATATATGTGAGCGCCTTGGCCGCTCCGATATATCAGATGGATTTCTAATGTTAATTTATTTAAGCTCTATTGCATAAAGAAATCTGCGCAAAGGCATTCTCTACCATGCAGGCAACCATGGGGTCAAACAACTCTTTGCTTAGGTGCTATTAATAAGTGCTTGCAGTACCTGCAGCGGCCAGCTGTCGGTCGAGCAGCTCGGCCTGGTGCGTAAGCGCGGCCTGCGCGGAGAGCGCAGCGGGCGCGGGGCCGCCTCCAGCACCGCCTCCAGCGCCGCCTCCAGCGCCGCCTCCAGCGCCGCCGCCGCCGGCCGCCGCCGCGCACAGCCGCGCCGCCGTCACGCGCAGCGCCAGCTGCCCTACGCACGCGCGGGCCTGCTCCGTCACCCCGCTGAACTGGTGCTGCAGTCTATTTACACAGGTACATAATTCTAATTAATATGGAATAAAAGTAAGTGAGTACTAAACACTTTATTGTACGAAACACGGATAGGTAACAGCAGTTATAAATTAGAAAATACAAAGGCGAACTTATCCCTATGAGGGATCTCTTCCACCTAACCCAAAAAAAGTAATCTTACGTACTAAAAAATACAGATACATAATACAAAAATAAAATTAAAATTGCCATTCTCTAAACGGAAATAATTCAGCTTGTGTTCAAAAGTTACGCGAATGAATTGATAGTGTTTTTAGGGTTCCGTACCCAAAGGGTAAAAACGGGACCCTATTACTAAGACTCCGCTGTCCGTCTGTCTGTCTGTCACCAGGCTGTATCTCATGATCCGTGATAGCTAGACAGTTGAAATTTTCACAGGTGATGTATTTCTCTTGCCGCTATAACAACAAATACTAAAAAGTACGGAACCCTCGGTGTGCGAGTCCAACTCGCACTTGACCGGTTTTTTTCCAGTTTGTTACCAGTAGACTTACAAAAGAGCGGCGCGACAGCATCTCGCACGCGAAATATAACTACAAATATTTTTCTGTTTTAATGCGAGAGAGACGGGTAGTCTATCTCGCGGGCGTAATACTATCGCGGCGCTTCTGTGCTCAGCCTGCAGATCGGGTACCTAATGATTCTCCGAATAATTTTTAGCAGATTATCGATTCGCAGACAACGATTCGCCGAACATCGGTTCGCAGAGTGATTTATTTGCAGATGTAACTTTTGGTCGACTAACGTTACGCAGACTCTTGGTTCGCATACTGTTCAGTTCGCTTCTGTGTAAATTAGCAGAACTATTATTGGACGATTTTCATTTGGCAGAGTAATCTTTTCGTTAAAGCAAAGAGGATATAATAAGATAGAGCGGTACTGTCATAGTAAATTTTGTAACCACTGTAAATTCACTGCCATCTATCGACACACCTTAAACTAAAAATCAAAATTTATAAAAATACGTTAAAATGTATTTAAATATGGATAAATGATTTTTTTATTTGCAGTTTTAATTTTTATATGATTTTGACCCATGTTCTTTCACTGATATGCGTTAAAATTATAAATAACAAACGAAACCGTCAACGCCCTCTATACGAGAGTAGGCCAAAACTAGTGGCGCCATCTGATCGAGAATCAAATTTTCGTGATTTTCTAGGCACGTTTTTTCCTTACACTGTATCCATCTATTACGGAGTTATATCTATCTTTGGTTTAAGCAATGTTTAGTCGAATAACGTTTCACATTTTATACATCGTTATTTTCGAAATAAAAACTTCTTACAAAAAAACCGACTTCAAAAAGGATGAAATAAAATATAATCCTTTTTTAAGTATATGCGTTAAGTATATGAATAAAAAGTAAGTTACAAAGACGTTAGCGAATATGTAGTGCCAAACTCGTGGTAAGGCTACAGTTGCACTACATCAAATTGATGGTTTTCGGGAGAAAATGCTTTAGTTACTTTAGAAAACAACGAAATCACTATACACGTGCCTTTAAAATTTGAAAGTTTCCTCAATTCCTCAAGGTTCCCATCATCCTAGTACACTGTACCTAGATGGAAAAAAACCGGCCAAGTGCGAGTCGGACTCGCGTTCCAAGGGTTCCGTACATTACACAATTTAAACAATGTAATTTTTTATGTGAAATGTCTAAAAAACCTGTAGGGGTCGGATCAAAAACTAAGTAATTAAGTCCGACTCACGCTTGACTGCAGTTTTCTAATAGTTTTCCGGTGATCTATAGGTAAAGATCTATTTTGTGTATTTTTTTCAAAATTTTTGACCCAGAACTTTCGGAAGTAAAGGGGGGAATGGTAATTTTTTGCCTATTTTCTTGAATAACTTCTAAACTATTTGTCTTAAAATTATAAAAAAAATATATTTGAGATTCTCACAATGAGCTCTTTCATTTGATATGTAACACGGTATAGTTTGACAAACTTTATTTTTTTAATTTTCTCATTTACCCCCCACCCCCAAAAGTGGCCCCCGTGTTTAAAATTAATTTGTTTACGTTACATGTCCATCTTTGGGTCACAAACTTACATATGTGTACCAAGTTTCAACGTAATTGGTCCAGTAGTTTCGGAGAAAATAGGCTGTGACAGACGGACGGACAGAGAGACAGAGGTACGGAACCCTAAAAACATCCTGTTTGTCAAATCTATAGGTATACCTAGACTAGATTAATAATTATGGCTTATACAGGTGATGATTTTATAAAAAATATTTAAATGATTAAGTTTATATGTTTTTCTTTTAAAATATATCCTCTTGTTAATTGACTGCCCGCTGAAGAATCACATCTATCCTGCTGCCGTTGTAAGCTTGTGTCACAAAAAACTAGATATTAAATAAAACTAGATACCGTAATTGCTTCTAGTTAAGGTTTTAATCAATTTTTAACCTAAAAATGAACAAAAGCATACCTATTATATGTTAAATTAAAACCTATTCAATATAGGTTTTAATTTTATGGTAACTTCTGTTAGTGAACACATACTAGAGTAACTTATACTAGAGCGGTACTGTCATAGTAAATTTTGTAACCCCAGTAAATTCACTGCCATCTGTCGACACACTTTAAAACTAAAAATAAATATTTATAAAAATACGATAAAATGTATTTAAATATGGATAAATGATTTATTTATTTGCATTAATTATTTTTATGATTCTGACCCATGTTCTTTCACTGATATGCGTTAAAATTGTTAAATAACAAACGAAACCGTCAACGCCATCTATACGACAGTAAGCCAAAGCTAGTAGCGCCCTATGAACGAGAATCAAATTTTCTTGATTTTCGAGGCACGTTTTTTCCTTAGACTGTATCCATCTATTACGGAGTTATATCTATCTTTGGTGAACATAAGTAGACAATAAAATGTATCAAAACTACGAGTATCTTTATCAGACTCAAACTAAAAGTTATTGTGTAGGTTAGTCATGTCCTAGTCTAGCCATAAATAAGAGAGAAGTTCTGCTAATCAATATTAATGCCAAATGAACATTCGACGATTCGATTCGATTTGTGTTTCGACCAATGGTTTCTCGGGTAATTATGACAGTTTCCAAATGATTATTCTACGAATAGTAAATATGCGTATCAATTGCTCTGCTTATTGACTACTCTTGCAAACGACTATTATGCGTAATGAGATTCTGCCAATCGTTACTCGGCCAGAGAACCCGTCGGCGAATCGTTGTCGGCGAAACAAAAATCAGCGTATTTTTTTTTCGGCATATCAATAGGGCACCCTGCAGATCATATAGAAATGTAAGATGTAGGTACTAAAGAGGGGTACCTAATGATTCTCCGAATAATTTTTAGCAGATTATCGATTCGCAGACAACGATTCGCCGAACATCGGTTCGCAGTGATTTATTTGCAGATGTAACTTTTGGTCGACTAACGTTACGCAGACTCTTGGTTCGCATACTGTTCAGTTCGCTTCTGTGTAAATTAGCAGAACTATTATTGGACGATTTTCATTTGGCAGAGTAATCTTTTCGTTTAAGCAATGTTTAGTCGAATAACGTTTCACATTTTATACATCGTTATTTTCGAAATAAAAACTTCTTACAAAAAAAACCGTCTTCAAAAAGGATGAAATAAAATATAATCCTTTTTTAAGTATATGCGTTAAGTATATGTATAAAAAGTAAGTAACGAAGACGTTAGCGAATATGTAGTGCCAAACTCGTGCAGTTGCGCTACATCAAATTGGTGGTTTTCGGGAGGAAATGCTTTAGTTACTTTAGAAAACAACGAAATCACTATACACGTGCCTTTAAAATTTGAAAGTTCCCTCAATTCCTGAAGGTTCCCATCATCAGATCAGAACCAGATTAATATGGGACCACCTTGGAGGTACCTCCTTTCAAACAGAAACAAAAAAAATCAAATCGAACCACGGGTCTCGGAGTAATCGGTGAACATAAAGCCTGACCAGTAATATACCTATATGATCATTGATTGTCAAGAGGGCGTTGTTCATTGTGACAGTTCAGTATAGTATGAAAAAATTAGTTCCAGTGAAATTCCGCAACTTGGCGCGTGATCGTATATTCCTGGTCAGGCTTTACTTAAAAACTGGACAAGTACGAGTCGGACTCGCCCACCGAGGGTTCCGTACTTTTTAGTATTTCTTGTTATAGCGGCAACAGAAATACATCATCTGTGAAAATTTCAACTGTGTAGCTATCACGGTTGATGAGATACAGCCTGGTGACAGACAGACAGACGGACAGAGAAGTCTTAGTAATAGGGTCCCGATTTTACCCTTTGGGTACGGAACCCTAAAAAATAACATAGCCACAACCGAATTTTTAACCTAATCCATTTTTTTACCTAACTATGAACAAAAGCATAGTATAGGTATAGGTTAAATTAAAACCTATACAATATAGGTTTTAATTTTATGGTAACTTCTGTTAGTGAACATAAGTAGACAATTAAATGTATCAAAACCATCTTTATCAGACTCAAACTAAAAGTTATTATGTAGGTTAGTCATGTCCTAGTCTAGCCATAAATAAGAGAAAAGTTCTGCTAATCAATATTAATGCCAAATGAACATTCGACGATTCGATTCGATTTGTGTTTCGACCAATGGTTTCTCGGGTAATTATGACAGTTTCCAAATGATTATTCTACGAATAGTAAATATGCGTATCAATTGCTCTGCTTATTGACTACTCTTGCAAACGACTATTATGCGTAATGAGATTCTGCCAATCGTTACTCGGCCAAAGAACCCGTCGGCGAATCGTTGTCGGCGAAACAAAAATCGGCGAATTTTTTTTTGGCATATCAATAGGGCACCACTAAAGAGACATAAACAATTCCATGTTACAAAAATCAAAAAAATCTGTTAACTATTTATATTGTGGAGTGCAATCGTACTTGAGCGTATCTAGCGCGTGCGGGTGCGCGGGCGGCCCGTCGGGCGCGGCCAGCTCGCCGTACAGCGCCGAGCACCCTACTGTTGTGTGTTGTGTGTGATCGTACCTGAGCGTGTCCTGCGCGAGCGCGGAGAGCGCGTGCGCGGGCGGGCCGTCGGGCGCGGCCAGCTCGCCGTACAGCGCCGAGCACCCTACTGTTGTGTGTGATCGTACCTGAGCGTGTCCTGCGCGAGCGCGGAGAGCGCGAGCGCGGGCGGGCCGTCGGGCGCAGCCAGCTCGCCGTACAGCGCCGAGCACCCTACTGTTGTGTGTTGTGTGTGATCGTACCTGAGCGTGTCCTGCGCGAGCGCGGAGAGCGCGTGCGCGGGCGGGCCGTCGGGCGCGGCCAGCTGGCCGTACAGCGCCGAGCACCCTACTGTTGTGTGTGATCGTACCTGAGCGTGTCCTGCGCGAGCGCGGAGGGCGCGTGCGCGGGCGGGCCGTCGGGCGCGGCCAGCGCGCCGTGCAGCGCCGAGCACCCTACTGTTGTGTGTGATCGTACCTGAGCGTGTTCTGCGCGAGCGCGGAGAGCGCGTGCGCGGGCGGGCTGTCGGGCGCGGCCAGTTCGCCGTACAGCGCCGAGCACCCTACTGTTGTGTGTGATCGTACCTGAGCGTGTCCTGCGCGAGCGCGGAGAACGCGTGCGCGGGCGGGCCGTCGGGCGCGGCCAGCTCGCCGTACAGCGCCGAGCACCCTACTGTTGTGTGTGATCGTACCTGAGCGTGTCCTGCGCGAGCGCGGAGGGCGCGTACGCGGGCGGGCCGTCGGGCGCGGCCAGCTCGCCGTACAGCGCCGAGCACCTTACTGTTGTGTGTGATCGTACCTGAGCGTGTCCTGCGCGAGCGCGGAGAGAGCGTGCGCGGGCGGGCCGTCGGGCGCGGCCAGCGCGCCGTACAGCGCCGAGCACCTTACTGTTGTGTGTGATCGTACCTGAGCGTGTCCTGCGCGAGCGCGGAGAGAGCGTGCGCGGGCGGGCCGTCGGGCGCGGCCAGCGCGCCGTACAGCGCCGAGCACCTTACTGTTGTGTGTGATCGTACCTGAGCGTGTCCTGCGCGAGCGCGGAGAGAGCGTGCGCGGGCGGGCCGTCGGGCGCGGCCAGCGCGCCGTGCAGCGCGCGCACGCAGCGCGCGAACAGCGCCGAGAACACCGCCGCGCCCGCGAACGCCGGCTCCATCTCCGCCAGCCTGTACACCCAACAACGTTCAACGCTGGTACCTACACCGAAACACTTATTCCTACAGACAGCAGCAGACCAATTCCTACTAAGTTATAAGTAAATCAAAAACGTTCGGAAAAACCGGCGTCTTTACTGTGTACGTTAAAAAAGTTAACGATTTGGATACATTTTTCTAAGACATATATCATGCAACTTTTAAGAAGCAGGTTTTAACATACGGATAAAGTAAGAAAATTAGGCTTAAAAGTCCGTTTATTTTGTAATGTTACACATAATTTTACACTCGCCCCGCCTGTCGAGCTGTTCCTCGGCGGCGCGCCGTATAGCTGCTGTCCGTGTCCGTATGCCGCCGCACCGCGCTGTCGTCCCCCGCCTCTTGTGTCGCTACAGGCTACTACACACCTGTCAAGCTGTTCCTCGGCAGCGCGCAGCATGGCGAGCCGCACTCGCGGCGACAGCGCGCTGTTGTCCGTGTGCCGCAGCACGGTAGCGAAGAACCGCCGCACCGCGCTGTCGTCCAGTCCCGCCTCGCTCTTCACGCTCGTTAGCTTGGCTTCACCTGACACATTATCAACGTTATACGATACAAAAAATTTCAAAATCATAAAAACAAAGAACGACTGCCTGGACATGCAACGCGATCTTGATAGCTTTGCCGCATATTGCGGTTATAACCAATTGCTTCTGAACCCTGATAAATGCAACTGTATTACTTTCAGTCATAAACAAAGTCCCCTTCTTTTCAATTATAGTTTTTCAGAAAAGATCATAAATAGAATCACCAAGGTCCGAGATCTTGGTATTATTTTGGATTTTAAGCTTAACTTCATTTCACACATAGACCACATCTCCGAGAGGGCCTACAAGAAACTGGGCCTGATACTTAGACTATCTCAACCATTTAAAGATCCAAACACCCTAAAAGTATTATACTCCTCTTACGTTCGCAGCATTTTAGAGTTCGGTAGCGTCGTCTGGACCCCTCAATATACCGTTCACATAAAAAGAATTGAAAGAATCCAAAAAAAGTTGTTAAAGTCGCTCAATTTCCGCCACGGTCTGAATATGTCAGAGAATAGCACACACCGTCGTAGTCTAGGGCCACTAGATAAACGACGTGTTTATATAGACCAAATGTTTCTGTATAAACTCTTAAATGGCCTTACTGATTCTTCCACTCTTCTTGAAAAAATTGTCTTTAAATTGCCTCGTATTCCCTCGCGCCACCCCCAAACATTCCATATCGATTTTTGTAGATCTAATTTCGCCAAAAATACTTTTTTTAGACGAGCCTGTCATGATTACAATGTTAATTTCATAAAACTAGATATCTTCTCATTGTCTTTCGGTAAATATAGTAGTGGTCTGCGGAGCTTACTTTTTCCATAGCAGTGTAACTTTGCTTTAAAAAAAAAAAAAAAATTGTAATTGTTCTATAGTCTTATGTAACGTATGTATGTTTGTAAGCATGTTTGATACTTAGGTACTTTATTAGTTGTGTATCCAATTGTTACTTCTGTGTATCTTCCTATTTATAGGCAGTGCCGAACAAGCCCTGTTTCTACTTGTTATCAATATCAGTATGTTATAATTAATGGAACTATAGGTCTTATTGTATATCTGCAAGTTTAAACTTATCTGTATGTGACTGTTTGTTTCCTAAATAAATAAATAAAATAAAAAAATTGTTATGTACATTGAAGAGCATTGTAAGTGCCGGTTACTTTGTTTAAAAAAATGGGGTACCTAATGATTCTCCGAATAATTTTTAGCAGATTATCGATTCGCCGAACATCGGTTCGCAGAGTGATTTATTTGCAGATGTAACTTTTGGTCGACCAACGTTACGCAGACTCTTGGTTCGCATACTGTTCAGTTCGCTTCTGTGTAAATTAGCAGAACTTATTGGACGATTTTCATTTGGCAGAGTAATCTTTTCGTTTAAGCAATTAGCAATGTTTAGTCGAATAACGTTTCACATTTTATACATCGTTATTTTCGAAATAAAAACTTCTTACAAAAAAACCGACTTCAAAAAGAAGGAAATAAAATATAATCCTTTTTTAAGTATATGCGTTAAGTATATGTATAAAAAGTAAGTTACGAAGACGTTAGCGAATATAGTGCCAAACTCGTGGTAAGGCTACAGTTGCACTACATCAAATTGGTGGTTTTCGGGAGGAAATGCTTTAGTTACTTTAGAAAACAACGAAATCATATACACGTACCTTTAAAATTTGAAAGTTCCCATCATCCTAGTACACTGTACCTAGATGGAAAAACGTCCTGTATGTCAAATCTATAGGTATACCTAGACTAGATTAATAATTAGACACAGATTGCTGGCTTATACAGATGATGATTTATAAAAATTATTAAGTTTATATGTTTTTTCTTTTAAAATATATCCTCTTGTTAATTGACTGCCTAAAAATCATCACATCACATCAGTCACAAAAAACTAGATATTAAATAAAACTAGAAACCGTAATTGCTTCTAGTTTAGGTTTTAATCAATTTTTAACCTAAATATGAACCTAAACAATTTAATGGTTTTAATTTTATGGTAACTTCTGTTAGTGAACATAAGTAGACAATGAAATGTATCAAAACCATCTTTATCAGACTCAAACTAAAAGTTATTGTGTAGGTTAGTCATGTCTTCATGTCCTAGTCTAGCCATAAATAAGAGAGAAGTTCTGCTAATCAATATTAATGCCAAATGAACATTCGACCTATTGTGTTTCGACCAATGGTGTCTCGGGTAATTATGACAGTTTCCAAATGATTATTCTACGAATAGTAAATATGCGTATCAATTGCTCTGCTTATTGACTACTCTTGCAAATGACTATTATGCGTAATGAGATTCTGCCAATCGTTACTCGGCCAAAGAACCCGTCGGCGAATCGTTGTCGGCGAAACAAAAATCAGCGTATATTTCGGCATATCAATAGGGCACCAAAAAAATGTGATAGTTAACTTGAAACTTTGATAGCGTATTCTCGAGCATCAAGCCGGATTTATGTTTCTCTGTCGTGTCGCCTTCTGCTGCGAAAGATTAATTTAAAAATAACAGTACTAAATGTATGAAAGCGATACCATACTATCGCATCACAAGTTCACAATCACAACACGACAGACAGACAAGTATGAATTCGGCTTTATCACTACACCTTATAAAACAGTCCCCTGCCGCGTCTGTCTGTCTGTGTGTTCGCGATAAACTCGAAAACTACTGAACGGATTTTCATGCGGTTCACCAGTTCACCTATTGATAGAGTGATTCTTAAGGAAGGTTTAGGTGCATAATTTGTTAAGGTTTTGTGTAAATTAGTTGAAATATGACGATGTTTGTTAATGAAGTCGGAAAGAATCACGCTGTCTAGGAGGTTTAATCGAAAATGCTGCCTAAAGCGTTTGAGATATAACAACACAATATATGGTGGGATTGTTTCTCTTTCATTGGTCTACAAAAAAGTCCGCGACGGTATATGTCTATCTTTTAAGGATAACTTACTATATCAATATCTGTAGGAAGCATCATCTTATTCCGTTGCAAACACGCCGTGAAATCTCAGACATAGTTTACATTCTCAATATCTTAAACGGAAATGTTAATTGCCCTGAATTGCTGGCTAAACTCTCTTTCAGTATTCCATCCAAATCCACAAGAAATTTTAGACCCCATGCTGTTCCTAATGCTTCGCGTAACTACAGACAGAACAGTTTTTTGATACGTGCTAGTAAATGCCTAAATAAACTTACGAGGGGGCAGGACATTAATATTTTCAACAGCAACATCCAAACTGACGGAGGAGTTCTTTAGGTGAGCATGCCTTATTGAAATTTCATTGTGCTGTATTTTTTCTTTTTCTTTGTGTATCTTCTTTAGTTAATTTCGAATTATGAGTTTACTATAGTTGTTGCGGCAAGCAAGAAAGCATACTCAATTTCATGGTAGATGGCGCTGCGCTGCACACATCGCGCGCTACGGGTTTCCTGCGACCTATATAAGCGCGGCCATTGTCAAGCTTTTTATTTTTGCAATATCCTTCAAAGAAATAACATGTCATGTATACGCGTCTAATTTATTAATAATATAATTGTGTTGCAAATCGGCGTTTCAATTCTTATTTCACGTTATGAGGAACTAGAGTCTACAAAGTGGTCCTTCGAACCGGATATATAGTTAATTAATGGTGAAAAACGAACAATCGCAGTGAAATAAGAATAATTTTGAGAGATTATAGACGTCACGCATCGAACATTCTAGAACAAAATAAATGAAGTAAAGAATGATGTCTTTTTTGGCAATGATGACAAGATACTCTGGATTTACAATTTTTCACATTATGTTTTGATGACATGCAGTTAAAGCAAAGTCTGAATGTACAAAATGTACCGGCAGATCCTTGTAAGAAGAGAAGACACAGACTTTCAGAGAATACTTTGGAGATTCAGCCCTGATGAAGACATAAGAGAGTATAGAATGCTAACTGTAACCTTCGGAACAGCATGTGCACCATTCTTAGCAATCAAAACCCTGAGACAGATAGCAATCGATGAGGCAAACACAGAAGATTATGCACAAGCTCGAGAAATCATCAACCATTCTTTCTACATGGATGATGTACTGTCAGGGGGAAATACAATAGAAACCGCAGTAGAGGCTAAACGTCAACTGACAGAAGTACTAAGAAGAGGAGGATTCGAGTTACAAAAATGGTCTTCAAACAGCAAAGAATTCATAAACACAGTAGAACCAGAGAAGAGAGCGAAGAATTCTGAGATAGATGTCAACAAAAAAGAGACAATCAAAACATTAGGAATCACTTGGAACTCAAACGAAGATACCCTCTTAGTAACAAACGAAATCAACACTTTATCTGAGCAGCGAGTAACAAAGAGAAACGTCTTAACAGTCATCGCTTCCCTGTTTGATCCAATACGTTGGCTAGCACCATCTGTAGCCATGGCGAAAATATTTCTACAGAAGACCTGGTCAAGAGAATTATCATGGGACACAGAGTTACCTGAAGACTTCAAGACAGAGTGGAAGACTTTCTGCAGAGGCAAAGAGCACCTGTCAGACGTGAAGCTTGAGAGATGGATCGGAACGACCAACAACAGCGAGTTAGTAGAACTGCATGGCTTTGCTGATGCATCAATGTCAGCCTACGCAGCAGTAGTCTACAGCAAAGTAATCCAACCAGACGGAGAAGTCAAAATATCACTCATCATGGCAAAAACAAAAATCTCACCGTTGAAAAAACAACTCACTTTGCCCCGTCTTAAACTGAGTGCAGCACTGCTACTGAGCCAACTACTGAAACACGTCGCTACAGCTATGAGAATCGAGCACAACCATACATACGCTTATTCAGATTCAAAAGTAACCTTAGCCTGGATTCTCGGAGACCCGCTGAAGTGGACAACATTTGTGAAAAACCGAGTCATTGCAATCAACAACAACATAGATACAACATGGTCGTACGTGAACACAAAAGAAAACCCTGCAGATCCAGCATCGAGAGGAGTCACACCTGAGAAATTAAAAGAACATACACTATGGTTTCAAGGCCCAACATTTTTACATCAAAGAGAATGGAGAAGAGAACACTATGAAGTAGAAGATACAGATCTAGAAACAAGAAAATCTATCAAATGCGCAACTACTACCTTGTCAGAGAAGACTCAGAAGACAGAAGATTTCATACTTACAATTTCAAAGAGATATTCATCATTGAGAAAACTCATCTCAGTCATAGCCTACTGTAGAAGATGGCTTATCTTAAAAAACAAACATGTAAAAGAAAACTTACCTCAATATGTAACTCATGATGAGCGAGAAGAAGCACTTACAACATGTATCAAGCTTGCTCAACAACTAGAATTTCCACAAGAAATCGAAGCTCTGAGAAATCACACAACATTGAAGAAAAGAAGTCGTTTACTGTCATTTACGCCTTTTCTCGATGACAAACAAATCCTGAGAGTTGGAGGAAGATTGAAACATGCAGATTTAGAGTTCCTGAGCAAACATCCAATTATCCTGTCCAAGAACAACGTACTGATACCACTTTTACTTAACGACGCACACAAGAAGACGTTGCATGGAGGCCCTCAACTGATGACTACATATCTTAGAGGAAGATACTGGCTGATTGACGCAGGAAACACTATAAAAACATACGTGAGAAATTGCTTTCCTTGTGCTAAACAAAAAGCAAAGACAGTAACTCAACTGATGGGTGACTTACCTGAGATACGAGTGAAGCCGTCAAGAGCGTTCCTTACAACTGGTGTAGATTTCGCAGGTCCAGTAAACGTGCGCATGAGCCCTGGATGAGGAACAAAGACTTTCAAAGCATATATAAGCATCTTCATCTGCATGGTAACTAAAGCAATACATATAGAATGTGTGAGCAACATGTCTATGGAAGCGTTCATGGCAGCATTTAGAAGATTTACATCAAGAAGAGGATTCGTCAAGGAGATGTGGAGTGACCACGGGACTAACTTCATTTCCTCGAGCAAAGAAATACTAGAGACTTGGAGACTTGGCGAGTCAACAATCCCTGTTGAACTAGCAGCCCTACTAGATACAGAAGGCACCAAGTGGAAGTTCATCCCTCCTGGATCACCAAACCATGGCGGATTGTGGGAGGCCGGAGTCAAGAGTATCAAGTTTCATCTTAAGAGAACTCTCGGAGACGCTACACCTACCTTCGAAGAATTTACAACTCTTTTGAACCAGGTCGTGGCTTGTCTGAACTCAAGACCTTTATCACCGCTGAGCGATCATCCTGATGACCTAGAGCCGCTGACACCAGCACATTTTCTTGTCGGAGAACCGTTAGTCACCATCCCGGAGAGAGATTTGACACAACATAAGACAAATTCATTATCAAGATGGCAAAACATTCAGAAAATGCTACAAATATTTTGGAGAAAATGGCAAACTGAATTTCTAACAAGATTACAAGAGAGACCGAAGTGGAAAATCAGAAAACAAGAGTTTAACGTCGGAGACCTCATACTAATTAAGGATCATAGATTACCTCCTAGTAAATGGCTACTAGGTAGAGTTGTACAGAAACACCCTGGACAAGACAACGTGACACGAGTCTACGAAGTCCGCACAGCAACTGGAGTGCTAACCCGCTCGATTTCGAAGCTCTGTCCACTACCAGATGTGAGAAGAAAGGATTCTGCTATTCTTTAGGCGGCAGTATGTTGCGGCAAGCAAGAAAGCATACTCAATTTCATGGTAGATGGCGCTGCGCTGCACACATCGCGCGCTACGGGTTTCCTGCGACCTATATAAGCGCGGCCATTGTCAAGCTTTTTATTTTTGGAATATCCTTCAAAGAAATAACATGTCATGTATACGCGTCTAATTTATTAATAATATAATTGTGTTGCAAATCGGCGTTTCAATTCTTATTTCACGTTATGAGGAACTAGAGTCTACAATAGCTTTGGCGTGGAAATGTAGGAATAGTGCAATAGTGCTAACCACCAATTGTTTTTGTTAATATGTAGCTACTGGTGAGAACCTGTAATTGGCTTTTTGTATCATATTTATAAAACCTATAGACATGTTAACAGCTGTTGGATCTCCGAATAATAATAAATAAATAAATATACCCATCCATTCTTAACTTTTAAAAGTAGATCACATATAATGTGGTATTTGCAAAGCTATTTACACGGATACAGTACAGTAATAATGGTTGGAGAGCCGGCAGTAAAGTTTCGAACCAACGTGATACCGCGATGAGATGCACAATGGTTTCCCATAAAACTGATGCTAAGTCCGAATTTGATAGTCTGCCACGGCGGAACTAGCCGAAAGTACAAAAAAAATAGCCACTTCCGGTGCGAAAAAGGGGGGGTCATTTAACCCATCTGATACTGCAATAAAAGCTATGGCATCAGTTAGAAATTTACTGGTAGATACAGAAAAGCGAAATCTGCCAGTATGATTCCTGCCGGAAGTGCTTGGCATACGCTCTCAAAGGTGACCATCAGGACCCCTAAATTAACCCATCTGATACCAGCATGAAACCAATTCCAGTCGGTAGATATGAACCTTCTCTTCAGGAATATATAAGTCTGCCAGGGCGCTTTCAGCCGAAACACCTTGACATACGAGATTATGTGGCGCAACATCCGTGGTACCCGTATAACCCGTATTTTGGAATTGTACATATTACGGACATTTCAAATACTGCAGGCTTATTAATTTATTACTCTATGCTTATATTTGTATATTATTACGTTATTAATAACACATATTTATAATAAATTTAGTTAAAATAAATTAAATAATGTGATTAATATGATTAATAGTCATTGAATTAGCTATATGAATCGTTTGTCTTTGTCTGTCATTTTGACTTATGTATTTGTAAGAAAAGGATAAAACATAATTTAACTAATTCAGGCTCGTAAAGTTTTACGAATAAGGGGGTATTAGTATTCATAGCTAAACCAGGCTTGTAATGCGACATAAAATGATTTTTGGTGGTTTATTTTACGCTTGAGGCGTTTTTTCACCTGTTTGGTGCATCTAATCACTATCTTATGTAGGGGAGAGAGGGGCAAGACGAGTAATACGGGGTAGCGGCTTTATATGGCGACTAGTGATGGGCAGCGGTAACATTCCCGCTACCAGTAAGTTTCCATTTGGGAATGTTACTAGTAAGTTACCAATGTTACCAGTAACATTCCCAAAAGCCGGTAACATACGAAACTGATGATAGCGATGACTTATATGAGATAAAATAAGGTTCAAAACTTATTTTTTTAGTACAACTTACTCAAAAATATGTCCCATAGTTCTTAATTCGCTGACATAAGAGCTATGGGATCAATTTTATAAATTTGGTATACAGATAGTGAGTACCGGGGAACATAGGATACTTTTTTATCCCAGAACTCACCCCTTAAGGGGATGGAAAGGGGAGTTGACACTTGTATGGGGAATCAATAACCGCTGAACCGATTTAGATGAAGTTTGGTATGGAGATAATTTGGGTCCTGGGGAAGGACATAGGATAGATATTCGCGGGCTTGGTTTCCGCAACTCGACGTCGTACTATTGCGCCTATTTTGCGTGAGGGACACAGGATAGGTTTTACCCTAGAAATCAACCCTAAAGGGGGTGAAAAGCGGAGTGGAAATTTGTATGGAACCCAATAAAACCGATTTAGATGAAATTTGATATGGAGATAGTACACCCTCCGGTGTAGAGTAGTTTTTATTCCCGAAGTCATCCTGTTCTCTTCTCCACTCTTCTAACACTCACTCAAAGTGCCGCTGGTAATGTATGATGGAGGCAGCTCAAGACCTGGAACACCTGGAGTGCTCCTGGGTGCAACGGGTCAGGGGTAACAATCGCTCAACGTGCTGCTGGTAGTATACGATGGATAAAGCTCAAGACAATGTGGAGTGCTACTGGGAGCAAAGGGTCAGGGGTAACACTCGCTCAACGTGACGCTGGTTGTATATGATGAGGAAAGCTCAAGACCTGGAACACCTGGAGTGCTGCTAGCTGCAACGGATCAGGGGTAACACTAGCTCAACGTACCGCTGGTAGTGTATTATGGGAAAAGCTCAAGATCTGGAACACCTGGAGTGCTGCTGGGTACAAAAGGTCAGGGGTAACACTCGCTCAACGTGTCGTTGGTAGTGTATGATGGAGATAGCTCAAGACCTGGAACACCTGCAAGACTTTGGTGACCAAGTTTCTGCTGGAGACGCTGCTGATCTCCCACCAGGGGGCTACCACAAGCTATTCAGCGGGTAAAATTTAGGTAGTAAAAAGGGGTGGAAGTTTGTATGGGGAAACAATAAATCTAGCTGATTGTTTAAAAATAAGCTACCCAAATTACTAATTCCACGCAGACGAAGTCGCGGGCAAAAGCTAGTATTTTGTATAAAACTGTGATCATTATTTATTATCCCTTTACTACTACTACTACTACTTTAATTTCAAATTTGATTAATTAATATAAAATCGAAATTCCAACAACTCAAAAATGACGTTTGTCACTTGAAACGTTATACGAAACTAGCTTTTGCCCGCGGCTTTTTGTCTAATGTACAGGGTGCGGGGGAGGCAGGGGAAGGAGAAAATATGGTTTTATAACTACTTACAAAAGATGGTTTATATGGTATATGGTTCGTAGGTAGAATAATTATCTAATCCACGTTCGTAGGTTAGAGGTGGCAAGATATTGGCAAAAAATTATTTAGTTTTGATCCCTTCACACGATAAGAAGAAGAAGGTAGAATACATATATATGTACTTACGATGTTTTGGATTTTACTTAGAATGGAAACCTAAACTTATAAGAAGCAAACAGACAACCAACTTCTTGTAGCACCTTGAATGTACTCATTACGGATGCAGGAAGTTTCCCGATGACTTACTCCTTCCGCCCCATCCGTCCCGCCGCGCCGCCCGCACTCGCCTAGGTACCGATTGACGACGATCGAGATGGCATCAAATACAAATTTAAAAATCTATTAGGATAACGCGGGTCTCCATACCTCAAAAGCAAAATTAGAACCCTTATAGGATCACGTGTGGCTGTCTGTCGGTCCGTCTGTTACAACCGATTTGCTCCGAAACTACTGGACCGTTTGAATTGCAATTTGGCACAAATATGAGTACTTTCAAGAATTTTCATGAGCACATTATTCAATTTCAAAATCGATGCGATTTTCGTAATTAACGTCCCAAAAAACCATAAAAACGACACCCATATTGATATTTAGACATTTCAACCCCATTGCACCCCAACAGGGGAGATGGTTTTTCACGTCCGTCACGTTGGATTTTAAAATCGTTCTTGTTTTCCTAATTAGCAACCCGATAAACCATAGAAACAATACCCATGTTGATTTTCAGACTTTGTCACCACATTTCCCCCTATTAGGGGGGAATTTGCAAAAAAACCTGTAACACGTGTTTATTCATTTATCGTTAGGAATACTCCTGTGAAGTTTCGAATATAACTAGATGTATCTAACTAGAGAGTTCCTAGTAAGTGTTGATTATGAAAGACTGATTACCAAAGATAAAAATAAAAATAACAAAAACTTAAAAAAAATAGCATTTTCAGTTTTATTGGACTTGAAACATTAAGTATCCCGTCATGCCCACCTCTCCCCTACATTTCTTGACGTTGACGCAAAACTGACGTAGTTTAACATTCAGGGTGTTGTTTTATAACACTACAAATTGAGATAACTAAGGTCTGTTTTTTATTCCGTAGACTAAAATGACGTTTCATATGTAAGACATGACATTTCTTAGTACCACATGAAATGTCATTTTAGTCTACGGATTACGGAATAAAAAACAGAATATAATCTGAAATAAAACTATGAAAACGGATTATATCGCGTATATTGAATTTATAATACATCCCGACGTTTCGAACCCTTTACAGCGTTCGTGGTCAACGGGTGACTGAGGAAAAATTACAAAGTGCAAAAATACCCACATACTAAAATAATGAACAATCATAGACTACAAACTTTAAGGCTGGTTGTACATGCAAAATCGGTTCATAAGGCTAGTTATACACTACAATTATTTCCAAGTAAAGATATATATATATATATACGCGATAAAAAAAAAGGGAATAATAGAAATTAAGAAAGTTTCTCATAATTTTTCATTTATTTACCGAACAAAATAAATAAACTATAATTCTATCTAAAAAATAATCATCATGTATTTAACTGCTTGTTTATCTTAAATGTCATTGTCAACGTGTCATTTGATTTATCAGCGTGAAGTGGCCAGTTAAGTTTTATATTTAAAAGAGGTTTTAGAATCTGTTCAATGAGGTCTCATTTAATTATCTCATTAACAGAGTTTTTTTTACAAAGCAAATTTGTTTTCCAATTTTCTCAAAATAACATCATAAAACCTATAATGTTTCATACTTACATATACTTCAGGAGCCGAGTACTATCAACTGTAAAGATATCGGTAGCTAATTTGTTAGCACCTTTATAAGGCAAACAAAGAAGTACAAAGCCGTAAGCAGGTATTAAATTAATGCCCAAATTATATTGTGTATATTAATAAATTTGAAATATATGTTATTAATGGCATAAAAATATACAAATATAAGCATTAGGTAATAAATCATAAGCCTGCAATAATTAAAATGTCTGTAATCTGTACAATTCCAAAATAAGGGTTCCACGGATGTTGCTCACATAATCTCGTATGTCAAGGTGTTTCGGCTGAAAGCGCCCTAGCAGACTTATATATTCCTGAAGAGAAGGTTCATATCTACCGACTGGAATTGGTTTCGTGCTGGTATCAGATGGGTTAATTTAGGGGTCCCGATGGTCACCTTTGGGAGCGTATGCCAAGCACTTCCGGCAGGAATCATACTGGCAGATTTCGCTTTTCTGTATCTACCAGTAAATTTCTAACTGATGCCATAGCTTTTATTGCAGTATCAGATGGGTTAAATGACCCCCCCTTTTTCGCACCGGAAGTGGCTATTTTTTTTGTACTTTCGGCTAGTTCCGCCGTGGCAGACTATCAAATTCGGACTTAGCATCAGTTTTATGGGAAACCATTGTGCATCTCATCGCGGTATCACGTTGGTTCGAAACTTTACTGCCGGCTCTTCTACCATAATCATATTATAGTACATTACAATGCAAGTGTCGAAGGTGTGTTATTATTTTTACAAGTCCCGAGATGTCTTTTATGAGCCGTAGGAAACAAGGCGTGACGTAACAATGTTTTTTTTTATAAAAAATAAAATACAAGGAATTTAAATTTCCTACGTTGGCAACCCTTTTCGTTTATATTTTACGGGGAATCCTTAAAAAGTTTATTGGTACAAAAAAGCTAAAACAGGAGAATTCATGCATGAGCAGAACAATGAAGGATGATGCCAAAAATGTATGAACGGACAGGGCCAAGTCAGGAAAAAGGCGTACTTAATATAATATTAGTAGCAAAAGTTTATTAAGACAAATTTGACCCCATTTTACATATTTTAATCTTAATAAGCAAATGTTTATTAAAGTGTAGTGAGGCTGTTTATAATGTTTATTAAATAATAATATGAATAAATAAACTAAACACGTACACGTACCTACACAGACACCAGGTGCGGCATGGTGTCGCGCAGGTAGGTGTAGTGTTTGATGGTGTGCTCCTCGAACAACGGCAGCATGGTGGTGCACTATATATGTACATAGTTAGATGACATTACCTATGGGCAGGTGCGGCACCAGGTGCGGCATGGTGTCGCGCAGGTAGGTGTAGTGTTTGATGGTGTGCTCCTCGAACAACGGCAGCATGGTGGTGCACTATATATGTACATAGTTAGATGACATTACCTATGGGCAGGTGCGGCACCAGGTGCGGCATGGTGTCGCGCAGGTAGGTGTAGTGTTTGATGGTGTGCTCCTCGAACAACGGCAGCATGGTGGTGCACTATATATGTACATAGTTAGATGACATTACCTATGGGCAGGTGCGGCACCAGGTGCGGCATGGTGTCGCGCAGGTAGGTGTAGTGTTTGATGGTGTGCTCCTCGAACAACGGCAGCATGGTGGTGCACTATATATGTACATAGTTAGATGACATTACCTATGGGCAGGTGCGGCACCAGGTGCGGCATGGTGTCGCGCAGGTAGGTGTAGTGTTTGATGGTGTGCTCCTCGAACAACGGCAGCATGGTGGTGCACTATATATGTACATAGTTAGATGACATTACCTATGGGCAGGTGCGGCACCAGGTGCGGCATGGTGTCGCGCAGGTAGGTGTAGTGTTTGATGGTGTGCTCCTCGAACAACGGCAGCATGGTGGTGCACTATATATGTACATAGTTAGATGACATTACCTATGGGCAGGTGCGGCACCAGGTGCGGCATGGTGTCGCGCAGGTAGGTGTAGTGTTTGATGGTGTGCTCCTCGAACAACGGCAGCATGGTGGTGCACTATATATGTACATAGTTAGATGACATTACCTATGGGCAGGTGCGGCACCAGGTGCGGCATGGTGTCGCGCAGGTAGGTGTAGTGTTTGATGGTGTGCTCCTCGAACAACGGCAGCATGGTGGTGCACTATATATGTACATAGTTAGATGACATTACCTATGGGCAGGTGCGGCACCAGGTGCGGCATGGTGTCGCGCAGGTAGGTGTAGTGTTTGATGGTGTGCTCCTCGAACAACGGCAGCATGGTGGTGCACTATATATGTACATAGTTAGATGACATTACCTATGGGCAGGTGCGGCACCAGGTGCGGCATGGTGTCGCGCAGGTAGGTGTAGTGTTTGATGGTGTGCTCCTCGAACAACGGCAGCATGGTGGTGCACTATATATGTACATAGTTAGATGACATTACCTATGGGCAGGTGCGGCATGGTGTCGCGCAGGTAGGTGTAGTGTTTGATGGTGTGCTCCTCGAACAACGGCAGCATGGTGGTGCACTATATATGTACATAGTTAGATGACATTACCTATGGGCAGGTGCGGCACCAGGTGCGGCATGGTGTCGCGCAGGTAGGTGTAGTGTTTGATGGTGTGCTCCTCGAACAACGGCAGCATGGTGGTGCACTATATATGTACATAGTTAGATGACATTACCTATGGGCAGGTGCGGCACCAGGTGCGGCATGGTGTCGCGCAGGTAGGTGTAGTGTTTGATGGTGTGCTCCTCGAACAACGGCAGCATGGTGGTGCACTATATATGTACATAGTTAGATGACATTACCTATGGGCAGGTGCGGCACCAGGTGCGGCATGGTGTCGCGCAGGTAGGTGTAGTGTTTGATGGTGTGCTCCTCGAACAACGGCAGCATGGTGGTGCACTATATATGTACATAGTTAGATGACATTACCTATGGGCAGGTGCGGCACCAGGTGCGGCATGGTGTCGCGCAGGTAGGTGTAGTGTTTGATGGTGTGCTCCTCGAACAACGGCAGCATGGTGGTGCACTATATATGTACATAGTTAGATGACATTACCTATGGGCAGGTGCGGCACCAGGTGCGGCATGGTGTCGCGCAGGTAGGTGTAGTGTTTGATGGTGTGCTCCTCGAACAACGGCAGCATGGTGGTGCACTATATATGTACATAGTTAGATGACATTACCTATGGGCAGGTGCGGCACCAGGTGCGGCATGGTGTCGCGCAGGTAGGTGTAGTGTTTGATGGTGTGCTCCTCGAACAACGGCAGCATGGTGGTGCACTATATATGTACATAGTTAGATGACATTACCTATGGGCAGGTGCGGCACCAGGTGCGGCATGGTGTCGCGCAGGTAGGTGTAGTGTTTGATGGTGTGCTCCTCGAACAACGGCAGCATGGTGGTGCACTATATATGTACATAGTTAGATGACATTACCTATGGGCAGGTGCGGCACCAGGTGCGGCATGGTGTCGCGCAGGTAGGTGTAGTGTTTGATGGTGTGCTCCTCGAACAACGGCAGCATGGTGGTGCACTATATATGTACATAGTTAGATGACATTACCTATGGGCAGGTGCGGCACCAGGTGCGGCATGGTGTCGCGCAGGTAGGTGTAGTGTTTGATGGTGTGCTCCTCGAACAACGGCAGCATGGTGGTGCACTATATATGTACATAGTTAGATGACATTACCTATGGGCAGGTGCGGCACCAGGTGCGGCATGGTGTCGCGCAGGTAGGTGTAGTGTTTGATGGTGTGCTCCTCGAACAACGGCAGCATGGTGGTGCACTATATATGTACATAGTTAGATGACATTACCTATGGGCAGGTGCGGCACCAGGTGCGGCATGGTGTCGCGCAGGTAGGTGTAGTGTTTGATGGTGTGCTCCTCGAACAACGGCAGCATGGTGGTGCACTATATATGTACATAGTTAGATGACATTACCTATGGGCAGGTGCGGCACCAGGTGCGGCATGGTGTCGCGCAGGTAGGTGTAGTGTTTGATGGTGTGCTCCTCGAACAACGGCAGCATGGTGGTGCACTATATATGTACATAGTTAGATGACATTACCTATGGGCAGGTGCGGCACCAGGTGCGGCATGGTGTCGCGCAGGTAGGTGTAGTGTTTGATGGTGTGCTCCTCGAACAACGGCAGCATGGTGGTGCACTATATATGTACATAGTTAGATGACATTACCTATGGGCAGGTGCGGCACCAGGTGCGGCATGGTGTCGCGCAGGTAGGTGTAGTGTTTGATGGTGTGCTCCTCGAACAACGGCAGCATGGTGGTGCACTATATATGTACATAGTTAGATGACATTACCTATGGGCAGGTGCGGCACCAGGTGCGGCATGGTGTCGCGCAGGTAGGTGTAGTGTTTGATGGTGTGCTCCTCGAACAACGGCAGCATGGTGGTGCACTATATATGTACATAGTTAGATGACATTACCTATGGGCAGGTGCGGCACCAGGTGCGGCATGGTGTCGCGCAGGTAGGTGTAGTGTTTGATGGTGTGCTCCTCGAACAACGGCAGCATGGTGGTGCACTATATATGTACATAGTTAGATGACATTACCTATGGGCAGGTGCGGCACCAGGTGCGGCATGGTGTCGCGCAGGTAGGTGTAGTGTTTGATGGTGTGCTCCTCGAACAACGGCAGCATGGTGGTGCACTATATATGTACATAGTTAGATGACATTACCTATGGGCAGGTGCGGCACCAGGTGCGGCATGGTGTCGCGCAGGTAGGTGTAGTGTTTGATGGTGTGCTCCTCGAACAACGGCAGCATGGTGGTGCACTATATATGTACATAGTTAGATGACATTACCTATGGGCAGGTGCGGCACCAGGTGCGGCATGGTGTCGCGCAGGTAGGTGTAGTGTTTGATGGTGTGCTCCTCGAACAACGGCAGCATGGTGGTGCACTATATATGTACATAGTTAGATGACATTACCTATGGGCAGGTGCGGCACCAGGTGCGGCATGGTGTCGCGCAGGTAGGTGTAGTGTTTGATGGTGTGCTCCTCGAACAACGGCAGCATGGTGGTGCACTATATATGTACATAGTTAGATGACATTACCTATGGGCAGGTGCGGCACCAGGTGCGGCATGGTGTCGCGCAGGTAGGTGTAGTGTTTGATGGTGTGCTCCTCGAACAACGGCAGCATGGTGGTGCACTATATATGTACATAGTTAGATGACATTACCTATGGGCAGGTGCGGCACCAGGTGCGGCATGGTGTCGCGCAGGTAGGTGTAGTGTTTGATGGTGTGCTCCTCGAACAACGGCAGCATGGTGGTGCACTATATATGTACATAGTTAGATGACATTACCTATGGGCAGGTGCGGCACCAGGTGCGGCATGGTGTCGCGCAGGTAGGTGTAGTGTTTGATGGTGTGCTCCTCGAACAACGGCAGCATGGTGGTGCACTATATATGTACATAGTTAGATGACATTACCTATGGGCAGGTGCGGCACCAGGTGCGGCATGGTGTCGCGCAGGTAGGTGTAGTGTTTGATGGTGTGCTCCTCGAACAACGGCAGCATGGTGGTGCACTATATATGTACATAGTTAGATGACATTACCTATGGGCAGGTGCGGCACCAGGTGCGGCATGGTGTCGCGCAGGTAGGTGTAGTGTTTGATGGTGTGCTCCTCGAACAACGGTAGCATGGTGGTGCACTTAGCCGCTGCGTTCAACGTCAGGATCAGGACGCACATATCTGCGCGGCTCAGGAATTATAATTATAGTGAGCGGATGACACAAATGTACGCATTTATAAGTAAAACAGACGTTATAACAATGACGCGAAAAAGAGAAACACGCAGCAATATAATACATGAGTTGTGGTAAAGGATACAGGCCGGGTCCTCGACGTCGGGCTCGGGCATGTGGAAGAAGGGGTGCACGGCCAGCAGGCGCGCCGTCAGCGGCAGCACCAGCGACGCGTGCGCGCCGCCCATGCGCTGCATGCAGCGGAACGTGGACCGCTTGTCCTACACACAGTAAACTCACTATCTATTTGATGCTGACTCTCCAATAGAAGAGAGGAAACCGCCAGCAGGACTTGACCACATTAAGTACGGAGCTAGAATGTTAACCATCTGAAAGCCACGCCACGCCTACCGTGCGCGGCGCGTTATCCTGAACCTTTGGCTGTAGCCGCGCGCGTTTGTTGACGTCTTTGGCGGTCTACGGGTTGGTGCGTGTAGGTAAAAATGAGTTAAGCGATCGAATCTGAAAAAATAGGACGTTAGATTAAAGATATATTTTATTGATAAACACTAAGACGCACCTGGGGATATCTCTTAAGGTTTTCTAGTATTTTATCGATGCACATTTCGAGACAAGTCTTGGATGAAACGCTGCAGGCGCCGAGCATCCTGTGCAGCCCTTCACGGACGTCCATCGAGAAATCCTGTAGAGTAAAACAACAATTACGCATCTGGTTAACAAAACTAGTCTACTATAGACGTGTGCGCCGCCGCGCCGTGGATCCCACGCCGCCGCCGCCGCCGCCGCCGCCGCCGCGATTTTAAAAATTCGCGCCGTGAGCTAAATTTTGAAAAATTGAATTCGCCGCTAGGCCGCGTGCGACGGCGATCAAGGACACCGGCGGCAGCGAGACGCGGGGGGGGGGGATCATTACCAACACGCGAAGACTGTAGTGCCGAAACTACTGTCACCTTCAACAATGAGTTCGGTGAGGTAAACCATGTGCCAACCGTAAAAACGTCGACACCTACACGTTGGCATAGTAGTGTTTGGCCATGCTTGAGAGTTTGGCTCATTTCTGCAATCGAGGTCCGATAAACGAAATGCTGACGAAAATCGGACAGGGAGAACTAAAACTTATTCAAGCAGAGTGGAACATTATAGAGGACATGATACGGTTTTTGAAGAAATTTCGTGAGGCTGTCGAAGTCCTGTCTGCACAAAAGACCGCCTCTATAAATTTAGCACTTGTATTCAGGACAGAATTAAAGCACGTACTCGATAATGTATCTGCTGAATTAATTTTTAACAAGCAGAAACGTCTGCGATCGATGCTATTAAGCTTAGAATAAATTTAAAAGTGGAAAAATTACTGCCTTGGGTGAGACTTGAACTCACGGCCTCTGGATCGATACTCCAGCGCTCTGCCAACTGAGCCACCAAGACCTCATCCATAGTCAGCAAATCTTCCCATCTACCGTAAGAGTGTTACACTTCTTAAACGGCCACCGGAGTTCCAAGTCATATTGGAAATTCACCAGTTACGATGTGCTACCCATTCTAAATTAATTTTTAACAAGCAGAAACGTCTGCGATCGATGCTATTAAGCTTAGAATAAATTTAAAAGTGAGTTCAAGTCTCACCCAAGGCAGTTATTTTTCCACTTTTAAATGTATCTGCTGAAGATGAAACACTAATAATCGTGTCTTTAAAAAATAATATGTTATCTAACATAGATAAGAGATTCCCTCTGTCTGAAAATATTGTTTGCGCAGCATTTCTAGACTCTAGATTCTTGGTTTTAAGGAAATTGACGCTTTCCTCGAAAAGGGCACACCCCGCGTGCAGTTTTTTCGGAAATAATCAAGCAATTTGTCGACGTTCACCAGATGCAGTCACAATGCCAAGTACTTCAAAAACCGATACAACTTCCAGCCTTTTGAATAAACTGTCATTAAAACAGAAGTTTCAGTTATACGATGAGTCCGCAGATCCCGCTTTTCAGGAGTGCTGGAAATATCTGGCTACTGCGGTTACTAAAGATCTAGTATAGCAGTTAAATGGTGATTTGTTAGCGTTTTGGCGTGAAAAACGTCATCCTTGGATCGCTGCACTAGCCAGAGCTGTACTGGCAACACCTGCCACCAGTACTCCCAGTGAACGGGTGTTTTCAGTGGCAGGATTGATTCTCAACGCTAAACGATCGCGATTAGACCCAGTGCGAGTAAATAAAATCATCTTCATACACGATAATTATGAGACCTGTCAAAAAGCATGTAATTTATAATACGCTATATAGGATGTGCAACTTGTGTAGCCTGCATGACTTTCTTGATGGCCTAGTAGAGTTTATTTAGCAGTTTAGGTAAGATGAACATTAACGATTGCATTATGTTATGTTGTTTTAATAAATATAATAAAAAACCGGCCAAGTGCGAGTCGGACTCGCGCACGAAGGGTTCCGTACCATTACGAAAAAAAAACAGCAAGAATATCACGTTTGTTGTATGGGAGCCCCATTTAAATATTTATATTATTCTGTTTTTAGTATTTGTTGTTATAGCGGCAACAGAAATACATCATCTGTGAAATTTTCAACTCACGGTCATGATATACAGCCTGGTGACAGACAGACAGACAGACGGACAGCGGAGTCTTAGTAATAGGGTCCCGTTTTTACCCTTTGGGTACGGAACCCTAAAAAGCTAAAAACTCCACTTTGTTTCTTTTTTTGTTTGAAACGAACTACCTCCTAGGTGGTCCCACATTAATCTGGTGCTGTTCTAATGATGGGATCCATGAGGAATTGAGGGAACTCCTCAATTTTTAAAGGCACATGTATGGTGATTTGTTCGTTTTCTTAAGCAACTTGAGCATTTTCTCTCGAAAACCACCAATTTGATGAAGTGGAGATGATGATGATTGTTTTGATGATAATGATTTCAGCGATTACTCCGGCACCCATGATCCGATTTGAGTTATTCCTTTTCTGTTTGAAAGAAGTTACCTCTCCAAGGTGTTTTCGTAATATTTATGGTTTCGTAATATTGATGATGGAATCCGTGAGGAATTGAGGGAACTCCTCAATTTTTAAAGGCACGTGTATGGTGATTTCGGTGTTTTCTAAAGTAACTCAAGCATTTCCTCCCAAAAACCACCAATTTGATGTGGCGCAACTGTAGCCTAACCACGAGTTTGACACTAAATATTCTGCGTAACTTTGTACACTAATATGCCAGTACGAGCGAGCTGCATAAACAGTAAGTTACGCACACGATAGCGAATATATCAATGTCAAACTGATAACTTCCCTCGTATGTGTATTATGATTTTTGATGTAGGTAGTGTTGGAAACAACCAAAGAGACTGAGAGGTGAAGGTAGAGGGTATTAGTGTTTGGGGGGTTTGAGGTTGGGAGTTGAGGGGAGGTGAGTTGATGGGTCGGGGACTGAGGGGTTGGGAGTTAAGGGATTGGGGGTTAGGAGTTAAGGGGTCTGGGAATGGCGGTTGAAGGGTTGGTGGTTTAGGGTCGAGGGGTTCAGTGATCAGGGGTTGATGTGCTGTGAGGTTGAGTGATCGGGGGGTTTGAGGGATTGGGTCAGTTGCGGGACGGAGAATGGATTTAGTGACAGAAATGATTTCCCAGACGGACTCGAGGAAAATTCTGATTATTTAATAAAGTTTACAAATTTACAGTTAAACATGAATCTGTTTTTCATTCATGCGTCACGCTCTTAACAATGTCTTAAAACTAAAAATAGAAAAATAAAAACTTTTATAAAGAAAAGATAAACCGACTTCAAAAAGGATGAAATAAAATATTATCCTTTTTAGGGTTCCGTGTTTAAGTATATGCGTTACCAACTGATATGTTTGAAGTCGGTGCCAAGCCAAGTACTCCAAGTAGTAACAATACCAGTCAAAAATAATCAGCTTTATGTCTATAAATCCCATTACAACTGTACAAATATTATAAACTTGAAAGTAATTATGTCTGCCTCTTTGTTACCTTTTCATGGCTAAACAACTGAACCGCTTTAACTGAAATTTTGCATGAAGGTTCCTTGAATTGTTTTATATTTTGAAATGTAGTCCTCTGGATAAGCGACAGAAAATAACTCAGTCCCAATCCCATACTTGCGTGCTATGACTGTTCAAGAATTAGTAAGAAATGCTCTTTAAAAAAATACGACGACTAAACGTATTAGATTTACACTAACGTGCCGACAAGCATGGTACGAACTGCGCCAAGAAGGTTCAACCGTGTGTTCTGTTCTCAGGTGTGTTCTTAAATACCTACAGAAAGTACGTTTATTGTCGTCGTGTAACGCTGCGTCTTACATAGGCGAACACTCGCGAACGCGAAGCGAAGCGACGCGGCACGGTGCGGCCGGCCCAAGGCGTTCGCGTTCGCAACGAGATCGCCCACGTAGGACACTTCTATATAGGTATCAAAGGATCTATATAGGTATTAAGGCGCCGTGCCGCGCCGCTTCGCATTCGCGTGTTGTTCGCCTACGTAGTACGCTGCGTTAGGTAATCCAACGTACATACTTATATAGCCGCATCCTTATCGAATTGCACCAAAATCACTATAAATATATGGTTTAAAATTTGCCTTGACACCGACTTCAAACATATCAGTTGGTAACGCATATACTTAAACACGGAACCCTAAAAAGGATAATATTTTATTTCATCCTTTTTGAAGTCGGTTTATCTTTTTTTTATAAAAGTTTTTATTCCTCATGAGGTACAGAACCCTAAAAATAAATAAAATACAACAAGAAATAAAGTGAAACTTTGAATATCATACAAGTACTGTTTGTTTACACAATTTTCAGGCTGGTTGTGTTGGATGCTACAATATGAACATTTCAACCGAATTTAAAGATTAGTAGTTACTGTATCAATAGTGCCCATAAACCAAAAACCAATGCTTGAATATGAATCTGTTGTGACTTGCAATAACCTTTTAGGGCTACCGTATTATTCACGAAGTTAAAAACGGTTTATATTGTTTCTGAACGCACACATATATGACCGAATGGTTTTCACTTTCACTTACTTCCTCGTTGAACAATGTATTCATCCACCACATTAATAGTGCCGAAACAAGTGCAGTTCGTGAAAAAGAAGAAAGAGAACGAACAAGTGAACGGACAGAGGAATAAAACCATTCAGTCATATATGGTTGCGTTCAGAAACAGTTATGACCTTACATGACGAGTTTCAAGAAAATAGAAAGACCAATTACTTTAGAGTTCATGATGGTAATATTGTAACATTTTGTAGACGCGGAAATGTATGGTGATTGTAATTGGAGAGTATGAGGAGTATGGGTAGGTAAGGTACTTGCCTCTAGGGCCCCCAGGATGGTCTCGAGCTGGTCTTCGCGCAGCACGATGTGGTGCGCGATGCGCGTGAGGCTGTCGATGGCGCGCAGGCGCACGTCCTCGATCTCGTCGTTGAACATGTCGACCAGGAAGTCCAGCGACGTGGTCGCGAACACCGCGTTCTCCATCGACAGCTGGCACACCGCGTCCACTGCTGCCGTGCGGACCTCTGCACAATCATCGCTACTTTTAACAGCGTCGGAATATATCTATCTACACGAAGCTCTTGGTAGAATCTGACACGTATCACTGACAGTTATCCCTTCTCCATAAATATACCCCTCCCTCACGCAGGTTTTAATATTACCCAATACCTACAAAATGGTATATGACAAACATGTTGCGCGGCATTAGTTTGTCAGGCTGCGCGCTGTACCTATACGTACACGTACAGTGAGTAGCTCGCGGCACAATTCACGTTGGGTCATTTGTGAGCTCTATATAGTCACAACTCTGTCTGTAGTTATTTTATTTCGTTGGTTTTTAATGAAGTGTCAATGAGTTTCACTCCTAGTCACCGTGGGCAGTTAGGTACCGCAATATTAATACGACTATTTACGATTAAAGGACAAGGATTGAGATAAAAGGAGAATAACGGTTGCATATGTCCAGGAGTACATTTACTTGGGCCAACTAGTTTCCTTCCAAGCGCGACAAGAGAAGGAAGTCGAAAACGCGTAGAGGAGCTATTGGTTCATGAAACATCTGATGAAAGGCGATCTCCCGAGACTCATGGACATGTGCATACTTCCAATTCTCACCTACTGTGCACAAACTTGGTCTTTGACAGCGTGTCAGAGGTCCAAACTAGGGGTTTCCCAGCGAGCTATGGAGCGCAGCATATTAGGTGTGAAATTAATGGATCGTATCCGGAACACTACGCTGCGCTCCAGAACAAAAGTTGTCGACGTAGCTCGGAAAGTGGCCCAGCTAAAGTGGGACTGGGCTGGTCATGTCTGCTGAATGCCGAGCGAGCTGTGGGCCAAGATCGCCACAGTGGCAGCCCAGCTCAAAACGAGGATTTGGCAGTCCACGTCGGCGATGGCGAGACGAGTTAGATTACTTTTTAAAGGAATGGCCAGAGACTGCACAGGATCGGGAAGACTGGAAAAAGTGGGGTGAGGCCTTTGCCCAGCAGTGGGACATTATAGGCTCCTAATATAATAATAAAATACGATTAAAAAGACAGTGATCAGACAAATTTGAATAGTGCATTACTAGAGAAAAATGCTTGATTGGAAAAATATTTAATATGGACTGTAGTAAAATTTACAAATTGATGCAACAGGTTCGAAGGCAAGGCAGCACTGCAGTCAGTGTCATTCTCATGCAACCAATGGTTGTGCAGAGCGAGAGCGGGCGACATCGCGTACCGTACCTGTGGTATTGCCGCCTCGTAACTCTCTGTCATTAGTAGAAAGCGGATTTGAAGTAGCGATCTCAATATTAATATGTAATTTATTATTCTTTCTACACACAATAATAATGTAACTTATCGGAACAAAGAAGCGAAAACCTTTTTGGAAGCTTTTATTTTATTTATTTATTTAATCTTTATTGCACAAAAGAAAACCTTACAGTACAAAAGGCGGACTTAATGCCATAAGGCATTCTCTACCAGTCAACCTTAAGGCTAAGCAGAGAAATTGTGGGCGGTGCTACAAATACAACAGCAAAAATAAAATAAAAATAACGTATAATCACATATATACAAATATAATATAGGTATACATATATACTATATAATATATATATATATATATATATATATATAAATAACGATGAGACTCATTATGAAACTAATAAAAATACACTAAGAAACTTTCTTTCCGCTAGCATAGAAAGCACGTAAGGACTTTTTGAGCGCGAACTTATTTGGCGCATTTTTTATGTTAAAAGGAAGTCAGTTCCAAAGGCGCGCCACCTGCACAGTGAACGAATACGACATGAACCCGGTTCGGTGAAGAGGGATGGACAGAGACATATTGCCAGAAGAGCGAAGTTGGCGGTCGCGAGAAATGCCGTAGTATTGAAATAAGGATTTGAGGTACTCAGGAGAGTGTGGATCGTTAAGCACAGAAAAGAGAGTGGAAAGCAAGCGAATATTGCGACGTTGTCGAATTGGAAGCCAGCCAAGCTGAGAGCGAAAGGAAGAAACGTGATCATATTTGCGGAGGCAAAAAATAAAGCGAATGCAGTTATTCATCAGGCGATCCAATTTGTCGAGAAGCTCTTCATTTAAGTCCGGATAACAAACATCATCATACCATTGGTTTGTTTTCGCCTTAAGAAGTCTAAGGAATTCAGTTTCTGTTCGGGCCGCGTTAATTGCTTATCATGGGTATGTGTCTTCCACTCTCAATTACGGACTCTTGCTCTGGGGCAATTCTGTTGACGTTCAGAGGGCATTTATAATCCAGAAAAAGTGTTTAAGAGAAATAGGTGGGGTTCGATTTGATGATAGTTGCAGACCTCTATTTCAAAAAATTTAAATACTCCCCTTAGCTTCTATGTACATTTTAAAGGCATGCATGTTTATAAAAAGCCACCCAGGATATTTTACAAAGAGAGAAGACATGTTTGCAAGAACACTACGAGCCCAGTATAAAAATATGTTATACCAGCCAGCTTGTAAATCTGATATTTATAGGAAAAATGCGTATAACATGTGTATTGTTTTGTTCAATAACCTCCCTCATGAATTGAGAATATTGTATGGGAATGAATTTAAGAAAGAATTGACTAAGTGGCTACAAGAAAATTGCTTTTATACTATTAAGGACTATTTAAATTTCAAATTGTACTATCAAAGTTTTACATGACATAACTCTGACATATCAATCCATTTTCTTTTTACCTTAATTTTTTAATGTGCAATTTATAAGTATTTCTATTTTTAATTTTATTTGTAATGAATTGACGTTGTTGTATTAGGATTATTTAAATTATATGCATGTACCTGATGTACCCTACTTGTAAATGTAATTAACAAACGTTTGGCATGTTGGCTTTATGTCGACTGAATACTGACTCTAAAACTGTATTAAGACCTAATTGTAACGTATTCTGGCAAATAAACATTTCTATTCTATTCTATTCTATTCATAATCAATAATGGGCAGTATAAGGGTGTTCATTAATGCAACTTTAGTTTTGATCGGTAAAAAGTGTTTCAGTTTGTTGAGAGAATGAAGTGAGCCCATGACCTTACGGCTGATTTCAGTAACCTGTGCCCTCCAACTCAGGGTATTGTCAAAAAGAACACCCAAGTCTTTAACGCTCTGACTAAATCTTATTGGGGAGCCGTTAAAGCTTATAGGTGCAAGTACGTCCAAGTCTAGTTTTGCAAGCTGTTTGGAACTACCTATAACGATAGCCTGGCACTTTGACGGATTTACAAAGAGGCCAAACCTCTCAGACCACTGCTGGATATGCAAAAGGTCCAGGTTAAGTTTACCAATGCAAGTTGGGAGGTCAGTCACGGAGCACTGATCGTAGAGTTGCAAGTCGTCAGCATACAGATGGTAGGAAGAGCGAAGGTCAGGTGTAATAAAATTGATAAAAGTGGAAAAAAGAAGTAGAGATGATACCTCCTTGAGGCACGCCAGTTGCCAGATCACACCAGTCAGACAAAGACCGGTTGACTCGAACTGCCTGCTGGCGGCCCCGCAAGTAGGCAGCAATCGAGTTAAGGGCTGTTTCAGAGACACTGATATGTTTGAGCAAGGCAAGGAGAATGTCATGGTCAACGGTATTAAATACGTTAGAGAAGTCAATAAGAATAAGGACCTTGACCATTTGATTCTCCATGCCCCGTCTAATGTCTTCTGTTACCTTAACAAGCGCAGTACTGGTGCTATGACTTGGTCGGAAACCGGACTGCAAAGGGCTTAAAAGGTTATGCGAGTAAACGAAGACCGAAAGTTGTTTATGAACAACCGCTTCAGCGATTTTCGAAAGGAAAGGAAGAATTGAAATGGGCCTAAAATTACTGAGAGTGGTGGGAGTACTAATTTTAGGCAGTGGAATCACAAAAGCTTTACGCCAAAGAGAAGGGAATTCACCAGAGGCCAGTGAAGAGTTGATGATGTCAGCTATCACAGGAAGTACGCAATCCAGGACCGACACAATCATGCAACGACTGACATCATCACAACCTACGGCTTTTGACTGGATAGCTTTAATAATGACCTTTATGTCAAATTCAGAGACAGGACAGAAAGAAAAGGAATCTGTGGCAGGAGAAAGCAAAGAAGATATGTTCAAAAGAGTAGTGGCCTTAATAGTGGTGTCAATTGAAGGAGCGGAGGAAAAATGCCTGTTAAGATCGTTGAGAGAAAAGGAACTGCCATTAAAACTGTTGGGGGGTTTTCCCAGGCCAAGAGATCGCAGGAATTTCCAAATATCGGCCATAGACGAAGAGGAAACATTACGGTGAATAAAACGCCGCTTCGCTGTACGTACCACCTGGTTGCAACGATTACGTGCTGCCTTAAAGAGTTTCCAGTTGTCATCCGCGCGGTCACGTTTAAAGAGCCCGAAAGCTCTGTTCCTCCTCCTCATTGCCATTCGGACGTCCTCTGTGATCCAAGGAGCCGGCGGACGCCTAACTAACTGTATGAACAGGCGCGTGTTTGTTGAAAAGCCCTAAAATTGCATCATTAAAGAGAGAGACCTTAGTGTCAGTTGACGAGGTCGAGAGCACAGGAGACCAATCGATAGCAGCGGCGTCTTTTAAAAGAGATTCAGTATTAATCTTGGCGAAGCTACGCATGTGAATTAGAGCAGGTTTGCATTTAGGTGCCTTGATTTTGTAAGATGCATATATGAGGTCATGGTGAGAGAAACCAGGCGCCATGAACTGACCTTGCTTGGTGACAAGACTTGGCGATGAAGTAAAGATCATATCGAGCCAAGAGCTTTTGTAAAAAAAAGTTAATAAAAAGGTAATAGTCATATCCATATTAATATTGAGATCGCTACTTCAAATCCGCTCTCTAGTCATTAGCGTAGTCAACTGTGCAGTAGTAATGTTGTGTAGCATGGCTGACAGGCTGTGGTGGTAGTGGCCTGATTTTCTATACTCGTAAACCATAAACGTGCAGTCTGTAAAGTCTGTGTCTGTGCCTAAGCTATTATTTCTAATCGCAATTGTTCGACTAAGGCAGGAGTCGGCAAACCGCGGCTCGCGAGCTGCATGAGGCTCTTTGAAGGTACAATTGCGGTTCTTTAAACCACATAAACAACAAACATTTGTGTCGTTTTCAAGTTAAAGGTACCACATTGTCGCTTGTCATAAGGACTTTCTGACAGGTTTTTCATATAAAGATACAAGCAATTTTCGTCCTTATGTTAAGCGACAATGTAGTACCTTTTGATTGAAAACGTCACATTTGAGAGTTCTTAGACCACTGAAAACAATACATGTGGCTCTGAGCTACATATTATTTTGCAAATTTTTGCTCGGTTTGGCTATTCTTCTATAGTAGATTGTTAACCAAGGGTTGAATGGCACCCATTTCTGTCGAGGTAGTTTGACGCTCGAACGCAATGAGTCAGCGCCAATAGTCCGAGACGGAAAAGGTGCCTTTCACCGGAGCCAAAGAGGATCTAATAAGATAGAGCGGTACTGTCATAGTAAATTTTGTAACCACTGTAAATTCACTGCCATCTATCGACATACTTTAAAACTAAAAATGAAGATTTATAAAAATACGTTAAAATGTATTTAAATATGGATAAATGTTTTTTTATTTGCATTAATTATTTTTATATGATTTTGACCCATGTTCTTTCACTGATATGCGTTAAAATTATAAATAACAAACGAAACCGTCAACGCCCTCTATACGAGAGTAGGCCAAAACTAGTGGCGCCATCTGATCGAGAATCAAATTTTCGTGATTTTCGAGGCACGTTTTTTCCTTAGACTGTATCTATCTATTACGGAGTTATATCTATCTTTCACACACTATCTTAAACACTCTACTTTTCATATCGAATGCCTTGCAATCGGAGACTTTTCATGTGTGAAGATAAATAACCCCTAGCGAAAAACATTTAGATTGCAATATTTACGAAAACACACATATTTTAACAAACTGCAATTTTAACTGTAATTATAAAATGATTTGTTAATTATAACACGAAAATCAGCGCGATTGCCTCTAACTTTTTAATTTTTTACTTTTTCGTTCTAAAACTCCTAAATAGTCAATGGCATTCCAGTCATTTAGCCAACATAATAAAAGTATTAAAAAAAGTAAATATGAAATTACAATTTAATGAATAAAATAAGCAATTTATCTTATATTTTATTTTAATGAATATAGTGCTAAATAACTTTAAACCCCATTTAATATAGTACAAACGTTTAACTGTGGCTGTATAAGATTCCGTCTTTGCTCATTAACGCAAGTGTAAGTTTAAAAAAAAAATTTTTAGTGTATTCCTCTTGGTTCCCTCCTTATGAAATCGAGTAAATACAATTCAACAAAAGAAATCAAGAATAATTTATTTTAACAATTTACTTACATCATTTTTGATAAAAAAACGATTCAATGCGGGATTAGTAAAATTAGAACAATTACCAATTGTTCTAGGCGGGGAAATAAAGACACTATTTTTCAATTTTGTTTCCACCCAGTTTCTCGTGGGACGAGGACGCAGAGGAGTACACCACTTTTCTGCACCGTAATACTGCACTAGAGCTGAAACGTATCAGTTTCTGCGCACTTTTTAAAACAACAATGACCCACTTTCAGAGCATGAGATATGAAATAGTAGATTGTTAACCAAGGGATGAAAGGCACTCATTTCTGCCGAGGTATTTTGGGGCTCGAACGCAGTGAGAGCGCCAATAGTCCGAGGAAGAAATGATGCCTTTCACCCGAGTTAAACACTCTACTTTTCATTTCGAATACGAGGAAAGTAAAATGCATATTTTTTTTTAAACATGACTAAGTATACATTTTTATAGTATTTCTGGAGGGTACTTTCAATTAACAATTCAGGCAAAAGTATCGTTATTTATGGAATGGAGAGTCAAATATCAGAATGGAAATTGTATAACAAACCCATTTAAACTCAAATTTCAATTGCTTATCTTAAAAAAAAAAAAAAAACGTACTTCGAACGTAAAATGCTCTAGTGCAGACACGTATCATTTTCTGCACACCTTTTAGAACAACAATGACCCGCTTTCAGAGCATGAGAAATGAAATAGTAGATTGTTAACCAAGGGATGAAAGGCACTCATTTCTGCCGAGGTGTCTTGGCGCTCGAACGCAGTGAGAGCGCCAATAGTCCGAGGCAGAAATGATGCCTTTCACCCGAGTTAAACACTCTACTTTTCATTTCGAATACGAGGAAAGTAAAATGCATGTGTTTTTTCAAAAACATGACGAATAATACATTTTTATAGTATTTATTGAGGGAACTTTCAATTAAAAATTCAGGCAAAAGTATCGTTATTTATGGAATGGAGAGTCAAGTATCACGATGGAAATTGTATAACAAATCCATTTAAACTCAAATTTCAATTGCTTATCGTAAAAAAATTAAAAATATCGTACTTCGAACGTAAAATGCTCTAGTGCAGACACGTATCATTTTCTGCGCACCTTTTAGAACAACAATGACCCTCTTTCAGAGCATGAGAAATGAAAAAAAGTTTTTCGACCCCTGGACTAGGGAGTGATTGAACAAAGTTGTTGAGTTGACGCTGTGTCTGCACACGCTGCCGCGCGTAGTGGCAGTGACTTGGCCTTAACTGACCCATGAGCTCGTCCTCGAGGCCGTGCACGAAGGCGCCGGCCGCGCCGCCCGGCAGCAGCTGCACGGCGTGCGTCTCGACCAGCTGGCCGGGTGCGTCGTCGGCCCAGCGCCGCCCGCTGGCCCACGCGCCCGACCGCACCAGCTCCGCGCCGCGCTCGTGTGCCGTGCGCTTCCTCTGTCAACACAACATAACACTACCTTATCTTATACCCTCTTCAGATGGCAATGGCACGTTTAAGGCTCGTTATATTTGCAACTCAACTTTAGATACAAATCGAAGTACAACATATAATATAATATGTTATAATTAATAATTTTAATACCAAAATTGTATAAATTACCAACAAACGAAATTCGGAGTATAAGGGAGCATTTTTATCTACGATAGGTATTGTAAAAATACGCGAGTGATAAAACATTTGTCAAGTCGACTTAGTCTCATTAAGTGAAATCTGAATTTCTTTTGCGAATAATAAATATCTTTTTCACATCACCTATTCGAAAAGGGAACTTTTCTTCCCTGCTAGGAGGGATTAAAGTGGCACTTTTCTGTTCAAGGACATTTTGTTGCCAGTATGAAATATTGACACAAAGACATGAAATTAGTATGCATATAATCAATTACAATTTCTTTATAATCGATTACGTGCATAAAATATTTTGTTGTATTTGTAAACAATAAATGTAATTAGCGTATTTAAAATTAATTAATAGCATATTTAAATTAATTAAATTAATTAATTAGCGTAATATTTACAAAGAAACGTAAAAAAACATTAGTTTATTAATTAAATTTTTATTTTGACATTTGAGGTCTCCTTAAACGAAGCCATACTTGTCTATGCAATTTGAAAAGTTTATATTTAAAAAGTTTTGTACAAATATTTCACAACGCATAATTATGCGGTTCTGTATTGTGTATAAATTTTTAAATACTTAGTTTAAATCAATAACTTTATAATAATAAATATAAGTGATATCAGTCTTCATAGTGTTCTTCCGAAGATTTGGTTCAAAGGGGTAGGAGCTAATTTGTTACCAGAAAACTACAAAAATAATGTACTTGATTTTCATTGTATCATTTTAGGTGTTTGCTGCTGTCTTTGAAATGATATTAGGAACATAATTATGAGCTATAGGTACTTTTAATTTGTCAGTACAGTCACGTCTGAAAATATCGATACAGACAAAGTGCCAGAAGTATGTACCTAATACCTATACTAAGGTCGTGTATACATATTTTTGGCACTGTCCGTATCGATCTTTGCTTAAAATAATAATGTTTTTAAACCTAATATATGTATGTAATTTCCTCATAGGTGATGTTAAAAACAGTATGTGTCACGTGGTAGCAAAATTATTTTCACCTTGGGCGTTAACAGTTGAATCCCTTACTACGCTCAGGATTCTATGTTAGAATCCCTCGCTACGCTCAGGATTCTATTATAGAATCCTTCGCTTCGTTTAGGATTCAATTGTACGCCCTCGCTGTAAATATGTCATTTTGCTCCCTTGTGACACACAATCTACTATTTCATCACACTAGCTCAGTAAATGTGGGATTGCACGCAGGCTTAGCGAGAACTGCAGAAAAAGCGGTTTCCCTAGGGAGTTATGAAGTTTCTAGTATTATAATAAACAGTTTTTTGTCTTTATACTTCATTTTTGTATAGCAAGTGTGATGAAAAGCATTGTGTGTAACTCGGGGCGTAATAATATTGCAAACTCGAGCCTATAAATCGCTCCGGCAGGCCGTCGCGATTGAACTATGGTCTCGTTTGCAATATTTAACTTACGCCCCATGTTGCACGATGTACTTGATCACACCAGCTCTTTATGAGTAAAGTGACTTTTAAATTATGATTTTATATTTTAAATGATTCTTCTTCTTTCTATTTACTGTTTTATTTATTGTGACGTGAAAATAAATAATAATTATATTCAGTGATGAAAAAAAAATGATAAATATTTAATAACGTTCTTTTGAATTTGAATTATATTTTGTTAGTATTTTCCTCGCGTTGGTGTGTGGTTGGTGTGCGAAGAAAAATTTTGTATTTCACTCGGGAGCAAATATTGTTTAACCCCCTTAAACCCTAGCAACAGTCAAGATTACACTTTTCAAACAATTCGCTATGCTCGTGGATAAATTTCATAGTTTTTCGCTTATCAGCACGAGTAACAATATTAGCACGGGAGGTTAAACAACAACTTTGTACAACAAATAACTACAAACCCTCGGGTAAGATTAAAATGTATTCCCTGATTTGAGTTGAGAACAAACCTTCATGTTGCTCATGAGCTGCTTGTCGAGGGTCTGCAGCAGGAAGCGGTCGGAGACGGCGCGCGTGGTGCCGAGCAGCGAGCAGGCCAGCGCGCGCACCTGCATGCACAGGTCGTTCACCGCCGAGCAGATGCGGATGAACGCGTCGTCTACCATACGCATCTCCATACGCGTCTCGCCGTCCGACAGCGTGATCGTACTGCGCAAATCTTACTGTTACTGACGTTACTAGCTGTTACGCTATATTATATTATATACCTTCACATTGGCCCTTCTTAACGGTCGTGCAATTTGATTTATGTCCCATTTCACACCTTCTCGTGACAATCAATATGAAAGCCGCTAGGGATCTCATATTATTGACGAGGTATAAAGTGACATGGAAATCTAATTCCTTCATTGTATGACTACATCGAGAATGACGTGTTTATTCTAAGCTAAGACGTAAAAGCTCGTCACACCTCGATTCACATTAACTTTAAACTGATGTGTGTTGCATGCTAGACTATACCCACAAGGATGACAAAACAAACATTTAAAAAGAAAATAAAATAAAAGGTCAAATACAACCCTTATATTTAATACATTACATTTGTATACTGTACGCTCAGATTAGAAAGTTAACCCCTTACTTCATGTCAAAAATAAAAAAAAGTATTTGGTTAAGGCCGTTCCATCGATTTGCCGCTGTCACTGTCACATTTCGCAAGAAAGAACGGGATAGATCATGCGCGCCAAGTTTCAATTTTGATCGAATTTTGTCGATTTTTATTTATTTTAAAAACGTTACCTTACAATATCGAAATTCGAAAGCTATGAAATTACTATTTAAGTTAAGATTGTTTTTTCTTCTTTTTTTGTTTATAGTATCACATAATAAATAACCGAGTAAAGTTGGATTAAAAGTCCGAGTTAGAGGTTACTTTGGGAATTAATTGTATCGAGCGAAGTGTCATAATTCGTGTAATACGTAAACTTTAATAGCTATCAACAGAGTTGTAAAAACATAACAGCCATATAAGGCTGCGCATGCAGTAAGTAGGTAAGTTTATGTTGAAGATAAAGTCAAGTTACATATCAACCGCTAACACAAACACAAAGGAGCCTCGTCTGCCAACAAACCACTGTGTGGTTTGTCAGAAGAAAATATGTATTTAGTTGTTAAGTAAGATTTTTTTGAATACTTTTTTTAAATAATAATAACGACCCCACGGACCCGAGTGCTCCAGAGAGTCGGTCAGGGTCTCCGTCTCCGGCGTGTCTTCGTCGGTCGGAGTGGACCCCAAGGGGACCCGCAGGACTCTCAGCTCTAGCTTGCCTTCATTGGCCGTCCAGAGGGGAGTCGTAAGAGCTATATGCTCCAGGGGTATAGAGCTATATCTGAAGGATACAACCTTGATATTTTGTGTCAAAAACAAAACAAACTATACTAACTGATGAAAAGGCGCAGTTAAAGGGTTAAAGAGGTATTTTCCGTTCGATATATGGATATTACGTATTTTATGATTAATATGTACCGTATCTGCAGTACAGTTCCATAAGTCTCGTAAAATAGGTATTGAAGTAGAACTGTCAGTTTGTAAAATTAAATAAAATTGTTTAGGATATTATTTTCAAAATTGCTTGCTTGGGGTTGAATATGAGGATATCACGTATCATTTGTGGTATATTGTACAAAAAAAAAATCAGCCATGTCGTATCTGGAGGAGCCCAAACTTGGTATGTTTCGAAAATTCTTTTTGTTTTAATTTTTAAAAAAAGTAATGATGTGATATGTAATGATGTGATATATTTTTAGAATCGCCTCAAAAAGCTTTTTCGTATGATACCAAACACGATAGGTTGTGGAAAAAAAAATGTTTTACCACTCCCCCCCGGGAATTTTTTTTAGGAACCGCGGGTCAAAAAAATTGTATTAACCTCTAGTATGCGTGTGCCAAACGGCTAACCTATATAGCAGGAGATCTTAGGTCCACCACCTTGCATTTTTGAGACAAAGCAAACCGTTTGGAACAGTTGTTCCTGGGGGTGATCTGAGCTGATTTAGCCCTGCTGACTGGGGCTGGTCCAAACAAAATGGTTATTGGGAGCCCATATGGACAAGCCGACCTGCGGCGGCTGCTGCTTGTTTGGAGATTATTCGTTGCCGCTGCAAAACAAATAAGCAAGGAGGTGCAACTGCGTTAAAAAAACTAAAATGTACGGACCTATGTGCATGCGAACAATAGATATCTAATTTTAACCCGCATTTTTTGTCAAACATCTAACTATGTTAATTTTATCACATTTATAATAACTACTGGCGAAAGTTTTCCCAATATCTTTATTTATATATTTAATTTATATTTGTACATATAGTTTTTATATATATATGTATATATAGTCGTGCTCCTCTTTCTATATTTCAGCCATTTAAAATATTTTATTTCTATTTTTTTTTTCTTTGATCAGCAACGCAAGCTTCGTCAAGTGCTTACAACAATAAATCAGCTACAGGCTTCGTCACCTACTAACAAATGATATAATCCACAACAGGCTTTGTCAATATTAAACAGTAAATTAAACTAGGCCAAGTCCCCACTTCGGACCGTAGCCGGTTCAAAAGTCCCCATGACACTGGCAGCGTTGCCCCGTTGAATTGCCAAGGAGATCTGTTAGACCAGATACGATCCGGAGCGAGGATAACATATATAGTTAGTCAAGCAAATCTTTTCAGTAGAAAAAGGCGGAAAATTTATAAAATGTAGGCGCGAAGGGATATCGTCCCACATAAAATTTGAATTTCGCGCCTTTTTCTGCTGACATGATTTGCTTGACCAACTATATATCACGTCCAGAAGTAATTTATTAATGTAATCTACAACCAGAAGAATAACAACTTATCAGATATTATTTCAACATACTTAAAAATCTGTCACGCAAAATAGGCGCCAGTCGTCGAGTTGCGGAAAATCGCCCGAACTACAATACAATACTTAAAAATCCTAAAAGCTGCATACCGCTCTTACAACGCGGGTACGCCGAGCGACATAAAAACATTTTTTTCTACTCGTCGAGTATAATCTGTGTATTACAACTTCACATGCAACACTACAACCTTACTCTTTTCAACGTTGGATAGTCTATGGCACTTCCGACTCAAGCATAAGAATTTTATCGATACGGTTTAGTCAATTATAAAAATTTTGAAAATGGAACTTTATACATTTCGATAAAATATTTCTAGTTTAAGGAGACTCGATTCAATGCAAAGTGATTGGTTGGCCAACAAAAATATTTAATTTTATGTTGTAGTAGAAACAATTGCTTCATAAGTCAGAAACGCGAATGTGACACCCTTCATATAGCAACATCCATACCCTTCGAAAATCGCTTAGCGTTGCTTGTTAGTCTCCATAGGCTACGGTGGCCAAAATCGAGAAAAAAACTGTCTTAAAATTGAATTTAGCGCGGAGCAGGTACCAGGGCCTCATGAGTTACGAGGAGGTGTCGTTGACCAACCCGCCGGGGGCGCCGGGCCCGGCGGCCGGCGCGTACGAGTATGAAGGTATCGCAGGCTGCGGCAGCTCGCGTATCTTAGCTGTATACTTTTGGTTTCGGTTTGGTTTGGTGGTATGATTCTACTAGTTGAAAGTATTATTTTTTTGTCTCGTAGAAAAAGTATTATATACAATAGTGATATAATCAAGCTTTTCAATCTCGTACCTTAGTTAAGCAACTCAGCAAGCTTCGTTGCTTAAACACGGTACTCGACTGAAAAGCTCTCTATTATGTCACGATTGCATAAAATACTATTTTAACAGAGTTATAAAAGAAAAATGTTTGACAAGTTTACTATTCTATATAGTAGGATAACTGGGCTATTCACGGGTATTTTTTTCTAGAGCAAATTCTCATAGTTTTTATTATATAGAGGATTTTCGAAAAAAAAGTGTAAAGATTTTTTTTAAATTTTGTATTTCCCGAATTTTTTGTATGGGTGAGTGAAAATTTAGTCACAGAAATGAATTCTCCATCCTCGAATTATACGAAAAAGACACCAAACTTGATATATTTGCTAGATGTATGCAGATATAAAGCTTAGAGTGGGGCGCGCCGGAGGCACTTCCCCCCCCCCCTACCCCCTGCCGGGGGGAACCTCGTGGCAAGCGGGCTAAATCAGCTCAGATCACCCCCAGGAACACCTGTTCCAAGCGGTTTGCTTTGTCTCAAAAATGCAAGGTCCCCTTAGAAAACGGGATCTAAGATCTCTTACTAGTACATCGATTTGCGGTTTTTCTTTGTAATTGGGGTCGAGCGGCTTCCGCTAAAAGTTAACTGATTCGCTCCAGTAGGCAATAGCATATCCAAATTAACATCACCGGTAATTATAATATGATCATAGCAAGGTACAAGGATGGCCAGAACATCATCAAGTAATTTTAGTTGCTATTAGGTGGCCTATAGTCCTATACAATACACCAGCCAGCTTGTGTTTGTGCAACCAAAGATAGATATAACTCCGTAATAGATGGATACAGTCTAAGGAAAAAACGTGCCTCGAAAATCACGAAAATTTGATTCTCGATCAGAGGGCGCCACTAGTTTTGGCCTACACTCGTATAGAGGGCGTTGACGGTTTCGTTTGTTATTTATAATTTTAACGCATATCAGTGAAAGAACATGGGTCAAAATCATAAAAATAATTAATGCAATTAAAAAAAAACATTTATCCATATTTAAATACATTTTATCGTATTTTTATAAATATTTATTTTTAGTTTTAAAGTGTGTCGACAGATGGCAGTGAATTTACTGGGGTTACAAAATTTACTATGACAGTACCGCTCTAGTATAAGTTACTCTATGGTGCAACTGAACCACGACCCACATCTGCTCCAATTCCGACGGTGGCAAATCTAAGACCCGTGATTTTAAATTAGACCTCAAATACATGCCGACATCGCCACCGATTCTGTTCTTACGCGGCACATGCCAAAGTCTATAACCAGTTATTTTAAACATATTCATGTCCGAGTGCGGAGTCAACCAGGTTTCTGAAATACAAGCAATATCGATTTTATGATTTCTTATAGTTTCTCTGAATTCTTCCCTGCCGGTGTTCAAGGACTGCGCGTTAAGTAGACCTAAATGAAGTTTACAATTTTTATTGTTTTTAGACATATTATTGGTATTATTTAATTTAATTATAATATAATTTTACTAACTTAACCTTACACAAATGTTTTACTAAACTATCAAAAGTGTGCTATATAACTATAGTTTAGTGATTAAAACAACTCCCAAGCCAAGAGTCAATTTTGAAATAGGTACAAAGATATCTTAGTAGGTAATATGAATCATGTATACCGATAGAATTTAATTTACAATCGTAGTGTTAGAAGCAAGATTAGACTTGGTTTTCACGGTAGCTGGGCGTCCCCGAATATATTTTATAGTAATGTCCGTTTCACCCTCCGTGACGCGCTTGTAGCTCATCTCGCAGGTGTTGCAAATGGGCAGCATGGTGCAAATGGGAAAATAGACAACAATACGTGCAAATTGAACATCATCACACAGACTCTGGACAAATACAAAACTACCAATCCCAATGGAAAACAATTAACAATTCAATCCCCCAAGGTAGCGTACTTGAATGTGTTCTGTTTCTAATATATATTAATGATCTCCCGAAAATATCCAATCACAAGTGTATCTTGTTCGCCGGCGATATCTCATGCCTTTTCAACCATGACAATAATTCCAGCAATTACGATCATATAAAGAAAACTTTTAATGATATCTCCGAATGGCTAAAAGACCACAACTTACTACTAAACACCAACAAAACTAAGATAATCCAATTTAGACCTTACCAAAAACGACCTACAGACTTGACAACCCTTTTACTAGACTTGACATAGAAGAAGTGACAGAATTCGAGCTATTAGGACTGGTTTTAGACTCACATCTCAACTGGAAAAGACACGTAGCTAAAATTAGCTCTAAATTATCTTCTTTCCTTTTCGCCTTGACCATACTAAAATCTAACACAAACATGGCATGCGGTTTATCTGTCTATCACGCGTACGCTGCAGAGGCCTGGCTTCGCTATGGTTTATTGTTATGGGGAAATAGTACAGACTCGAACGATTTATTTGGAGCATCCTGTACTCGAGCGAGTGCAGAACCGGTCCGAACAGAGCGGCCGGCCGGCAGAACAATAGGATAAGGAAAAAATGTGTTAATATGCGCCTGTACTCGAGCGAGTGCAGAACCGGTCCGAACAGAGCGGCCGGCCGGCAGAACAATAGGATAAGGAAAAAATGTGTTAATATGCGCCTGTACTCGAGCGAGTGCAGAACCGGTCCGAACAGAGCGGCCGGCCGGCAGAACAATAGGATAAGGAAAAAATGTGTTAATATGCGCCTGTACTCGAGCGAGTGCAGAACCGGTCCGAACAGAGCGGCCGGCCGGCAGAACAATAGGATAAGGAAAAAATGTGTTAATATGCGCCTGTACTCGAGCGAGTGCAGAACCGGTCCGAACAGAGCGGCCGGCCGGCAGAACAATAGGATAAGGAAAAAATGTGTTAATATGCGCCTGTACTCGAGCGAGTGCAGAACCGGTCCGAACAGAGCGGCCGGCCGGCAGAACAATAGGATAAGGAAAAAATGTGTTAATATGCGCCTGTACTCGAGCGAGTGCAGAACCGGTCCGAACAGAGCGGCCGGCCGGCAGAACAATAGGATAAGGAAAAAATGTGTTAATATGCGCTCAGTGCAAACGGTGTCGGATTGTTGAAATTTAAATAATAAAATACTTAAATTGAGCATGTTATGAACTTTCCTATGTTGTTGTTATATTTTATTATTGTATCAAATCTACTGCGGATGGTGTACCGAGACAAACCTTACTGGTTTAACGGTACTTTTGTAATTAAGTTGTATATAATGTGTATTTACCTGATTAAATAAATAAAAAATAATTCCTCCTCCAAAAGAAATGCATCAGAATATTAGTAAACATCCCACAGACAGACACCTGCAAACCGCACTTTTTGAACCTAAACATATTGACTCTACCTTCTTTGTACATTCTGGAAATTGCTACCTTCGTCAGAAACAATATCGAAATGTTCGAATTCTGCAAAAGTGCACGCAGAAGAGATAACATTGTCCCACCGGAACCAGTTCTAGACATATACAAAAAAGGTCCATATTACCAAGCTACACAAATTTACAACAAATTACCCTCAGATATGAAAAACATTGAGAGCAAAAACCTATTCATAACTAAGCTCAAGACACATTTGATAAACAAAACCTATTACACTGTTAAAGAATTTATGGAAGACACAATTAATTAATTTTTTTATAATGTAGCCTATATATATATATCTTGATCCACAAATTATTTTTTTATTTTTATTTATTTATTTAAGAAACAAACAGTCTTCTATAGTTATACATAACACTGGAAATTTTCTTAAAGCTAGATTTACAGTTTCCTTAATGAAAATATTTTAACATCATGTTTAATAAAGTTTCTACAGAGTAAAACAGAGCTATTTGTGCAAACAAGAACAAAAACAATAACAACAATAATGAAAAAAAAATGCAAGAGTATCAGGGTGTTGACAATTAATTGTATATAAACTGAATACTAAAAGCTTCTCGACAAATTGGATCGCCTGATGAATAACTGCATTCGCTTCATTTTTTGCCTCCGCAAATATGATCACATTTCTTCCTTTCGCTCTCAGCTTGGCTGGCTTCCAATTCGACAACGTCGCAATATTCGCTTGCTTTCCACTCTCTTTTCTGTGCTTAACGATCCACACTCTCCTGAGTACCTCAAATCCTTATTTTAATACTACGGCATTTCTCGCGACCGCCAACTTCGCTCTTCTGGCAATATGTCTCTGTCCATCCCTCTTCACCGAACCGGGTTCATGTCGTATTCGTTCACTGTGCAGGTGGCGCGCCTTTGGAACGGACTTCCTTTTAACATAAAAAATGCGCCAAATAAGTTCGCGTTCAAAAAATCCTTACGTGCTTTCTATGCTAGCGGAAAGAAAGTTTCTTAGTGTATTTTTATTAGTTTCATAATGAGTCTCGTCGTTATTTATATATATATTATATATGTATATTATATTTGTATATATGTGATTATATGTTATTTTTATTTTATTTTTGCTGTTGTATTTGTAGCACCGCCCACAATTTCTCTGCTTAGCCTTAAGGTTGACTGGTAGAGAATGCCTTATGGCATTAAGTCCGCCTTTTGTACTGTAAGGTTTTCTTTTGTGCAATAAAGATTAAATAAATAAATAAATAAAAAGGTTTTGTTATTCTTATTACTTATTAACGTTCAATAAAATAAATAAATAAATAAATTGATTTTATTTCAGGCAAGCACCCATATAAAACACAGAATTACCCAGAATTATTATTATTACACAGAATTTATTATTATTAGAATTTGATGAGACAAGTGTAAAAAGTAAAAAGTAAAAATAACAGTTAAAAATCAAAATCAATAATTATATATTTAAAATTACAATTTAAAATAAAATAAAACAACCTACTACTTCCGGTTCGCATCTTGATGCAGAGACAGCCAAAACCTACAAATTGGACTTCGCAAATCCTCACTAATTACGGCAAGGATACAGTTTTCAGTGCTGCGCATCCTACTCCAAAAGGACGCCACTCTCGACCGAATTACGGCAAAGAAATCGGGGACACGAGCCTCCGCAAACATACTCGACGCACTACACCACCTTGGCAACTTCATCAGGATTCTGAAGGCGTCGTTATATTGAACCCTTAGGGTGTTAATTGCTTTCCTGGTGAAGTTGGTCCAAAGTTGCCCTGTGTAGAAACTTTGACAGAATGCTCTAAAGAGCGTCACTTTGACCTCGTCGGAGCATCTGCCAAACCTGCGCGCGAGCATGTTGCACCTCACTGATAAGGCTCTTCTTTCTCGCTCGATGTCTTTGTCGTCCTTCAAGTTTTCGGTTATAATATGTCCGAGGTATTTAAACTGCTGCACCCTTCGAACAGGTAACCCGTTTAAAAATACGTCCAGTATCCTCTCCGGACCCTTTCCCGCTTTAAATACAAGGTATTCAGTTTTAGAGCCATTATACTTCATTCCGTGAGAAATCGCATATTTCTCACAGAAATGAAGCAACCTCCTGAGGCCCTCAGCCGAGGGGCTGAGGAGCACCATGTCATCCGCATAGCTTAAACTATTAACGCAGACGCCACCTATGTGACATCCGACTCTGGTGCTCCTCAACCCCACAATCAGGTCATTCACGTAGAGGTTGAAAAGGTCCGGAGAGGTTATTCCCCCCTGGCGAACACCGCATTCTAACCTATACTCGTTAGAAGTCGCTTCACCCCATTTTACGTAGTTCGTTTGGTTTTCGTACCAGTATCTCAACAGATTGGTGACCTCCGTAGGAACTGTAGTGTTCCTAAGTTTACTCCATAGTAAATTATAATTTACCAAGTCAAAGGCCTTACTAAGGTCGAGAAAACATGCATACACTGATGTTTCACGTGTAGTGTAGTAGTTGACCGTGTGCTTTAGGCTCATTATGGCTGAATCCGTTGAGAGACCAGGACGAAAACCAAACTGAGCGTCATCTATAATACACCCCTCCTGAATCAAAGGTTGCAGCAGCCTCTCAAACACTTTACCGACCACTGTACCTAGAGATATTGGACGATAATTGCTGGCAGATCCCAGATTCCCGGTTTTGTTCTTAACAATAGGCACTACAACCGCCTTCATAAGTGCATCCGGTATAAAATTATACCGAATACACATATTAAACAGGTTGCATAGCCTAGTAGCAATCCACGGTCCTGCATGGAGAATGTGCTCAATACTTAGACCGTCATATCCTGGTGACTTGCCTTTGGTCATCGCTTTTAAGACGCTAATAATATCCTCAGTATTGAATTGCTTTACATCAGTCTTTTTAAATGTCTCATCTCTAATGCTAAGGTTGGGCACATTCTCCACGGCCAAGGGACTAACCTTGAATCTGCCAGCAAACATGCCCGCTATTTCCTTACCGTCCTGTAAGCCCTCCACTGAGACCGGTGACTTCTTGGAGAAATTTAGTTTTTTAACAGATTTCCAGAAATTAACAAAGTTTTTCCCTCTTTGATGGGTCAATACTGAGTTTTTTCCTAATAGCGTCAAACTAATGATCTGGGTTATTACACTGCATAGATAGTGTTTTAAATCTATTAAGTTTCTCGCAGAAAATATCGAGATTCACAAATTTTTCGTTGTACCTATACAACCTGCATGCCCTTCTAACAAAACTATTTTTCGCGTAAGCAGTCCGACTACGGGGGATGTAAAAGAGAGGTTTTTTCCTGCAAGCGCGTTCACAACGTCGAGGAACTCTGAAGGATAGTGAATGTAATAAAAACGGAGAATCAATAATATTGTTAATAATTTTATAAAGGGTTAAGATATCGGTACGTTCTCGGCGATAACTAAGGGATGTTATATTGTGTGCTCTCATTGCGGTGACGTAATCTGATTTTTTTTTTCTAATCCTGTATTCTATTGTCTTAGCAAACTTTTTTTGACCTCTCTCTATCCTATCACTATGTATTTTATACTGTGGGCTCCACACAGCGCTTGCAAATTCCAAACGATTTTAAATGTATAATAGACCTAGCGCTTTCATTATGAAAGTAATTAAGTTTAGTTTTGTATAATTATGTTTAAGCTAGTTATAAGAAAAATTGCTACACCCCACCGGGGTCCATGTGAAACTTTACATAATTTGTAACATCTATGTACATACCATGGTTTGCAATAAAGATTTACTTACTTACTTAGGTATTCCCTCTGTTGAGGGGTGAGGTCCGCCTTGATAGACGCCGGCCGCTGCAGTTTTTTCTTATTACGAAGTACCTCCAGTCCAGTGCATCAGTCTTGTTTCGTAGTACAACCTTCAAGGGGCGCGGTGTCGCATCTCCATTGCCATCCGTCTTAGTACCCAAGCGGAACGTCTTGATGCCGACGCAGCTCACTTTACACACTCGACACTGCTTATAATTGTCGAGCTCTCCTTGAGGTGATGCTCCTTCCGTTCATTAACATCAGCGCTCGAAGACTCCGGGACATGGTATATAATCACGTTTTGGGCTCTATAGGTTCTTTCGGCTACCTCATGGTTGACTCAGTTGTGAGCATATTTTGTCGCGCGCGTAATTGTTTCACTTCCTCCATAAGCTCATCAACCTTTTTCATTAACATAGGCAACTGGGTCATAACTGTTTTGCAGTCACTACATAGGAAACTCATCACTTTAACCACCGTTTTCAGCTCAAACACCCTTATTTCCGTTGGGGACAAGCCGTGGCAGTCGCTACACAGCATGTTCTTACACGAGTCGCATGTAACCGACAGTTTCTTTTCGCTTGGTATTTTGCTGCATTTTGCACACTTTGATTTAATGGGAGTCATTTTGTGGTAGTTTTTCTATTGAATACACTGGCAACACACAAATGACAGCTCAGATGAAAACAATTTTACTTAGTCCTGAGAGAAGAGGGTAGGTGTGCATATTGTGTGTGGTGTAAATGTCAAGCACGTATTTTTCACACCGAAAAGTTAATTTTTACTGCAAAATTCGTAAGGATAACACTCACTGCGTCCTCAGATACGCGCCAACCGTTTGGTAATGTTTTACTGCCTATACACTGGTTACATCACTAAATTCATGTTAAAAATACGAGAGCGCGAAGTCACCGTTATGACGTTTTTTGACAGATTATAAAACTTATGTTCTTTTTACTCTGGTGTGCTCTATCAAGTTACGTTAGAAAATAGTAGATTGTTAACTAAGGGATGAAAGGCACTCATTTCTGCCGAGGTAGTAATAGTCTGAGACGGGAATGATGCCTTTCACCCGAGTTAAACACTTCACTTTTCATTTTGAATACGAGGAAAGTAAAATAAATGTTTTTTTTAAAACATAAGTAAGTATAATTTTTTATAGCATTTCTTGAGGGTACTTTTAATTAACCATTTAGGTAAAAGTATCGTTGTTTATGGAATGGGGAGTTAAATATCAGAATGGAAATTGTATAACAAATCCATTTAAAATCAAATTTCATATTTATCGTACGAAAATGAAAAAAAAACGTACTTGGAAAGTTAAATGCTCTAGTGTAGAAACGTATCATTTTCTGCACACTTTTTCGAACATTAATGACCCTATTCCAGAGCATGAGAAATGAAAAAGCGTAAGATGCATACTTCTCCGGGTACTTGTTTCCCAGCAGCCAGACGAGTTTTAAGGCCACCTCGCGTACGATCTCGTAGTCGTCGCTGAGCGCCTGGCACGCCTGCTCGTAGTGCACGGCGCTCAGCACGTGCCCGCGCTCGTGGAAGGTCAACAGCGACTGGAATGCTTCGCACCGCACGCGCGCGTCCTGTCAATTAACAAAAATGACGATAAAGGAGAAAAGATCTTGGTTCGCAACAGTTTGAAACATTTGTAATGTAATGTGGGTGTCCAACCTGTAGCATATATTATTTGAGATCATTGGTAATTTTTTTGCTGTTGCAATTTTAAGTCTCAGTCAACATGTGCACACACAACTGTGGGAACAAATCAAATTATTTTATTAAATATTTTTGGTTTGTGTTTTTTTAAGTAGTTACACTACTAAATATAAATTATAAACTGATATAGATGTCATATATTAAAGAAAAAGTGATGAAGCCCTCCAGTGGTTTTCTTTAATATATCACATCTATTTCAGTTCATAACATGTGCACACCTAAATTAACTCACTAGGTTTAAATTAACTGATCTTTTTGATATAAAATAATGCTTCAGATATGATAAACAGTAATACTGGGTGATCAAGAAAACTTAGCAAATGATTTTAAATATAACATGGCTAAATTGATATAAAACATACCAACAAAATACATAAGGATAATCCAAGAAATATATAAAAATTCAACAGCTAAAATACGAACAGAAAGAGATGGTCAATTATTTAACATGCAGAAAGGAGTTAAGCAGGGAGACCCCTTATCACCAAAGCTGTTTTCTGCAGTTCTAGAATATGTATTTAGAAAACTTAACTGGGAATCTTTTGGTTTTAACATAAATGGAGCAAAACTAACAAATCTAAGGTTTGCTGACGACATTATTCTACTGAGTGACAACCCGAAGGACCTAAACCTAATGCTACAACAGCTTGCAGACCGCAGCAAAGAAGTGGGGCTATCTATGAACACTGAAAAGACCAAGATAATGACCAACAGTGTAAAGGAAGACATATACATAGACCACAACCTCATTACCTATGTAGAACAATACACATATCTTGGACAAGTGATATCACCTCAAAACTTGACACAACAAGAAGTAGACACTAGAATCGGGAACTCATGGAAAAGATATTGGTCATAAAAGGAAATAGTGAAGAACAACCAAATACCAACAAACATTAAGTCCAAAGTATTTAACACTTGTATCCTTCCCTGCCTTACATATAGATGTCAAACTTGGGCCCTAACTGTCAAGGAGAGGAAAACTCTCCAAGTCTGCCAAAATAGTATGGAAAGAAGCATGTTGAATATAAAACTTAGAGATAGAATAAAACTGGAGGACATTAGAAAGAGAACAAAAATAATCGACGTAAACCACACTATGAAAAAACTAAAATGGAAGTGGACCGGCCACATGCTCCGAGACAAAAGAGAAAAATGGTCAAGAGACATCACAACATGGTACCCAAGAGACGGAAAAAGGGATCATGGAAGACAAAAAATGAGATGGGAAGACGAGCTCAGGCAGGTGGCTGGAGCCTTCTGGAGAAGACAGGCTCTGGACAGGGACTCGTGGAGGAATATGGGAGAGGCCTATGCCAAGGGCAAACAGACAAGACGTCTGCGGAGAAAGGCTAGCAGTAAGCAGTAAGATTGATATCTCTTCTGCATAAAGTTCTATAATAAGTCATTATCAGAGCAAAACTAAATATGGTTATGGTTTTGATAAAAATATAAATTATAATTAATTAAAAAACACTATAAATAACATAACAAAAAAATCTTGTTCTATTTCGAGTTGCAACTGTTTTGCAATGATCTGTCTGAAATATGGTAATTATCATTACCTCAGCATTAGAATACTCTGCAAGTAGTTTGACCAGAGCATCAGCCTCAGCTATGGTTTCTAACGTTCTGTCCATTTCAGGGCACAGTGGGTAGAGCTCACTGATGAGCTGCAGGCAGCGGCACTTCACCTGGTGACTGGTGTCCTTAAGGTTCTCCCGAGCCACGGACACCAGCCGCATCATGAGGATCTTGTCTTCAAACAGTTTCCCTCCTAGTTTTAGTAAGGTGGCGAGACCTTGGGCTATCACCTAAAGATCATATTTATTGAGTTAAAAATTGCTTAATATAGATTTTATGGGCTCTTCTGGCCAAGTCCAAAGACAATCCATTAAGAACTGGCTACTGCTGTCAGTTACCTGGCTGCTTTGCTTCCCTTAAGAACTGGCTACTGCTGTCAGTTACCTGGCTGCATTGCTTTCCTTAAGAACTGGTTACTGCTGTCAGTTACCTGCCTGCATTGCTTTCCTTATAATCCCATGTCAATTTAAAATGCCAGTTCAACAGCCCAAATTTTAAAATTTACCTACAGTAGTAACAGCAACAGGTAGCAAGAAAGGGGCCAGGGCCACCCTGAATAACGACTACAGTCACAAAACCATGTAAATAGGTCTTTCTATCAATGGTATAATATCAAAGATCCAAAAGGATTGATAATTTTTGATTAGCTGAAACTATGGTGTCTTGTTTGTATGTATGGTAGTTAAAATAGGTATAAATTTATTAAAATACCTACAAATGAGATAAAGCTTTACCTACTACTAAATAATCAATCCCAAAATCAAGATGTTTTGTGAGTGTCAGGATGGCCACTGGACCTCTGCGATTTCAACGAAATATTTATAAACATATATAAGTGTACAGTGTACCTCAGTGTACCTTTAATAGCGTGAAATATTACAAGATTTCATAGGTCCACCCGCCAAGATGGCTGGACCTTTTTTGTTAAACATAATTGGCAGTTTTTTATAAATTTATCTGCAATATAATTGTTTAAATCCAATATTAGTGTCAAAAAACATATTGTGCAATAGAATCAAAGAATGTAAGCACAAAATAACAAAACAATACCTTATGTGATGTCTCATTCTTGATGAGGAGTGTGGTCAGGTCAATCAAGTGGTTGAGGTTCGCAACGGGACACTCTAGGCCAATGTCACAGAATAGCCACAGTATCTTGACTCTAACCACAGAGTCTTCTTCCGACTGAAAGTGCTCTGAGAGTTTCTTGATGGCCTCCTCTACGTCAGATTCCTGGAACTGCAGGCAATCCGATATGCGCAGCAGCAGTTGCAGCGCCTCTTCACTAGACTTACATTTCTCTAGTAAACCTACGAATGCTGCAGCAGAACTTCCTATAAGAGGCTTCTTAACTATGTGCAGCTTTTTAGATGGTGGACCGTCCTAAAAATAACGATTATTCATATACACATTGCTTATTTAAGTTTACTACATTGCACGCGGAAGGCCGCATTATTTTCTTTCTCAATTATGAACCCAGCTACCTGAAAAGATTTATTGTATTCAGCCAAAGCCCTCTTCTTAAGCAGTGCCGCCATGGCAATTTATGGATTAAGTTATCGGAATTAATTGAGTGAACACACAAGAAGCGGCAACAGCATCACCATCACAATCATTCACGAAATCGACTGACGTTTTGTTTTTTTTTTAATGGCATCGCGCTCCTGGCGCATTCAGCCAAACGAGTAAAATGGGGAAACGGAATTAAAGGATTACAATAAGGGATAACGGGTAATTCGGAATTTAGGAAAAGGATCAGGAAAAAGTAAGTTAAAGTTTAATGTTATGACGTGAGATAAATAAATACAATGATTTAAAATGGAGAAGAATCATTAATATACACGAGTGTTGTAAATATAGGTTACATGATGGTTACATGTCTGGAGCGAGCTTCGGAGCAAGATAATGGGAGCAAGAGTATTTTTCCGTTTCACCCTAGGAGGATATAACCAAACGGAGAAGCCATTAACAGGCATTCCCCTCCATTCCCCTCTGTCGAAAATAGTCTCTCCCGCAAAAATCGGCAAACTTTTTGTACAGAAAATTACAGACAAGGCGTCTCCGTTTGGTTATATCCTCTAACTTCTAACTTGACAAATGACATAATGACAGTTCATTTGATTCAATTCAATTCAATGATGATTGCCTGATTGGAATGTGAAGCAGCACTGCGCGAACGAGCGCCTTTTAAGTGACTGAAAGCTTTTAATTTAGAATACTGTTACAAAACAAAACACACTTCAGAAAATTGAAAATTATTTACTTACTAGAAGCTTATTTTGCTTACGGGACTTAATATACTGAAAAACCGAACCTCAGATTATAACTTTCGGTGACGTAAAGTATGGCATTGACATCGAGGAATTAGTATTTCCCATTTTACACGTAACGATTTACATAATTAATTGGTTTTTATTTATTATTTTCTGTATTAACGGTGCCTACAAGAGTGCAACAAGCAACGAATACTATTGTAAGTTGAGTATATTTATAAGCTAAAAATTTGTAGTTGAATATAATATGAGTCGTTCTGTTTCGTTTCTGTTAACCTCACAAAGTATGTAACTTGGTATCCGTCTGTCGTACAGGTATAAGTTGCCGAGATTGGAATGGAATGTAGCTATGTGAGAGAAGGCGAAGAGCAATGATGGGGGTTCAGCCTTTGGAGACCGGGTGTGAAAGTGGAGAGCCACTGCCTGATGCCACCCACTGGAAGGAGTTCGTGTGCGGCGGCGGCGCCGCCTTCTGCAACATTATCATTAGCTACCCTCTTAACAAACTCATATTTAGACAGGTACCTACACAGTGATCACTTCTGAGATGGGAGGTCTAGTATGTAACTCTTTAAATCTCTTTATCATTCATAGTCAGAGAAGAAATTCTAGCCAAACTGTGATTGGCGTTTGCTAAGGGCTATTACTTTGCTTCTCCTAAAGCACAGATTGCTGTTTTTTTATTTTTTTATGAAATAGGAAGCAAACAAGCAGACGGGTCACCTGATGGTAAGCAATTACTGCCGCCCATGGACACCCGCAACACCAGAGGGGTTGTAAGTTCGTTGCCGGCCTTTAAGATGGGAGTACGCTCTTTTCTTGAAGCTTTGAAGGTCATATCGGTCCGGAAATACCGCAGGCAACCAGGTCATTCCACAGTTTAGCTGTGCGAGGCAGAAAGTTTCTAGAGAAACGCACAGTTGAGGACTGCCAACCATCTAAGTGGTGAGGATGGTAATGTTGTCGCGTAGGGTGATAGCGAAAAGAAGCGGCAGGGATTAATCCGAACAATTCCTCGGAGCACTCCCCGTTATACACGTGTGTGTGTGTGTCTACAATTGCTACACTACATAGTATTGAGCATCTCATATAAAAAAAAAATGTCATCACAATCATTTTAAGCAGCTCATGATCACATGGGATGTTACTAAAATTGTCAGGAGGGAATAATATTTTTCGTGTTTAGTTTAGTTCTCATACTACAGGATGGACCATAACTCAGTGTCATGTTGAATAACAAAACATTTGCAGCAGGAAAAAAATGTTCATTTGTAATGAAAGTAGACAAAACTGGATTTTATTTTTAAAAGCAATATAATCTAAAATGTAGCCCTTTTATTCCTGGCCCTCATGCAACCTGAATCTGAAAATTCTCATTACCGCCTGAAATGCATTCAGAAATATTTCTTGCATTTGCTCTCCAGGAAATGAGATTATGTTGGTAATTTCCCAATAGCTACCCACGCTTTTGAAACCCGGCATTTTCCCACTACCACTCAAACAAATGTAGTACCAATTCAAATTTGAACTTATTTATGGTCCACCGTATAATGTATGTTGCCATAAAATCAAGGTTTGTTATAGTTAAGAGTTTTTAAAGATGTCAGATTTGTAGGAATAACTTCTAAGTAATGTTTGGACATATTAAAAAATAATTTTATAAGTACATATTTTTGGTATATTAGTACAAATTGTACCCATGAATATCTTAGATATTGAAAGTAGAAGAAAATGAACAAACATAGACTTATGCCAGCCTAGTCCTTACAAACAAAATGAACAAACGCAGACTTATGCCACAATAGTCCTTACAAACATATTATTTTATCATTCCAGATGATGCATGGAGTTGAAACAACTTTTGCCTTAAATCAATTACAAAAAGAAGGTGCAGCATATCTATACCGTGGGATGCTGCCACCCCTCTTGCAGCGCTCTGTGTCCATGTCACTCATGTTTGGAGTGTACAATGAAGTTCTGCAACCTCAACTGAACTACTGCGTCAATCCTTACGTTGCCAAGACTGTAGCGGGCTTGGTGGCTGGTTGTGTTGAAGCAACCCTGATGCCATTTGAAAGGATTCAAACTTTACTTATCCACCCTAAATTTCATAAGGAATTCAAAAACACAGCACATGCAACTCGTCACATTGCAGGTAGGTATGGGATTAAAGAATTTTACAGAGGGCTAACTCCCATATTGATGAGAAATGGTCCCTCAAATGCTATGTTTTTTATAATACGTGATGAAGTACGGCTGCTATTACCACCGCAAGAGCGAGTTCTGTATAAAAGCCTTCAGGACTTCCTTGCTGGCGCAACTATTGGTGCTATTCTGAGTACTTTATTTTATCCCCTCAATGTCATTAAAATTGCAATGCAATGTGAATTAGGAGGACCTCATAGGACAGTGGCATTTGAATTTAGATATATTTTACGCAAAAGAGGCTCTAAATTTGCAAATTTCTACCATGGAGCTGTTCTTAACATTTCTAGAGCATTCTTAAGTTGGGGAATAGTAAACGCTTCTTATGAGGTGTTTAGGAGAATGCTTTATGCCTAGTATTGCCTAGTCAGCTGTTATTGTATGCATTAGTGTTGGATGCTTCACAACAATCACAACTTCACTCAACCTCAACATTATTGTGAAAAAAATTATTATTGGAATTTGTTACATATGTAACTTTCTATTGGTAACATCAAATTTTTTGTCTGTCTGGTTAACTGAAGTACTGTATTTGCTAATGATTGAATAGAAATTGTTAGATTGTTTTAAATCATACTGACATAACTTATCAGCAGAGCTGTAAATCATTTATATATCTGTTTAGCTCCATTTGCTGTATACCATCAGAGAATAGAGATATCTTTTTGTAGCAAAAAAAAGTGCTTGAACCATCGATAAATCTGTTATCGATAAGTGTTGTACAGTCATAGATTAATAAATAGAAAAGCATATAATGAAGAAGTTTCAAGACTTTAAATATAGTTGGTCAAGCAAATATTATCAGTAGAAAAACGCGAAACTCAAATTTTCTATGGGACGATATCCCTTCGCGCCAACTTTTTTTAAATTTGCCGCCTTTTTCTACTGACAAGATTTGCTTGACCAACTATAGTGTAAATGATTTATAGCCTGTCCGATTTCTAAGATCAAGTTCGCCATAGATTCACTATGGCGTACTGTCAGTAGGTATAACAACAGTGCCAAAATCACAAAAACTCCCAATATATTAAAGAAGATAGCGGACGTATGCTGTACTTAACGTTAGAAATTTTCTATAACGTTAGGATAACATCGATAACATACAAGTCGATATTTCATTTTGTGAATCCCTCGTTTTGCCAGGAAAAGTTCTATGTCTGGTTATTATAGTTCAATCAACCAGCAGTCCAGCACGTCCAGCGCAACTGGACGCCTGACTGAGGGAATAGTGACCGGTGAGTTACTTTTCCTATCTCTTTCTAACTAGTATTGTGCGATAGTGTCAGATGATGCTCACGCGGCTTTTGTCATGGTCATGGCGGCCAGTTGTAGTATTCCTGCATAGTAACAATCTGCTGCTACTAGAAGCTAATTTTAAACTTGTGCAAGTTTGATAATTAAGCGAGGTTTAAACTAAACCTCGCTTTAGACTAGCAAGAACTTCCATGCAATTTTCATTACATTGCGGTATCTGATAAACATTCTGAATGCAGTTTACCTTACTGCTTACTTACTTACTGCTAGCCTTTCTCCGCAGACGTCTAGTCTGGTTGCCCTTGGCATAGGCCTCTCCCATATTCCTCCACGAGTCCCTGCCTGAACTCGTCTTCCCATCTCATTTTTTGTCTTCCATCATCCCTTTTTCCGTCTCTTGGGTACCATGTTGTGATGTCTCTTGACCATTTTTCTCTTTTGTCTCGGAGCATGTGACCGGTCCACTTCCATTTTAGTTTTTTCATAGTGTGGTTTATGTCGATTATTTTTGTTCTCTTTCTAATGTCCTCCAGTTTTATTCTATCTCTAAGTTTTATATTCAACATGCTTCTTTCCATACTATTTTGGCAGACTTGGAGAGCTTTCCTCTCCTTGACAGTTTACCTTAGTAGTCAGCAATGTAACGTAAATTGCATGCAAGTTCTTGCTAGTCTAAACCTCATTTACCTCGCTTTAATTGACAGAATTACTGTCATTGTATTCTGTCTTTTTCTTAATTTATTGTATGTTGTATAATCTAAGCAAGACCTTGTGGTGCTGTTGTATATATATTTATTAGGTGTGTTATTGCACAGTTTATTTTAAGTAGCAATGTTTTTTAACAAAAGGCATTTATGTTGATATTATATGTAAATATCGTCCGTTATTGTTATGCATAGTAATAACATATCTACCTTAACTTAAACAAATATTATGTGAATGATTGATATTGTTGATCATTTCTACCAATGTACAAACGATTATTCCAAATATTGATTCAGTTAAGTGAAAATGCCCTTTTTTCCAAAATCAATCTTAAAACGGCAGTATTATTGTATACCTACTATATAGTTCGTTTGCGTTAAGAATGCAGTAAAATCATCATTGTCCGCCGGCCTAAAATGCCAATACCTACTTAATATTATAATGCCCAGTAGACCTCAGGTTACATAAGTGAGCCACAGCAAATACCAGGGAACATTGGGAAAATTAAAAATCATACATAAATGTGTAAGACCGAATCGTTAATTACCTATGGGTACAGATAAAACCTGGGCTAACTGTTTACATGTGTATTATTTTGTATTACTATGTTCTTAGGGTATGGTCTGAGGGTATTTTTACGCCATATCTGATATAAGAAGGTTTTACATTTTTATTTTATTTTAGGGACCTTATGATGCTTTCAGTATAATTTGACCAAACCTATCGAGCTTAATTTGCGACTATTTCACCGAATCCTTGGTACGATTATTACGATTTAAAGAAACAAAAGGTTAATATGCTGCCAAAACATGTTTTCTAAGTGTCCTCTTCATGATTGCTCAATTGGGCATCCACAGAATAAACGTAGTTAATTTTTACTTTTACATAAAACCCGGCCAAGTGCGAGTCGGACTCGCGCACGAAGGGTTCCGTACCATTACGCAAAAAACGGCAAAAAATCACGTTTGTTGTATGGGAGCCCCACTTAAATATTTATTTAATTCTGTTTTTAGTATTTGTTGTTATAGCGGCAACAAAAATACCTACATCATCTGTGAAAATTTTAACTGTCTAGCTATCACGGTTCATGAGATACAGCCTGGTGACAGACGGACAGACAGAGGAGTCTTAGTAATAGGGTCACGTTTTTACCCTTTGGGTACGGAACCCTAAAAACTACTTTTTATGCAACATTTTGGATTCCCGCAATTTTCTGACGCAAGCGGAATGAGGGAGACAGCTTAAAGAATGTACCAGCCAACATTCATGGCATTAATGGCCTAGCACATGATTGGCGCATTTGGCGCGACAGTACCTCGCGGCGAGATAGACTACACGTCTTTTTCTATGTTAATTAAAGAGGGACGGGTAGTCTATCTCGCCGCGAGATACTGTCGCGCCAAATGCGCCAATCATGTGCTAGCCCGGCTGGTCGATAGAAATGCTCCATGACGTGATAGTTATATATATTGGATACCAAAGTCGGAGTTGTCATAAGGCCAGGATTACACTTGTAAGTTTTACTTACGTAAGTAGGGACAAAGCTATTTGCTAGAATACGATACGATATTCATATCTCATTCTGTAGTATAGCTGTGTCCCTACTTACGTAAGTAAAACTTACAAGTGTAATCCTGGCCTAACTATATAGGTAATATAAACAAGCCATATTCTCTAGAAGGCCACCAATGCCACCATGCACAGATAATTTTTTTTTTACTAAAAGAAATGATTACACTATGCCCAGGTGTTTTGCTTTACGGATCATGTGTAATATTGCTGTTTACATAGTACGATTTTTTTTGTGTAATATCGTCTTGTTCGTAAACCGTAAACCACGCCCACGCCCGTAACTAACCAAATCGTTCCTGATTAGAAAATCCAGTTCACAGTGACCAGTTGAAGGCGTACTTACTAATTATGAACGATGTGATTGGTTACGAGCATTAAGCTCCCTCCACACTCGTGCGCGAATTGCGGCGCGAAGCCGCGAACGCGAGTGTGGAGGGAGCTTTAGGCTGGCGAACGCGAACGAACTATTGGGACCGTGCACGACGACAGCGCCACACAGCGGTTGCAAATGGGTTGCAACTATAGTTCCGTATTTTGTCACAACTAGAAAGCGAGAAGAAAATACAGGGTTGGGCAGATTAAGGGTCGGTTGCACCAAACTGTTTTCACCTCAGCAGCTCGAACAAGCCTACTTTCGTCACTCCCTGGAGTGAGGAAAGTGCGACTTTCCTCACTCCAGGGAGTGAAACAAAGTAGGTTTTTAATTTAGTGCAGGCCATGAACTGCCACTTCATACTTTTATAACATTTTTTTTTCTCTGTATTATTCTGTATAATTCAAAATACATTTTAACCTTTAATATGTTCTCACTACTGAGGTTAGAAATTATGTGTGCCACACGAGAGCAAAGTTATTTTACATCTCGTGTTTTTGAGTCCCTCGCTACGCTCAAGATTCTAGCTTATTTAGAATCAATCGTTTCGCTCGTGGTTCAATTATAGAATCTTTCGCTTTCTCGGGACTCAAAATAAACACTCGCAAGAAAAACCATGTTTCCTCTCTTGTTGCACAAATAACTATTGTCATCGTTAAAGAGTTCGTTAAATTTTATTGTATGGAAAGTTTCATAGTAAACCGCCGCGGCGGGCCGGGTGACGCTGATCAGTCTGTGAAGTGCGGATGGTGCAACTGGCAGTAAGTGTCCTAGTTTAAAATAGCCATAAAATTAAAACAAAACTTCAAATTTCAATATTAAACGTTTTTATTTTAAGCATACTATATTTACAAAATTAATCCATTAGCTCAAATCGCTGTCCTTTAACCTGTATAACGTATAACTTTACGCATTCTACCATATAATGAGTTGCACGCGGCACGCACTACCTCATCTCTGTTATATCGTCACATATCTTGACCAACCGATGCTTGAATGAATTTAAATTCATTTCCTGTGTGCTCCCAATTCTCCTGAGCATGTATATAGAATATAGAAAGTCATGAATTGGAACAAGTATAAATTTAAAAAAAATTGGAAAAGTGAAAAGCACTAGTTCGCGAAAACCAACTTTCCGCACGCTAAACAGCTACGTAAAGTAGCACTTTTTGAGCAACTGTATTAAAATAGTACATTTCGATGCTAGTGCGGAAAGTATGTCATTACCTCACGAGTACCGAGATATCTTGCCAAGACTCGGGACGAGTGAAGAATGACATATCCGCACGTGTATCGAACGACGTTTTTTAATACAGTTGCGAAAAAATAAGAAAAACAACAAGTACGGAATGGAATTCGAAACTTTTATATTATTAATTCTGTGACACTGACATCATTGACATTGACATTATGAAGAGGTGTTTTTCTAGCTTTTATTCGACTAGAATAGATTTTGTTATTATTATTGTATTGAACTCACTTCAATGAATGTTTTTTTTTTCAAATGCATGTCCTATAAGACAGAAACAATTGTAAATTTTAAAACATTGTACTATTATTACCTAAATATCGTTATTTACGATTATTTGTGTATCGTATATTTATAAAAACAATATCGAATGTTGCCTTTGGAAACTTAAAACATTCTTGCAGTAAGAAAATACGCCTTTTCTTTGACAGGCGTTCCGTTCCATTCAGACAACGGTTTTTCAACATTAAAAAATAAACGTGTTATAATACTTATAATGATGAAGAGGTAAGTAATAAAATATGAAATATGCATATTTTTCGTGTTCTTACATTAACAGTAGGTTTTTATATTGATTACGACGTTTAAAGGAAACTAATATTAACACTCATCAATAAGTAGTCATGAATTGGAACAAGTAAAAATTTAAAAAAATTGGAAAAGTAAAAAGCACTAGTTCGCGAAAATCAACTTTCCGCACGCTAAACAGCCACGAAAAGTAGCACTTTTTGAGCAACTGTATTAAAAATTAGATTTTTGCAACTCAAGGAATAATGTTCGATACTGCCCCAAGAGGGGGTGGCTTTGAACTTACGTGGGGCAGATTTTAAATATGCGCCGTAAAAGCAATCATATTGAGATATTCGTGTTTTTTTATCTGTACTTAGTACAGTTTATCACTAGAAATAATCGTGTTAACATTTTACTCATATAATTTGCAGTTACAACAAAGATGGGATAGTTTTGTACATTAATGTTTTTTGGAGTGTTCAAAGGTGCCTCAGTGTACCTTTGAAAAGTATTGAAATTTTACTAAAGTAAGTTCAAAACTAAGTACCACAATCATGTTTTTACAGCGGATTATATGAGTATTTATTATATTTTGGATAAATCAATTAATTGCAATGTTTTCATTATAGTACACTAATTTAATATGTTGTAATATTGCAAATACAGAATTCTTATAATTATTATATTAAACAAGACTAAACGAAATAAGTACTAAACCACTTCATTCATGGAATTTAGGTAAATGCATTATTAGCATTTACTAAAACAAGTATAGTTATTTGTTATACAAGGGTGCAAAGTTGTATTTTACCCGCGAGTGTGGAATTGAAACACGAGCACGCGAAAGGATTCTATAGTTGAACCACGAGCGAAGCGAGTGGTTCTAAAATAGAATCCTGAGCGTAGCAAGTGTAAACACACGAGAAGTAAAATACATTTGCACCCGTGTGTAACACAAAACTTTTCCTCTCACTATAGCGAGGAAAGTGCAACATCCACAGGCGTTAGATCATCTGCATCACTGGAATCACTTATTTTGTACGATATTATAACAGAAAACACTGGAAATTCTGATTTTTGCGTGAGTCGGTGAGAATTGTTTTTATGTAAAAAAATTGTTGACAAATGACAATATTGACATTTCTGTTCTGACCTGACGTATGAAATGTCAACGATGCGTTTTGAAATTGCATCGACTCAACTTGTGCGTTCAGAATTATATTTAACATCATTATAAAAAATCTAACGTTTCTTATGGAATTTTAAGGTTTATGACTTAAAATTATTAAATAAAGCTAAATTTGGTATTTTTTATTAGATTCTCAAACCATTTATTTAATGATAATTAATATCGAACGAACCATTTTTATGAGCGTTTTACGTTTTGTTATCTGTCAAGCTACTTAAACACGCTCCATTCAAGGTCAAATTACTTTCCCCACTAGTGGATAAAATGCGTTTTTCCCCGCTTGTTTTAAAGGATAAAAGACGGCTTTCCGAGCTAGTGAGGGGAAAAAATATTATTACTGTTTCAATTACGTACCTACATGTCAGTTAATATCGGGGCAGATATGAACATTTCTTATGGCCGGGGTAGTTTTGAAAACTACCCCAACACCTATGACACCTATTCAAAAAAAAAAAAACGTTATTTTCCAGAAACATTGAAAATTCTGATTATTCATTCTTCGTCACTAAACATAATATGTTGTTCTATCTAATAAATGAAGTTTCAATTTAAACATATTAATAACGGGTCACTCATGTATTTTAAGTCAAAAACGCTCGACATGTGTGGTATTTTCTATAAAAAGGCATCTTATTGTCGATGGCGCTTACGCCATTATTAACGATGCTCCGATATAAATACAATGCCGCGCGACGCTGATGGCGTAAGCGCCATCGACAATAAGGTACCTTTTCATAGAAAATGTCCCATATTTTATCAATACATTAAATTCCTCATATTCCTTCTTCTTGTTTCCTACATTTCAACATATGAGTGTTTAATATTACTTAATCTATAATAGGGCCTTACGTTTTGGCTTAAACTCCGCGCACGCCTTATAAATGTCCGGAGCACCAATAGGTTCATGACCGTTTCGGGTGCTGCCTCTGCGTGCATCCCATGACACGGGCAAGAGCAGCAAGCGGAGCGATGTAAGACAAGACAAGACAAGACAAGAGACGCCACACCCAGCCAGGAACATGCCTGCTCCGGACTAGCCGGCATACCAGGGGACGTAATTTTATGGGGAGTGACACGCTCTGGGATGGGAAAGGGATAGTTATAATCAGCCGGCTATGCAGCCTTAAGCCAATATTGGAAAGTAGATGGGGTAGGTTATGTCGTCGAGGGAGAGCGTTGGTGATATGCTTCTCGTTGTTTCCGTTTCGGTCTTCATAATATCTTGTGTCAAGCAGGGCAGATGTCATCTTGAGATGCCGTTTGTTCGTCGGTTCGGAGTGCTGGTTCTTCTTCTTCTTCTGAATCGCTGTCGGTTTCATCTTGTTGATATATTTCTCTTGCTGCTTTGATGAATTCGCCTTTGTCGTCTGCCATGTTGGGCCAATCAGAGGGGTGCCTGGTGTAATACTCCATGTCTTGTGTCAGCGAGTTTTCCCACGTGTAGATTGGTCTGCCAACTTTAAGTTTACTAGCTCTATAGTTATATGCAGCTTCTAAGAGGTGCGGTTTTGGGCGTCTTAGGATGTGTCCTAGGTAGCACATTCGGAGGCATTTTATCCTTTTTGTTATTGTTTTGCCGTTTAATATATCGCAGACCTTACCAGGTTTCGGCGCTGTTCCTGATTTATTTATCATGTCTCTTAGGATTATTCGTTCGTATCGTCTAAGTTTCGATCTATTAGCTTTGGTTAAGGCCGCACATTTGAGCCCGTATGTGATGGTGGGTTCGATAACCATTTTATATAGCAGACGTGTAATCTGCCATTGCATACGAGACTCCTTGATGAAGTTTGTGAGGACCTTGGCGTTCCGGACAGCCTGCTTGCATCGTGTGTGAACTGTGCTATTTCTACAGAGGGTAGACGTGATGTAAGTTCCTAGATATTTGATTTCTTTCACTGGGGGTATTGGTGCGTTACTGAGTGTGACAAAGTTTCTTAGACCATGATCCGTATTTAGTGGGTCTCGTACTAACAATTTAGTTTTGGTTTCATTAACTCTGAGGCCTACCGTTTCGAAAAGGGATTTGGCCTTGGTGTAAATGGTGTCCAGTTGTTGTATACAGTTGGAGACTATGATTACGTCATCTGCAAATGCTAGTATGACCGGTAATTGTATTTCTTTGTCCTGATTAAGTTTCAGAAAGGTAAGTTCCTCTTCTAGGGTTATAAATACGTCATCCATTAGTATAGTAAACAGCCTGGGAGAGAGAGGGCACCCCTGTTTGACGCCTTTACCTTTATTAATCCACCTGGTTTGTTGACCGAACCATTTTATGCAGGTTGATTCGTTCATAGCCGCTTTGACTATTCTATTAGTCATAGCTCTGTTGGTTCTGCTCAGTAAGATATCTCTGAGGGCGTTTAGGTCCACTGTGTCGAAAGCTTTTTCTAAATCAATCGAGAGGACGTAGGTTTTATTACCAGCTCTCCACTCCTCATCCAAGATTCGGCGTAGTGTGAACATGTGGTCGTCTGTCGATCTATTTTTCAGAAAGGCTGCTTGGTAATTGCCTAGCTCCTTAGTTATTTCATCTAGCTTTGCTAGGAGAAAATTTGCGTATATTCTGTATCCTGTGGTGCAAATCGAAATGCGGCGGTAGTCGTTTACCGTTTTCGGGTTGGGTTTTTTTGGAAGAGGTACTTGGACTGACTGTGTCCAAGTGGACGGAAGGATATTTTTTCTCCAGGCCGTTTTTATATGGTCTAATATCTCGGATTTTAGATCTTGCGTGTTTGCCTTGTATAGCTCCGTGACCACCTGGTCGATACCGGGAGCGGTGCCGTTTCGCATTTGGCTAAGGATTTTGTCAATGTCGGCCATTGTGGTCTCATCTCCTAGTTCTGATGGGTCCTCATCGATGAGTCCGTCAATGAAGGGGAATATGGAGGGGATATTGTCAAGTTCTTTTTCCCACTTTGACATTGGAATAAAGGTGTTTTTGATTCGTCGCCTTTCTTTTTGCTTGTGCCGTCTGTAGAAGTCGTAGGTTATTTTCATTCTCATCGACGGGTGTGTTTTGGCTAGCCCGCTGAAGAACGTTCGGCATTCTTTTTCGTCGTCTGCGGCTTCGATCTCTTGTAAGCGCCGTCTACATTCTTTAAGCTTATTTCGAGCTGAGGAGTCTAGGGGGTTGCGTTTATTTTGGAATTTGGCCTTTTGTAGATTTGTTAGCGCCTCTTCTCGTTCCTTGGAGTAGTTCGGTTCGTATTTTAGGGTCTTATTGGCTGCAGTTTTCATTGTGTTTGTGATGTTTTCCCATGTCAGTGGAGCTAATCCTTCCGCCCTACTCTTGTTTGTCAGTTCAGTTAAGCATCGTTGGTATTCTTTGATTGTTGTACTGTTTTGAAGTTGTTCGTAATTTAGGGTCCTGTAGTTGAATTCGCTTGTTAGTTTCTCTTTGGGTGACTGGTAAGATGGCTTTTTATTGGATATCTCTTCTCTAGGTTTCAAGTTTCCCCATATAATTTTGTGGTCGGATAGGTTTGAGTACTCCCCTTTGATGAAATTGAAAATAGGTTGACTTCTTGCTTCTGTCATTATATGGTCGATTTGTGAAGTGGTCTTGCCTGATCTCCAGGTCAGTTTGCAGCTTCCCCGGCCAAACGATGTGTCTAGTCGGAATTTCTCTCGGTGGATCAAGTCTAATAAGATCTCTCCATTGTAGTTGGTTGTCTCGTGCAACAGGTTTCTACCAATTTGCTTTCGGTCACGGAGTGTGGCTGTGTCTTTGTGGCCTATGTGTGCATTGAAGTCGCCTAGGATGATAGGTATCGAGTTTTTCGGTTTCTTATCTAATAACTGCAAGAGGCGGGTTAGGTCATTTGCTGCAGCAGACGTTGCATTAGACCAGTGGGTTGTGACGATGAATAGTGTGGTTCCGCTGCCTGTATCTATCGAGGCTACCATATTGTTTACGTTTGCTTTTGCCCAAATTAGTTTAAGGCCGCTATTTTTTCTGATAAGTATGGCTAGGCCTCTTTTGTTATTATTTCCACTTAGATGCCACGTATAGTGTTTGAGTCGAAGGTGCCGATTTTAAGATGCGTTTCTTGTAAGCACGCAATGTGTATTGACTTTTCTTCTAATATTGAGTCAATTTGACGTTTTTTAGTCTGTGTCGCAGCGCCTCTTACGTTCCATGTGGCCACGTTTATGTTTCCTATCTGTTTTTGAATGGCGTGGTGCGGTCTGGGGCGAGTAAGCCCGTAGCCGGTCGCGTCTGGTATCTCCTCTGGGGTGCCTGTTCCCGCTGTGAGGCGTAGGTCATTTGGCGTTACGTCTCTGGTGAGGACTCCTAGGTGGCTTTCAAAGCAGTCATAGTGGTTTCCTGTGAATATAAGGCCTATATTTCCTACCGCGTCGTTCGGTATCTTGGGGGTAAAGCATGCTGTTTCTCGTGGTGGTAATCCCTGAAATATTTTCACATTTATGCCGTAGTATTCTGCCGCCGCTATTAAAATATCGGTACCGCCCCAAGTACCGTCTTGGTATTGTGATTTTATATAATTTATGATTTCTGCACTTCGTGCCGACGAGTCCAGGTTGCTCATAGTTGCAAGGTGCATCTTTGGATCGCTTTGGTTTTCCTCGACATAACGAGCGAGGTCCCGTCGGATTGCCTGATAGTCAAATGTTAGGTCATATAAGTTGTTTATTTGGTGGGCTAATGCCCGGTACAGGCAGTTTCCATCCCCTTGTATCCTTAAGATTGGGACTTCGTTTTCCATGTTGTTTCCTGTAGCTTATAGTATGAGCAGGTATGTACTTGCTTTGTTTATATAGCTAAGTTCTTATTATTAATACCTATACACGCAACTCAGCGTATATAGAGTCGTACGTATCTTTGGTGTTCCTTCCAGACCTTTGCTTCTCTGAGCTTATCCTAATTGCCAGGGAGGGCCGTGCTGTGGAGAGGGCTTAAAATCTATCTGTTTGTATGTATATATATATATATATATATATATATATATATATATACGCCGTTTAACTTAGTAGCTAATTATGTAGATTCTTAATTGTATAACATATAGTGTAACTTAGACAGTGATCGGCCGTGTATGCTTAGGGTGCAACTATGTACCTATAGTATTGAGGTGTTATGCTGTGGAGAGGGTTTGTGATTCATGTACTTACGTTATGGGTTTTAGTTAAACTTATTAACTAGACTCTTAGGTGTATGACATGCAACTTAAGTAGAGGTGGCGAATAATGAACTGGTTGTATTAAGTACGCAGTTTGGGCCCTGCAATGGCTGGCATGAGTTATCGAAAGTTATTTTTGATGTCTGCTTTATTGTCTATATTATGATAATGTCTGGGAAACCCGAAAATTACTGACCGTACATTTAATTACTGTCCAGTGGATGGAGACAATAGGACCGAGAAACACGCAAAAAACCTTGCGTCAGTAGTTTTTTGTGTAATAAACGCTGTTTGTTAAGGGATCCTATGGTTTCCGGCATATGTTACCCTTTTACAATAAAATTGCGTTCTTAAGAATTCTTAAAAGTAATTTGTTAGCAAGACGGTCTTTGTTTTTATAGATACTTTTATTGGTTTGTTCTATGGAATGAATGCACAATGTTTAGTATTGCCCTCGCACTGGCAAGGCGGTTCAAGAGAAAAGCCCAGGGTTTTGTGTGCCAGATGTCGAATAATATGTTCTGGAATTTCCGGGAAGCAATATATCTCCAGATTCTGAGTCAGTGGGGTACCTAAGATTGTTATATACTACGAGTATTCACTGTTGGTTATAATGTAGGGTATTAATATGATCTTTGGTTGCCTGGATTGCGATGTAATCCTTCGATATATGCTGACCTCGTGTGCACTATTGTGTATACCGTAGGTGTCTTAATGAGGGAGAATCATTTATTATTTAATGCTAAGCAATGGTGCTAAATTGTGTTCGTAAATAAAGACTAACAAGGTAGATGTCGCTACAACTTTAGCTGAAACTAGACCGATGAATCAGCTTTTTAGTTATGAACTCTGCCTCTTTTACCTTTTTTACCTAGTACATTATAGTCCCGGTTTATTATAGTACCCATTATAGGTGCGATTAAAAGATATGTGCAATACTTGAGCAAGTTTAATCGTTTTATATGTACAGTAACTTATGTAGCTCAAATTCCTGGTTAAATTATTGTCTGACCTTTTGCTGTACTATTTATGAAGTGCTAACAACTGGTGGTCGGTTGAAGATATGTGAGCCTTCCTATGTTATTAATTCGCTTATTTAAGGGTATTAAGATAAATGCGCGATTGTCAGCGAGTAGTCAAGTCAAAATACGTTTAGTTATTATGTGGATTGGGGTGGGATATGGGCCTAGCTTTAAATTTAGGCTAAAGGCCTGGACAGATCTAGACTTTGTGCACCAGGGGTATTGTGCCTAAAGCTTTGGCCTAACAGACTTGGAAAGATCTCACCAAATTTTGCCGTGTTGTAGGCAGCCGCCGCGTCTCGGCGTTGGGCCGCTGATGCAGCAGCGATAGGCACGGACCGCACACAGGTACACTTAAGTACTATATAATCGGGATGCACTGATAGCCGTCACTATAAACACTTTCACGGAATTCTGGAATTGGGCAATAGAGTGTCGCGAGAGCGCGGGACAGCTCTTGGTTGGATGTTAGCGCGGAACAAGCTCGACCATCTGGCGATGGGTGCTATTGTTTCGATGGGCGCTTTTAAGCGTTTATGAGGCTTATTTGTTCGCTCCGGGCACGACCGCTCGGTACCGCGTCCAAAATGGTTCTCCAGCAGCAAGCGGAGCGATGTAAGTATCAAAAAGGCCTCTACTCTACGTGTTGTCTTCGGCTCCGCGCACGCCTAAGTGTCCAGAACCATTGTTCCGCGATGGGTGAAAGCATTTTAATATAATTAAAATTGTTCATGTTTTCACCAAGTTATGCTGTAAGTATAATTCTCCTTTAGACTACAGTTAAGTTTTCTATGCTTTTGTTAAAGGTACTTACATTATTAGATATTAGGTACCTCATGATGACTGATGCTCCAATAGAATAGTTTTTCTATTTCACGCCAAGAAATTATAACGCCTTTACATTCACATTTAAATTTCAATTCAATTCAACGATTTTGTTTATTATTGTAACCAGGGTGCGTAGCCCCACATGCCTATCGGTTCCAATCCGTACAATGACATGAGGTATATCTATGCGTGTAATTAGTTAATATAACTCCAGTTTATGAAACCAATGAAATAGAGCAAAAACAAGTTTTGTAAAAAAAAAACAAATTCGCTGTATTTTTAACCGACTTCAATTTCATAGAAGGAGGAGGTTCTGTATTCGGTTGTGACTATTTTTTTTTAATTATTTTTTTAATGTATGTTCACCGATTATTCCGAGACCCGTGGTCCGATTTGAGTAATTCTTTTTTGTTCGAAAGGAGCTACTTCCAAGTTGGTCCCATATTAATCTGGTTCTGATCTGATGATGGGATCCCTGAGGAATTGAGGGAACTCCTCAATTTTTAAAGGCACATGTATGGTGATTTGGGTGTTTTCATAAGCAACTTGAGCATTTTCTCTCGAAAACGACCAATTTGATGAAGTGGACCTGATGATGATGATTGTTTTGAAGATAGTGATGATGATTTTTTTAATGTAGGATGTTCAGCGATTACTCCGAGACTCGTGGTCCGACTTGAACAATTCTTTTTTTGTTTGAAAGGAACTACCTCCAAGGTGGTTCCTCATTAATCTGGTGCTGTTCTGATGATGGGATCCATGAGGACATGTACGGTGATTTGGTCGTTTTCTTAAGCAACTTGATATTTTTTTTCTAGAAAACCACCAATTTGATGAAGTGGAGCTGATGATGATGATTGTTTTGATGATAATGATTTCAGCGATTACTCCGGCACCCATGATCCGATTTGAGTTATTCTTTTTCTGTTTGAAAGAAGTTACCTCTTCAAGGTGTTTTCGTAATATTTTTGGTTTTGATCTGATGATGGAATCCGTGAGGAATTGAGGGAACTCCTCAATTTTTAAAGACACGTGTATGGTAATTTCGGTGTTTTCTAAAGTAACTCAAGCATTTCCTCACCAATACCACCAATTTGATGTAGTGCAACTGTAGCCTAACCACGAGTTTGGCACTAAATATTCTTCGTAACTTACTTTGTACACTAATACGCCAGTACGAGCGAGATTCATAAACAGTAAGTTACGCACACGATAGCGAATATATCAATGTCAAACTCGTGGTAAGGCTACTGATAACTTCCCTCGTATGTGTATTATGATTTTTGATGTAGGTAGTGTTGGAAACAACCAAAGAGACTGAGAGGTGAAGGTAGAGGGTATTAGTGTTTGGGGGGTTTGAGGTTGGGGGTTGAGGGGAGGTGAGTTGATGGCTCGGAGACTGAGGGGTTGGTAGTTAAGGGATTGGGGGTTAGGAGTTAAGGGGTCTGGGGTTAGGGGTCGGGGAATGGCGGTTGAAGGGTTGGTGGTTTAGGGTCGAGGGGTTCAGTGATCAGGGGTTGATGTGCTGTGAGGTTGAGCGATCGGGGGGTTTGAGGGATTGGGTCAGTGGCAGGGCGGAGAATGGATTTACTGACAGGAATGATTTCCCAGACGGACTCGAGGAAAATTCTGATTATTTAATAAAGTTTACGAATTTACAGATAAACATGATTATGTTTTTCATTCATGCGTCACGCTCTTAACAATGTCTTAAAACTAAAAATGTAAAAATAAAAACTTATAAAAAAAAGATAAACCGACTTCAAAAAGGATGAAATAAAATATTATCCTTTTTAGGGTTCCGTGTTTAAGTATATGCGTTACCAACTGATATGTTTGAAGTCGGTGCCAAGCCAAGTACTCCAAGTAGTAACAATACCAGTCAAAAATAATCAGCTTTATGTCTATAAATCCCATTACAACTGTACAAATGTTATAAACGTGAAAGCAATTATGTCTGCCTCTTTGCTACCTTTTCATGGCTAAACAACTGAACCGCTTTAGCTGAAATTTTGCATGAAGGTTCCTTGAATTGTTTTATATTTTGAAATGTAGTCCTCTGGATAAGCGACAGAAAATAACTCAGTCCCAATCCCACACTTGCGTGCTATGACTGTTTAAGAATTAGTAAGAAATGCTCTTTAAAAAAATACGACGACAAAACGTATTAGATTTACACTAACGTGCCGACAAGCATGGTACGAACTGCGCCAAGAAGGTTCAACCGTGTGTTCTGTTCTGAGGTGTACAGAAAGTTCGTTTATTGTCGTCGTGTAACGCTGCGTCTTACATAGGCGAACACTCGCGAACACGAAGCGACGCGGCACGGCGCGGCCGGCCCAATTCGTTCGCGTTCGCAACGAGATCGCCCACGTAGGACACTTCTATATATGTATCAAAGGATTAATTAAGGCGCCGTGCCGCGCCGCTTCGCATTCGCGTGTTGTTCGCCTACGTAGTATGCTGCATTAGGTAATCCAACGTACATACTTATAGGTATATAGCCGCATCTTTATCGAATTGCACCAAAATCCCTATGAATATATGGTTTAAAATTTGGCTTGCCACCGACTTCAAACATATCAGTTGGTAACGCATATACTTAAACACGGAACCCTAAAAAGGATAATATTTTATTTCATCCTTTTTGAAGTCGGTTTATCTTTTTTTTATAAAAGTTTTTATTTTAACTAAGGTATCCAAAGCTACATAAACTAATTACAGGCATATCCTAATGTAAGTACAAAGTTCCAGAGCAATCTAGCTTGTCGTTTTAAAATAAGAGCGTAACTACGTTTATTGTATGGAGAACCGAGCTTGCTGCGGACTCTTAAGGACGCAGCTGAGAGCTAGAAAGAAATATTAGTCATACTTGTTATGAACAAAATGCTGCACTTCATGATAAAAGCAAGCCGCTTTGCACAGTGATAGTAGGGACCAAACTGAGCGATTTGACCCGCAGCAGCGGCAGTTTCACCCCTTAGGAACAGAGATGGCGCCACTTCTTTAAAAAATATTTCAAAAAATTCTACAAACTAAACCAATGAACCGATTTAAATATTTAATATCTCAAATGAAAGCTCATTATATACATTACATTTTAAAAAATACATGATAAATATATACTGAATACTTTTGACAAAAAAGGCATCTTAATTTTTTTTTTCTCGATTGATAGTTTTTACTTGATTTCTCAAAAAAAATGTATGGAACATGAATAGTTTAATGCATGTATATATTACTGAATAAATACTAAGTATTATAAAAAAAAACCCGACACAGATACCTCTCATACATCACGAAATATGAAAGTTTGAATGTGAGTGTAAATTTCTTCAAAATATATTTCAAAAAATTCTACAAGCTAAACTACTTGACCGATTTCAATGTTTAATATCTAAAATAAAAGCTGAATAATTAACAAGTATTATAAAAAAAAACCCGACACCGATACCTTTTATTCTTCACGAAATATTTAAGTTCAATTATGCACGCTCTTACAAATAAATTTATTTAAAAGAAATCTTCAACCGCAGTAAGTGCACTGATTTTAATATGAAATGTGTCATATGAAAAGAAATCACCCAATTTAGTTTAATAAATAAAAAATAAATAAATAAAACCTGAATAAAGATTTTTCCTGGTGCTGAATTACAAAAAAAATATAACAAAATAGAAATTAGTTTTATTTAAAGTGACTACATTCGTAAACAAAAAACTTAAATGTCCTCTTCGGGTTCACCGGTAGATGTAGAACTGAAAAAGAAAAGTCGTTTTGAAGGACTCGTACCATTCCAATACTACAAAATCACCGATCATACATGAACTGGTTGCTGTAGATTACTGTTGAATTATTTTTGTGCCTAGTTGATTACCATTAAACCTATAATTTTGTGCCAAACCTATAATCAGTGGTCAGCAACTCAGCATGCAAAATAGCCCTGGATTGAAAATTACATTAACTTAATTTTGATTTGTACAGCCACCTTTGCATGATTTACACTGGGCTGTGCATGGTAAGCTGACGCGATGACAGTCGACACCCACAACACATAGTTTCGCAGCCAGATTTACAGCCACAATGGTCCAAGAGGCTTAATTGCGACCAAATCGCTGTAACTGCCGACAATTCTGCAGTGCAACTCTCTTTTTCCTTAGTCCATCCCTAAGAAGATGTACATAGTATGGAAACTTCTGGTTCCAGAGGAGCGTTTCCCCATATATGGCCCGCTTGGTAAGCTGCTCGAAGTGCATGTTTATAGAGAGCAGCTGATGTAGGTGGCAGGCTTGTCACAAGCTTGTTTTTTGAGATTGTAACTACAGCAAAACAATAACACAAATCTAGAGTTACTTTATACTAAAATTAAAATATGTAGGTACACACCTAACAACTGACAAAATCGAAAACTTAAAAGTTGACGTACTCCTATTTTCCCGTCTTTTTATAGTGGCCAGAGAAAGGCAGCTTGATCTGAACGAATTCTTCCAGTACGAAAACCAAATTTGTCCACCTTCGTTGTCAGTCAATGGAGGGCTTCGTTCAGGGAACAAATCTCTCGGTCAATTTCAAAGCAGATGATTTGGCCGAGAAATTGGAACCTGCCTACCCTGCCACCTACATCATGCACTTCGAGCAGCTTACCAAGCGGGCCATATATGGGGAAACGCTCTGAAACCAGAAGTTTCCATACCATGTCCATCTTCTTGGGGATGGACTAAGGAAAAAGAGAGTTGGACTCCAGAATGGTCGGCAGTTACAGTGATTTGGTCGCAATTAAGCCTCTTGGACCATTGTGGCTGTAAATCTGGCTGCGAAACTATGCGTTGTGGGTGTCATCGCGTCAGCTTACCATGTACAGCCCAGTGTAAATCATGCAAAGGTGGCTGTACAAATCAATAGTAAGTTAATGTAGTTCTCAATCCAGCGTTATTTTGCATGCTGACCACTGATTATAGGTCTGGCACAAAATTATAGGTTTAATGGTAATCAGCTAGGCACAAATATAATTCAACAGTAATCTACAGCAACCAGTTCATGTATGATCGGTGATTTTGTAGTATTGAAATGGTACGAGTGCTTCAAAACGACTTTTCTTTTTCAGTTCTACATCTACCAAAGAGGACATTTAAGTTTTTTGTTTACAAATGTAGTCACTTTAAATAAAAATAATCTCTATTTTGTTATACTTTTTTGTAATTCAGCACCAGGAAAAAACTTTATTCAGTTTTTATTTATTTATTTTTTATTTATTAAAATAAATTGGGTGATTTCTTTTCATATGACACATTTCATATTAAAATCAGTGCAATTACTGCGGTTGAAGATTTCTTTTAAATAAATTTATTTGTAAGAGCGTGCATAATTGAACTTAAATATTTCGTGAAGAATAAAAGGTATCGGTGTCGGGTTTTTTTATAATACTTGTTATTTATTCAGTAATATATACATGTATTAAACTATTCATGTTCCATATTTTTTTTTAAAGAAATCAAGTAAAAACTATCAATCGAGTAAGAAAAAAAAACTTAAGATGCCGTTTTTTGCCAGAAGTATTCAGTATGTTCTTTTAATATTTTTTTATAAGTAATGTTTATAATGAGCTTTTATTTTAGATATTAAACATTGAAATCGGTCAAATAGTTTAGCTGGTAGATTTTTTTTTAAATATATTTTGAAGAAATTTACACTCACATTCTAACTTTCATATTTCGTGAAGTATGAGGAGTATCGGTGTCGAGTTTTTTGTATAATACTTATTGTTTATTTAGTAATATGCACATGTATTAAACTATTTATGTTCCATACATTTTTTTTGAGAAATCAAGTAAAAACTATCAATCGAGTAAAAAAAAAACTTAAGTTGCCGTTTATTGTCTAAAGTATTCAGTATATATTTTTCGAGTATTTTTTTAAAAGTACCGTATATAATAAGCTTTTATTTGAGATATTAAACGTTTAAATCGGTTCATTGGTTTAGCTTGTAGAATTTTTTGAAATATTTTTAAAGAAGTGGCGCCATCTCTGTTCCTAAGGGGTGAAACTTACGCTGCTGCGGGTCAAATCACTCAGTTTGGTCCCTTCTATCACTGTGCAAAGCGGCTTGCTTTTATCATGAAGTGCAGCATCCGGGCAAAAAATGGCCATAACAAGTATGACTATACATGGCGTCCTACAAAACCCAGGTAGGATGCCTCTTTGGTCCTACAAGTCCTACAAGCCCCGCCCACCGCTGCAGTCCGCCGCGCAGGATTGTCTGTGGGTTGACGTCCTACGTGAATGTTAATGCAGGACAGCAGTCCGCCATTTTGTTTACAATGAAAAACATGGGCTTAGCAGATTTTATTGCAATATATAAAGGAATTCGATGTGTATGTGATCAAAAATCACCAAAATCGCAATTTTTTTTTTGAAATAGCACATACCGGAATTGCAATACCACACACGAGGGTCTACCGCGAAAAACGAAAAGCGTAATTTCTTTATCTGCCTCTCTATCACTAGATATTCTAGTTTATCGCAAGAGCGATAGGGACGCAGATAGCGAAATTTCGATTTTCGTCTTTCGTGGTAGGTAGGACTGCAATGTAGAAAGTGTGTGAGCTATATCCTACTCCGCAGTCCTGCGAGGCGGACTGCAAGGTAGGAGTGTGAATGGAGGGCTTTAGGGTGATGTGATTGAACAGGTCACTGTTCATAACATAACTATTCCAAATTTCAAATCGATAGCTTTAGTAGTTCTCGAGATATTTAGCAGTGACAGAGTCGCACCACAAGGGTTCCTTTTGTACCTTTTTGGTACGGAACCCTAAAAAGATGTGACTGGTAAGTGCCGGCTTTGTGTTTCGAAAGATGAAACCGTTCAACATAGTTTCAGGGTGCGAGAGACCGGCTGGCTGGCACTATATCAAAAGGCACAACAACATTGTTCAATATGTACCGTAGAAAGTTACAACTAGAAAGTATCACATTTCAGTAGAAGCGAAATATCATAAAACTAGTAACAGATACACCTCCCTTTCAATCTGTGGTTTATAGCTAATCATATTGCTGGCAACACTGGCCTATTAGTTGACGTGTGCCTAACTTCAGTCACGCGTGAGCCGGCTTCAAGTGAGGACGTGTTTTTTGGCGGGCAAAAACTGTGGGGGATAAACCTATCACTATTTAGCAGAAATCTATAGCACAGTGAAACCAAGAAAGTTAATACTCGATATTTATTCAGACTTTACATGAAGCCTGTTATTGACCGACTGACGTATCTAAAAGTAAACAAACAATTCTAGAACCGTTGCTATACAAATATAAATTTGACAGGGTTCCATATACTGCCAGTACTATGGCCTCTTAAAATAGGCGCACATACAAATATCACATTAACATAATATTTCAATAAAAAAAGTTAAAAAAACTTCGGTGGGATATCGGTCCAGGAGAGTCCTACAAGGATGTAGTTTTAACTGTAAATAATATGCAGATTAGAAACGATGTAGACGAAGTTTCAACACGTTATATGCATTACTTTTGTAATTATGATCGTGGGCAATCTCATGATCGTATTTACGTATCACTTTTCACAACATTGCCCAGCACATTTTTACCGTTAGGGTTGTCACTAGTAGGTATGTTATTATTGACTTGCGAGGAGGCATTTACCATGCAACGTTGTTTAAAGTTATTTTGCTTATTTTAAGAGGAAATATTAGCAACAACCGCTTTATTTATATTACTTTATACTTCCTTTGCAGTTTAAAAAAGTTTCTTGTTATGTTATCTGTAGTTACCTACTTTTAATGCTTAGTAAAAATGGCAGTGCTTTTGAATAATGAGGGATATCGTTTTTTTGTTCACCAGTTGGCGCCTCTGTTGATGGTGGTCCAAAAGACTAAAGAACAGCTGTCAGTCATTGAAGTGACAAGTGACATTTGACATTTCGAACTATAGAAAAGACCACCATTTACACTAGCGCCCCTAGCGGCGAATTCATACGCGTTAGCCCTCATTAACTTTTTTGTTAATTTTTATATTATTGTATACTTCCTTTGCAGTTAAAAAAAATAATGTTGATTTTTGATTGTTTCTTTATAATTTGGGTAAAAGTGAAAATTGACAACCTTCATACAAAATCCTAAATATGCTATATTTAGGATTTTGTATGAAGAATCGTAATTTTTTTTTTATGACTGCCAACATAAGTTTGGAGGTGAATTACTGAACTTAGTGACCTAATACCTATACGACAAAACTATTATTATTTTATTATTATTATTGATTTATTTAATAAAATACAGAGTATTCATACAATAATCATAGCCCCGCAAAACTCAATAATGAGTTTGACTGTGGGGTCATCAGTCTCTAGATACATATGTACTTAACTTAATTTTATAGTAGTGCAATTACTACAAAATATTGAGGTAGTGTATTTTTAACATAGATTTAAATTTACACTTCTTATTTTCACATCTTATGGCTTCGGGCAAACTATTAAGCAAATATGGAATTCTTTTCCTGAGGGTTCTATCCCCGTAGTAGTTATTAATTCTAGGAACGCATAGTTTGCCTGAAGTCACAGCCTTTGTGATGTAAGTGTGATTAACTGGTGTTAATGCATCCTCTGAGTTAAGCTCCTGCCGGCCATGGTTATTGATCGCAAGTAGGTATTTATGTTTTAAACTGACAGGTAAGATATTGCAAATTTTGAATAGAAGTCTGTAGTTACCTTTACATTTGAGTTTAGTTTTGTGCCATGTTTATTCTGGATTATAGGCTTTGAGTCATGACCATAAAGTTGATAATAGTGGAGTTAAGAGACTGTAAGTAAAAGTGGGCAATCTAGAATTTTTTTCATTTTTTTGGCCTGCCTGTTTAACGATCCATTTTCTACAGTACAGAAACCATAGACCTAGCATTACATAGACCAGCTATACGCGTGCGCCCGTAAGGGATAGACATAGATGACGTCATAAACGTGGGGATACCATATTGGTAAAAATTACCCCAATATTTGATATCACGTTGGGGCGATTACCCTGGAGGCAAAGTTAGCTTGTTTGACGGTATTAAAAAATTGTTAAATAAAATGTCAATGGGCCGTTCTTTTTAGGCGTATAAACAATGAAATACCTCCTATAATTCGCGCAGGTGGTACAAAACTAAACATGTTTAGTAAATAAAACGTAAAATAAAATGTATTATGGGTTTTAATTTAAAGAAATCACAAATCGCAATCACACCAATTAATGTACACCACATTTAATCTTCACAACATTTGTTTATTTATTTTTTGGAATTAGAAGTACGAAAAAACTTCGAGGTCAAAATTACCCATAAAATTATGATATTTTCATCTGGTATCCCTAACATGATTGTTATGCAGCTAAATTAAGAAGAAGTTTAAAAATGGCTGACCTCAGACTCTTACCTACCTACGTAATTTGGGCGGATAATTTTACAAATAATGTTTTGTTAATTTGCGTAAATAATTGTGATATTTTTATTGAAATCGTTTGATTCTACATTGCTTTGAGTGTAACGTAATTTTACGATGTTATTCTCACATATTGCGTTAAGAGGAAGGTGTAAAATACCGTACTTACGTGTGAAACGTTATGATCTCATATTTTTGCTCAGAGCGGCTATTACAGCCGATTACAGAACAATTCACCAGTATTTTATCAAAGTTCAAGCATTCAAAACGCTAACCATCACTATATTTCATAAGAGAAAGCACAATTTCATACAAAACAACGATAATTAAACAAGCAACGGACAAACATGACATGTCACGTACTTATTTGTTTGCCACAACCTCGGTTGTGGCAGCGGTGGAAAAGTGAAACTATGACAAGGACAAACAATAACAGCGCTTTCTCTGCTACTCCTACTGAAAGATACATAAGACTATCCCGTTCGGTCATTTTCCCCCACTCCTCATGACCGATCCAGTTATACTAGATTCATGGTAATTCTAAATAACATTTTTCAATGTTACAAGTTGAAAATAGATGAATAATAATAACTAAACGAAACAATTTTTGTTTGTAGTCGATTTTTTATATGTAGGTATGTAGTAATGAATCATCAAAATCAATAAAGGAACGCACTTTCACGATTACGCGCGTGCCGTATTTATAAAATACTGCGGAATTATTTAGAAACTATCTTTTATCTCTTATACTCTTGTATCGATTCACGGTAAACTAGCGCCAACATACTGTCAGTAGTACCGTTTTAAAAACACGTGCCGCGGCATAGACCTAGCATTACATAGACCAGCTATACGCGTGCGCCCGTAAGGGATAGACATAGATGACGTCATAAACGTGGGGATACCATATTGGTAAAAATAACCCCAATATTTGATATCACGTTGGGGCGATTACCCTGGAGGCAAAGTTAGCTTGTTTGACGGTATTAAAAAATTGTTAAATAAAATGTCAATGGGCCGTTCTTTTTAGGCGTATAAACAATGAAATGCCTCCTATAATTCGCGCAGGTGGTACAAAACTAAACATGTTTAGTAAATAAAACGTAAAATAAAATGTATTATGAGTTTTAATTTAAAGAAATCACAAATCGCAATCACACCAATTAATTTACACCACATTTAATCTTCACAACATTTGTTTATTTATTTTTTGGAATTAGAAGTACGAAAAAACTTCGAGGTCAAAATTACCCATAAAATTATGATATTTTCATCTGGTATCCCTAACATGATTGTTATGCAGCTAAATTAAGAAGAAGTTTAAAAATGGCTGACCTCAGACTCCTACCTACCTACGTAATTTGGGCGGATAATTTTACAAATAATGTTTTGTTAATTTGCGTAAATAATTGTGATATTTTTATTGAAATCGTTTGATTCTACATTGCTTTGAGTGTAACGTAATATTACGATGTTATTCTCACATATTGCGTTAAGAGGAAGGTATAAAATACCGTACTTACGTGTGAAAGGTTATGATCTCATATTTTTGCTCAGCGCGGCTATTACAGCCGATTACAGAACAATTCACCAGTATTTTATCAAAGTTCAAGCATACAAAACGCTAACCATCACTATATTTCATAAGAGAAAGCACAATTTCATACAAAACAACGATAATTAAACAAGCAACGAACAAACATGACATGTCACGTACTTATTTGTTTGCCACAACCTCGGTTGTGGCAGCGGTGGAAAAGTGAAACTATGACAAGGACAAACAATAACATCGCTTTCTCTGCTACTCCTACTGAAAGATACATAAGACTATCCCGTTCGGTCATTTTCCCCCACTCCTCATGACCGATCCAGTTATACTAGATTCATGACAGAAACTTATTTCGACTATGGCTAGCTCACTCACACAAAGAAGAGTATGTCAATATGTTATTGCCACAGATAAGTAATGCAATATGGACCAACAAACTAGAAAAAAAAGTAAAAGACTGCAAAAAGCGGGCAAAGTAGTACAGTTTTACGGTAGCACAAATTCAAAGGCAATATTCTTGGAAATAAACTTTAACGCAACCACAGGTAATTGCATATATAGTTTTATTTCATACGCGAGTGTGTGGAGGGCCCTTTACGTTCGCGGCTTCGCGCCGAGATTCGCGCATGAGTGTGGATTGCCCTTTAGGCACATTAGAAAGATCACAAGAAGTACTCGATAGACATGCAAATGAGAAAAAGTACAGTCAGCAATAAAAGTGTCACATAAATTTTTTTTCACTTGTTTCAGGTTCAACTTTCATTAGCCAGACTCTATAAAAAAATCCTGACATTTTTGTATTCCGTCCGCATTCCTGACAATAGGCGAATATTCCTGACATCTGAGGGGCTACCGCGAAAACCTAAATTCGCAAATTGCGGGGATCTTTCTCTTTTACTCCAATGAAGGTGTAGTTAGAGTGACAGGGAAAAATCCCGCAATTTGCGAACTTAGATTTTCGCGGTTATAGCCCTGGTAACCCTAAATACGTCCATCTTGGTGCTATCTTGTAGTCACAGCTTGTAGTAGACGTAGCGAGCAACTAAATAAAATAAATAAATCGCGAGTGTGGATAGCTAGCACCAAAGAATACAATACTCACTCCACTCGCCAAAACTTGCGCCGAGCGCCTCGAGAGAGTGTGCTGATCCGGCATGACAGGTGAGAGGAGACGAGAATTTGTTTAATGTTTATACGTAGTGTACGTAAGAAGTTAAATTTACCAAGACCAGTGTACGTACGTGTGTTGGTTGAAAAAATGCTTAAAAACATATTTGTCTGTACAAAAAATATTTTGCCTTTAGTTAACATTGTGTTATAAATGGTTGTTTTTTTTACAGTTAACATCCTATATCCTGCCCTAAGTAAAATAAAATGCCATTGTTTAGTGGACGCTGCTTGAGCACAGCCAAGTTGGTCGGCAAGACTGCTGTAATTACGGGATGTAGTTCCGGAATTGGCAAGGAGACTGCCCTAGACTTTTATATAAGGGGTATGTTATCATATCAATATCGTTTGTCGCAAATAGTGCGACCATCTGACTGGGTTTGCCATAGTTTGGCGCTCGTTCGGAAAGGGTTCGTGGTCTTTAAAAGCGTCCAGTTAAAACCTGGACACTTGAGTCATGGTTATCCCTAAAAACAATTTTATTATTGCCGTGATGTTTAGGGGAAAAAAACGTTACTGGTCTGAAAAGTTTTCGAACATTTTGTCTGGCGTCGGCTACTTCAGTGATGCCAATGGCAGCCTTGATTACAAACCATGTAACTCTTTAGGTTTCCATTCCTATAAAAAATGTTGTTTCTAATTCCAGGAGCAAGAGTAATTATGGCCTGTCGTGATTTAGAAAAGGCAGCAGCTGTCAAGTCTGAAATAGAGGAAAAATGCAAGCATGTTGCAGAGACAGGCAAGCTGGTACTCATAAAATGTGATCTAGCTTCTTTGAAATCTGTCCGGGAATGTGCTCAAACAATATTAGATACCGAACAACAGATTAAAATCTTAGTTAACAATGCTGGAGTCATGATGTGCCCTAAGAGCTACACAGAAGATGGGTTTGAAATGCAATTTGGGACAAACCACTTGGCACACTTTTTGTTAACTATGCTCCTTCTGCCCCGCATGAGGAACAGCACTCCAGCAAGGATTGTAACTGTCTCCTCCGCAGCCCATACCAGTAAGTAAACCTAAGACAGGTCTGTCTCAAAAGAAAAATCCTTTAAATTGAATTTCAGGTGTATGATTATTAATGTTGCACTCTATTTGATTTTTTTTAGGATATGATATCAACTTTGATGACTTAAATTATAAAAATAGGTCATACAGCCCTGCAGAAGCTTATTCTCAAAGCAAGATAGCAAATGTTTTGTTCTCTAACGAACTGGCTTCTAAATTGAAGGTAAATCAATATTATAGTTATTGGTTCAATGTGTAATTAACCCTTATATGCAGTGTAGGATGCAGCCTACACAACCAAAACATCTAATTTTATACATTCGCACGGGTATTTCAACCAATTTACACAAAACCTTTACAAATTATATGTATAAACCTTCCTCTTGAATCACTATCTATAAAAAAAACGCATCAAAATCCATTGCGTAGTTTTAAAGATCTAAGCATACATAGGGACAGATATACAGACAGCGGAAAGCTACTTCGTTTTATATACTATGTAGTGATTAGATAAAATGTATTTGTTCCTATATAATATTACAGTACCTAGTAAAACTAATCCGTTTTTCGATTTTTTACTCAAATTTACTCAATATTATACCAATTATTATATTGTAATTTATAAAAATTACATTCATTTTAAGGCAAATGTAAGATAATTTTTAAAAAATCCAGTATTTGATGCTTTTTCGTATGTGATTTTGAACGTTTTTTTTCGGGGTATGTAATTATTTTATATTTAAAAACTTTTATTGGTTTATAATAATAAGCGCTTCATGGTAGACATATAGCCGATCTCAACCAAGAATTTGTCGACAGAGAATTGTCAAATTCTTGGCTGAAGCGAGGCGAACTCTTCCCGGAGACAGAAGCCTTTATGCTAGCCATACAAGACCAAGTCATTGCCACCTGAAATTACAGGAAACACATAACCAAAGAATTAGCCCATCAAAGTGATTCATGTAGACATTGCAATAGTGCCCCGGAAACGATCCAACATATAACAGGTGCATGCAAAACCATAGTTCAGACAGATTATAAACACCGCCACGATCAAGTCGCATCCATAATTCACCAGTACCTAGCTTATAAATACAAATTCGTAGAAAAACAACTACCATATTATAAGTATAAACCATCCATAATTCACGAAAATAGGCAATACAAACTATACTGGGACCGCACAATTATTACCGACCGAACAGTTCACTTTAATAGACCAGACATAACATTCTTTGATAAGACCACAAAAACCATTTTCTTAATTGACATAGCAATCCCGAACACACACAACATCCAGTCCACAATCAACGAAAAATTAGCAAAATATAGAGATTTAGCGATAGAACTCAGGCGCCAGTGGCAAGCCACCACTGTACATATAGTCCCCATAGTAATGTCGACCTTTAAACAACACATTACGAAACATTAAGTAACAGCCTGGAAACCCTGCACATGCCAACCCAAATCATACATACCCTACAAAAAGCTACAATCCTAAACACATGCCGAATAACTAGGAAATTTTTGACTTCATCTACAATAACAGAAAACACCACTTAATAATTATTTCTTATGCTTGGCCATGGCCCGCATAAGAAATATAATACCCCCTAAAAAGGAGAAAAATCAAAACACAAAATAATAATAATAATAATATAATTTCTTTATTCAGATTTCTATGATCCATTGGTTAGAGTACATAATTACTTAAAATCTATTGTTAATGTTTGTAAAAAATTAATAACAAGTACATTAAATAAAAATAATTAAATTAAAAATATAAACTTAAATTTGACAAAATCAGCTACCCATGACCATTAAATTGTTAAGATGTTTGTGCATGGGAGAGTCAGGCTTTTCTACAAACATTTTTAGGATGCCGTTAGAGCTGCTCCGCATCCTACTAACTAGCGAGGCAGTTCTTTTACGCACTATGGCGTGAAACCCATCTGTGCGTGCCTCCGCAAACATTTTAGAAGCACTGCAGAAGCGGGGCAGCTTCAACAACGCCCGAAAGCCGTTATTATATTGAACCCTCAGGGCACTGAGCGCCTTCTGAGTGCAGTTGAACCACAGGCTGCTCGTATAGAAGCTCTGACAGAACGCTTTAAAAAGCGTGATCTTAACTTGATCCGAGCAACGAGCAAACCTGCGGGCCAACATATTACTCCTCACCGCCAGCGCCCTGCGTTCTCTTTCGATATCTAAATGATCCTTAAGGTCGTCGGTTAGATAATGCCCAAGATATTTAAAGCTATAAACCCTCTGTAATGGTGTGCCGTTGAGGAAAATGTCCGGCACATTAAGTGTCGGCATTTCTGGTCTTTTACCGGCGGCCTTAAAGATCATATATTCACTATTGTTTACATTGTTTATCACCAATAGTGTACCTTTCTAATGGTAGTAAGATTTTTCATATATCTCTTACTTAAAATTATATATTTACATAAATATGACAGCCTATGCAACTTCTAACACTGATTTCACAGTGAAAATCAATGTTATAATTATTTTACCATTTTCCCCATATCACAGAATAACTAATAGTACTACCGTACAGAAAATTCACTCCTTCACAAAAGCCAGATTTAGGTATAAAATTATAACTACACTCGCCGCCTGGACCGCCGCACGAACCGTGAATCTTCTTTGCGAGCCGCAGTTTTATGACCGAGCTGCGAGTGTCGGCACGGGGTTGTCACTTGACAAGTTTTTGTACCTATACCTATTGATTTATTGCTACCCAAAGGTTGTCTGGAAGAGATCGCTTTTTAGCGATAAGACCGCCTGTTGCTACCTGGTTCTATATTTTCTTTAAATATTTCTTTGTAGTTTTACATGTATGTAAAATGTATAATTTTGGTGCAATAAAGAATATTTACTTACTTACTTATTATTTTTAAGATAAATATGTAGGAATTACAAACGTTGATTCTGTAAACATAAAATTTTTAGCCGGAGATAGTATGTCTGATTCTCACGGAAGTAGGTATGCTACAGAAGTATGTATGTATGTAAACACTTTATTGTACATAAGACAGATTACAAACACAATAAAAGAACAAAAATATATACAATGTACAAAGGCGGACTTATCCCTATAAGGGATCCCTAGAAGTACTTATTCCTTTGATATTATGTCGGTCAATATAGTCCGGAATTTAAAAAAAAAAAATTTCTGCTTCCTTGTTCTTCCGTTTATTCAGACATCCGTAAACAGAACATTATCTTTTATTTTACAGATTAGATCGCGATTTAGGTTTCGAAGCCATTGCGTATTTAAAATTTTGCGCGAGCGCCACGTGACACGACTATCGTGCGAGCCGAGCGGCAGCCCACTGCCATACACCTTCCCGGGCGGTGCGCCGGCCAACTATACCTAAACTGCGCAGTGACACCCCCCTGCCCATATGCTTTTTTCATATTCGCTTCCTGCTGTCTGTCTGTCTGTGTGTCTTAGATCTTTAAAACTACGCAACGGATTTTGATTCGGTTTTTTTAAATAGATAGTGATTCAAGAGGTTTTTACCTAGCATAAATACCTACTCATAAATGTAGCACGCACTATTGTTAATATTCTCCAGATAAGGAAGGGCGGTACCTCCTGGCACAGGCTTTTAAAGCTTAAAAGGAGGTTCCAACCACTAATTTTTAAGATGATGAGATTGTTAAAGAAAATAAACATTTTTGACTTTTGATTTGAAGAGGGAAGGTTTATATGTATAATACATCAGCATTATGTATAATATATGTATAATACCGTGCGAAGTCGGGGCGGGTCGCTAGTAACAAATATATTAATTTCGGCCAATAAAAAAATCATGCATGCATTTAAGGGTTAATAAGTATATATTCTGGTGTCTTAATTAACCTGGTGTTTTGTTTATTTTGCAGGAACATAACATTGATGGTGTACATACATACAGTTTGCATCCAGGTGTAATAAAAACTGAATTGGGTAGACATTTGGATGACAGCTTGTTTTGGGGAGCCCGGCGACTAATTGGCATAATGTTTATGCCATTCCTTAAGTCTCCTAAACTTGGTGCTCAAACAACCATATATTGTTCTGTTGATGAAAAATGTGCTGATGAAACTGGCTTATATTACAGGTACAGGAAGTTCTGTCTGTTGATAGTTACTCACATTTAATGTGCTGATGAAACTGGCTTATATTACAGGTACAGGAAGTTATGTCTGTTGATAGTTACTCACATTTAATGTGCAGATGAAACTGGCTTATATTACAGGTCCAGGTAGTTCTGTCTGTTGACAGTTACTCACATTTAATGTGCAGATGAAACTGGGCTTATATTACAGGTACAGGTAGTTCTGTCTGTTGACAGTTACTCACATTTAATGTGCAGATGAAACTGGCTTATATTACAGGTACAGGTAGTTCTGTCTGTTGACAGTTACTCACATTTAATGTGCAGGTAAAACTGGCTTATATTACAGGTACAGGTAGTTCTGTCTGTTGACAGTTACTCACATTACACTTACTTATACAATACAGTTGACGTTAAAGATATGTTTACACTTTTGATTTGATTTCCTCGTTTTGTAGTAAGGTGAAAAACGTAAAATGGGGGGGGGACGCCGTGCCAAGGTACCCAGTCTTACGCAGATATGCTAAAAAGTCGTACTACTGTGCCTATGTGAATCCACAAAGAGCAATACGTTCAGAGCTTGTTCATTGTAAAAAATAAACGCTTTTAAAAGCGATTTTGATTGTGCACTGCCTTATGGGAATATAGTTCAGATCCGGAAACCGCTACCAACTTTTAGTATGTTGTTGGGCATGTTATTCGGTCTCTAAAACTGCCGGGAGACAGCGGCGCCGGCCATCTACTTCAGCGGAATGACGTCATCAAAATGACTCCCGCCTCGTTGCGAATATTGCATATTGCACCCAAACTATGCATTGCACATACACGTGTGGGGTATTAAATGAAAGCCAATTAAATGTTCTATATTTTATTCATACACCGTGTCTCAAATTATACAGCAATATTTAGTGCAAATTACAAAGAAATCAGAATGGTGGAAAAAATAATACGATTATTTGGGTTTTACAACTAAACAAAAAGTCGGACTTTACAGCAATGTACTACAATATTAAAGATGACGTCTCAAGCCTTACATTAATATCAAAACAATTAAAATCTGTTTAAAATTGTGGAAATTATCCATCAAAATGTAGGTATTCGCCCATACAAATGTCTTAAAGTTAAAAAAATCCAAATTGGTCATATTCCAGAGAATCCGCATAAGCTTCTAGTATGTTATTAACAATATGACCTGGATTCTAAAACTGTCGGGAGACCATCTCTATTGTCCCTGTGTAACAAATAATGATGTCATACAGATATTCACTGCCGAAATTCGCAAAATGTTAATTATAGCTATACCATGAGTCACACATACACGTGTGCTACATGTAATGAAGGGTTATTAAATGTATTATGATTCATCTATACATTGTTTGCAAAAAAATGTTTGGTTTAAGAGCTATAAACAAAGCAATACCACTTTTTATGAAAAAAGTAGGTGTATATCGAATTTATATCTAAACTAAAAACGTTAATAAAATATTGCTTATACTTATACTATTAGATAAAACAGTTATTCAGGTTTAGGTTACCGCTTTAATTTTTGATTTTCGATGATAACTGTGGAAGTTGTACAAAAAAAACTAAAGCGCGCCAACAATTCTTCCTTAATGCGCTCATATTATGCAAAGAATAGTACTAAGTATCGGGTATTAAATGAAAGGACATTACATAAAACACATTAAAACGATATTTTGGAGTGGAATTATAATTTATAAATTGAATTTGTATGATAAATAAGCAAACAACGGTTTCTTTTCGTACCTAATCTCCTCCTTTGAAAGTCGGTTAAAATTTAAGTTTTGTGCACCTGGGCTGGGCTACAAAGGCGAATGAATTGACGCCTCATTTATCAAAATCACTTCAGTAGTTCCATGTAAACAATACATCACACGTAGACAGCAAATTCTGCCTATTTCTATTGTCTGGGAGAGGACTCTGACTTCTGTAACAGGTTTTTTTTACTTAGCTCAGAAGTCAGGGACTTCAACACCTATTTTGTACTTGCTTCCGTCAATATTTTTTTTTTCAAATTCATTTTATAAATTATGATTCCACTCCAAAATCTCGTATTCATGTATTTTATGTAATGTTCTTTCATTTAATACCCCATAATTGGGACTATTCTTTGCATAATATGAGCGCATTAAGGTAGAATTGTTGGCGCGCTTTAGTTTTTTTGGTAAACTTCCACAGTTTTTTTCGGAAATTAAAAATTTAAGCTGTGACGTATAGTTGAATAACTGGTTTCTTTTATATTAGACGCAACATTGTTATAGCGTTTTTAGTTGAGCTATAAAATATATATAAAAACTAACTTTTCTCAAAAAAGTGGTTTTTCTTTGTTTGTAGCTCCTAAAATATACATTGTTTTTATAAATAATGTATTAACGAATCATAATATATTTAATAACCTTTCGTTTGATATAGCACACGTGTATGTATGACTCATGGTATAGTTATAATTAAGTTTTTTCAAATTTCGGCAGCGGTCACATGTATGACGCCATTATTTGTCACTCAGGCACTATAGATATTGTCTCCCAGCAGTTTTAGGATCCTTTTTATATTGCTAATAACATACTAGAAGCTTATGCGGAATGCGGATTATCCTGAAAATGAACAATTTCGATTTTTTAAACTTTAATGCATTTGTTCTAGCAAATACCTACATTTTGATGCATAATTTTCACATATTTGGCCTGATTTTGATTATTTTGATATCAGTGTATGGCTTGAGATATCAGCTTTAATTTTGTAGTACATTTCTTTAACGTCCGACTTTTGGTTTGGTTGAAAAACCCAAATAATCGAACTATCCAGGCGCGGGGAGCGAACGCACCCGTTCGTGGTCCACATTCCATTCGTTCGGACGAAACGTTTTGCCTCCTCCTTTTTGGTACGGACGGCTAATGAATGGAATGCGCTCCCGCCATCTGTATTCCCTGATCAATATGACCTCGGTCTCTTTAAAACAAAAGTGAATAGGCTGTTACTGAACCGGTGAGCTCCATCTTTCAGGCCCTGTCTTCACTTTCCATCAGGTGTGACTAGGGCCAATCGGCGATCAGTTTATAATAAAAAAAAAACTATTTTTTTCATAATTTTGATTTATTTTTAAATTTCTCTTAAACTATCGTATATTTTGGTACATAGTGTATTAGTGAAATATATAATATTTTATTGGCTTTCGTTTAATAGCCCACACGTGTACGTGTATGTGCAATGCATAGTTTGGGTGCAAAATGCAATATTCGCAACGAGGCGGGAGTTATTTTGATGACGTCATTCCGCTGAAGTAGATGGCCGGCGCCGCTGTCTCCCGGCAGTTTTGGAGACCCAGTACCATGGCCAACAGCATACTAAAATTTGGTAGCGGTTTCCGGATCTGAACTATCTCTTCGACCGTTTCCCATAAGGCATAGTACTATGAAGCGATTTTTGGATCATAACTTCGGTGGCAATAAATCCCGTAAGCATCACCTCGTCTTCTGTGTCATCGGTTTGCCAACAGTAATACAAATGGACTTAAATAATTAACACAAAAAAATTACCAGAGTATTGACCCAATTTTAGGCAAACACAACTTGCTAATATTACACGCTCACATTAAATGTAAATTTTTTGAGAGAGTGGGTCAGGGTAACTGAATCTTTTGCAATAACTTTATTCAATCAATCAAAATATTTATTGCTGGTCATGAGTTACAGAGATGTTATTCTAATGTACAATGGTCTTCATGTCCTGCCTCAAGAAAGGCGTACAATATGGAAACTTAATTTTAAATGAGATCATTTATGTAAATATATTAACTTATGCCACACATTACAAAATTGGTTAACATAGTGTTCTATATTATTCTGTTAACAACTCGCTCACTAAATGTGGAATTGCACGCAGGCTTAGCGGGAATTATAGAAAAAGCGTTTTTCCTAGGGAGTTATGAAGTTTCTAGTATTAAAATTAACAGTTTTTTGTCTTTATACTTCATTTTTGTATAGTAAGTGTGATGAAAAACATTGTGTGTAACTCGGGGCGTAAAAATATTGCATACTCGAGTCTATAAATAGCTCCGGCAAGCCGTTGCGATTTAACTATACTCTTGTTTGCGATATTTACCTTACCCCCCATGTCCCATGTCGCACAATGTACTATTCTCCACAAGCCAGTGAAAAAGTTTTCTTTTGAACTCCATACTAATATTACTTGTACAGGGATATGCGCGCGCTCACGACGTTACCGTACCGCTTTTACGCCCCTCCGTTTGCCTAACTAGATATAGTCTAACCCGTTCGTATAAAAATACCGCAAATCGATGTACAGGTTAGCCGTTTATCACACACATAATAGAGGCCAAAACAAAATTTTTGACCCGCAGTTCCTAAAAAAATCTCGCTGCGGGGGGGAGTGGTAAAACATTATTTTTTTTGTATGGAAAAAGACATTTTTTTTTCCATCGAAACCTATCGAGTGTGGTATCATACGAAAAGGCTTTTTGAGGCGATTCTAAAAATATATCACATTACATTTCGGGCATTTTTTTTAAATTAAAACAAAAATAATTTTCGAACATACCAAGTTTGGGCTCCTCCAGACACGATATGGCTGATTTTTTTTGTACAATATACCACAAATGATACGTGATATCCTCATGTCTAACCCCAATAAAGCAATTTTGAAAATAATATCATTAGCATATTTTTTTTTTTAATTTTTTAATTTTACATAGTGACACAGTTCTACTTCAATACCTATTTCACGAGACTTATGGAACTATACAGCAGATACGGTACATATTAATCATAAAATGATACGTAATATCCATATATCCAACGGGAAATACCTCTTTAACCCTTTAACTGCGCCTTTTCATCAGTTGGTATAATTTGTTTAGTTATTGACACAAAATATCAAGGTTGTATCCTCCAGCTACGATATAAGTCTAGTGAAATAGGTATTGAAGTAGAACTGTGTCACTTTGTAAAATTGAAAAATTAAAAAAAAATGGTAATGATATTATTTTCAAAATTGCTTTCTTGGGGTTCGATATCAAGATATAACGTATCATTTGTGGTATATTGTACAAAATAAATCAGTAAGGTATATCGTAGCTGGAGGATACAACCTTGATATTTTGTGTCAATAACTAAACAAATTATACCAACTGATGAAAAGGCGCAGTTAAAGGGTTAAAGAGGTATTTCCCGTTGGATATATGGATATTACTTATCATTTTATGATTAATATGTACCGTATCTGCTGTATAGTTCCATAAGTCTCGTGAAATAGGTATTGAAGTAGAACTGTGTCACTTTGTAAAATTTAAAAATTAAAAAAAAAATGCTAATGATATTATTTTCAAAATTGCTCTATTGGGGTTAGACATGAGGATATCACGTATCATTTGTGGTATATTGTACAAAAAAAATGAGCCATATCGTGTCTGGAGGAGCCCAAACTTGGTATGTTTCGAAAATTATTTTTGTTTTAATTTAAAAAAAATGCCCGAAATGTAATGATGTGATATATTTTTAGAATCGCCTCAAAAAGCCTTTTCGTATGATACCACACTCTATAGGTTTCGATGGAAAAAAAAAGTCTTTTTCCATACAAAAAAAAATAATGTTTTACCACCCCCCCGTAGCAAAATTTTTTTAGGAACTGCGGGTCAAAAATTTTGTTTTGGCCTCTAGTATGTGTGTGCCAAACGGCTACCCTGTACATCGATTTGCGGTATTCCTTTGGAATTGGGGTCGAGCGGCTTCCGCTAATACCATCTCAGAACTACTCTCCGTTCAGAACTAAAATTTGCAGTGATGAGCATCGGCTACCACGCAGCTGTGCAACTATTTTTTCCCCTTACTAGCTCGGAAAGCCGTCTTTTATCCTTTTAAACAAGCGGGTAAAAACGCATTTTATCCACTAGTGGGGACAGTAATTTGACCTTGGATTAGATATGAGCGCCGCGCCGGCGCGCCGCCGCCGCCGACGAAATTTCCTCGTCGCCGCCGCCGATGCGGCGCCATCGGCGTGACCTTGTTAGATACTACTACTTTCAGAATCGCAAATTATATATTTTGTGGAGTCGAGGACGTTAACAGCGCCACTCCAATTAACTTATGGAGATTAAAAAAGTGTTTTTCTCAAAAATGGACGGCAAAGTCGACGTTGCCGGTTAAAAAGTAGGTCGCGAAGTGCGTAGTTTATGGTGAGTCAAAACATTAAAAAGTTAAAAACATTGCAGTCTCGATTTCGGGACTGCAATGTTGCATACAAATTCCATTATTTGTCGAGTTCCAAACTTTTTAAAAGTTGAAGTGGCCATATCAAATCAAGGCATGGGTCCATTAAACAGCCAAACAGATGATCAGTACTTATTATTATAATGTTGGTACCGCGACTATTTAGGTGTCTCAAATAGGTTGGCGTATTTTCAGCAGAAAAATACACTTCTATTTTTAATTTAAAAAATAAAAAGGCGGCAAAGCAAATCTTTTTACTTTTTTCTGTGAAAATATATACATAAGAACGTTGCTTATGTAAAATATTTATATTATATTTGTATTTATTGCGCCATTTTTGAGAACAGCACTATATATGACTCGGCTGGAAGGCTACTTGCTGGCTTCGGATTCAATTAAACGGACTCTCAAGGTCGTCCGTTTAAAACGAATCCTCAGCCAGCAAGTAGCTACTTCCGAGCCTCGACAATAATGTACTATTACGTCCGTATAATTTAAAAATATCAATGATAAATGAAAAGTATTGATTTAAGATTTAAACATAATTATTGTTAGGCACTGCGTTCCCTCTGGCTCGGGCATTAACGCAACGTGGTATAGCCAACGTAATATTAATACCGCTAGGTGTCTCTTTGTTACTGATTAGTGTGTTAGTGTAGTTACTAAGGTAGTGTAGGTAGTGTAAATAAAGCAAAAAACCGGCCAAGTGCGAATCGGACTCGCGCACGAAGGGTTCTGGGTAGTTTGTTCTTCAAGGCCGCAGTCCAATAACGGACTCGTTCTATTCCCATTTGAGTTCCATCTCCTTGTAAGTCAGAGATCTGTAAAAAGTGACACCGAGGTATTTTGGGTGAGGGTTATATTTAAGGCTTGAACCTTAAAATTTAATAGTGGGTTGATAGTAGGCATGTTTATTATGAAGATGGAAGCACGTAACCTCTGTTTTACTGGAACTTGGTATGAGCCTCCAGGATGTGAAAAAACTCGACATGATTTTCAGGTCCGACGTCAGGACTTCCTCCGCTTCCTCAAATCTCCGACTTCGAGTGACCAGCGCGATATCATCAGCGTTTATAAACTTTCTAGCTATAGTATCGGGCAGGTCGTGAATATACAGATTGAAAAGAGGTGCGAGTACTGATCTCTGTGGAAGGCCGTTGTTGAGTTTCCTACGCTTGCTTTTGGCATCTCCCAGATAAACCTCAAATTGTCTCTCACTCAACATGTTCGCTACAAGGGCTGCTATCTCTTTGCTTGGTACAACTGAAAGGAGTTTGAAGATGAGTCCATGTCTCCACACTGTATCGTAGGCGGCTGTAAGGTCGATAAAAACCGCAGTAGATTTAAGTTGTTTCTGGAACCCATATTCGATGTGCGTAGTGAGAGCTAGCATTTGATCAGCGCAGCTGCGTCCTTGTCAAAATCCTGCCTGCTCTTGAGGAGTCGCAGCTTCGATGAATGGTGTAACTCATGTGAGCAGCAGCCGTTCCAGCAACTTGTACGCGCAGCTCAGAAGAGCGATCGGGCGATAGTTTTCCGTGAGCTCTTCGTTTTTTCCAGGTTTCTACAGTGCTATGACTTTGGACATCTTGAATTTAGTAGGGAGTTGATTTTTCAGCAAGACGTTGGAGAAAAAGCCGCAAGCCAGCTTACAGCCAAGGGGCCTATGTTCATGAGAAATTCGTTATAAATTCCATCGGGGCCGGATTCCACGCCGGATGAGACCCGTTATCCGGCATGATCATAATCATAATATTTATTAATAATATAAATTACATGTCACATTTTATACAGTGTATAAAGATTATATTTAAGTATGAATTTTCGCTACATAATGTAGGTTGCATTTAATATCTTACATCTACCTAAGTTCCTAATTTAAAGAACATGCTGCGCTTTAGGTGGGTTAGCTGCTTGCGAATGCGTTTCGTGGTGCATGGTTCTCTTTTTGCCCTAGTTAGGTCCACCATTCTGTTCGCTATGGCATTAGGGTGTAATTTCTAAAACGTCTTTTGGCAGCTCTTTTTGCCCGTTAGACGGTTAAGGACTCGCCAAACTTTTCTACTTGATATCTTGAAGTCTCAACTCAACTTAACTGTTTCCGACCATCTGTCTTTCCTACCTTCGTCAAAGGTCTTCAGTAGCTGTGCACCAATTTCGTGATTGACAGAGTTTTGGTATTCCCTAAAAAGGTTCTCACTCTATCTGTTCCAGCCAGGAATGTATTATTTCTATACCCTCTGGGTACTGTAGCTTTGGCCGCTGTAATAACAAGCTTAGCAAACGTTGCGTAGTTTGAGGGTTTAGGTTCGAGTTGTTCGCGTTCTAGATCGTGATTAAGCCTATTTTCGGGGCACCTTCATGGAGTTTGTAAAGGCTATCTTGATACCAATTTTCAGAATGATGGGTCTATGTTGACTGTTGGAAAAGCTAGGCATGATCATACGCGAGGCAGGAAGTGGCTGATCTAGAGTGTCCTTGCTGACGAAAGTCAGGTCAGGATTTTACTCCTGATTCCATCTTGCCGAAACAAATGTACCCTTATCTTTAGCATCGAGGCCAAGATGCATATCATATCAGAGAGATCTGCCCAGTTGGCTAAGGCCGCCCCATTTGGATCTATTGCTCTGTAGCGCCAGTTGACATGATGGCTGTTAAAATCGCCGCAGAAGACACTCGGGTGTCTTAAGTCTGGTAGGACCTAAGATGGCTAAGTAGTAAGGGGAGGTGCAAGGTGGAAGTATGGATAGGTCCTTGATTTTTGCCTGTAATGCTTGAAGATCCCGGAGATCACCTCTAGCGTACGTGGCTATTCCGTACTTAGGACGATGAACCGCTGTAATAATGGAGTAGCCCGACATTGTCCGATCCGATGTGGATGTAGGATCCTACGTACACAATGTCGACATGCGAGGTGGATTGTGGCTTCCCGTCGGCGGGGGAGGGCTTCAGCGGTCACGCAGTCTAGTATTATACTTGATATATCAATAATTGTCTAATTCCTTAAGTTTTAGGAAAAAAAACATGTTTTTTTCGGCAAAATTCGGGTTAGATTTTTGTTCCCTTGAAAAACCGTTTTTCAAGGCCACGCCGCCGATACGCCGCCGCCGCCTAAATGTATATCGGCGCTCATATCTACCTTGGATGGAGCGTGTTTAAGTAGCTTTGGCAGATAACAAAACGTAAAACGCTCATAATAATGGTTCGTTTGATATTAATTACCATTAAATGAATGGTTTCAGAATTTAATAAAAAAATACCAAATTTAGCTTTTTTTAATTATTTGGGGCATTTTCTATGCAAAGGGACCTTATTGTCGATGGCGTTTACGCCGCATAGCGTCGCGCGGCATTATACCTATATTTATATCGGAGCATCGTTTAAAATGGCGTAAGCGCCATCGACAATATAAGGTCCCTTTTTATAGGAAATACCACATTTTAAGTCATAACCTTAAAATTCCATAAGAAACATTTGGTTTTTTATAAGGAATGTTGAACGCACAAGTTGAGTCGATGCAATTTCAAAACGCATCGTCAGAAATGTTAGCATTGTCAAATGTCAACAAAAATTTTACTTACTAAGTTTTCTCACCGACTGAACCGACTCCGACTCACGTGAAAATACACAACTTTCAGTTTTCTGTTATAATATCGTATTATCGTTAAAAAAAAAGAGTGATTCCAGTGACGAAGATGATCTAACGCCTGTGGATGTTGCACTTTCCTCGCTATAGTGAGGTGAAAAGTTTTGTGTTACACACGGGTGCAAATGTATTTTACTTCTCGTTTGTTGAGACACTCGCTACGCTCAGGATTCTATTTCAGAACCACTCGCTTCGCTCGTGGTTCAACTATAGAATCCTTTCGCTTGCTCGTGTTTCAATTCCACACTCGCGGGTAAAATACAACTTTGCACCCTTGTATAACAAATAACTATTTTACATGATTTTCAAAAGAATCGTTTTCATTATGGTTTGTGATTACAAATTCTTTCATTATTGTAAATATGTTTTTAATGTATGAAAAATCGATTTATTACCTTATTTTAAGCATCAACCAAACAAATACATTTTTGAGTGATTTTTTTTAACCGACTTCAAGATTTCAAAGGAGGTTCTCAATTCGGTTGTTTTTTTTTTTTTTTTTCATGTTTGTTACTCCATAACTCCGTCATTTCTGGACCGATTTTGAAAATTGTTTTTTTGATTGTAAGTATATACATACAGATTGGTCCCGTTTTTGTCAAAAAGCAGTTCTGATGATGGGATCCATGAGGAATCGAGGGAACTCCTCAAATGTTAAAGGCATACATATAGTGATTTTAGTATTTTCATCAACAAATCAAGCACTTACATTTAAAAAAGTGACATTTGATGAAGTGGAACTGCTGATGATGATCAGAACGGAACTCTTCAATGACGCATAGTTCACGTTTGGCGATTTGTCCTCTTCGTTATGTTTGTTAAGCAAGTTAGGTTTTCAAGAAACATTTTTGTCAAGCTCGAGTTCTGATGATGGGATCCATGAGGAATCGAGGGAACTCCTCAAATATGAAAGGCATACATATAGTGATTTTTGTATTTTTATAAACAAATCCAGCGCTTCCATTTTAAAAAGTGACATTTGATGAAGTGGAACTTTTTTGAACTGCGATTCTCACAGAACAGAACTGCTATCAGAAAAGTAGGTTAGGTTAGGTTAGAGCTGTGACCCTTACAGAAACGAAATGCTACCAGAAAAGTAGGTTAGGTTAGAACTGCGACCCTTACAAAAACAAAATGCTACTAGAAAAGTGGGTCGGTTTACCTCCTTTTCTACATAATTAGGCAAAAGATGCTGTCTTTTTCATTTCATTGTATGGAATCTAAGAATGCTTTCAGCGGCATCTCCCATTGAAGTCAGTTTTTTTTTCTTAAAAATTATTTACAACTACCAATACCATCAATGGGGAAGAGTGGATCATATGAAATTGGGGCACATCACAGTGGATCAATGAAAAATCGGGCATGAAAATTAAAAGTTTTCTTTAAAAAAAATAGATGATACTAGAAGCACAAAACTAATCAGTCAGCCGGTCGAACTCCTACCGAGCGGACGTTGCAAGCGATAGATAACGCGTTGCTAATTATCTTACCTACCCAAGCACGTGTATTCGGATTGCAGTGTAGAAATTATTGTTAAATCTGCGTAATAACTTAAGTGAAGTGTATAAATAAGACCGTGACAATGGTGCAGTGTAAGGAGTGCAAGCTATCATTAGCTAAAGTCAAGAATAACGGTATATCCCGTTGTAAGGGTGTGTGTGAGGGTGTCTTTCACAAAAAGTGTGCCGCAAAGCTAAAAGGCTTCAATCTGACGGAACTATGCGAGGACTGCCAAACACCTGTAACACCCCAGTAGAGCTTAAGCACCGATTCCTCTAAACCCTCGATGGAAAAAGTGTTGAGAGAGGTCAACGAAAAGCTGTGTCGTACACAAAACGGAAAAAACCCTTGAAGAGATGTCTAATGATATAAGTTTTTATTCCGCAAAATATCAGGAGCTTGTCGAGGGTAGGGAAAAAGCGAACAGCAGAATAAAGGCCTTGGAGCACAGGAACAGCCACCTGGAGACATGCAATCGGGCTCTAGAAGATCGGGTAACGTGGTTAGAAACTAAAGAGAAAGAGAAAAATGTGGAGATAGCTGGACTGGAGGAGAAAGACGGCGTCGTGCTGGAAAACACTATACAGCAGTTAGCCCGCAAGTTTGGAGTAGATGACGGGCAAATTCGCGAGATACAGCGGGTAGGCATGAAACCCGCCGCGGTTAAAACAACTACCGCCAACAAGCAAATTGAGGGTCGCTCGAGCGAGCCGCGCCCGCGGCCCGTTGTTATCACCATGGCAACGCGGGCGGCTCACGACCAGTGGCTGGCCGCTAGAAAAACAGGTAAGCTATGCAATGATGACGTATTCGAGAATGGCAACAAAGACTTTATATATATAAATGAGGATTTAACTAAGTATACACGTAACTTGTTGTGGACGGCAAAGAATGAATTAAAACCTACTTATAAATACGTATGGGTGCAGGACCGCAAGGTGCTGATAAGGAAAGATGACCCAGCTGACGCGAAGATAAAAGTGGTCCGTTCCCTAAACGACTTTGATTCATTTCTAAATGATGAGAAGTGACGTACTTACACATATATCTGAAACGGTTCCTCTCATATATCTTAAAATTATGTAATTAGGATTTTCAAATTCAACGACGAATCTACACAAATTACGTCTAACATAAGTTACAAAAAGTACGAGAACTTAGAAGTATGGAACAATGAAATAAACCTACATAAACTAAGTCTACATATTATTCACATCAACATAAGGTCATTAAGAAAAAACTTTAACGAACTACAGTTATTACTAAGCGGGTGTATGGAGAAAATAGATGTTATTGCTCTTACAGAGGTGAATATAAAAGAACAAGAATTGCCAATGTATAAACAGAAGGACTATGATACATATATAACGACAAGAGGGACATCCAGGGGAGGAGGAATACTGGTATATGTAAGGAAGAGTATTAGCTTCACGGCATCTATAATTAAATCTAACTACAGTGAGATAATATACGGAGAACTCTCCCAGGGTAAAAAACAGCTGACCCACTTATTCGTCGTATATAGACCGCCGAAAACAAACAAACATGGATTTTTGACAGATACATCAAGTGCTCTCGAAAATACCTACAGGACAGGAGTTAATAATGATCGGCGATACAAATATAGATCTCATGAATGAGGTCAGCTCAGGCAACGTCATTAGCCAGTACAGGGACAATATGTGTGAGTTAGGATTAGAATGCGCCATCAGCGACGTGACCCGCGAGGAGGTGTACGGCGGCCACGTGACGCGCACCTGCATCGACCATGCGTGTGGGTGCGCACCCGGCGCGGGCGGCCGGTGTCCGCGTACGTCCTCACCACCAAGGTATCTGACCATTATCTTATCGGAATGAGCATCGAGGTTGTTGACCCCGCACAGACTGGTAAGCGAGCACCTGTGACTATTTTATGTGAAAAAACAGTTAAAAACAAACTTGATAGTGTTAATTAGAACGAACTGACTTACTGCGATTGTGCAATACAATTGTATGATAAGTTATGCTCAGCTTTTTCTTGTGTTTACAATGACTAAAGTATATGCGGATAAAGACCTAGGCCTAATAGAAAACAGAGTACAGGAAGATCTAACTAACATTATTAAATGGTCACATGATAATGGGATTATTATTAACATTGCAAAAACAAAATGTATGTGTATACGGTCGCCCTTCTCTAGAGATAAGTACAGACCGCCGTGCATTGTGGGGCACAGTTTCGACTGCCTCCACAGTGCGCGGCCGGCTGGGGTCGCGTGCGGATGTGCCGAGCTCCAGGTGGTGGAACAATACAAGTACTTGGGCTTGCTTATAGATTATAAGTTCTCGTGGCAGCCACATGTAAATGGCTTATGCAATAAATTAAGCGCAGTACTTGCAAAATTCCACCATCTGAAGTTCGTTTTAAATAGGGCTACTATGTATGCAGTGTACTATGCTCTAGTGGACTCACTATTGTCGTATGGGCTGTCAAGCTACGGCCGTACATTTAAAACGTATCTAGATAAGATAAAGGCATTGCAGATTAGATTCATGAAATTAATAATTGGCGAAAAAACTAAATTTAAATGTAAAAGTACTACCTATGAACAACTCTTCTTAGAATATAAAATTTTAACAGTCCATGAACAAGTCACATTATTATTAGCTTTGGAACAAATGTGTAATGATGAGTTTTAAATACCTATTGTCATCCAAAGGTTAACGAGAAACAGAGATAGTAATAAATTGCTGGTACCTAGTTTTACGAATTACTTTGGCCAAAGATGTAGATAATATTTAGTCCCTATGATCTATAACGAGTTGCCATCGGATTTAAAGACCACAAGGATGACAAAACAAACATTTAAAAAGAAATTAAGTTACTTTTTATTAAATAAAATAAAAGGTCAAATACATTACAATACATAACCCTTATAATACATTACATTTGTAAACTGTACGCTCAGATTAGAAAGTTAACCCCTTACTTCATGTCAAAAATAAAAAAAGTATTTGGTTAAAAGTAAACTTTAATAGCTAAAAACATAACAGCCATATAAGGCTGCGCATGCAGTAAAGGGTTAAGTAGGTAAGTTTAGGTTTAAGATAAAGTTAAGTTACATATCAACCGCTAACACAAACGCAAAGGAGCCTCGTCTGCCAACAAACCACACAGTGGTTTGTTGGCAGAAGAAAATATGTATTTAGTTGTAAGTAAGATCTTTGAATAAACGTTTTTTTTTTTTTTTTTTTATTAATATAAATCTCCACACAAAGAGCAAAATCTCTGGTCTTCAATTTGTAGCCAGTATGCAAAAAATAAGATAAAAAATCATTGCACACTGAAAAGTTATGTTATAACATAAAATATATTTATATTATATTCTTCATTAAATTTACCTATGAGAATAAGCTTGAAAATTTATTAACATTTTAATATAATGATTTTGATTATGCATTATAATTAGTGCATTTGTTGTTCCAGTGACTGTGTTGTTAAAACTCCGGCCAGAAAAGCTCTAAACGACGGATATGCTAAGAAACTGTGGGAAGTTTCGATGGATCTTGTTGGACTAAGACTAGATAATTACAACCCGTTTACTAGCTGAGGACTCTGCACCAAACAAAGCGGAGTTAGAGCAAAACTAGAAGAGACTAATAATATGTTGGCGGGTGCTTGTAGTCGCGTTGCGGTCATCATTTAAATATACACTTTCACCATTATCTCAACAACGGATTATATAATTTTTAATTTCTCATGCTCTGAAAGAGGGTCATTGTTGTTCTAAAAGGTGCGCAGAAAATGATACGTGTCTGCACTAGAGCATTTTACGTTCGAAGTACGATATTTTTAATTTTTTTACGATAAGCAATTGAAATTTGAGTTTAAATGGATTTGTTATACAATTTCCATTGTGATACTTGACTCTCCATTCCATAAATAACGATACTTTTGCCTGAATTTTTAATTGAAAGTTCCCTCAATAAATACTATAAAAATGTATTATTCGTCATGTTTTTGAAAAAACACATGCATTTTACTTTCCTCGTATTCGAAATGAAAAGTAGAGTGTTTAACTCGGGTGAAAGGCATCATTTCTGCCTCGGACTATTGGCGCTCTCACTGCGTTCGAGCGCCAAGACACCTCGGCAGAAATGAATGCCTTTCATCCCTTGGTTAACAATCTACTATTTTTTACTATTTAATTTTACCTCGTGGCAAAATTTATTTTTGGCCTTGGAAAATCTAGTTTGGCCCGTAACCGGATTAGGCTGGTAACATATCTATCTTCATTCTTTTTGAAGTGAATACTCGTAGCGTAGGATAGGCGACGATTTGGTAATCGAAAAATGAAAATTGATAACACAATTTAATGTAAGCATCACGTAAGTGATGTATCGTTAGGGGGTTTATATTGGGTTGCATACAAATGAGTCATATCTTTGATACGCATAACCACTTGTGTCATAATCATCATTGCGCATACAAATCAAAAGTCATATTATATTATATTGTGTCATACATTTTTAGCCATAATATTTAATGCCATACTCAGCAGTTGTCATACACTTTTTGGTCATATACATTTTAATTATAATGAATCAAATGTCATACAAACTAAAAGCATATTTATCGATACGTATAATAATTTTGAGCCATAATGATTTAATAAGGCATACTAAGTTATTGATAGCCGTACATACACCCACCTCCATAAAGTCTAAAAGAAAACGATAAGCAACACAAGAAACTCCTCGAAAAAAACCTTTTCCCTAATCTCCGTCCAAACACTTAATTCGACGGAGCGCCGCAAAAGCGGGGCTCCTATTTCTGCGTAGTATGTCCTTCGGACGAGTAAAGAAACCTAACGATCCTAACCTACCTACTATTTAAATAAATCAATATCTATGATTAGTTTTTTTTATAAAACCGTTACTCCTACTGGAGGGGGCTCCTCTCCTTCGATCTCCTCTTTTATACGGTCTTTGTATGGTTATAATTATGACTAAAGTAATATTTGCTTCATGGGTTCCTCACAACCATACATATTTATTATTCATGCTTTGTAACATTTATGAAAAAATATATTATGACCACTAAATATATGACTTAATTTTTTATGTCTATATTAATAGTATGCACTGCAATACTTCGAACGAAAACCAATTATGGATATCAAGCATATGACTTAAAATTTTATGCGAATTAAATTAATGACTAAAAGAATTATGACAACTCATTTATGACAAAAACCCAGTTATACTCAGGAATAATTCTTAAGATTTTTATGACTTACAATTTTATGCTTAAAGTGTTATGACAATTAAAAATTTGACAAACGTTATTATGCGACCAGAGGGCGATATCGGCCTGTCTGTTGTTCGGAACTGTCAAATTTTTGTTCTAACTGACAGGCCGATATCGTCCGGCGGACTGATAGTCAGTGGGCCCCTTTAGGGCCGATACAGACGGACTGCAAATTGTGTGGGAACTGCACGCCAACTGCAACGTCGGCGTGCAGTTCCTATACATGTTGCAGTTGGGTTGCAGTTCGTCTGTACCGGCCCTTACAGAGACAGTACGATACGACATAGAAATAAAGACAAATACTAAAAGGAGTAACTTGTTAGAGGTAGTTAAAAGTGACTCGTATACCAAGAGATAATTAACTAACTACCTATAAAGCATAGAACCTATAAATGCTACTGACATTTCAAACTGACGCTCTGTTCTTAGATGCACCGTCAATGACCGTCATAGTTCCTAGAACGCGGGTCTCATCCTGACCAATACCACAGAATATATAATAGTACTAGGTACAGAAGATTCACTCTCTAAGCGCATGCAGGCGTCCGCTCCGTAGCGGTGCGCGGCAATTACTATGGCAAAACCCCAAAATTGGGGCGGCCGCTGGCACTTGTAACGACGCGACGAAATCGCGGACATCAAGACACGCCTGCCAATACTATACCTGCATACTTGTGCAGCTGTGCTGTGTAGTGCCTGTTCTACAGCATAGGTATTAGGTAGTACTCGTAGGATTATTTGTGGAAAAAACTGGTTATTCCTACTAGTTACCAACAAGTTACCAGTTTAGCGCGGGCCAGGAGCATATATCATCAGTCATCGCCTCCCGGGCGGTAACTCGTATAGTGGTTAATGGCTAACGGCTATGTATGATGAACCCTCGTGGACGTCAGCTGCCGCTCCGTTGGTGGGTTGAGGAATGGCAGCCACCGAAACACGTAAAAAAATGTAGTCATCGCCTCCCGTGTAATATTTTGTCAAATGATGGTTTAGATTCTATTGTGAATAAAAAAAATCGTCAGCCGGGTGTATCGCGGTGGAAGCTGACGTGGCCGACCATGTAAAGAATAAGCGCTTTACCTTTTTATAATTGATTCTCGGATAGATGGCGCCTACACTTTGGCCTATTCTCGGCTAGATGGCGTTGACGACCCCGTTTGATATTTAACAATTTTAACACATATCAGTGAAAGAACATCAAAATCATATAAAAATAATAAATACAAATAAAAAAATCATTTATCCATATATATGAGCTCTTGAACAAATTAGATCGCTTACTAAATATGCATTCGGTTTATTTTCTGTCTCCGTAAATACGACCATGTTTCTTTTTTCCGCTCTAAACTTGGATGGTTTCCTATACGAGTTCGTCGCAACATTCGCATGCTTTGCAGCCTTTTTTTCTGTCATTAATGATCCTCGATCCCCAAAATATTTGAGAGCTTTCTTCAACTACTATGGTGTTTCTCGTGTGCTTCAACTTCGCTCTACTGGCAACCTTTCTCTATCTATACCATCTCACCGTACAGGTTACATGTCCAATTCATTCTCCATTCAGGTAGCTCGCCTTTGGAACAGTCTCCCTGTTAAAATTAGACAGTCTCCAAATAGATTTGCTTTTAAAAAAGCTTGAGTACTTTGCTGGCAGAATGGCAAATTCTTAGCGTCTATTTTGTTAGTTTCAACTGATTTCTTATGTATGTGTATGTATATGTGTCTTTATATGTACTTATATCTATACCTATATATATAAACGTAAAAGTCCTGACTGACTGACTGACTCACTTAAATCAACGCCCAGCCCAAACCATTGGGCCTAGAGAGCTGAATTTTTCACAATAGGTAGCTTTTATGACGTTAGTGTCCACTAAGAAGGGGTTTTTCAGAATTCATCTCCTAAGGTGGTGAAAAAGGGGTTGAAAGTTTGTATGGAGATCATACATTTTTTTGGGTGCGGGACTTGAAACTTCGTATAAAGGCATATTATTAAAATACAAGAAAAGTGATTTCAGCGTTTTTAAAAATTCATCCCCTATGTGGGCTAAAAAAGGGTTGAAAGTTTGAATCCATTACAAATAGACATAGACATAATTTATTGGTAATAAGGTATTACAGGTCACAATTTTTTTCTTACTTTATTTCTACACATCTTACATCTTTTAATTATATCACAAATATATATATATATTTTATTAAACAATTCAATATTACACGTTACTATTCTTTATAATCTATTATACATATTACACTATTAACTATTCTTTATAATCTATAAATTCTTTAAAACTATAAAAGCTTTGCTTGATTAGCCAGTTTTTTAGCCTTGCTTTAAAGGAACTAAGCGTTAACGCTTCTGTGATATAGACTGGCAGCTTGTTGTATACTACCGGACCAGCAACATATATAGTCTGTCCGGTTTTTTTTATTTTATGTGAAATTGTTTTTAGCAAGTGCGCGTTTCGAGTGACCCACGCAGATCCATCGCCTCGCCTACCATATTGCGACATGTTTTCCCTAGCAAATACAGCTATTTGAAAAATTAATAGAGACGGTAGTGTTAGAATCCCGAGTGCTATAAAATGCGGTTTAGCGGTGTCATCGTGTCTTGCGCGGGCTAATGTGCGTACGGCGCGTTTTTGTAGTCGAAACACGCGCTGCCATTCCGCTGCTCGTCCCCAGAACTCCAAACCGTATTGAATAATCGCTTGTATAGTCGTGAAATAACATGTGCGAACCGCTTGGCTATGTAAGGTTTGGGTTAACCTCGACAGTGCAAAACAGGCTTTGCTAAGCTTGCCACATACCGCGCTTATCTGCGTTTCCCAAGTCAGGCCCTGATCGAGATGGAAGCCCAAGAATGTCGTGGTTGCCACCTGGTTGATGGTAGTACCTTGATGGTGTATGTTTAACGGGCGTCGTTTCCTGCCTGATATGTCAAACTGTATAAATTGCGTTTTTGTTAGGTTTAACAGTAGTCCGTTCATGGTACACCAGTTAAGAATCTGTTGGGCTGTGACGTTTAGTTGGACTTGCAACTGGTCCAGGTTCTCAGCGGTTACAACGGCTGCTACGTCGTCCGCATACATGAAAACTTTGCTGACGTTGACAGCATCCGGCAGATCGTTCAGGAGGAGGGAGAACGCCAAGTTAGATAAGGATGATCCTTGCGGCACACCTACTCGTATATCTGTGGACAACCCATCCTAACTCAGGTCCCCCACCTGACCGACCACGTATTGCAATCTGTCACGCAGGAAGCTCTTCATAAACTTCAGGGCTGGTCCACGTATACCGGAGTGCCTTATCTGCCAACACCTTGTGATCCACTACATCAAAGGCTTTTGAGAGGTCACAAAAGAGTACTGCGACCTCTCTCTTGTCCTCGCGCGCAGCACAAATGCGGCTAATGACTTCACGAGCCATTGTTGTAGTAGATCTGCCTGAGCGATACGCATACTGCCTTTCGGACAGCTCACCGGTTTCATTTAGAAATGAAATATTTTGACACTTCCTAGAAAGGCGTAATAGCCGATTACAAAAAAAGTAAAATTGACGTTTTTGAAAATTCAACCCCTAAGGGGGTTAAAAAGGGGGATGAAAGTTTGTCTTGGGGTTCAAATTTTATAATATAAATGTTTATTAATTATAACAAAAAAACAAGAAAACTCATTTCAGCGTTTTTAAAAATTTATCCCCCAAGGGGGTGAAAAAGGGGTTGAAAGTTTGTATGGAGATCAAATTAGTGTGGGACTTGAATCTTTGTATAAAGGCATATTATTAGAATACAAGAAAAGTAATTTCAGCGTTTTTGAAAATTCATTCCTTAAAAGGGTTAAAAAGGGGTTGAAAGTTTGTATAGGGTCCAAATTATATTCTAAGCTAAGAGTTTGAAACTTCGTAAAAAGGTATTTCATTAAAAGAGAAGAAAGCTAATTTCAGCGTTTATGAAAATTCATCCCTTAAGGTGGTGAAAAAGGGGTAGAAAGTTTGTATGGAGGTCAAACATTTTTTTAAGTGCGCGACTTGAATCTTTGCATAAAGGCATGTTATTAGAATACAAGAAAAGTGATTTCAGCGTTTTTAAAAATTCATCCCCTAAAGTGGTTAAAAAGGGGTTGAAAGTTTGTCGTGGTCCTAATTTTATTTTAAGTACTGTACTTGAAACTTCATAGAAAGATATACAATTAAAAGAAAAAAAAACTTGTTTCAGCATTATTGAAAATTCATCCCCCAAGGTGGTAAAAATGGGGTTGAAAGTTTGTATGTAGATCAAATATTTTTTTGAGTGCGGGACTTGAATCTTTGTATAAAGGCATATTATTAGAATACAAGAAAAGTAATTTAAGCGTTTTTAAATATTCATCCCCTAAAATGGTTAAAAAGGGGTTGAAAGTGAATCTATTACAAATGCTTTGAAACTTCTTAGAAAGGCATTGTATAAGATTCCAAAAGAGTTATTTCAACGTTCTTAAAAATTCAACCCCTAAAGGGGTTATAAAGGGGATGTAAGTTTATATGTGGTACAAATTTTCTTTTAAGCTAGGAACTTGAAACTTGGTAAAAAGGGAAATAGACGAAAACTGATTACTTACACCGTTTTTGAAAAGTTTGTATTAATAGTTTCGGGAGCGAATATTTTTTTAAATAGTGGACTTGTAAATCTTCTAAGAGGGTCGAGAGGGATTATATCGGGAACAATTTTTTTCAGTTAGGGTCTTGAAACTTCGTATTTTGTGAAAGACAAATTTCATGCGTTGTATAACAAATGATTAACCGTCCCTACTGATATCTTTTGCTGCATAATGTTCTATATTATGCTCATGTATAATATACAACCACCAACATACAAATCCACGCGTACGAAGTCGCGGGCAACAGCTAGTATATATATATATATTTTAATTATACATGTATGTATTATACCTATGTATTATTTATATTACTTGTATTTGTTTAGTTGTATGCGTTGTGTAAAATACCTACTTTGTTTTGTAATTACAACGTGAAGTTGCACCGCCTACAAGTTATCTGCTTTGCCCGAAGGTTGACTGGTAGAGAATGGCTTGTAGCATTAAGTCCGCCTTTTGTACATTTGTATTTTCTTTTGTGCAATAAAGATTAAATAAATAAATAAAATATATACAGTGTTTCCTGTAACAGGAGCAATAAATTAAACTGGAGGCTGTACGCTGCCTCAACTGACCAACATTTGTTCAGCAACTTTTTTAAATTATGAAATTTTTAGATTATATCTTTTTCATACTAATTAAATATTATTTTCAATGTACGCTGCCATCTGTGTGTTTGACGTTGCTTGTCACCCTTTAAACATAACAAAATTTTGCAACACATTACATCTTAGAATAAACTTTAAAGTGTAATGAAAATCAAAACACTAGTTATTTTTAAAAGTTGCTGAACAAATGTTGGTCAGTTTGAGGAGTACAGCCTACAGCTTAATTTAATGCTCCTGTTACAGGAAACACTGTATATATATACCTTTTTGGGTATTTTTATACATTTTAATTTTTAGTTTTAATCGTGTGTCGATAGATGGCAGTAAATTTACTTTGACTACAAAATTTACTATGACAGCAACCCTCTATCCTATATATTCTCTTTGCCAGTGGTAACTACTAGGAAAAATAATTTGACGAGTTGGTGGTAACTACTGGGATGTTTTTTTTTTCAGTGGGAAAAAAATCCCAGTAGTTACCACTGGTAACAACTTGGTGGTAACTAGTGAGAATAACCCAAAAGAACCGAATCATTATTCGCTTGCCCTTGTCCCATTCACTTGGGGTCGGCGCAGCATGTCTTTTTCTTCCATACCTCTCTGTCACCCGTCATCTCATCATTCACTTGCGTTAGTTTCATATCATCTTTCACACAGTCCATCCACCTTTTCCTCGGTTTTCCTCTCCTCGTACCTCCAAAAGAACCGAATAGAAAGCACAATTTATTTTTTTATAAGTACTTACCCATCCATATTCCTTGCGTTATCCCGGCATTTTGCCACGGCTCATGGGAGCCTGGGGTCCGCTTGGCAATTAATCCCAAAAATTGGCGTAGGCACTAGTTTTTACGAAAGCGACTGCCATCTGATCTTTTTATAAGTGCTACTTATGTAAAATATTATTTTATTTTCGTATTGTAGTCGAGCCAAGAAGACATTAAAAGTATACGTACTTTTTAGGGTTCCGTACCCAAAGGGTTAAAACGGGACCCTATTACTAAAACTCCTCTGTCCGTCTGTCACCAGGCTGTATCTCATGATCCGTGATAGCTAGACAGTTGAAATTTTCAAAGATCATGTATTTCTGTTGCCGCTATAACAACAAATACTAAAAAGTACGGAACCCTCGGTGCGCGAGTCCGACTCGCACTTGGCCGGTTTTTTTATATCTTTAGATATGATATATATACCCAATATACCTATTACATGTTATTTTGATTAGATATGTTTAACTTTTGTATAAGTATGAATACAAATTTATTTTATAATTAAAAACAGTGCTTTTTATTTCTAGTATTCTCCAACATAAGAGGATTCCCTTACAAGCCTACTAAATACCCTACCTATACCTACCACCACTACCACCCATTACGAGCCTATTCCTATTACATCTACGTTTTAAAAGGGGGCTAACTCAAAATTGTAGTTAATCACTAAACAAAGTCGCTTCCTGCTGGCTGTCTGTCCCTAGTCCCTAAGTATGCTAAGATCTTTAAAACTACGCAACGGATTTTGATGCGTTTTTTTTAAATAGATACCTAGAGTGATTCAAGAGGAAGGTTTATATGTATAATATCAGCATTGCACCCGTGGAAAGCCGGGGCGGGTTTATATTGAATTTTTACATAAATCAAGGGCAAAGCAAATGCATTGAAAAAATAACTCGAAAACTGAACTATATTTGGGAGGTCAGACTCTAAGCAAAACCTTGAAAAGTTAAAGTTGGCTCACGATAATATGTCTAATTTCCATTTATTTTCAATTGTATATCGTTCCCCTGCATAGTGGCATACCATATCAGTAATTATCTATCTATATGTATATATAAATGCAAGTGTCCTGACTGACTGACTGACTCATCAACGCAGACGCGAAACTACAAAAGCTAGAAAGTTGAAATTAATTAATGTGTACAAGAGATAAGAAGCGATTTTGAGAAATTCAACCCCTAAGGGGGTTAAAAAGGGGATGAAAGTTTGTATGGGGTTCAAGTTTTATTTTAAGCTATGAATTCGAACCTTGGGTAAAAGATATATTATTAAAAAACAAGAAAACTAATTTCAGCGTTTTTGAAAATTCATCCCCTAAGGTGGTGAAAAAGGGGTTGAAAGTTTGTATGGAGATCAAAAATTTTATCAAGTGCGGGACTTGAAACTTTGTACATGGGCATATTATTAGCATACAAGAAAAGTAATTTCAGCGTTTTTCAAAATTCATCCCCTAAAAGGGTTAAAAAGGGGTTGAAAGTTTGAATCCATTACAAATAAAGATAAAAAATGTTTTATCGCACAGAACGAATACAATTGTAGTACATAGTATTACATATCACAAGTTACAGAAAAGAGTTGGTGCATAACTGAATTGACATTCGGAGGTTCCAGGAGTCCCCGCACTAGGCTAGGCCTGTATCGCGGGAGAACAGATGTACATTTTTATGTCATGCGAGTTAACTAGAATAATATTTTTTACAATTGAGGGTAAAAATGAGATTCAGGTTTATATACCTGGATTAAGAATTTTTACAATTGAGGACAAAAATGAGATTCAGGTTTATACACCTGGATTAAGATAAATACAATTTCTGTTATTAGTTATTACATCATTGCTATTAAATTTGTTTCTAGGTTCAACTTTAGTTTCAATTATATTTCAATGATATTTAGTCTAATCTAGTTAGTTTTATATCTATTACAGTTATGTGTTACACAATTTTATAAAGTTACGGTATTTTAGTCTAATTTAGTTAGTTTTATATCTATTGCAGTTTTGTGTTAAACAATTTTATAAAGTTACAATATTTTAGTCTAATTTAGTTATTTTTATATCTATTACAGTTTTGTATTAAACAATTTTATAAAGTTACAATATTTTAGTCTAATTTAGTTAGTTTTGTATTTATTACAGTTTTGTGTTAAACAATTTTTAAAAGTAATGTCTCAGTCTCATCATAATCAAGTGTTGATAACCCGCTAAAAAGTAACCTCTTAGCCACCTGCACAGTGCAACCAATTAATTCGCTCTGGAACTTTACGGCCGTAGTATAAATCGAAGAGCAGAGGATGTCGCCAAATCGTCTCCCAAAAGCCGTATTAACCCACGGGATAGGTAACTTAAACACGCGTTTAACAAGTAATTTCTCATAATTTTCAGACTTAACGATTTTTTTGTGAATTGAAATGAAAGACAGACTTTATGTATGTAGAGCTGGCGGACTGTAAGTACTTTAGCATCTTGGAAAAGGCTGTTTGTCGGATATCGAAAGGGCTTTTTGAGCATTACCTTCAAGACCGAACGTTGAGCTCTTTCAGCCATTATGATAAACGTCTTGGCGGCACTACCCCATACTGAGATGGCGTATGTGATTAGAGACTGACATATAGATATATACCTTATAAACCTTATGTTAACCTTTAACTACAAACAACACGTAAATGAACCAACTCGAGTCTCGAAAAACACAGCCAAATGCTTAGATATTGTATTTACTAATATTGATGCCGATAGCTTTAAAGTAAATGTTGATGAACTTGGTCTCTCAGACCACAAAAGTGTGTCTATAATAGTGCCCAATGCAATACAAAAGATTGGACATAACCCTAATGCATATAGGCAATTTAAGCGTTTGTTTACAGAGAAAAACACTCAGTCATTAAAAACAGAATTACAGAAGGTTAATTGGTGCTCTATCCTCTCACCACAGTTTACAGTTGATGAAAATTATAATAAATTAACTATGTTACTAAACAAATGTATCCCAAAAAAGGTAATTAAATTTAAAGTTAACTCTAAAAGACAATGGCTAACACAAGGAATTAAAAAATCTTGCCTACATAATAGTATTTTATGCAATCGTGATATAATAGAGAGCTTTTCAGTCGAGTACCGTGTTTAAGCAACGAAGCTTGCTGAGTTGCTTAACTAAGGTACGAGATTGAAAAGCTTGATTATATCACTATTGTATACAATACTTTTTCTACGAGACAAAAAAATTATACTTATAACTAGTAGAATCATACCACCGAACCAAACCGAAACCAAAAGTATACAGCTAAGATACGCGAGCTGCCGCAGCCCGCGATACCTTCATACTCTCGTACGCGCGCCGGCCGCCGGGCCCGACGCCCCCGGCGGGTTAGTCAACGACACCTCCTCGTAACTCATGAGGCCCTGGTACCTGCTCCGCGCTAAATTCAATTTTAAGACAGTTTTTTTTTTCGATTTTGGCCACCGTAGTCTATGGAGACTAACAAGCAGGTTTTCGTAGGGTTATGAATGTTGCTATATGAAGGGTGTCACATGCGCGTTTCTGACTTATGAAGCAATTGTTTCTACTACAACATAAAATAAAATGTTTTTGTTGGCCAACCAATCACAAAGCAGATGCGACGCAGCAGCGTGTTTAAGTAGGCTAATTTGCATTGAATCGAGTCTCCTTAAACAAGAAATATTTTATCGAAATGTATGAAGTTCCATTTTCAAAATTTTTATAATTGACTAAACCGTATCGATAAAATTCTTATGCTTGAGTCGGAAGTGCCATAGACTTAAAAAGCGTTGCAAAGTTGCGTAGGCGTTGAAAAGAGTAAGGTTGTAGTGTTGCATGTGAAGTTGTAATACACAGATTATACTCTACGAGTAGAAAAAAGATTATTAAAGAACATTATCGTCCAAACAAATGACCCAATATTAATTAAATTCTCTGAAACGTATGCAAAAGCATTAAAGCAAAGTGTCATGATAGCTAAAAAAATGTATAATCAGAAGAGAATAAATATGTCAAATAATAAAATCAGAACTGTGTGGAAAATCATAAAAGAACAGGCAAAAAAACCCCAACTACAATCAAAATGTAAAAAAAATGTTTCGATTAAAATAGACGGCAAACAAATAGACGCACCACTAACCGTAGCAAACACTTTTAATGATTATTTTACTTTTATAGGGCTTAATATGAACAATAACCAACCTTTTGGTCGCCCGGTACTTAATCCCACTTGCAACACCCTTTTTCTATCACCTGTGACTCACATAGAAGTTGAAAAAAGCATAAAAAATGAAAAATAAGTACAGCTTTGGTATAGACGAAATTTCACCATCGCTAGTTAAAAAATGTGCCAACGAACTTATCCTACCCCTGACATTTTTAATCAATCAATCCTTCTCAACAGGAAAATTCCCCGACGCCTTGAAAATAGCGATTGTTAAACCAGTTCCAAAATCGGGAGACTTGACGGCCCATCGCTCTGTTGCCGACGATTTCAAAAATCTTTAAAATGGTAATGGCTAAACGCCTATCAGCTTTCTGTGATAAATACGAAATATTCGACGATAGTCAATTTGGTTTCAGGAAGAAAAGGTGTACAATATTAACTATTAATAAAGTTATGCATGAAATTATTGGCGTTATTGACAGTAATAGATATGCATTTGGGCTTTTACTTGATATGAGCAAAGCCTATGACCGAGTACAACATAATATTCTCCTAAATAAATTGTATGGCATAGGAATCCGTGGAACAGCTCATGACTGGTTCAAATCATACTTGACAAACAGAATACAGTACGTAGAAATAGAATATTTTAACAAAACAACTAACTCTTTTAAAAACATTTTCACAAAAAAGACAAATCACAGGTTCTATTCCTCAGGGCAGTTATAGGTAAACAAACCAAAAGTATATAGCTAAGATACGCGAGCTGCCGCAGCCCGCGATACCTTCATACTCATACGCGCCCTGGCCGCCGGGCCCGGCGCCCCCTTCGGGTTTAGTCAACGACACCTCCTCGTAACTCATGAGGCCCTGGTACTTGCTCCTTGCTAAATTCAATTTTAAGAATTTTTTTCTCGATTTTGGCCACCGTAGCCTATGGAGACTAACAAGCAACGCTAAGCGGTTTTCGTAGGGTATGGATGTTGCTATATGAAGGGTGTCACATGCGCGTTTCTGACTTATGAAGCAATTGTTTCTACTACAGCATAAAATAAAATGTTTTTGTTGGCCAACCAATCACAAAGCAGATGCGACGCAGCAGCGTGTTCAAGTAGGCTAATTTGCATTGAATCGAGTCTCCTTAAACAAGAAATATTTTTCCCCTCACTAGCTCGGAAAGCCGTCTTTTATCCTTTAAAACAAGCGGGGGGAAACGCATTTTATCCACTAGTGGGGAAAGTAATTTGACCTTGGATGGAGCGTGTTTAAGTAGCTTTTGACAGATAACAAAACGTAAAACGCTCATAATAATGGTTCGTTCGATATTAATTATCATTAAATAAATGGTTTGAGAATTTAAAAAAAAATACCAAATTTAGCTTTATTTAATGATTTTAGGTCATAAACCTTAAATTCCATAAGAAACATTTGTTTTTTTAAATGATGTTGAATGTAATTCTGAACGCACAAGGTGAGTCGATGCAATTTCAAAACGCATAGTCAGAAATGTCAACATTGTCAACAAAAAATTTCTCGCCGACTCCGATACGTAAAAATACACAACTCTCAGAGTTTTCTGTTATAATATCGTATTGCCGTAAAAAAATTAGTGATTCCAGTGATGACGATGATCTAACGCCTGTGGATGTTGCACTTTCCTCGCTATAGTGAGGGGAAAAGTTTTGTGTTACTCACGGGTGCAAATGTATTTTACTTCTCGTGTGTTGAAACCACTCGCTACGCTCAGGATTTTATTTATTATAGAACCCTCTCACTTGCTCGTCTTTCAATTCCACACTCGCGGGTAAAATACAACTTTGCACCCTTGTATAACAAATAACTATTAATTAAAAGGGAAGAAAACTCATTTCAGCATTTTTCAAAATTCATCCCCCAAGGTGGTAAAAAAGAGGTTTAAACTTTGTATGGAGATCAAACCTTTTTTGAGTACAGGACTTCAGTCTTTATAAAGGCATATTATTAGAATCATAGAGTAACTTATACTAGAGCGGTACTGTAATAGTAAATTTTTCAATCCCAGTAAATTCACTGCCATCTGTCGACACACTTTAAAACTAAAAATGAAGATTTATAAAAATACGATAAAATGTATTTAAATATGGATAAATGTTTTTTTTTTATTTGCATTAATTATTTTTATGATTTTGACCCATGTTTTTTCACTGATATGCGTTAAAATTGTTAAATAACAAACGAAACCGTCAACGCCATCTATACGACAGTAGGCCAAAGCTAGTAGCGCCCTCTGAACGACAATCAAATTTTCTTGATTTTCGAGGCACGTTTTTTCCTTAGACTGTATCCATCTATTACAGAGTTATATCTATCTTTGTTAGAATACAAGAAAAGTAATTTAAGCGTTTTTAAATATTCATCCCCTAAAGGGGTTAAAAAGGGGTTGATAGTTTGAATCCATTAGAAACGCTTTGAAACTTCTTTGAAAGGCATTGTATAATACTGTCTATGGTATAATATTACAAAAAAAGTTATTTCAACGTTCTTAATAATTCAACCCAAATTCAAAGAGGTTTAAGAAGGATGTAAGTTTATATGTGATTCAAGTTTTCGTTTAAGCTAGGAACATAAAACTTGGTAAAAGGGCATTATATTAAAATAGACGAAAACTGATTGATAGTTCTGTTTGCATCGGGAGCGAACATTTTTTTTAAATAGTGGACTTGAAAATCTAAGTGATGAGAGGGATTATATCGAGAACAATTATTTTCAGTTAGGGGCGTAAAACTTCGTAGTTTGTGAAAGACAAATTTCATGTGTTGTATAATTATTAAAAAATGATTAACCGTCCCTACTGATATCTTTTGCTGCATAATGTTCTATGCTCATGTAAAATATATAACCACCAAAATACAAATCTACGCGTACGAAGTCGCGGGCAACAGCTAGTTCAGTTTATACGTTTTTAGGCATCGGAGTTTCTATCGCTCGGTAAAACGTTAGCATGCTATGGAGTCGACAGTAGCAATAAAATTCAACTCATATTCATACTCTGTTCATTTCTTTAATTAGTGATTTTAATTTCAAATTTCTTGTGCCGAAATTCAATTCATACATTTTATATTAAATCATACCGCGAATTCAAGCAAATTACTCGTATAACAGGTTAAGCGTTTAAGCCTTTTTGGCCTATAAGGCAGATAGTAGGAGATCTTAGGTCCACCACCTTGCATTTTTGAGACAAAGCAAACCGTTTGGAACAGTTGTTTCTGGGGGTGATCTGAGCTGATTTATCCCGGTTGCCACGAGGTCCCCCAGCAGGTGGGCAGGGGAGGGGCAGGAGGAGTGTCTCCGGCGCGCCTCATTCTAAGCTTTATATCTGCATACATCTAGCAAATATATCAAGTTTGGTGTCTTTTTCGTATAATTCGAGGATGAAGAATTCATTTCTGTGACTAAATTTTCACTCACACTTACAAAAAATACGAGAAATTCAAAATTCAAAAAATTTATTTACGTTTTTTTTTACAGAATTAAAACTATGGCGATTTGCTCTAGAAAAAAATACCTGTTAATAGTCCAGTTATCCTACTATATAAAATAGTAAACTTGTCAAACATTTTTATTTTATAACTGTTAAAAAAAATGTTTTGTGTCGCGCGGCGTACCCGCGTTGCAAGAGCGGTATGCAGCTTTTAGCATTTTTAAGTATGTTTAGATGATTTCTGATAGGTTGTTATTCTTCTGTTTGTAAATATAACTTACTAAATAAAGATGTTGGGAAAACTTTACTATGAACTAGCTTTTGCGCGCGACTTCGTCTGCGTGGAGTTAGTAATTTGGGTAGCTTATTTTTTATCCAATATGCTTTTTATCGATTTCCCATACAAACTTCCACCCCCCCCCCCTTTCATCCCCCTAAAAGGATAATTTCTGAGATAAAAACTACCCTGTCCTTCCCCGGGACTCAAACTATCTCTATATCAAATTTCAACTAAATCGGTCCAGCGGTTTAAGCGTGAAGAGGTAACTGACAGACACACTTTCACACTAGCTTTTGCCCGCGACTTCGTCTGCGTGGAATAAGTAATTTGGGGAGCTTATTTTTATCCAATCTCCTTTTTATTGATTCCCCATATAAACTTCCACCCCCCTTTTCACCCCCTTAAGGGGTGAGTTCTGATATAAAAACTATCCTATGTCCATCCCCGAGACTCAAACTATCTCAACACCAAATTTCAAGTAAATCGGTTCAGCAGCGGTTTAAGCGTGAAGAGGTAACAGACAGACAGACAGACATACTTTCGCATTGAAAATATTAGGATGGACTACTGCTTCGTGTAATATATTTTTTTTATTTAATAATAGGGAATATTACGCGAAACTCGGCGTAGGTGGCGCCACTATCACAATCTGAGGGTCTATCGCGAAACAACAAAATCGAACTTTCGTTATCTAACATCTCTGTCACTCTTGCGTATTCGAGCGATAAAGAGGCAGCTAGATAACGAAATTTCGGATTCGAGTTTTCCGGTAGGTCCCCTGAAAACTTGTCAAAAACCTGTTAAAGGTACAGTATGAATAAGTTACTCTACGGTGCACTAAAAAAGCTAGTGCTGCACTCTGGTGGCAGAACATTGCAGTAATATCCCCTATTCCTCGTCCTTTGGAAATCTGAAATAAAAAGTTGAGTTTTGTAAGATAGGTAAACCAACAGTATTAATAAAAGGAACATTCATCAATGATCATTAATGTCTTTAAAAGGGTAAAAACGGGACCCTATTACTAATACTTCGCTGTCCGTCTGTCTGTCACCAGGCTGTATCTCATGAACAGTGATAGCTAGACAGTTGAAATTTTCACAGATGATGTATTTCTGTTGCCGCTATAACAACAAATACTAAAAAGTACGGTCCCCTTGGTGCGGGCGTCCGATCCGCACTTGACCGGTTTTTAGTATTAAACTATAGTCTGGCAAACACAATCTGTCAGTAAGTAAGAACAAAGAAAACTATAGGTACAGTCGAAGGCAAAAATATCGATCCAGACAAATGGCTTAAAAATATGTAAACACGATTTTATTGTCTGAGCGTACACATATTTTTGAGACTTTGGGAATGTATATATATTTATGCCCTTGACTGTACTCATCAATTAAAATGAGACAGTCCTGGGCCAAACTATAAGAAAGCTGTAAATGTCGATAGGTTATTGATCTGAGGTCGATACATCACTATGCCAAAAATATAACCTTTCATACTTAGCAGAAAAGTTCGAAAATATATGCAAAAATCTATATAGACTTGAATGCAAGTAATAATTACATAAACAACATATCGACTTCTATGTTTAGGGTCAGGTCCTATAAATTAATTACTTCAAAATAGAACCCTCAGAATAATGACTAAAGCAAAGAAGCCGGGCAAAAATAAAAGCTTGGTAAAAGATATCGTATTCACATCACGCTATTACTTTTTGTCTATGAGTGAGTGAGACAACAATCCGCAAGTTCTTTCGTTTTTTTCAGTATTGTCATAAGATGAGCTGAGCGAAATGTATGTATGTATGTATGTATGTATGTATAAACTCTTTATTGTACAAAGACATAGAACACAAATATGGCACAGAAATAGGCAGTACAAAGGCGAACTTATCCCTTTAAGGGATTTCTTCCAGTTAACCTTTGAGTAGATGAGAATTGATGAAGAACGGTAGACAAATATAGCACTGCGTACAATAGACTAGAGGAAAGTCAATAAATTTATAAAAGAGGGCGAAAATAAATAAAATAAGATAAAAATTTGAAGTAACAGTATAACAAATATATATAATACCTACGTTTTATAAAATAAATATACATCCATAGTCACAAACAGTTAATTCTGGTCCGATAGCCACAGTTTCCTTAACTGCCCCTTAAGCGATGCAACGGACCGCGATTTCCTTAAGGAGGGAGACAACTCATTCCAAAGCTGAACCGCTCGTACCGCAAAAGATTTACCATATGCACTAGATTTGTGATGAGGTGTTGCCAGTGCAAGATTTGCACTCGATCGAAGGCGATGGCCACTACCATCTGCCATAAATTTGAATTTTTGTGAGAGATAGACAGGAGAAGAAGGAATAAAAAGAACATTAAAAAGAAGAGAAAGAATATGCAGATCCCTGCGACGGCGGATGGGAAGCCATTTAAGTTGATTACGAAATAGGGAAACATGATCGTATTTCCTTAGACCGAATACAAATCTTATGCACATATTCTGCAGACGTTCAAGCTTGTCAAGCAGTTCCTGTCTCAGATCGAGAAACGCAATATCGGCGTAATCGAGAAGCGGAAGTAGAAGAGACTGAGCCAACATAATTTTCGTCGGAAGCGGGAGGAAATTCTGCAGGCGCCTCAGGGAATGGAGAGAAGCAAAAATGTCAAATGGTCCTATTTGGTTCTATAATATAATCCAGCCAAATAAAATATATGTTCGTTATTTCACAGGTACGTGTCAACTGTAACAACTTGACATAGTCGTATTATTTTAGTTGAAATATTTCGGGAATTTCAGCGGTCATCTTGGTTTATTTTAATTATATTGTTGCTATTCCTGAAAGATTGTTGGAAAACGTGCTGAGTTTTTATTTGTAATGGTTTGAAGTTCCCTTTGTGATAATGTCTTGTGTGATCGAGGGCTGTAAATAGCATACAGGAAGAAAAGAAAATACGCACGAACCGATAACCTTTAATCGGTGAGTTTTGTTCAATTTTGAAGTAATTAATTTATAGGACCTGACCCTAAACATAGAAGTCGATATGTTGTTTATGTAATTATTACTTGCATTCAAGTCTATATAGATTTTTGCATATATTTTCGAACTTTTCTGCTAAGTATGAAAGGTTATATTTTTGGCATAGTGATGTATCGACCTCAAATCAATAACCTATCGACATTTACAGCTTTCTTATAGTTTGGCCCAGGACTGTCTCATTTTAATTGATGAGTACAGTCAAGGGCATAAATATATATACATTCCCAAAGTCTCAAAGATATGTGTACGCTCAGACAATAAAATCGTGTTCACATATTTTTAAGCCATTTGTCTGGATCGATATTTTTGCCTTCGACTGTACCTATAGTTTTCTTTGTTCTTACTTACTGACAGATTGTGTTTGCCAGACTATAGTTTAATACTAAAAACCGGTCAAGTGCGGATCGGACGCGCGCACCAAGGGGACCGTACTTTTTAGTATTTGTTGTTATAGCGGCAACAGAAATACATCATCTGTGAAAATTTCAACTGTCTAGCTATCACTGTTCATGAGATACAGCCTGGTGACAGACAGACGGACAGCGAAGTATTAGTAATAGGGTCCCGTTTTTACCCTTTTGAAGACATTAATGATCATTGATGAATGTTCCTTTTATTAATATTGTTGGTTTACCTATCTCACAAAACTCAACTTTTTATTTCAGATTTCCAAAGAACGAGGAATAGGGGATATTACTGCAATGTTCTGCCACCAGAGTGCAGCACTAGCTTTTTTAGTGCACCGTAGAGTAACTTATTCATACTGTACCTTTAACAGGTTTTTGACAAGTTTACTTAGTCTTTTAGCATTAGAAAAAACGGTAAACCATTTCCACGTGTCTTTTTATTGACAAGTTTTTTTATAAATGTAGCAATATTTTACTTATGAAAGCAAAAGTATATAAATGATCGTACATTATATTTCTTGTGACTTATTTTCAAAGTGTTTTTCGATAAAACGACACGTTAAGATCGCTCGCCTTCTTTCTAATGATAAAAAAACGAGAGGTATAGTTAGACGGTTCTGAGTGGTAGACTGCAAATGAGATAAAAGCTATATTAGGTACATGCATTAATCCTCATATCAGGCGGCTCTTTGATTCCAAGGATTGCATAATTTTTATACTTTTTAATGATTTTTAGAATATGAAAATTATAAAAAGTATAAAAGTTATGCAATCCTTGTATTCCACGCATTTCATTTCAACGAGCCGCCTGCTACAGGTTTCTTGAAGATGCCGCGTTTTTTCAGGTTCAACTTTCATTAGCCAGACTATTATCAATTTGCCAATTTCGTGATTATTCTTTTACACGGCACATAAACTTATGCATAATTTATCGATATAAAAAGTCGACACAGTTACATCCCTAGCAAATTATCAAACTTATGACACCGTACGTAAATGAGAAATAACAAGCATATATGGATATAAGGAAGTAAAGTACGGGTATACATATTTGCGAAGCATTTTTGCCCGACTTCTATGCTTTAGTCATTATTCTGAGATAAATTATTCCGAACGATTACGTAAGCTGTCAGTCTGGCTAATATCCGAATTCCGAACGCTCCCTTATAGTTCAATACAATTTTTTTTTTCATGACCATGGATACAAGTCCTTCAGTCTTCAGTCGATCCAAAGAGTATATAAATAACCAATATCTGTCAAATTTGCAAAGCAATGAGAATGCGTTGCAATAACCAAATAACTATCGAAGTCTTGGTTTAAGTTGAGATAAAATAACAATTGTTAGATAAAAAGTGTATTTTTAAAGAATTATGGTTTAATGACTGATAATTACTTCGATCGGGACAGACGGTCTTAATAAATTCATGAACTTATCGATGTTATTATCAATATCACGTTAGTGGTTCGCGAACTTGATTATTACTGTTTACGCAATGGAGTACGACAATGACGAGAATACTTGGCAGCGACCCTCCGCGCAGAAGGTGGACCGGTCGAAGTGCAATCAGATCCCAAAGCGGTCGACCACGGTGGCCGTGGTGGTACTGGGGCTGGCCGTGATGAGCTGCCTACTCGGCTACTGCGTGCTGAGCGAGACGCTGCCCTACGAGTCGAGGACTTTACGACTTGTCATTATTGTAAGAAATATTCATATTTTATTTGAAATGTTATCAGGTACCTAATCATCTCTGTCACTAGGGTTTTGATTAAAAATCTGGAAATATGTAGCAATTAAATATATATATGTATTCATATGTATAATTCAGTCGTTTATTTAATTATTAATAAAATTACATATACACGGTGTTTCAAGACCCACTGAAAACCTAAAAACAGTTTGTTCAGAATCAATAGGAGAATCGATTGCCCTATATTTTAATGGGGGTAATTTTTTTATTATTTTTACATGCTCAGTCTACAAGTTTGTAATGCAACAATATCAATAACTAGCATTTGACATGTTATTTGTCAATGAGCAACACCCTTAGCTGGCTATTGGTAAACCTTATCTTGTTGCAGTAAGGTATGCAAATGGTCAGTTAACAGTGTTTACGATGGTAACTAGCAATTGTTTGATGTCACTAAAATGATGAAGTATCTTGTGTAGAATAACTAGTCGAATAAAATTGTTAAGAAAAATAAACAACAAATATTTTTTTAAATATTTATCGGATTAAAGAATAAATACTCAAGATGCGTTTAAAATAAAAAAAATCTGTTGGGGTGTCTCAGGTTTTAAGTGGCTCAAGTAACACTGTATACACAATATTGTATAAAACTTGTATGCCTATTGAAATGTTGTTAAAAGTTATGTTTGATAAATGATGTTACTTTACAGTTTTTTCGCCATGGAGCTAGGACCCCAAATACAAGTTATAAGAGTGATCCTTTCAAATCATACCAATGGCCAGAAGGCTTGGGCGGTCTGACCAATGTAAGCATCACATATCCTCCTTAGGCCCAATACAAGGTCCTACCTATAGTACTTCTTCAGTTCAATGACATTTAAAGCATATTCAATTGGAACAGTCGAATTTGCAGTTTTGTTTAATTTTCAAACAACGCAAAATCAACTCTATTTTGGATTTTTTTTGTATGGCTGGACCTTAGGAGGCTATATTATGTAATGTACATTACAATCTTAATAAATCAGTTAATTGCAACATAACTTTAATAGTAGTGATTTTCTTGGCTAGAATACTAGGTAAATACTTTTTGCAGACTGGGAAACTTCAATTGTATGAGTTGGGAAAGAAGTACCGCAGTTATTATGCAAATTTTATTGATGAAGAATACTATGAAAAGGATGTGCAAGTGCGAAGCAGTGACAAGTCTCGGTGTCTGATGAGTGCTGCTACGTTCCTGGCCGGCCTGTACCCTCCAGCAGAGCGACAAATCTGGAACCCCGAGCTGCTGTGGCAACCTATCCCCATTCACTCCTTACCAAGACACTTAGATAATGTAAGGGATTCTAATTCAACCTTAATCAGTTTAATCACACTGTTATCTGTATTTTTAATGGTTGATGATTTATTTCTCTTTCAGATTGTTGCTAGTACTAAACCTTGCAAAGTTTGGAAAGATATGTATGAAGAATTACTTGAGAAATCTAATAAAGATGCAAAATACACTAAGCTTTTTGAATACTTGAGCAATCACACAGCCCAGGATATGCACAGTGTGTTGGAAGTTGATTTCCTGTATAGCACCTTCCTGTCACAGCAAGAGGCGGGGCTCAAGATTCCTGAGTGGACTAAAAATTATTTCCCAAATCAAATGAGGTCTGCATTCATGCATAGTCTGGCCCTGCTGTCCCATAACCACACTTTACAGAGATTCAAAGTAGGTAAGCAACCATAATCATTAATCACTAAGCTATATCTTAGTTTGTTTTCATTTTACATTGAGGTTACATTTTACCAAAGATAGATATAACTCCGTAATAGATAGACAGTCTAAGGAAAAAACGTGCCTCGAAAATCAAGAAAATTTGATTCTCGTTCAGAGGGCGCTACTAGTTTTGGCCTACAGTCGTATAGGTGGCGTTGACGGTTTCGTTTGTTATTTAACAATTTTAACGCATATCAGTGAAAGAACATGGGTCAAAATCATAAAAATAATTAATGCAAATAAAAAAAATCATTTATCTATATTTAAATACATTCTATCGTATTTTTATAAATCTTCATTTTTAGTTTTAATAATAAGTGAACTTACTGGGGTTACAAAATTTACTATGACCAAAGATAGATATAACTCCGTAATAGATGGATACAGTCTAAGGAAAAAACGTGCCTCGAAAATCACGAAAATTTGATTCTCGATCAGATGGCGCCACTAGTTTTGGCCTACACTCGTATAGAGGGCGTTGACTGTTTCGTTTGTTATGTATAATTTTAACGCATACCAGTGAAAGAACATGGGTCAAAATCATATAAAAATAATTAATGCAAATAAAAAAATCATTTATCCATATTTAAATACATTTTATCGTATTTTTATAAATATTTATTTTTAGTTTTAAAGTGTGTCGACAGATGGCAGTGAATTTACTGGGGTTACAAAATTTACTATGACAGTACCGCTCTACCTATAGTATAAGTTATAGGCTATGACAGTACCGCCATAGAGTAACTTATACTAGAGCGGTACTGTCATAGTAAATTTTGTAACCCCAGTAAATTCACTGCCATCTGTCGACACACTTTAAAACTAAAAATGAAGATTTATAAAAATACGATAAAATGTATTTAGATATGGATAAATGATTTTTTTTATTTGCATTAATTATTTTTATAATTTTGACCCATGTTCTTTCACTGGTATGCGGTAAAATTATAAATAACAAACGAAACAGTCAACGCCCTCTATACGAGAGTAGGCCAAAACTAGTGGCGCCATCTGATCGAGAATCAAATTTTCGTGATTTTCGAGGCACGTTTTTTCCTTAGACTGTATCCATCTATTACGGAGTTATATCTATCTTTGGTACCGCTCTAGTATAAGTTACTCTATGATTTTACATACAGTATGATATAACTTAATTACTGTTACATAGTATCTTGAATATGTAGTATTATAAATTACTTGGTTTTAACTCAATTGTATATTTAATGTGTGTGTAAAACAGCTGTAAAAACCTATGTAAAAAAACCGGCCAAGTGCGAATCGGACTCGCGCACCGAGCGTTCCGTACATTACATAATTTTTACAATGTATTTTTTATGTGAAACGTGAGTGAAAGGTAAATTGCGGTTACGATTTATGACGTATTAAAAAAAACTACTTACCCAAACCAATTTTCGGTGGAAGCTTGCATGGTGATGTACATCATATATTTTTTTCTACTCGTGGAGTATAATCTGTGTATTACAACTTCACATGCAACACTACAACCTTACTCTTTTCAACGTTGGATAGTCTATGGCACTTCCGACTCAAGCATAAGAATTTTATCGATACGGTTTAGTCAATTATAAAAATTTTGAAAATGGAACTTCATACATTTCGATTAAATATTTCTTGTTAAGGAGACTAGATTCAATGCAAATTAGCCTACTTAAACACGCTGCTGCGTCGCATCTGCTATTTTATGTTGTAGTAGAAACAATTGCTTCATAAGTCAGAAACGCGCATGTGACACCCTTCATATAGCAACATCCATACCCTACGAAAACCGCTTAGCGTTGCTTGTTAGTCTCCATAGGCTACGGTGGCCAAAATCGAGAAAAAAACTGTCTTAAAATTTAATTTTGCGCGGAGCAGGAACCAGGGCCTCATGAGTTACGAGGAGGTCTGGTGTCGTCGACCACCCCGCCGGGGCGCGTACGAGTATGAAGGTATCGCGGGCTGCGGCAGCTCGCGTATCTTAGCTGTATACTTTTGGTTTTGTTTTGGTTTGGTGGTATGATTCTACTAGTTGAAAGTATTATTTTTTGTCTCGTAGAAAAAGTATTGTATACAATAGTGATATAATCAAGCTTTTCAATCTCGTACCTTAGTTAAGCAACTCAGCAAGCTTCGTTGCTTAAACACGGTACTCGACTGAAAAGCTCTCTATTATATCACGATTGTATAAAATACTATTCATAGAAGGAGGAGGTTCTGTATTTGGTTGTGGCTATTTTTATTTTTTATGTATGTTCACCGATTACTCCGAGACCTGTGGTCCGATTTGAGTAATTCTGTTTTTGTTCGAAAGGAGCTACTTCCAAGTTGGTCCCGTATTAATCTGGTTCTGATCTGCTGATGGGATCCCTGAGGAATTGAGGGAACTCCTCAATTTTTAAAGGCACATGTATGGTGATTTGGGTGTTTTCATAAGCAACTTGAGCATTTTCTCTCGAAAACTACCAATTTGATGAAGTGGACCTGATGATGATGATTGTTTTGATGATAGTGATAATGATTTTTTTAATGTAGGATGTTCAGCGATTACTCCGGGACCCGTGGTCCGACTTGAACAATTATTTTTTTGCTTGAAAGGAACTACCTCCAAGGTGGTCCCACATTAATCTGGTGCTGTTCTGATGATGGAATCCATGAGGAATTGAGGGAACTCCTCAATTTTTAAAGGCACATGTATGGTGATTTGGGTGTTTTCATAAGCAACTTGAGCATTTTCTCTCGAAAACCACTGAAGTGGAGCTGATGATGATGATTGTTTTGATGATAATGATTTCAGCGATTACTCTGACACCCATGATCCGATTTGAGTAATTCTTTTTATGTTTGAAAGAAGTTACCTCCAAGGTGTTTTCGTAACATTTTTGATTTTGATCTGATGATGGAATCCGTGAGGAATTGAGGGAACTCCTCAATTTTTAAAGGCACGTGTATGGTGATTTCGGTGTTTTCTAAAGTAACTCAAGCATTTCCTCCCAAAAGCCACTAATTTGAAATAGTGCAACTGTAGCCTAACCACGAGTTTGACACTAAATATTCGCTAGCGTCTTCATAACTTACTTTGTACAGTAATATGCCAGTACGAGCGAGACGCATAAACAGTAAGTTACGCACACGATAGCGAATATATCAATGTCAAACTCGTGGTAAGGCTACTGATGATGAAGACCACGAACGAAATGTGGAACTTCCCTCGTATGTGTATGATTTTTGATGTAGGTAGTGTTGGAAACAACCAAAGAGACTGAGAGGTAAGGGGTAGGTGTGAGAGTGAGAGGTGAAGGTAGCGGGTATTAGTGTTTGGGGGGTTTGAGGTTGGGGGTTGTGGGGAGGCGAGTTGATGGGTCGGGGACTGAGGGATTGGGAGTTAAGGGATTGGGGGTTAGGGTTAGGAGTTAAGGGGTCTGGGGTTAGGGGTCGGGGAATGGCGGTTGAAGGGTTGGTGGTTTAGGGTCGAGGGGTTCAGTGATCAGGGGTTGATGTGCTGTGAGGTTGAGTGATCGGGGGGTTTGAGGGATTGGGTCAGTGGCGGGGCGGAGAATGGATTTAGTTACAGGAATGATTTCCCAGACGGTCTCGAGGAAAATTCTGATTATTTAATAAAGTTTGCGAAATTAGAGTTAAACATGATTATGTTTTTCATTCATGCGTCACGCTCTTAACAATGTCTTAAAACTTAAAATGGAAAAATAAAAACTTTAAAAAAAAGATAAACGGACTTCAAAAAGGATGAAATTAAATATTATCCTCTTTAGGGTTCTGTGTTTAAGTATATGCGTTACCAACTCATATGTTTAAAGTCGGTGCCAAGCCAAGTAGTAACAATACCAGTCAAAAATAATCAGCTTTATGTATATAAATCCCATTGAATTGAATTGAATTGAGCCTTTATTTCAGACAAGTGTTTTGTAAGTACATTTTGTTAGCATATATATATATATGTATATATATATATATCTAATTTCCATCTGTATGCCTTTTGTAGACAAAGGCCTCCCCTAACTCTTTCCATTTATCCCTATCTTCTGTTATTGTAGTCCAGCAACCTCCTGCTGCGCTCTTAATCTCATTATCCCATCTTCTTCTTGGCCTGCCATGCTTCCTCTTTTTGTCTCTAGTAAAGTTTCATTTCTTTTGCAGGACAAAGAGGTCGTGAGCGTCAGTGCTGGCTTCCCATAAGACCACACAATATCGGAGACTCGAATATATGTACGCGTAGTATACGGATAATGCAGACTCAAAATCCGCATTCAATTTTATCACGTTAAGCGCGTAGATAAACTTTTTTAGTTTTGTCTTCGCGCTTTGTACGTGGGCCTTCCAGTCCACTCCGGAATCAATGAATACTCCTAGCAATTTAAATTCTGTGACTTCCTCTATCTGGGTGCTATTTATGTATAGGTTTAGCTTTAAAGGTTTTTTCTGCTTGGGTTTGAATTGTATTATTTTCTATTTCTTTATATTTACTTCAAGGTTGTGGTGTTCTAGCCATGTTGTAACTGTGTTGAAGATAGAAATAAGTTGGGAGTTAGATTCTGTGCTGTTTGTAGCGCTGAATAAGAGGGAGACGTCGTCGGCAAACATTACACAAGTCACATTAGGATCTAGAATTTTTGGCAAATCATTTATATATGCCAGAAATAGGGTACATGCTAAAATACTTCCTTGTGGCAAAGAACAGGTGGTGCGGCGTCTCTGTGAGGCAATATCAGTCACTTCTCGGGTTTCGTGATCGTAGTGGTCTATGTGTACATATTTTTCACGATTTGATAGGTATGATTTGAACCAGCTGTGTGTCGTACCTCGTATTCCCATTTCATACAACTTTGAGAGGAGTATTTCGTGGGACACTTTATCGTATGCTTTGGTCATATCGAGATGTAATCCAATGCTGTATTTCTTGTCATCAATGTGCTCTAAAAGTTTTCTAATGTATTTAAATATTGCTAAAGTTGTGGAGTGGTGTTTTCTGAATCCGTGCTGATTTTTGTCGAATATTTTATATTTTTCGAGAAAGTTATACACACGATTGGACATTGCTTTTTCGAAAAATTTTGAAATAGCCGGTAGTAATGCGATGGGACGGTATTGATTCGGATTTGTTGCCTTACCACCTGGTTTTAAAATTGGTTTAATTTAGAGATTTTCAGCTGGTCTGGGAATGTGCCGTTTTCGAACGACTGGTTTATTAATTGTGTTAAGGGCGAGGCTAATTCATTTGCGCACAGTTTTATTAATGCCGGCGGTAATTCGTCTGTACCGAAGCTCTTTTTGTTCTTAAGTTGTTTAATTAGTTTCAGTGTTTCGCATTCGGTGATTGGACTTAGAAATATGGAGTTAGTGACAGGTGAGGGCAGGACGGCCGAGTAGCGGCGCGGCGGGCGCGTCTATGCAACCTGCGCGTGCGGCGTCAAGCGGCGATGACTCACCCACTGATGCAAAGTGCTCGTTGATAACATCGGCTACTAGTTGGGGCGATTCTAAAATTTTATCGTCAATTTGTAAAGACATGTTTTTGTATCGTCGTTCGTTGTTCCTTCGCGTAATGTTATTTATTATGCTCCACATGGTTTTTGTTTTGTTATTCGTTTTTTTTTATTTGGTTAGCGTAATTTATTTTACTAGATTTTCTTATACATCTTTTCAGCATTTTTTCATATTTTTTATAGAAATCGTGAATAATCTCGTTTCTCGTTGTGTTAACGAAGATTTTTAGCTGTCTTTTATGTTTGCATGATATTTTTAAGCCTTTAGTTAGCCAAGTTTTAGTGTTTGACGACGTGTATAGTCTGATTCTTTTTTTAGGTATATGTGAGTTTAAGATGTTCTGCAGTTTATCACTAAATGACTGATAATTTTGGTTGATGTTGATGCCATCTAATATTATAGTACCCCAATCGACGTCTGCTAATGCCTGCCTAAAAGAAGACATATTTTGTCACTAAATATCCTACTTTCCTTGTGCCAGGGTTTCTGAAAGGTCTGCAAGGTATGGCTTTGGATTATAAATGTAACGCTTTTGTGATCCGATATGCCATGGTCCTTTATTTCGAGAACATATTCTTTCTAAATTAATTTTTAACAAGCAGAAACGTCTGCGATCGATGCTATTATAGCTATAGCGGTTAGCAAAATGAAACTGCACTTGATGCAGAAAGCAAGCCGCATTGCTCAGTGATACTAGGGACCAATCTGAATTATTTCATCCGAGGAAACACAAATTTCATCCACTAGAATTCAAGATGGCGGACCTTTTCCAAAATGGCGGCTGCAAAATTTAAAAAAATTGTAGACTAAACGGGTGCACCGATTTTAGTGATTGATATATCAATCAATTCGTATTGACACCTGTAATCGGAAAAATATATACCATTTAAGAAATTAAAGATGGCGACCGAATAATAATAGAACCGAATAAGCTGAATAACCTATCTTTAAAATTTATATCTTTGACTTTATGTCATCTACTTGGCTTAGGCCCGTAGCTGGCATTAACTACCAGCTTATGCTGAGATATAAAAAACCCCTGAAAATAATAATAAAATACTTTATTGCACACTACAAAATAAAGGTTACAGAGAATACATTGGAATTTAACGGCGTAGGTTACAACAGGCGGTCTTATCGCTAAACAGCGATCCCTTCCAGACAACCTTCAGATAGCGAAACGGCGAACATAGTTAAGTGTACGGGTGGCGCAAAAAAAAAATGAAATTAGCAAAATTTGTGAAAACAATTAAGACAAATATAATAAAATACATAAACTACAACTATCCAATAAATCATACACTACATAAATTAATACATACATTTTATATATAACTTATACCTATATATATATATATATATATATATATATATATATATATATATACGGGTATGTCGAGGTAGCCATAACAGTGAGTTTCATAGAGAGCACGGAAGGATTAAGACTTAGATAAATAATGTTCCTTTAAACGATTTTTAAATATAGAGAGGGATTTAGCACGTCTAATATCGATGGGCAGAGCATTCCACAACCGAACTGCGCGAAAACTGAAAGAATTGTTGTAGACCTTTGAAGAAGAAGGAGGTGGGAAAAGTAGAAGATTTTGAGAGCACCTGACAGAGTTAAGATATTTAAAACGGACTTTGAGATAGCAGGGAGTGTTTGGGAGAAACAGTACGGAAAAAAGAAGATGAAGAATATGAGAGTCGCGGCGGAAACGGATAGGCAACCACTTGAGCTGCGTACGATAGCTCGAGACGTGGTCAAATTTACGTAATCCGAAAATAAACCTAATGCAAACATTTTGAAGCCGCTCGAGTTTATTCAGTTAAGAAAATTAAGAAAATTATGTTTTTTTTTTCTTCATTTTTTTCCTTCTACTGGAAATAACAACTAAATGTTCTATAGTATGGTCACATATTCTTTCATTTAAATGAAACCTGATAATATTAGCTACAAAATAAAATAAAAAACTTGACAATCCGTTGAGTAGTTTTTTAACTATACGCATTACAAAAAGCGCGTAACTCCCGTCCGAAACGGCCCCCTTGCGTCAAAACTGAAAACTTTGATGATATTTCTTTATATTTAAAGGTAAAAAAGAAAATACTACATATTTACTTTATTTATTGAGCTTATGTAGAGATAAAGATTGACAGCGATGTAGTCCATAGAACTCAGACAGGCTGGATGAAATGGCGAGAACTCACAGGCGTCCTATGCGATAGAAAAATACCTCTGAAGGTGAAGGGTCATGTATACAAGACAGCAGTAAGACCAGCGATGCTGTATGGATCCGAGTGCTGGGCTACAAATGTATAAGCGCATGTTACGCTGGTCAGCGGGTGTCACCATGATGGACAAAATAAGAAACGTGTATATCCGGGGTAGTTTCAAAGTAGCGCCAATAACAGAAAAGCTGACGGAAAAACGTCTGAGGTGGTACGGTCATGTACAGAGGCGTCCAGTAGACTACATGGTTAAGGTAGCGCTCGATATTCCAACGACGAAGCGAGGAAGTGGAAGACCACCTACCACCTGGCTGACGACGGTTCAGCGAGACCTGAAAGAGCTTAATATAGACGCCGACATTGCACTCAATCGTGCAGAATGGAGGAAAAGAACAGGGAAGGCCGACCCCAAGTAAATGGGAACAAGGCCTAGCAGGATGATGATATGTAGAGATAAAGGTACCTTATGGCGGTTGGCGCTTAAGCTATTATTAACGCCGCTCCAATACTATCGCGGTGCTATGCGACGTAAGCGCCAGCCTCCATAAGGTTCCTTTTTCCGTGGAACGTCACAAATAATAAGCGGCAATACGTTTATTTATAGCTCAATAAAGTAAATATGTATTATTTTCTTTTTTTACCTTTAAATATAAAGAAATATCATCAAAGTTGTCAGTTTTGACGCGAGGGGGCCGTTTCGGACGGGTGTTACGCGCTTTTTGTAATGCGTATAGTTAAAAAACTACTTAACGGATTGTCAAGTTTTTTATTTTATTTTGTAGCTAATATTATTAGGTTTCATTTAAATGAAAGAATATGTGACCATACCATAGAACATTTAGTTGTTATTTTCAGTAGAATGAAAAAAAGAGGAAAAAAAAACATAATTTTCTGAATATTCGGCCGCCATCTTTAATTTCTTAAATGGTATTTTTTTTCCGATTACAGGTGTCAATACGAATTGATTGATATATCAATCACTAAAATCGGTGCACCCGTTTTGTGTCTACAATTTTTTTAAATTTTGCAGCCGCCATTTTGGAAAAGGTCCGCCATCTTGAATTCTAGTGGATGAAATTTGTGTTTCCTCGGATGAAATCATTCAGATTGGTCCCTAGTATCACTGGGCAAAGCGGCTTGCTTTCTGCATCAAGTGCAGCTTTCGATGCAAATATCGCCGTAACCGCTAGTACTAACTTAAGCTTAGAATAAATAGAAGTGTAACACTCTTACGGTAGATGTCGCTAGGGTCCCCTAGACCCATATAGTGGGAAGATTTGCTGACTATAGATGAGGTCTTGGTGGCTCAGTTGGCAGAGCGCTGGAGTATCGATCCAGAGGCCGTGAGTTCAAGTCTCAACCAAGGCAGTAATTTTTCCACTTAAATTTATTCTAAGCTTAATAGCATCGATCGCAGACGTTTCTGGTTGTTAAAAATCAATTTAGAATGGGTAGCACATCGTAACTGGTGAATTTCCAATATGACTTGGAACTCCGGTGGCCGTTTAAGAAGTGTAACACTCTTACGGTAGATGTCGCTAGGGTCCCCTAGACCCATATAGTGGGAAGATTTGCTGACTATGGATGAGGTCTTGGTAGCTCAGTTGGCAGAGCGCTGGAGTATCGATCCAGAGGCCGTGAGTTCAAGTCTCACCCAAGGCAGTAATTTTTCCACTTTTAAACATATTCTTTCTGGTTTGTAAATATGAGATCGATACAGGAGTTGGAACCGTTAACTTGCCTAGTTGAGTTTTTAACGATTTGAACTAGATTGTGACATAACATAGTATTATTGAGTTTCCTGGAGGTGCCAGAGAGGTTTAACATATTAATATTAAAATAACCTACGATAACAATTCGTTTTTTTGCTCTTTGAGTTGTAATTTACATAGTAATTTGTTCAAGCTATCAAAGAAGTCTTCTATTTCGCGATCGGGTCGGTAGATATTCATCAGGTTCATATTTTCACTAGGTATTTCTACCCCAGACAGAATACTCGAAAACACATTCAATTGACAGTTCCGCAATGTCCCTTTTTTCCACGAAAGGTATGCCTTTTTGTAGCAGAATAGCCACACCGCCTCCTTGATGTTGTTTACGGTAGAATGCCGCTGCGAACTCGTAGCCGTCAATTTTTACTAGGTTCATCTGATTTTCGGATATCCATGTTTCTGAGATGCATAGTGCTGGGAGTTTGTTTTTTAACAAAAATGTTTCGAACGTTGGGATTTTATTTTTGAGGCTTTGTACATTCTGCACGAAGATTTTAAAATCATTCACGAAAGGGCTGGTTCGAACATGCATCTTTTTGGTTTATAATCTAGATTGAGCTAGTGCATGTTTGTGTTTGTGATGCATCCTGTGTTTTTGTTGTTGGGGTGGTAGGGCGTTGCGTCTTGTCATGTAGGATCGAAAGATCTAAGCTTGTGGATGGTTGCTGTGAGGGTTGTAATTTTTGTGGCGTATTTACTGGTAGGACGTATTATTTTCCGTCTATAAAAAGTTTATTGTTTTCTTATCGCCGCATGTTTTCCTTCTTGGCGCGCTCTCACTAATGTCTCTCTAAGTAGTTTCCTTTCTTCCAGGGCCTTTCCATCTAGGAAATGTGACACTGCGAGACCTGTGTTTTTGAAACAGTGCGCGTTTTGGAGTATGTAATTTGCCATCCTTTTATTTGGAATTCTATACGAAGCGGGCGACGGTATCCATTACGACCTATTCGTGAGGCCCCTTCGATAAATCCGTTAATGCTTATATTTAGGATGTCGTAGAATATGTTGTCTAATCTTTGACATAACTCAGGTTCCTTTTCCGGGTGGTATTCATCCAAACCGTATAAAATTATGGTTTTTTGGTAGTATTGGTTGTCACTATTGCTACGATAAGTGTTTTCCCGGTTTATGGTTTTCATTTGATTTTTTAACTCATCTAACTCGGTCTGTAATCTCTGATTTGCTTGTCGTAAATGTCCTATTTTTGAGTTTATGTCGATTTCTTTTTTTAAAGCTTCCTGTTGTGTTGATATTGTGGTAATTTTCTGCGTAATGTCCTGTCTTAGTTCGGATATAATGTTATGTGTTTCGCTATGTACTATATTTTTGATCTCATCTAGTAGGGCTGCGTTGTTTCTTTGTAGCTTTGTATCTAAGAGTTGACTTATTTGGTCCAGTGAGAGTGGCTTGTTAATGTTTACAAGTTGGGTCATGGTGCTGTTTGCAGTGTTCTGGGTGATGTTACAATTTGTCGTGTTAGGTGAGTTTTCGTCCAAATTTAGTAGCTCGTCTACTGACATAGTTGTGTCGTTTAAATGCGACGGTATGTGACTGCGTTTTCCCACTGGTGTGCCATCCCTAATTACCCTGCGCGTAATCAATTGGCAGGATGGACATAGCCAAGAACGCATTAATTCTTGTCCATGTTCTCTATACTCCGCTGAGGTAATATTACCACACGTATAATGGTGAAAACCCTTGCAGGCCGAACATACTATTAGTTCCAGGCGGGAGTTTATTTGTAGTTTGCAAGTTAAACAAATCATTTTGTGATGTTTTTTGAGATGTTAATTACAAAATATATTGGTGATAAACCGGCTGACAACTTCGCTTCAATCTTTTAGTTTTATTGAAATTATAGCTTGACTCACTGTATTTATGGTCCAAATTTGTTCGCACTCCGTGTTCAGTTATTGTACGATGTTGTTATCTCCAAGACGCCAGGCCGTGGGGTAAAGGGCGCAAGCGCCGTGCAATCCGCGTCGGTTACGACGTTTGTTTCAAAAACTCTGCACTGTGCGAAGTAACTGTCATTTTTACATTGATATCACTTTAAAATTAGTCTTTTGTCATTACATTCAACACTGTTCACTAGTATTTGACTTGCCCGAAGATATTAGCGCGAAATATTTCGAAAAACTACAGCTTAAATACTTGAAATCAATATTTATTTACGGAGCTAATTGTAACGATGTTTGCTCGTAGACAGCTACCCTCAACCTTTATTACTTTAGACCACTTTTCTCTACCTCTAATTGTGTGACCTGCCCATTTAAACTTCTCAATTGTTGTAGTAATATCTTTTGTTTTAGTACATTTCTTTATATCTATATTTCTAACTTTATCAGATAGTCGCTTTCCCATCATACTTCTCTCCATAGCGTATTGATAAATTTCTAGCTTTTTGTAGTGGGATTTGTTTAGTGCCCAGGTTTGGCAACCATAAGTTAGAACAGGAAGTATACAGGTATCGAACAATTTCTTTTTTATGGTCATACTCATTTCCTTATTTTTCATTAAATCATTTATTCATTTGCAAGAATGTAGTACACAAAACAAGTTTATACAATATAAAGATGTCCAATACATTCTGCTTAACAAAGCATGCAAAGCATGCTTAGACTAAACTTAGCTAAATGACAAATATTTTTAAGTGCCTAAGGAGATAATATTATTACACATATGTCAATTATCAGAATTCCAGAAAGACTAGTATTGTAAAATAAAGTAACATTATATAATTCAATTAGTAGAATGTCAAATTTAGAATCACATATAATAATAATTCATTCAATAATTAATTTGCATTATAATCAAAATCGAAATATTCATTAAGGCTGTAGAAACAATTTAGTTGAAGCCATTTTGACACTTTTTTCTTAAAGATATTGAGGCAGTCTTCTTTGAATTCTGATGGCAGTTTGTTATAAATTTTGATGCACTTATAATAAACATGTTTTTGGCTACATACTAGGCGGTAAAATGGTGCTGCAAGTTTAAATTTATATCTGTTGAGACGATTTGAGACCTGAGATTGTAATTTAAATAGTTGGGTATTTTGTTTAACGAAGATACATACTTCCTTAATGTATATGCAAGCTAAGGGCAGAATGCGTAATGTTTTAAAGTGGTGCCTACAGCTTTATCTGTGTCCACTGCCACAAATGGCACGGATGCATTATTTTTTGAGCTTTAAAAGCATCATAGACTTCGGTCGAGTTTCCCCAGATTATTAATCCATAGGTAAGGCTCGAGTAGACGTAGCCATAATATGCGGTGATAGCTGCTTTACGTGAAACAATCTGTTTTAAGCGCTTTAATACATAAACGAACCGGTGTAGCTTGTCACAGACGTATTTTACCTGTGATTTATAAGTTAACACGTTTTCTAGCCGTATTCCGTGAAACGTTGTGATATCGACTTCTTCTATCTTTTCTTGCATAAATTCAGTGTTGAGTGGAGCATAATTAGACTTCTGCGTTTTAAATTGAACAATTTTGGTCTTCGTTAAGTTTATCTTTAGATTATTTTTAGACAGCCATTGGTGCAATTTCGTCAGAGTAGAGTTAATCTTATCCTCAAATGATTCACTTGGGTTGGCTCTAATTATTACCGACGTATCATCAGCGAACAATATGTATTTGTCAGATGAGATACTGGGCAAGTCGTTAATGTAAAGCAGAAAGAGAAGCGGACCTAGAACGCTTCCCTGTGGGACCCCATTAACGTTTTGCCGGTAGGACGATCCAAAAGTCTTTAAGGTTGGAACTTTTTCATTATCGGTCATACTTGGAATTTCTACACATTGACTTCTATTACTAAGATAACTTAATATCCAGTCATGGGCCTTACCCCTAATTCCGTAGCGCTCCAATTTATTAAGAAGTATTTTATGATTAACTAGATCGAATGCCTTCGACATATCATGAAATAAGGTACCTGTTGGTGTTCTGTTATCGATACATTCGGTGACATATTTTATAAGATGAAAGCACGCTAAAGATGTCGAGCATAAGAGTCATAACTTCTTTTAGGTTCCAATATTGCTTCCACCCGTTTCCAATGCGTCTGTCTAGTTCTTTCGTAGTCAAGTCGTGTAGGGATATAATTTGACCTAGGTATAAGTATTCGTTTACATATTCGATCCTGTTGTTGTTGTTTACGTAAATGGGTTCTTATTTTCCATTGGTCATGACTTTGGTCTTCAGAGTGTTCATGCACAACCCTACTTTTTGGCTTTCTGTATCTAAATCACATATCATTTCGTTCAGTCTGTCTTTGGATGGTGAGATTATTATGAGATCATCCGCAAATCTTAAATGCGAGAGGTTTTCGCCATTGATTGATAATCCGCATTCATCCCAATTTAATTTACGGAATACCTCTTCTAAGACAGCCGTAAAGAGTTTTGGTGACACTGGATCGCCTTGACGGACTCCTCTTCCTATTTTAATTTCTTCACCCTCTCTGTCCAACTTAATTTTGGCCTTACTGTTTTCATAGACGTTTTTTAGGATTCTGGTGTACTTGATTTCAACTTCTTGGTTTATTAGGGCTTGCCAGATTTTGTCATGTTCAAGTGAGGCTTTGCTATAATCCACAAAACAGCAGTAAAGGGTGATATTGAATTCCTTTGCTTTTTCAAAGAGTTGTTTAACTACATATATATGATCAAGGGTTGAATATGCGCTCCTAAATCCTGCTTGTTCCCTTGGTTGACTTTCATCTAGGATCTTTGTCATTCTATCAAGGATAAGTTGTTAATGTTGTTTTTGTCACCTTTTTTGTGTAATACAGTGGAAACTGGATAAGTGGAATCGCAAGGGACCGGCTGTTTAGTTGCGCTTATCCAGGTTTTCCATTTATCCAGTTTTCCACTTAACCAGGTTTAAATAAAACGTTTTTTCTGACTTACAGAGGCTCTCGCTAACAGAGGTTGTGGATGCTAGTAATGTCGCTTATAGAGGTCACGTATATGGTCAAATAAAAGAACAAGACTTAAATAATCATCTTTTATTAAATATGTATGTAGATATGTATTAACAAAAAAAAGGTATGTAATCCCGACTTTAAAAAAGCAATACTGTAAATAATCTACAGTACTCGTATACAAAAATAATATCTGTTCTTTGTTATGAAGTAACTTATATTAAAACAAAATCACTCTTAATATTTATTTATGTAAGAGAAACCATTATAGTTAAATAAATCAATGTACCGATTGTACTTTAATGGAAAAAATCCGCACCACTGCTAAAAGAAACAAACTGAACGATGTTTGATCTCATACAAAATACGTAGTTAAAACACGAACCATGATGTTAACGAAACAAACTTCCCTCCTTGTGACGGTTTATTAAAAATACAAATTTTATAACGCCGAGCTATTCCACTCATAGAGGTTTCGGAGACGGCTGCTTCCAGTTACAGAGGTAAAAATAAGAAATTTTCGAAAAAATGGATTCCGCTTATAGAGGTCCCAAAATACCACTTATAGAGGTAATTCGTAGCCAAGGGACTGGAACCGAGAACTTGGGTCCACTTAAAGAGGTTTTCCACTAACCCAGGTTCCACTTATCCAGTTTCCACTGTAGTATGATTGTCGAAGTAGTCCATTGATTAGGCTACGCGCGCACTGCGGATTTCTACCGTGCGTTTTTTTCCCCCAAAATCTGTGAAGTATGCAACCTCCTTGAAGTGCGCGCATTGCGGAAAATAATCTGTATGCGGATTAAAATCTGTGGTTTGCTGCAGATTGGTTGCGGTGCGGCGCCGCACGAATTTTTTGCATCCTATGGACTATTGAATACATCCGCGCACTGCGGAAAAAAATCCGTGCGGACACCGGCCGGCAGCCATCCAGTGACGCATTTGTTCTCGCGACATGGTGCTGTGCGGTCATGTCGTCGCCTAGCGCGTCTCCGAACGCGGCGCAAGCGGCGATCGCAACTTTAAATATTGAACAAGTAATACCTATACCTACCTTTATCACCTACCTCTATCACTCAAACTTAAACTCATGGACATTTGCATACTTCCAGACCTCACCTACGGTGCTCAGACTTAGTCTTTGACGGAAGCTCAGAAGTCCAAACTCGGGGTTTGTCAGAGAGGTATGGAACGCAGCATATTAGGTGTGAAACTCGGGGATCGCATCCGGAATACCACGCTGCGCTCTAAAACCCAAATAATAGATGTAGCTCGGAAAGCGGACAAGTTAAAGTGGGACTGAGCTGGTCATGTCTGCCGCATGCCGAATGACATGTGGGCCAAAAGAACCACAGAGTGGGGGGTGCCCCATGAGTTAAACCGGGGATCCGGCAGACCTCGTCGGCGATGGCGGGATAACTTGGACTCCTTTTTGAGCGACTGGCCAGATGTAGCTCAAAACCGGGAGGAGTGGAAGAAGAGGGGGAGGCCTTTGCCCAGCAGTGGGACACAATCGGCTCGTAATATTAATAATTAATGAGGTTCAGAATAAACCGCCGATTTCGGACAAAAGTTGCCGTGAATACGCAGATAGAATAATAAATACAAGAATGTGGGAGGAAATATAATTATAATAATCCTTTAATTGGCCGCAATGCCACGAGGGGATGTACCCAATACCGTTTAGGTACTTTTTTTTTTGCGCGACAGTAAATATAGACAGATCTGCATTTTGGTATGATAGTCCATTTTCAACGTCCGTTCTTGACTTGAGTTGGGACTAGAATGGCAAAACGTGCGGATATTTCACCGCTGTGCGCGTACTGGACACACGGTTTTTTTTCCTTTGCGTATTTAAAAACACACCGCAACTCGCCGCACCGTAGTGTAGTGCGCGCGTAGCCTAATATGTCCGTGAGAGGTGGTACAAGGTTATCTATGTTGACAGTCAAAAATTCGTTGCTAATACCATCCGCTCCGGGGGCCTTATCTCTTCTTTGTGTTTTTATTGCTTTTTCCACTTCTGCAGGTAATATGTCTGGCACCACGCTTAATCCTGTTATGTCTGTCGGATGGCTGTTATCCTTCTTTGTGTATAAATCTCTGAAAAAAGTTGTCGCTGTAGCAATAATTTCTGGACGACTGGTTTTGCATTTTCCTTTTTTATCCGAGATATTGGGTATCCAGTCTACTTTTTCCAATAACTGTTTTTTCACTTTTCCCATCCCATTACAACTGTACAAATATTATAAACGTGAAAGTAATTCTGTCTGCCTCTTTGTTACCTTTTCATGGCTAAACAACTGAACCGCTTTAGCTGAAATTTGGCATGAAGGTTCCTTGAATTGTTTTATATTTTGAAATGTAGTCCTCTGGATAAGCGAAAATCGAAATAACTCAGTCCCAATCCCACACTTGCGTGCTATGACTGTTCAAGAATTAGTAAGAAATGCTTTTTAAAAAAATACGACGACAAATAAACGCCTTAGATTTACACTAATGTGCCGACAAGCATGGTACGAACTGCGCCAAGAAGGTCCACCGGTGTGTTCTGTTCTGAGGTGTGTTCTTAAATACCTACAGAAAGTTCATTTATTGTCGTCGTGTAACGCTGCGTCTTACACAGGCGAACGCGAAGCGATGCGACGCGGCGCGGCCGGCCCAATGCGTTCGCGTTCGCAACGAGATCGCCCACGTAGGACACTTCTATAGGTATCAAAGGATTAATTAAGGCGCTGTGCCGCGCCGCATAGCGTTCGCGTGTTGTTCGTCTACGTAGTACGCTGCGTTAGGCAATCCATCGTACATACTTATATAGCCGCAGCCTTATCGAATTGCACCGAAATCACTATGAATATATGTTTCATAATTTAAAAAAAAAACGACTGATGGGGGATGCCGTTGAGAGGTTACTTATTGTTGATGGTGCACTCCAGACAATGAAATTAAAAAGACAGCACCGTTTGCCTAACTAAAAGGAGGTAAAACCACCCACTTTTCTAGTAGCATTTCGTTTCTGTAAGGGTCACCGTTCTAACCTTTTTTTTTTTTTTTTTAGGAGGGAAAAATGCATTTCGCATACCACCCGGGTGCGGGGGGTGACCCGAGTGGTTATGTGGGACTCCCGTCTAGGCTAATGAGGCCCACGGTGTACCCACTAAAAAACCCCCATATGCCGCCTCGCCGCCCTATTTGGTGGGGTTACAGGAACTCTTGCATACTCATCCGCGACCTCACCGGCGGCAGCCGCCCACGAGCGCGGCTCCTTCGCGAATGCCCAAAAGCCCTTCACGCTAGGCGCGCCAGATGGTAGGATGCGCCTTCCTCCTCGGCTTCCATTCTGTATTGTAGCGGACCCCCCCGAGCCCGCCACAAGGAAGCCACGGGCGCCAGAAACCCCGGCGCCCGGCGACAGATCAGGTCTATGGTTCTGCCGCAAAACCACAACTCGGCTGCAGAGGACAGGGAAAACGGCACATCGTAATACCGACACTCCTCTTCCTCTGCAGCCCCACCAACGCCGCTACAGCGGAAAGGCCCCGCCAAGTTCGCAGGGGATAGGGCGAGTGGCGCATCGAAATACCATCACTCCTCTTCCCCTGCGATCCCACCTCGGCCGCCGAGGATAGGGAGAACGGCTTACCGCAATACCGACACTCCTCTTCCTCGACGGTCCATCTTCGGCGCATCACAAGCGGCCTCAAACAGGCCGGCCCTGGTTGCCTCTTCGCTTCACCGTGGGTGACCAAGCCACGGTTACTAAGCCCCTCCACCACGACAAGGTGAGCAACCCGCGGGGGGTCGCAGTTCTAACCTTTTTTTTTTTTTTGATGACCCAGGGGGAATCCTTTATGGATCCCACTGGCCCGGGAGAGGCCTATTGGGTATGTCCGACTCCCACGGACTAAACCCCCTGGGGTGTTCCGCCGCGCGCTTTGTTGACGGGGTTTCGGGAACTAGATTGTAGACCTCCGATACCCCGTCGGCGTTGCTCTTGCGAGCCCATTCTTTGCGGCTGCTCTAGCAGCTTACTTCGTTGAAGGCCCCTCGGAACACTCGAGGGCCTTCCAGCTCGAACCTGTTCATGCGGGTGATGGAACTCCCGACCCATCGCCCGCTGGGTCCCGTTAAGGCGGCATCAACCTTGATGCGAAGGCTCTTCGCCGCCTACCTGGTCTCTTTCGGCGCTGAGGGAGCGAGTTCGCGTCGTCCTCGCGCGATCGCTCTGCGGCTTCCTTTTGCGTTAGAACAGTGACGCTAAAGGAAGCCACTGCCGCCCATGCCTCCTCACCGCTGATCATACGGCGTATTAGCGCCGGCAGTGAGAGGTCTCCTCCCACAGCCGCGGACAGCGCAGCGCGAGGCTCTGCCCATGCAGGGCACACCTCGCAAGTGTGCTGAGCCGTGTCTACAGCTCCTCCATCACAGTGGTGGCACGCTGTCGTCGGCTCTCTTTCCACCCTCTCACACAGGTACCAGCCGAAGCAGCCGTGCCCCGTTAGGAGCTGTGTGAGGTGGAAGGAGGGTGCACCGTGCTTGCGTTCGACCCATTCTTTCAGAACGGGCCGAACAGCGGCCACCAGGTCCCGGCTAGCTCCCGGGATCTCCAGACGCTCCGACCATTTTTGATATAGCACTTCTCGTGCTTCTTCCCGCCACTTGCGAACTTCTTGAGGGGCGGGCCAGTTTTCCTCCCTCCTTGCTGCTAGCACCCGCCAATAGACCGCGGACTGAACCTTGGCTTCAAGGTCCCAAGGCGGGCTCCCGGCTAGCAGGCCGGCTGCTGCGTGCGAGTTATCGCGATACGCTCTGGCCACCCTGAGAGCTATGGCCCGCTGCGGCCGACGCAATAGGGCCGCACTTCGAGTTCGCCCATATTGGTGCCCCGTAAAACACCATTGAGAGCACCACGCTCATATAGAGCCGCCTGGAGGCTCCTCCTGGTCCGCCCAGATTTGGGAGGATCCGCCCAAGCGCTCCGGCTGCAGAAAGCAATTTCGGAGCCAAACGCTTGAAATGTTCCTCGAACTTCCATCTACTGTCGAGAACGAGTCCTAGGTACTTCATCGTCGACCCGACGGCGATGGAAATTCCTCCCACGGTAATTTGGGCTCCCACCGGTGGTTTGTTCCGAGGCCCGTGGAAGACCAGAACCTCAGATTTGTGCAGTGCGACCTCCAGACCTAGCGCCCGAATCCTGTGCACCACGTGTGCAACCCCTGCTGTGGCTATATAGGCGGCCTCCCTGTAGGTCCTGCCGCAGGCCAAGACGAGGGTGTCATCAGCGTAGCAGGTAATGCTGACCCCCCGTAGAGTGGCCCCGCGTAGGACCCAATCATAACCTATGTTCCACAGGAGCGGGCCCAGCACCGAGCCCTGTGGAACACCGCACGCCATCTCCCGCCTCCCCCAGCCATCCTTAGTTGGGAATACCACAACGCGCCCGGCAAAGTAATCGGCCACTGTTTTTTGCAGATAATAGGGCACGTTGTGATATTTGAGTGCCGCTTTTATTGTCTCCCAGGGTAGGGTGTTAAATGCGTTGGAAATGTCCAGTGACACAGACATCACAACACCACCCTGAGAGACCTCCTCCTCGGCAAAATCCCTTACGCGGGCAATCGCGTCCAGTGTCGAGCGCTGCGGGCGGAAGCCATATTGGCAGTCGCTCAGACCCGGCTGCATGCTCCTGACGAGACGAGTTGCAATTATGCGCTCAAAAAGTTTGCTCATCTCGTCGAGCAGCACTATGGGGCGGTAGGCCGACGGCTGATCAGGTGGGCGCCCGCGCCCGTCCTTCCGAAGGAGCACCAGCTTGCCCATTTTCCACCTATCAGGGAACCGCCTCTGAGTCAGGCACGCGGTGAAAAGGTCTCTGACTCTTTCCTCCATCTCGCTGAGTGCGACTGCCAAGGCACGCCCAGGTATGCCGTCTGGCCTGGGGGCTGTCTTTTTGGAGCGGAGTTTCAAGACAGCAGCGCTCATTTCGACCTCTGTGACTGGTAGAACATCCCTTATCACGTCTGGTAGTCCTGTGGTGGATGCCATGGCCGGCGGTACAAATTCGCCCCTTTCTGGAAACAGAGCACCGACGACTCGCTCCAGGAGATCTGGCTGGAGACTGCTAGTTAGTGGGGGCGCCCAGGGTCGGAACTTTTGTCTTACGGCCCGATACGGCCTGCCCCATGGATCCCTGTTGAGCGTTTCCAACCATTCTTCCCAAGCAGCCTCTTTGGCCTGCGCGATAGCAGTCTGCAGTGTTTTACGAGCGGCCCTATACCCTTCGTAAAGAGCATCTTCCTCTCCTTGGATTCGGATGCGCCTTCTTCTGCTTCGCGTGTACCGACGGCGCGCAGCCACGCAAGCGTTCCGAAGTTGGTGGAGTTCCGGTCGCCACCAATACACTCGTCGCATCGGCGAGAAAGGTTTAGCCCTCGGCATCGCTGCGTCGCACACGCGGATCATTGCAGCGCCGAGTCGTTCGGCCTCATGCTCAACTCTTACTTCCGCTGGACTAATACTGTGCCCCCAAGACTCGACTATGGCCGCTTCTTTTGCAAGCTGTCTGTCCAGCTTCGTTACCTTCCACCTTGGGCTGTCCCCTGCAGCGGGTTGGTTTCCCATTATGGCAGCAGGAAGCGTTACAACATCGAAACGAATATATCGGTGGTCCGAACCCGTCTCTGCATTAACCACCACCCTCCAGTTTTGAGCACGGCGTGTCGCAGTTCTAACCTAACCTTTTTTTTTTTTATATATATAGAGGGGGAATGCGTTACGCATACCACCCAGGCGCAGGGACGGGCCTGGGATGGTTATGTGGGACTCCCATACAGGCTAATGGGGCTAATGGGGCTAAACCCCCTCTGTTGCCGCCTCACTGCTATACGGCGAGGTCCCAGGAACGCCGAAGTACTCTTCCGCAACCTCGCCAGCGGCCGTCCGGACTCGGACCCGGCTCTTGGGGAAATTACCCCTTCACCTCAATGGGCGCCTTGTTTGCGCCCGCCCACGCAGGGACCTTTGTGTAGGCGACAGACGTCCCCGAGCCTGCCGCCCACAGGGACCCTTATGGGGGTAACCGGCGGTCGTATGCCAACCGCCGCCGCCCCACGCGCTTGCGGCGCATTGGCTGAGAGGTCGGATCTTCCTCCCTGCCGCGTTCCGCTGCCTCCTTCTGCACCATCACGTCCTCACAGAAAGAGGCCACCGCCTTCCATAGACTCTCCCCACCAAGCATGGCTTTCACCACCGCTGGCAAGGAGAGGTCTCTTCCCACTGCGGCCACGAGTGCGGCCCGCTGCTCCGCCCACGCTGGGCATCCAGCCAGCGTGTCTAGCGCTGTGTCTTCAGCGTCGCCGCAGTGGTGGCACTGCGTCGTTGGTTCCCGTCCCGCCCTCCTACACAGGTATCTCCCGAAACAACCGTGTCCCGAGAGGACCTGGGTAAGGTGGAAGGAGAGGAACCCCCCCTTTCTTTTGACCCATCGCTCCAGAACGGGTCGGATGGCTTCGACAGTCCAGTGGCCGGCACTTGGCGCCTCCAACCTTTCATTCCACTTGTGGAGGAGCACTCGACGGGAGTCAAGTCTCCACCGTCTGACCTCCTCCAGAGGTGGTTGGATCCCCTCGGCCTGCGCCTCAGTGACACGCCAATAAACATCAGCGAGCACTGCTGCGTCGAGGTCCCAAGGCGGAGTCCCCGCCAACACGCACGCTGCCTTGTAGGAGACGGAGCGGTATGCCCTCACCATCCTGACCGCCATGACACGCTGTGGCCTTCGCAATTGGGCCTGATTTTCGGCGGTCAGGGAGAAGGCCCAAATGGGCGCCCCATATAGGGCCATGGACCGCACTACACCCGCGTACAGTTTTCTGCAGCCCACATTCGGCCCACCGACGTTGGGTAGAAGCCGGCTAAGTGCCGACGCCGGTCCAATTAGTTTGGGAGCAAGGCCCTCAAAGTGTTTCTTGAACGTCCAACGGCTGTCAAGGACTATGCCTAGGTACCGCATTGTCGACTTAACACCAATGGACGTTCCCCCCCACCATTAAGCTGGAACCTGCCGGAGGGGCTTTCCGAGGCCCATGAAAACACAAGGCCTCTGATTTATTTAGAGCAACTTCCAGCCCCAGCCTCCTAATCCGAGCCACGACCGACGCTACTCCCGCTGTGGCCAGAAGTGACGCCTCCCGGAAGTTGATGCCTCGAGCCGTTACCAGGGTATCGTCGGCGTAACAGGTCACGCTCACCCCCGGCAAGTTGGCCCCCCTCAGCGCCCAGTCGTACCCGATGTTCCACAGGAGTGGTCCTAGGACAGACCCCTGTGGAACGCCGCACGACAGCCCCTTCTCCTCCCAAGCACCGCGCGCAGGGTACCTAATGGTTCTATCGGTGAGGTAATCCTCCACCGTCTTCCGCAGGTACTCAGGCACGGAATGGCGCCTCAATGCCGCCTTGATACAAGCCCAGGGCAGGGTGTTGAATGCGTTGGCGATATCTAGAGACACCGCCGAAACCACCTGGCCCCGGGACACTGCTTCATCCGCTAGAGCCTTCACCCTCGCAATTGCGTCGATTGTGGACCTGCCCCGACGGAAACCGAACTGATGGACACTGAGGTTCGGTCCCAGCCCCTCGAGGTGCCGGACGAGACGAGCAGCCACCACGCGCTCCAACAGCTTACTGGCCTCGTCCAGCAACACTATCGGCCTGTAAGCCGAGGGCGAGTCCGGCGGTCGCCCCTCCTTCCTTAGAAGGACAAGTTTTCCTGACTTCCACACACGAGGAAACCGCCCCTGCGTCAAGCAGCCGCTGAAGAGTACCCTCAAGCGCGACTCTAGTGGACCCAAGGCCAGAACCCAGGCCCGGCCGGGGACTCCATCGGGGCCGGGGGCAGTGTTTTTGACTCGTAGCCGTAGCACCGCTGCCCGCAGTTCACCTTCTGTTACTTCTGGCGCCTCACCCACGTCTGCTACCATCCCCCTGGGAGGTAACATGGGCGGAGGTGTGTGTTCGTCCCTCGTCGGGAACAGGGCACCGACCACCTGCTCGCGGAGCTGTGGCTGGAGACTGCGTTAGCGGGGGTGTCCAGGGGCGAAGCTTGCGCCTCACCATTTATACGGCCTCCCCCACGGATCGTTATTTAGAGTCTCCAGCATCTCCTCCTCAGCTAAATCCTTCGCCCTAGCGATCGCCCCCTGTAGCAGCTTGACGGCCGCCGAGTATGCAGCATATAGCCGCTCCTCCTCTGGTACGTCTCTAATCCGTCGCCTCCTACAGTGAGTGTACTGGCGTCTTGCAGCAACGCACGACTGGCGCAGATGCGCAAGTTCCGCGGACCACCAGTACACTCCACGCCTTGGGGGAATCGGGCCGGCCCGTGGCATGGCCGCGTCACACACCTCGACCATAGTACTCCTCATTCTTTCCGCCTCCGCGTCGACATCAACAGGGCCTTCAATATCACCCAACACCCAAGCCTTTACCAATGCTGCCTCCATAAATATGTCCCGGTCCAGGAGCTTGAGCGCCCAGCGTGGGCCATCCCCTCGCAAGGGCCGGTTCAGGCAGTTCGGGTCGGCCGGAAGAGTTGAGACCTCGAACCGAATATATCGGTGGTCCGATAATGTCTCCACATTCTCCAGCACCTCCCAACCTCGAACACAGCGCGCCAGGGCCGCATTTGCGAAAGTGACGTCGACGATTGAGCCACCCTGTTGCCGCACGCACGTGTTTACCGACCCTCGGTTGATAACAACCAGCCCAGTCGACACCGCCCACTCCTCCAGCTCCGCTCCGCGGGCGGTCGTTGCCGGAGATCCCCACGCCCTGGACTTAGCGTTGAGGTCCCCGGCAACGAGCACCTTGCCAGGTCGTCTTCTGCCGATCAGCGTCCCGATCTCATCCAGGAACGGTTCAAATTCGGCCAGGGTCCGGTTCGGCGAAAAATACGCCCCGATCAACATCGTGTCGCCAATCCAAGCCGCGACGTAACCGTGGCCCCTTTCTACCCTTTGGAGCGGCGGAGAACCGGCGGACGGATTGACGACTATAGCCGCTAGACCGTCCAAGTCTCCGGCCCAATTGTCTCCAGGTGGGACAGAATAAGGCTCGGCAACAATCCCAACTCCGATTTGCCATTCCGCCAGGCTTTGGGCCAGCAGGTCCTGGGCTCTGGCGCTATGGTTTATATTCCCCTGTAGGAATCGGATGGCCATTACTGATCTAAGACCATTCCCTCTACCTCCTCTTTGCGGGCCACAGGTGTTGTTGTGGCCGCTTGGGAAAGCTGCGAGGAGACTCGGGGGCCATCGCCAGCCTTCTTCCCCTTCCTCGGGTGTGATGCCGTGCACGCCTTGGAGCCGAGGACGTGACTTGCCGGCTTGCCCGCCGCATCACACACGGCACAGTGGGGCGCCGCCGAGCACTGCGCCGCCTTGTGGTCGGGCTTTCCGCAACGGTAGCACAGTCCGCCACGGTCCACCTGCGCTTGACACTGCGCTTTCACATGCCCGCTCTCCAGGCACCGGAAACAGCGCATTACTCTCGGCTCCAGTAGTTTGACCTGTGCCGAGGACCATCCCACAAGGAAACGACCGCCATCGGCCACCTTTTTTGCCGCTGCGACCGGGCAGCGCACCCACATGGTACCGAGACCACTGTAGTCTAGGCGAATTTCCCCTGTCTTCACCTGATTTGCTGTACATTCGCCAGTTCGAACGACGGCGGCGACTACCTCCTCTGGGGTTACAGAGTCGTCTAGGTTTGACAGGCGCAGCTCCGCGCACTTAGTCGGCCTAGAGACCTTGACGCCATCCCCCAATTTCTCCGCCAGCTCCTGCGCCAATTTGTCAGCCTTCTCGCCACTGGTCACTCCCGGTACCTCCAGAACCCGTGCACCAGTGGCTGCTCGTCGGAAATGCAGAGCCGAGATGCCAAGGTCTGCGAGATTGACTTTAGCTTTAGCCTCAGCCAGCACTTTGGCATAGGTCGCCCCGCTTGCCTCCGCTTCCGGTTGCAGCGTTAGCACCACTGCTGCTGACCGTGGTGGGCGGAGATTGCGACCACCTAATTTAGGGCGAGTTTTCGCCTTCGTCTGAGGCTGCACGTGCGACTGCGCAGCGGCCTTCTTTTTGGCCCCCTTTCTGACCACCTTAGTCCATGGCTGGTCCAAGGAAGCGGGTGCAGGAGGTTGTGCCTGGGGCTCTAGGGGCCGATGTTCCAGCAGGCTGCGAGCTCTCCTTCTTTGCCTTCTTCTTATTTGTTAGCTTCCCTCCTTTGGGGCCCTCTGGTGCTGGAGGGGGGTTTGTAGGGGGTGCCTTCTTCGCCTTGCCAGGTGCTACTGCTGGAGTCTTGTTTTTATTCTTGCTGGCACTGGCGGGCACTGCCTCGTTTTCTCTCGATTTCTTTTTATCGGCCGCCAGTTGGGGACGTATGTTTTTGGCGGGGAGTAACCTCCCTTCGACTTCTAGTGCATCAAAGCGGGCATTCATCATGGCAACGATGGTTGCCCTCTCTGGTGATGGCTCCGCAACCTTCTCAGGAGGTACAGTCGGCTGCGTCTGCATCGGAGAGGGTACTCTCTCCGACTCACGCTGCCGTAGGTCCGTCTTAAGTTGGCCTAACTCCGCCCGCAGCTCGGCTATCTCCGCTTGCTGTCGCTCGTTACACCTTTGAAGGCGTTTCACCTCGTCTGAGGACAGCAAGCGCGCTGCCAGCACCTCTATTGCATCTACGATGGAATCCCCTGCCTCCTTGAGTTTCTTTTGGTAGGTTCCTTTGAGGTTGCGGGAGCTCTTTGCCACGGCCTTTATTATTGCAACAGCCTCGGACGATTGTTGCACGAGAGCAGACGAAAGCTCCGTCTCGTTCGATGGATTTAACGGCCGCGACCGGATGGTCATTTTACTGACCTCCTCTTCGGCCTTAAATTTTACTGACTCGCGCAGCTCGGCATTAAGCTTCGCCTGTGCTGCCGCCCTGCTCATAAAATCCGCCTTCGTTTGCGGCCTCGCACCCGATGGCGACGCAGCGCCGTTCTGCATCTCTGTCTCTTCGCTCCCACTGTTGGACTTGCCGTCCTCGAGCTTTCGGCGCTTGCTACTCGAGTTCCAGAGGCGGCCCAACGTCGGTGATCGTGCCCGTGAGCTAGACTTGGAGTCAGATAGCCGAGTCAAACTCCCGACTGGTTGTATGGACTGGTTAGGCTCTGTGACAGGCGCTGGTACATTTACTATGTCTAGGCGCTCCAACGACACCCAACACTCTCGCACTGGCATCGCAGCAAGCTCCACTACGTGCACCTCCTCCTCCGCCGGGCCCTCGGAATCCTCGATTTCGGCGTCCGATTCTCGAGGGGAGAAGAATTCTCCCCCATCGGGCAAATCACGGCTGTCCACCCTTGTGGGGGAGAAGAACTCCTCCCTCCCAGGTGAGAGGGTGACCTCCGCGGCGCGGGGGGCAGCGTTCCTCCCGCTGAATACCCTCGTTGGGTTGCGCATGGATGTGGGAGTGCGTACAAATTCCCTCAACGGCAGATCTGCTGTCCCAGCCTCGGCTTCACGGGCGGCGTAACTCACAGACCGCCCTGATGCATCTCGGATCGGGCGTAACTCTGGGGGCCCGGGCCTTGGAGAAGGCTCCTTGTCCTCAGAGTCACTCCCTCCACGCAGCCGTAGCGTAAAATCGGTGTCCCTTATTTATTTGACAAAGTCGTCGGTTATCCGTCGCGAGTGGTTTGCCCCCCCCAGAATACGTTGGGCGGCATGGCACCACAGCGCGGGCACTTGCCCGTTCTGTGGTGACATCGAGGATTGGAACCTCCTGGGGTAGTATACATTCGATATTGCCACTCATGTTTTTTTTTTTGCTATTTTAGGGAGGTATGCCCCTCCTGCGACGTTAGTGACTGGGCTCCTCCCAGCCATGCATCCTATCGGCACGCCAGCCACACCTTAGGATTAGGGATTTTTTATAGTGGTTAAATCCACGTGACCTTCCTCTCAGTGAGGCAGGTCCCCGGTCCGCTCAGTGCGGGTTACGGGTTGCCCGACGGTGGCCGTAACCACAACGTCGCACCAGGCGGTCTGCGCCAGCCCACGGCAGCTCGTTTTGGAGCACCGACTCCGTCCCGGGAGGACCTGGCGTCTCGCACTGTGCCCTCTGCTGGTTTCAGAGGGACACGCGGAGCCGCACCTCGGGCCCCTCTCCTCAGGCCTGTCCGGTTTGGGAGGCCCTGTCCGGCATAGCCCTGAGGATCATTGGAGCACACAAACACGGCATTAAAGCCAGCGCAGGAGAAAACTCGACTGCCATTGCCGACTGTGACTGGTAGTTTGCAGAGGGAGAATAGCAAACGCGCAACTGAGCGGCTATCCTCCCCCTCCCAGGGTGCACCACAAGGAGGTCTACCAGCCCAGCACCCCAGTTCTAACCTAACCTAACCCAATATTCTAATAGCATTTCGTTTCTGTAAGGGTCACAGTTCTAACCTTTTTTTTTTTTTTGATGACCCAGGGGGAATCCTTTATGGATCCCACTGGCCCGGGAGAAGCCTAGTGGGTATGTCCGACTCCCACGGACTAAACCCCCTGGGGTGTTCCGCCGCGTGCTTTGTAGACGGGGTTTCGGGAACTCGGTTGTAGACCTCCGGTACCCCGTCGGCGTTGTTCTAGCGAACCCATTCTTTACGGCCGCTCTAGCAGCTTACTTCGTTGAAGGCTCCTTGGAACACTCGAGGGCCTTCCAGCTCGAACCTGTTCATGCGGGTGATGGAACTCCCGACCCATCACCCGCTGGGTCCCGTTAAGGCGGCATTATCCTTGATGCGAAGGCTCTTCGCCGCCTACCTGGTCTCCTTCGGCGCTGAGGGAGCGAGTTCGCGTCGTCCTCGCGCGATCGCTCTGCCGCTTCCTTTTGCGTTAGAACAGTGACGCTAAAGGAAGCCACTGCCGCCCATGCCTCCTCACTGCTGATCATACGGCGTATTAGCGCCGGCAGTGAGAGGTCTCCTCCCACAGCCGCGGACAGCGCAGCGCGAGGCTCTGCCCATGCAGGGCATACCTCGCGCGTGTGCTGAGCCGTGTCCACGGCTCCTCCATCACAGTGGTGGCACTCTGTCGTCGGCTCTCTTCCCACCCTCTCACACAGGTACCAGCCGAAGCAGCCGTGCCCCGTTAGGAGCTGTGTGAGGTGGAAGGAGGGTGCACCGTGCTTGCGTTCGACCCATTCTTTCAGAACGGGTCGAACAGCGGCCACCAGGTCCCGGCTAGCTCCCGGGATCTCCAGACGCTCCGACCATTTTTCATATAGCACTTCTCGTGCTTCTTCCCGCCACTTGCGAACTTCTTGAGGGGCGGGCCAGTTTTCCTCCCTCCTTGCTGCCAGCACCCGCCAATAGACCGCGGACTGAACCTTGGCTTCAAGGTCCCAAGGCGGGCTTCCGGCTAGCAGGCCGGCTGCTGCGTGCGAGTTATCGCGATACGCTCTGGCCACCCTGAGAGCTATGGCCCGCTGCGGCCGGCGCAATAGGGCCGCACTTCGAGTTCCCAGGGTGCCCGCCCATATTGGTGCCCCGTAAAGCGCCATTGAGCGCACCACGCTCATATAGAGCCGCCTGGAGGCTCCTCCTGGTCCGCCCAGATTTGGGAGGATCCGCCCAAGCGCTCCGGCTGCAGAAAGCAATTTCGGAGCCAAACGCCTGAAATGTTCCTCGAACTTCCATCTGCTGTCGAGAACGAGTCCTAGGTACTTCATCGTCGACCCGACGGCGATGGAAATTCCTCCCACGGTAATTTGGGCTCCCCCTGGTGGTTTGTTCCGAGGCCCGTGGAAGACCAGAACCTCGGATTTGTGCAGTGCGACCTCCAGACCTAGCGCCCGAATCCTGTGCACCACGTGTGCAACCCCTGCTGTGGCTATATAGGCGGCCTCCCTGTAGGTCCTGCCGCAGGCCGAGACGAGGGTGTCATCAGCGTAGCAGGTAATGCTGACCCCCCGTAGAGTGGTCCCGCGTAGGACCCAGTCGTAACCGATGTTCCACAGGAGCGGGCCCAGCACCGAGCCCTGTGGAACACCGCACGCCATCTCCCGCCTCCCCCAGCCATCCTTAGTTGGGGATACCACAACGCGCCCGGCAAAGTAATCCGCCACTGTTTTTTGCAGATAATAGGGCACGTTGTGATATTTGAGTGCCGCTTTTATTGTCTCCCAGGGTAGGGTGTTCACAGTTCTAACCTAACCTAACCCACTTTTCTGATAACAGTTCGGTTCTGTGAGGATCGCAGTTCAAAAAAGTTCCACTTCATCAAATGTCACTTTTTTATGTAAATGCTGGATTTGTTGATGAAAATAGAAAAATCACTATATGTATGCCTTTCACATTTGAGGATTTCCCTCGATTCGTCATGGATCCCATCATCAGAACTCGAGCTTGACAAAAATGCGTCTTGAAAACCTAACTTGCTTAACAAACATAACGAAGAGGACAAATCGCCAAACGTGAACTATGCGTCATTGAAGAGTTCCGTTCTGATCATTATCAGCAATTCCACTTCATCAAATGTCACTTTTTTAATGTAATTTTTTTTTTATGTTTTACAAATCGTTTATTTACCAGATATTTTACAAATTGACATTACAGGTTGAACTTAACAAAAAAAAATTAGATTTTACAATTAAGCTAATATCCATCGGCCCCAAACTAGGCGCAGCCTGTATCTCGGGAACCGGGTAAATACAATTTACTGAGAAATTTTAACAATACTGAGTATGATGGCCGTTGTTTGAACGAGAGATATCAAATATAAAATATAAATTAATTGAACTACAAAAAAGTGCATGCAGGAAAATATATGCAAACAAAAAAAAATACAATCAAAATAAAGCATTCAGGAGAGACATGCGTAAGTGGATTTTTTTTAGGCGTGGTGTGTGTGTGTGTGTGTGTGTGTGTGTGTGTGTGTGTGTGTGTGTGTGTGTGTGTGTGTGTGTGTGTGTGTGTGTGTGTGTGTGTGTGTGTGTGTGTGTGTGTATACGCTACCTAAGTATGAATAATTTCTTCTGTCTGATTGTAAGACTGAGAAAGAAGCCATTTCTTAGTTTTCGATTTTAAGATAGAACAAGAGAAGTCATCAAAGTTACATAATTTAGAAACCCTATTGTAGACTGTAGGGTGTAGGAAGAATGGAAAGCGTTTGGCGAAAGCAGTATTAACTAGAGGACAACAGACAGTCAGGTGATTTAGACGTTTTTGTCGTCGTCTTACGTTGTCTACTGAAGCTACAGCAGTTCGATGAGATTCAGTAACAGCTTTTACTACGAAAAGTTGACGAACTCTGAGAACTGATGTTTCTCCGTACAACTCGTCGGTGGGATAACGGAAAGGTTTCCTCAGCATTACCTTCAGTACAGCTCGCTGCGCCCGTTCAACTTCTATTATTGCAGTTTTGGCAGCGCCACCCCAGGCCGCAATACAGTACTGAATAATAGATTGGCAGAGTGCAAAATATACTAACTTTAAAATATCTCGGGATGCCCCCACCCCTTATAAGCTTCATAACGTAAATGACTTTTCTAACCCTGCTAGACAGTGTTTTAATGTGTTGTCTAAAGGACAGCTTTTGGTCAATCATCACTCCGAGATACTTGACCGTCTCAGCACGTTCAATGGAGTCGCATAAACCGTGACTGGAAGAGAATGCCAAAGTGTTACAAGAGAGAGGTGCTGATGAAAGCGTTTTATAAAAAGTTAAAAATTTAGTTTTTTTGGTATTCAAGGTGAGTAAATTATTATCCAACCAGTCCGCTACACGTGACATACCAATTTCTACCATAGAGGTTACCTCAGCCCACGAACGTCCACTGAAGAGGGCCACAGTGTCATCAGCGTAACATATAAACTCTGTGTTCTGCAGCTGGATTGAGAGAATGTTATTCATATAAATAAGAAAGAGCGTTGGCCCAAGGATGCTTCCCTGTGGGACACCGAAATTGATGGGCAACTCGCTACTTATTGTATCGCTGACTCTGATATGCTGTCTGCGATTTGTGAAGTAGCTTTTGAACCATCCCAACGCCGAACCTCTTATGCCAATGTGTTCAAGTTTTTTAAGAAGAATCGGCGCTGAGACGGTATCGAAGGCTTTAGCCAGATCAAGAAAGACCCCAATACAGTGTCTTCCCTGATCGAGCTGCTTTGCAATTAGGTCCGACAATAGTGTGACGACATTTTCGGTAGACCTACCCCGTCTAAACCCAAATTGTCTGTTACATTTACATAGAAGGTTAAAAGTAAGGGCAAATCGCCTAGCATGGTACGGGCATAAGGGCAAAAGGTGGATGGACTGTGTGAAAGATGATATGAAACTAACGCAAGTGAATGATGAGATGACGGGTGACAGAGATGTATGGAAGAAAAAGACATGCTGCGCCGACCCCAAGTGAATGGGACAAGGGCAAGCGAATGATGATGATAGAAGGTTATATTTTTCCAAGAAATTTGTAAGGCGTTGGTTGACCACTTTTTCCAACAATTTAGAAAAAATGCAGAGGAGGGATATCGGACGGTAGTGGTCGGGATTATTTTTCTGGCCAGATTTGAAAATAGGGGATACCGCGGACCTCTTCCAAGCCTCAGGGAATGAGCCTGAGCGTAAACTTAAATTGAAAATATGTGCAAGGAGAGAACAAACGAATTCACTGATACCTTTTATCAGGGCAGGCATATATCCATCTGGCCCAGGCGCACTCTCATTTTTTAAGTCTTTTATGAGACAACTTACTTCATGAGGATCAGTTGGGGTAAGAAAAAAGGATTGAGCGGGGATTTTACTTTGTGTACAAGATGACGCGAGATTTTGCTGAGTAGTATTGAGCCTCTTCAAGATCTGATCAGCTAAATTTTCACCTATCGATGCAAAATGACTATTACACAAATTCAGAGATTCCTGACTTGTTGTAGAAATTTTTGTAAGTTCACTGGCATCAGAGTTGCGTTTTGGATATTCACAAATTTTCTTAATAAACTTCCAAAGTTTTTTTGGGTTATTGCTATTGCGGGTAAGCTCTCTGTTGTCATATTCATTTTTGATATTACGCAGCAGTTGGCCGTAAAAGTTCCTGTAACGAATATATTTAGCTTTAAGAATTTAGTTGTCGGGATTCCGTCTTACCTGTAAGTGAAGGCTATCGCGATGTCTTATACATCTTATTAAACCCGCCGTCATCCACGGCTTTAAGTTGAACCGGCTACGGCTAAGTTTGACCACATTGGTGTGTTTTACCACTGCGCTGGAAATACAATTACAAATGAAAATGCTTAATTTGTTAATGAAAATACTAAAATCACTATATGTATGCCTTTAACATTTGAGGAGTACCCTCGATTCCTCATGGATTCCATCATCAGAACTGCGTTTTGACAAAAACGGGACCAATCTGTATGTATATACTTACAATCAAAAAAAGAATTTTCAAAATCGGTCCAGAAATGACGGAGTTATGGAGTATGGAGTAACAATCATTTAAAAAAAAAACCGAATTGAGAAATCTTGAAGTCGGTTTAAAATTTGGCTTGGCACCGACTTCAAACATATCAGTTGGTAACTCATATACTTAAACACGGAACCCTAAAAAGGACAATATTTTATTTCATCCTTTTTGAAGTCGGTATATCTTTTTTTATAAAAGTTTTTATATCACTCTTATTTTAGAAGTTACAGGGGGGGGGGGGCACACATTCAACCACTTTGGAAGTGTCTCTCGTGTAAACTATTCAGTTTAGAAAAAAATGATATTAGAAACCTCAGTATCATTTTTGAAGATCTATCCACGTATGGGTTTGATGAAAAAAATTTTTTTGCGTTTCAGTTCCAAGTATGGGGAACCCCAAAAATTTTTTGTTTTTTTTTTTCTATTTTTGTGTGAAAATCTTAATGCGGTTCACAGAATACATCTACTTACCAAGTTTCATCAGTATAGTTCTTATAGTTTCAGAGAAAAGTGGCTGTGACATACGGACGGACGGAAAGACAGACAGACATGACGAATCTATAAGGGTTCCGTTTTTTGCCATTTGGCTACGGAATCCTAAATAGTGTCTGGGGTTGTGATTTAAACGGTCCACTTTACATTATATTTTCCTTGAAGGTCCGCTGTTGAGTGAGATGCGGGAGAACCTAGAAAATTGTGTGAGCTACAACGGCGAGGGCCCCGCGCCGCGTTCGCTGCTGGTGTACTCGGGGCACGACGTGAATGTGGTGGCGCTGTGGCGCGCACTCAACTACCCCGAGGACCTCGAGCCAGAGTACGGCGCCAGCCTCGTCTTCGAGCTGCATGAGGAACTCGAGCAAGGCTTCTTCATCAAGGTCAATAATCTATTCACTTCCACTAATGTTAATTAATATAATGCTCTATATGTGGTTTTCCATCAGAGAAGGGTCCTTATGCTTCATCTGCAATAAGGACATTGTTTATCACAATTTCTTTGGAATTTCAGATGGAAACATCCTTATTGGAAGCATAAGCATAAGGACCCTTCTATAATGGAAAGCCACATACCACTACACTGAGAACCATAAAGGGTTGCATTTCGTGGCCGTAAAAAGTAAATTTAATTACTTTTTTTCCCTATTAATGGCTTTACTCCTCGCTAAGTTTAGCAAGCTGGATTCTGCCAATGTCGTGGTGTAGACTTTTGACTTGTGAGACGAGAATGTTCGGTTAAATTTTGATCTTGTGGAATAGGCTGGTGGATAGGCTGGGAACCTACAACCAAAAATAGATATAACTCTGTAATAGATGGATACAGTCTAAGGAAAAAACGTGCCTCGAAAATTAAGAAAATTTGATCTCGGACAAATGGCGCCACTACCTTTGGCCTACTCTCGTATAGATGGCGTTGACGGTTTTGTTTGTTATTTAACAATTTTGACGCATATCAGTGAAAGAACATGGGTCAAAATAATATAAAAATAATGCAAATAATGCAAATAAAAAAATCATTTATCAATATATAAATACATTTTTTGAGATTTTTATTTTAGTTTTAATCGTTAGTCGATAGATGGCAGTGAATTTACTGTGGCTTCAAAATTTACTATGACAGTACCGCTCTATCCTATTATATCCTCTTTGCTACAACAAACAAATATTATGGACATCACAGACAAACACATGACATGCCATAATTTAATTACTTAATTATTGACATTCGATTTATGTGACTCCCATGGATTTGATGGATTTAATTTAATTTATATTAATATTATTGAAGTACATAGATACACACTTACAATGATATGTAAGTAAAACGTGCATGGATAGCACTCAAACCATTGTGGTAATGATATCTTTTTTAACTTATCCTGAAGCCAAATAAAGCAAAAAAATATTATGCGACTGGGTCGAATTCGCCAACCCTGTTCAGAATGATCTACACACTTTATGGATTACTAATGAAATCCATAATTCCATTTGCGCTAATCTCATTTGCCATAATTTTGATATTCCATAAACGTTCAATATTTATAATATAATATGGAAAGATAAGTCGGGCCCTGGAGGGAAACTACCTTAAATCCTTAAGCTGGCTCATTTTACTTAAAGGAGACATTCCTTTATTTTTAAAAAAGAAACAAAACTGCATTTAAAGATTTTCTAAAGCTCGCTTGCTTCGCCCGGGACTCGAACCAAATAAAATTAAAAAAACAAACACTCCCTATTTTATTATACCAAAGATAGATATAACTCCGTAATCATAATCATAATATATTTATTGTGACTATAGGTAAAAAAATGGTGTTACATATCATGGGTACTAAAGCATAGCCTACCATCTTAATGGCATACAATATTTGTTACTTAACTTACGTAATAGATGGATACAGTCTAAGGAAAAAACGTGCCTCGAAAATGTCGAAAATTTGATTCTCGATTAGATGTCGCTACTACCTTTGTCCTACTCTCGTATAGAGGGCGTTGACGGTTTCGTTTGTTATTTAACAATTTTAACGCATATCAGTGAAAGAACATGGGTCAAAATAATAAAAATAATTAATGCAAATAAAAAAAATCATTTATCCATATTTAAATACATTTTATCGTATTTTTATAAATCTTCATTTTAGTTTGAAAGTTTGTCGATAGATGGCAGTGAATTTACTGTGGTTACAAAATTTACTATGACAGTACCGCTCTATAATATTATATCCTCTTTGATTATACTAATCGATAGTATTATTATTCAGAATCAAATTTCACTAACAAATATTTGGTCTTAAAAATAAAAATGATCGTTAAATCTAACATTAACTTTATTTTACTATCAATTTGTTACACTTAAATTATTTAACTGATAAATTGTTCGAAATGAGCCCCCTCGTTCTGGCTACACAAAATTAGTTGCCGCTGAAATTCATTTCTTGTAGCCTTCAGCAGTGTTGTGGTGTATGCCCCTAATAACATTTTCTACCGCAACCCTTAGCTCTTGTTTAGAGGTATTACTACCATTAAACGATTTTCTAATTGAATATTTCAACAAGGTACTTAGCGATAAATTAGCAAGCGTGTACTTCATACGAAGTCTGAATGTTGGACAGATAAGAGAACTGTTACGTGTCTTTTACTTGTTGAAAGTGAACAGTAACCAAATGTTTGTTAAGAAGAAGAAGAAGAAGAAGAAAGACATTTATTCCATAAAGCACACATACACAGGACAATACAATGAAAGAAAAAAATGTTTAAAAAAGGGAATATAAAAATAATAGCAAAAACAAAAACAAAAATAAAATTATTTACACATTAAAAACATAAAAATTACACACGGGTCCAGCAATGTGTGCAGTGGGGATGTGTGTTAGGTAAATTTTATCCTGAATAATAATACTATCGATTAGTATAATAAAATAAGGAGTGTTTGTTTTTTTAATTTTATTTGGTTCGAGTCCCGGGCGAGGCAAGCGAGTTTTAGAAAATCTTTGAATGCAGTTTTGTTTCTTTTTAAAAATAAAGGAATGTCTCCTTTAAGTAAAATGAGCCAGCTTAAGGATTTAAGGTAGTTTCCCTCCAGGGCCCGACTTATCTTTCCACACTGTATAATTAATAGTTATAATATAACATTTGCCATAATGTTGATATACCCTAATTTTATCTGCCCTAAGTTCAATTCAATTCAATTATTTATTTATAAAATAATAATTTTACACGTCACATTTTCAAATTTACAATTATAATTTATATTCCATATGAAACAATAATTAGTATTAATAATAGTAGGTATTTATAGCTAAGTATATCACATGCGTACGAGTATTTGCGATGAGTTTGAGTCCGAGTATGAATGTCACATGAATGTATTTAGTAACTCGACTGTACTTTTTTATAAACTTTTCTTATAATTTTACTTGCTTAAGAAATCTTGCAACGAATAGTACGCAGCAGAGATTAGGTAGGAGTTCAGTTTAGATACAAACAGGTTATTGTTTCTCGCAGTCTTAATCTCGTCGGAGACCTGATTGTAGATTTTAGGACCGATGTAGTTGAGACACTTTTTAGGGTTCCGTACCCAAAGGGTAAAAACGGGACCCTATTACTAAGACTCCGCTGTCCGTCTGTCTGTCACCAGGCTGTATCTCATGAACCGTGATAGCTAGACAGTTGAAATTTTCACAGATGATGTATTTCTGTTGCCGCTATAACAACAAATACTAAAAACAAAATAATATAAATATTTAAATTGGGCTCCCATACAACAAACGTGATTTTTTTGCTGTTTTTTTCTGTAATGGTACGGAACCCTTCGTGCGCGAGACCGACTCGCACTTGGCCGGTTTTTTCGCCTTTGCCAGCCGCGTTCTAGGAGCGCGGAGCTCCTGGCCGCGCCTGAAGTGATACTTGGGTTCATCAGCGTTTGACGTTTTTCGAGCGTTTCAGCGAGCGCCACGTGACACGACTATCGTGCGAGCCGAGCGGCATCCCACTGCCATATACCTTCCCGGGCGGTGCGCCGGCCAAATATACCTAAACTGCGCAGTGACACCCCTAAAAAGTGTCTCAACTACATCGGTCCTAAAATCTACAATCAGGTCTCCGACGAGATAAGGACTGCGAGAAACAATAATCTGATGACTGTTCTAAGTTACATCTCACCAACTTAGCTACCTTCAGGATGTAAAGGGAAGGTAAGGTTAGGATTTTGTACCTTATGAACAGCTCTTTTGCTGGATGGTCCCATTTGACGCCGGCTACTACACGGATTAGTTAGTTAGTTAGTTATGCTGGGCATTTTCCGCAAATCGACATCCAATGCGCCTATTTTGCGTGAAACGAGGTAGCGCTACTCTAACCACCCCAGCTCCTCCACGAAGCCTAGCAAAGTCTTCAGGTTGCTAGTTGCCTCTTTTAGTGTGCATGGATTACCTAGGTATTTGCTCCTATACACTTCTACCTGTTTAACTGTAAAAACCCATATTCTCCTAGACTGCTAGGAGAATATGTTTTGTTGTTTCTTCTTCTTCCATGCACGCTCTGCACATGGGGCTATCAGTTTTATCCATATTATGTAGGTGTTTGTTTAGTGTGTTATGTCCTGTTATTAATCCTACTATTTTACGTAGTTGGCTTCTTGGTGTTTTCAGTAATATTTTGGTAAGCTTGTGGTTCAGTTCCGGTAGAATTTCTTTGGTTTGCCTGCATGTCTTCAATTCACTCCAGTACTTATTGTGCAGTTGTCTGTGATGTTGTTCTAGCTGGTTCTGTATGTAGGATATTGGTAGAGGCATAATTGGCTCGGGTCCATATGCCGGTGTTTCTGAACCTTTCCTGGCCAGTTCATCCGCTGCATCGTTTCCTCTTGATCCACTATGCCCCTTTATCCATTGTACTCTTACTTTGTTGCCTTCTTTGCTCACTTCAGTGAGGCTCCGATGGCATTCAAGTATAAGCTCTGAGGTAAGTTTGTCGCTGCATAGCGCTTGTAGTACCGATTTACTGTCTGACAGTATTAGTATGGTTTCGTGTTTCACTTGTCGTCTTGTAATAGGATTGCAAGCTTCTATTATTCCTACACATTCAGCTTGGAATACCGTATTGTGTTCACCAAGGGGTTTTGTGATGTGTATGTTCAGGTCCTCTGAGAAGACACCACATCCTGTCCCTTCGTTTGTTATTGAGCCATAATAATAAGGATATGGCGTAATCTTTCCAGAAGATCATGGTTTTTGGTATTTTGTCGATAGGCGCTTCCAGCATGGGCATTTTTGAGATCGTATTTTCATAGATCTTCTTGTGCGATGAGCTGAAAGATGTCCATAGGTTTAGATTATTCAAACGAAGAGCTGTGGCAGCCGCTTCTTTCTGTATATACATGTGTAGTGGCAGAAGTCCTAGCATTATTTCTAGAGCTGCAGTCGGAGTAGTTCTCATGCAGCCCGTTGCAGCCACACATGCTAGTCTTTGTGTTTTATTTAGTTTGTCTATTACTGTGGTTAGCTGGGTGCGGGGCCACCATACAACCGCGCCGTAGCTGATCCGCTGCATTATTACCATTTTGTACAGCCATAGTATAATGTGAGGGGCAAGTCCCCATCTTTTGCCTACCATCCTCCGGCATTGCCAAAAGGCTACTGTTGCTTTGTTCAGTTTATTGTCCAGGTGTTTGTTCCAGTTCAGTTTATCGTCCAGGATTATGCCTAGGTACTTTACATCCTTTGAAAGTGTCAGTTTTGTGCCAAAAAGTGTTGGCATTTCGTATGTACCCAGTTTTCGTTTATGGGTGAAGAGAATTGTGTCGGTCTTTTTCGGGTTTACCGATAGGTCATTCTCCTTGCACCATTTCTCTACTATCTTCAGTGCTGTCTGTGTGAGATCGCACAGTGTGTTTATTACTAGGCCGCTGATTAGTATTACTAAGTCATCTGCGTACCCTATGGTCATAAAATGTTTGTTGTTTAGTTTTGTTATCAAATCGTTTACAACCAGGTTCCAAAGCAATGGTGAGAGTACTCCTCCCTGGGGGCATCCTCTCATGACCAGTGCCTGGTGATTTTGATTTTCTGTTAGTCTTATTATTCTCTGTCTTAGCATATTGGTCGCACTTAAATGTAGTTGTTCGTTTAATACGTTGTATTAGTTTAATTTTAAGCAAAGGAGAAGGAAATCAAAAAGTAATAGTTTTGGCTGTCCGGTTATGTAGTGTTCGCATGAGCCCAATTCGGACTGTGGCAACCCCGCTAGTATGGATGGTATAGATTATATATTATAGTCTCCATGCCCGCTAGTCTATCTGTGATATCTGTCATTCAAGATGTCTAAAGCGGCCGGACATTTCTTGGGAAGATTTTAATTAATTTAAGCCGAGATCGGCTAAGCAAGTTGAAATCGGGCATGATCGCCCTTTCGACCCCGGCTTAAAATGCCGTAATTAAAACGTCGTATTTGTATGGCGGTCTATCGCGTGGCCCGGTGTCGAAATAAGGCATTATGCATGCCCACGCAGGCCTTTTGTCCACCAGCAGGGCGCCCACCGCATGCGTCTAGCTGGATACTCCGGTAATCACGATACCCAGCAAGCTGACGCTGACCGCTTCGTATCTCCACGTCAAGGCTCTGTGACGTGGCGGTTGTGGTAAATTGCCCTACGTATCTATTTAACGTTAAAATTTAGTTCCGCAGTTCGCCGTTTCTACCAAATTACTTAAAAGAGTTCGCTAAACCCCTATTTGTTCCCGGAAGCTATAGTTTAAATAATAAGTACTTACCGTAGAGTCCTGTGCAACAGAAGCTAGCCGGTTATTCATTTGTTTAGCCATAAGTAAAGGTAAAATTTAAGTATAAATGTAATTAGTGGTAGAATATTATTAAAAGAGTGTCCGGGTTCCGGCAATTTCTGGTTACCTATTCTGTAGTCAATAAAGCTTTGTTACTCTCATTTAGTGTTTATATTTGTTTCTGGTAATATTTAGAACCCCTCGGAAATAACTGTAACAAAGGTCACAAAATATGGCCGCGAATTGCTGTTTGGCCTCTAGATGACTCATGACCCTAGTTATTACCTCACAGGCAGAGTCGATAGTTGATCTACCTGGCTGGTAAGCATATTGTTGCTGGTTCATTAACCTGTTTTTATTGAAGTGCGACATAAGTACATCGCTCAACACGCGTTCAAATATTTTTGAAAAGATTGGGATTAGTGATATGGGTCTAAAGTGTTTTACGTTATCTATTTCTCCCTTGCCTTTGTAAATTGGCTGTACTTTTACATTTTTTAAACTAGCAGGGAAAATCCCACAGTCAGCACATTTATTAAATAAGTGGCACAGTATACTGTAAAGAAACTGCGGTATTATGTCTAGAAATTTAGTTGTCATGTCATTAATGTATTGCGAGTCTTTACGTTTGATTTTTTGCGCGATTCTTATTATCTGTTGCCGCGAGCATGGTTCGGTACTAATAATGTATGCGTGTCTAGCGATGTACTTACGTAGATAGGCGAGCGCAGTTGCAATGCTGGTGTGCGTGTTGACACTTTTATTCGCATCAACATATAACCGGTTTAGCTCAGTCGCCGCTGTGGCTGCGCGTTGCTTATCTGACTGGCCGGCTGATTTGTTTATTAATAGTTATTTACGATACAAGTGCGGAAAAGAGGAAATTCGAAACGAGTGGCGATAAATTAAAGCACGACCGCAGGGAGTGTTTTAAATCGACACAAGTTGCGAATTACCTATTCGCACGTGTATCGTACAACGTTTTACAGTACATATGGCCCTTTAAACTTTCGACATATGCACGAAAAGTGCTCTTTTACGCACTAGTGCGAGAAAGTAGCACCATATGTACTGTAAAATATCTAGCGCATCACGTTTGCCGTCGCACTTGCCCGTCTCTGAGGCAATTATTCGCCATGCCGTCCGACATATGTTGTGGCTGTTTGTTATTGACTTATTTACAAAATCCCTACAAGCCTTACCTAGTTCGTGAATGTAGTTATTTTCGACTGAGATTAATTCGTGACATTTGTCGTTTGATGACAGGTTCAATAAAATCTTAGTTTTAGTGTCACGCATTCGTTTTCGAGATTCCACCACATTTTCATTGAGCTAGGATTTGGATAAAAAATTTACCGGACATTTTTTTACGTGAAAGTGTATGTTATAAAAATGAATTATAACGTCCAATACCGAGTAAAATTAAGTATGTATCATTTTTAATTTTCCATAAAAGGCTTTTTAAAACCTCACTCGCCTCACTGTATTTTCTACGGCTCCGGCGCTGCGGGAAGTGCAACCCCTCCGCCCTGGCGTAAGGAATATGTGGGCGGGGGCTGCACTCCTTCCGCGCCTCCGGCTTGGGCTTTGCAATAACATGCTAGGGGTAGGTCAGACAAGCCCACGTGGGTAGTCGGTGGGTGCTCTAGCTGATTCGGTTTTGTAGACAATTTATGCAAAAAATGAATTTTATGGCAAGTTTTATTATTGCATTTGAAATAAAGGTATTTGGCAATCATGACAAATGACAATTATGGCACATAACATTTATGGCATATGAAATTATGATTATGACATTTAGTCGTTTTGGCAAATGAAATTAGTGCAAGTGAAATTATGGAAAACGTGAATTATGAGAATTATGGAAGTCATGTTTAGATTTTTTTAACATCTCGCCCACTTGGTTTCTTCTGGTGCTCGCTGTTATAGTTTTTTCCCGTGCGACCTGTAGGTATGCTAATTCGGTCTTAATATTACAGTGTTGGTTTCACATCACCAGGTGTTTTATCGCAACAATACGAAGATAGAAGTACCAATGGAGTTAAAGCTGTCGTTCTGCGAGGAGCCGTGCCGCTACGCCGACTTCCTGCAGTACATCGACACGCTTATCCCCAAGGACTGGGATGCCGAGTGCCAGAACCAGAACCCCCCGCACTGAACCGCACCTCGCCTCGACTGCCGCGCGAGACTGCCTCTGCGTTATTACGCCGTCAGGATTAGGTCGAGATATTCCATCAGACAGGTGACAACTAAAATTCAGTAATCACTACCTACCACCAATTCAAAGTCATATTGCACCGTACTAGTAATAGTAAAAAAACAAGGTTGATTTTTGTTTAATTATTTTTATGCAGTTTTTATGTAATTAGTAAGTTTTGGTTGTCACACGGAGTAGGATGGAGATGGCAAGTGGGCGTTCCTGTGTATTGTACATATTGTCGTGGTCGACTCACTTTATGCACAGACTATGATCAGTAGTTTTGTTAACTACATACGTTGAATGACGTTCGTGTGACACATATGTTTATGTAACAAAATATTGTTTATTTAATTTAAAACGCCGTATTGTGCAGAATTAAGCTGCAGAAATAATAGCTATATAAAAAATCTTACACTGGAGGTATTTTCTATAACCAGAAATAGTTATTTACGATACAAGTGCGGAAAAGAGGAAATGCGAAACTTGCGAATTACCTTTTTGCACGTGTATCGTACAAGGTTTTACAGTTCATATGCCCTTTTAAATTTTCGACATATGCACGAAAACGCACTAGTTCGAGAAAGTAGCACCATATGTACTGTAAATATTATTTTAGAATGTAACCTGATAAACACAAATAAATTTTTGGCACAAGATTTTATCGCTGATTGTACTTTTCTTTCCGCAGGCAACTACTCATCGAGACAATTCTAAAAACCCCAAACACAATTAGGTTGCGTTGTTTTATCACAGAGTTCCTATGACCACCTCTTGTCTCCATCAGATCAGCTCGATGGTACCATAATATTGCATTGTCACCCGACTTACATATGTACACTCCCGCTCATAACTATTTAGGTACTCGTAATTTTTTCCATAAAATTGTATACAAAATCGACTTTCAGAATTATACCGCTAAGTCGCAGTCGGGTGACAGTTTTTTGTGCAGTTTACTCTTTTAACTTAACAGACAAATCGACCTTCAGAATGATGTGCAGAATATTCGTGTACATTGCCTATTTACCAAATGGCAAGCGGTAAAAAAATCTATAAATCGTTTTCCAGTACAAAATCGTTTTATTTTGTACGAACTAGTGCATAAGGGTTTTTTAAATCGTTGCATATAGTAATCTCGAAATTCGAGGATGTCTTTGGCAAAACTTTGAGGCTCAATATATTTACCTAAATAAAAATTCAATCCAACATGTAAGAGAGTAATTTGCCTGCGATCGATGATTGTTGTTGACTCAAAGGTCAAATGCTACGGCGAATGGAAAATAGTATTATATGTACTATAATGGGAAGCTTACAGTCACATATGACCTTTTGTTTTCGGACGTCACTGCCGTCACTGGTGTGTTAGACAGTTCTCAACAGCTGGCTACTCGTAGGCGTGTAGATATCTCGGACCCACCATCAGTGTACTCCATCCATGTACACTCAGCGTCAAACACTTTGTACCAACCAAAGTAGTTAAATAGTTCGGTACACCTACCTACACCATATATTTAGTATGGTGTACTGAACTATAGTTGGTCAAGCAAATCTTGTCAGTAAATAGGAACAAAAAAATACTATACTCATCCTTTTCTTTTGGGTGCTAGTACTAGTGTAAGACAAAGATAGTATGATTCTCTCTGTCTATGTTTGAAATAAGACAGACTTTGAAATGAGACAGACCCTTGACAAACTATATTTGGCCACTTTGACTGCTACAGAGTATTTGACGCTGAGTGTACCTATGGAGTGAGCACTAAGCTTAGGTAAGTACTTGTTTATGGAACTAGTGAGTAGTGACCATTGGTAGACCTTGTCGTTTAACTGTGTGGACGACGAACGTTATTCAGTCTTCAAATATTATTTACTTGACTGGTTATACCTAGTATGTATAAGTGTTATACTAATAATTATAACAAAATGTGCCAAGAAGCTTCTCTGTTAACATAAGGTTACTCTTAGAGACTCGCTTGTATATAAAAAGGGTTTATATGTTGTATTGTAGCCCACTTTTAGATACCTGCCTTTAGATGCCTCGTTTTTAACTCGAATTTACTATATAAATCTATTACTGTGCAATGTTTCATATTGTATAAAAACTGGTACTTACCTAATAATTATCTCAACAGAAAATTTGTATCTGCTTAAAATAATCAGTTGACTCTATATGCTTTCAGACCCTGGGTGTCGAGAACGGAACAATTGTACCTAGTGTACCTGTGCCTGGCACAAATTGCGTCAGTCATTTCATAGTGGTTAAGGGAGATGTATCATGGATTGAGGAACGTAGAAGTAATATTTTTTTCACTTGTCATGATCATAAAGTTCGACTTTAAGTCGTGCGTAGACGACATAAAGTTGCTTATAATGTTCTAGAGCATAAAGTAAAATCATCTATTACGAACCTTATTAGCAATAAAATCCAAAATCCTCCATACAAAATGCCAGCCCTGCCGGCGCGGTCCCGACCGGCATGCCCGAGTACAATTTTCTTTAGTCTTGAATACGGTGAAATAACATAAAATATTGGATATTTCGAAGTGAAAAGCAGAGTGTACTCAAGCATAAATGTCCATTTTTGTCCTTGACTATATTGGTCCTTGCTGCGCTCGGACCAATAAATTGCCTCGTATAAAAATGGATCGCTTAATTCCCCTTATGTACAATCTACTACATATAGTCATGTAATCCCTCCTAAAAACTTTTTTGGTTGCTACCGCTCTTCAATCTACCAACTGAGTGCGGCAGTTGACTTTCATTAGGCTCTATTCATGATACACTATACCTGGTCTACGAGTGTGGTGCGACGTTTAGTGAGGCGCCACCGCTGGCAATCAATAACCCATTATAAAATGCGTTTAGTACGTTTGTATTTTGAATAATCTATATCTATCCGTTTAAGAACAAGGTACATAGCTGGAAGACAAGTTGGAGATGAGTGGATTGGTTATAATCTCTCATTTCCAATACTTAATGTAAACAGGAGATTTAGTTCGAATAGTAGGCAAATAACCGTACAGCAACGTGTTAAAGAACCATCAACCGCATTGACTCATCATATCATAATAACACGTTTCTTGTGCAAATTTCTCTGCTGTTGCTATTATAGGATTATTTTTTCTTTTTTGTTGCTTCTAAAATATGTGGATAAATTATATTAACCTTATGAAGTTCTAGTACCTTCTTAACGCATTCACTGCCAGCAACCCACCAGGCGGGCGCTCAGTCCGTAGTCGCTTTTCGCTACATACGGGTTTTCACATATTGCTGGTACATTCGAATATGGCAGCATCCTTGTTTTAATAAATTTTATTTATATCGAAGTTTTTCATTATACTGCATTTTACTATGTAGTTTCGAATTGGTTCCTGTTGTAAGCGAAACTATTTGTCTTTGTAGTTTAAGAGTAATACTCTTATTAGTGTTATTGTTACGTTGTTATGTTACCATCTCCAGCCATCGTCTTTGGTCAAATATTTGTATTGATATACCTTTGTTAGTAAATAACAGCCAATATTAGGCTACATTGTTGTTTTTGTATTGTGATTGACGTTATAAATATATATTTATATTTTATGTGGACAAAGATGTAATAATTTCCCTACCCTTTACCTTTACCTCGTATATTTTTATTTTTACTGCTGCCAGCCTGCCAGGGTTGCCTTTTATAAAGATCTGCGTACCCGTAATGCCCGGTTTGTTTCTAAATATTGTCAGAAAGAGATACAGACAAGGATTAGTGCGATTACCTATAGCAGGGGTCACCAAATGGCGGACCGCATCCAGACCGCCGTTTTTGATTTTTTTGCTTATTTATTTATTTTATTTATTTGGAGATCCAACAGCTGTGACATTAACATAAAAATTATAGTTGATACAGGAAGCCAATTATAGGAACTCACAGGTAGTGACATGATATTATTTAATAAACTCAATGAGAAACGGACCGCGATGGTCATTTTATTCCAAGAACCGGACCCCTGAAGAAACTAATTGGTGACCCCTGACCTATAGGTTTATATGGGCCTTTTATAATCTTGATAAGCATGAAATTAGATATAGCCTCTCATAGCGATGTTGGTAAGTTGGTTGGTTGGTTGTTTCATCAGTGTTCTTACAGAGAACACTGATGAAAAGCTCAACATTGATAAATTTATAAACAAATATTTATCTGACTCTTCGATTCAATGTAGATCTTTTCGGTTCCGGCACCGGCACCGGCAGCGTAGAACAACGAAACCCGCCGAGCGCCGATGTTACGTCAGCAGCAGCACGCGTATCTACAACTAGGGTTAAACAAATAAAAAGCAATCAGTAGCGTATATTTAAATTTATTATTATTATGCACTCGCGTGTTAATAATCATTAGTAAAAAATATACAAAAAAGTGCAATAATATATGTATTATAATTTAGGTACATATAGTCTAACCCGTTCGTATAAAAATACCGCAAATCTATGTACAGGTTAGCCGTTTGGCACACACTTACTAGAGGTTAAAACAAAATTTTTGACCCGCAGTTCCTAAAACAATTTCGCTGGGGGGGGGGGGAATGGTAAAACATTTTTTTTTTAATAAAAAAAATTTTCTTTTTCCAAAACCTATCGTGTGTGGTATCATACGAAAGGGCTTTTTGAGGCGATTCTAAAAGTATATCACATCATTACATTTCGGGCATTTTTTTAAATTAAAACAAAAAGAATTTTCGAAACATACCAAGTTTGGGCTCCTCCAGACACGATATGGCTGATTTTTTTTGTACAATATACCACAAATGATACGTGATATCCTCACGTCTAACTCCAAGAAAGCAATTTTGAAAATAATATGTTTAACAATTTTTTTTTAATTTTTCAATTTTACAAAGACACAGTTCTACTTCAATACCTATTTCACGAGACTTGGAACTATACTGCAGATACGGTACATATTATCATACGTAATATCCATATATCGAACGGGAAATACCTCTTTAACCCTTTAACTGCGCCTTTCATCAGTTGGTATAGTTTGTTTAGTTTTTGACACAAAATATCAAGATTGTATCCTTCAGATACGATATACCCTATCGATTTTTCTTTGTACAATATACCACAAATGATACGTAATATCTTATTATCTAACCCCAAGAAAGCAATTTTGAAAATAATTTCATTAGATTTTTTTTTAATTTCTCAGTATTGTAATATTTAAAAATTATACACAAGAAAAATATTTAAAAAAAATCCTAAAGAAATTATTTTTAAAATTGCTGTCTTGGGCTTAGATATCAAGATATTACGTATTATTTACGGTATATTGTACAAAAAAATAATCAGTAAGGTACATATATCGTATCTGAAGGATACAATCTTGATATTTTGTGTCAAAAACAAAACAAACTATACCAACCGATGAAAAGCGCAGTTAAAGGGTTAAAGAGGTATTTCCCGTTCGATATATGGATATTACGTGTCATTTTATGATTAATATGTACCGTATCTGCAGTATAGTTCCATAAGTCTCGTGAAATAGTTATTGAAGTAGAACTGTGTCACTTTGTAAAATTAAAAAAAAAATGTTAATGACATTATTTTCAAAATTGCTTTCTTGGGGTTCGACATGAGGATATCACGTATCATTTGTGGTATATTGTACAAAAAAATCAGCCATATCGCGTCTGGAGGAGCCCAAACTTGGTATGTTTCGAAAATTAAAATGCCCGAAATGTAATGATGTGATATATTTTTAGAATATCGCCTCAAAAAGACCTTTCGTATGATACCACACTCGATAGGTTATGGATTTATTTTAACCCCCCGCGAATGTTTTTAGGAACTGCGGGTCAAAAATTTTGTTTCGACCTCTAGTATGCGTGTGCCAAACGGCTAACCTGTACATCGATTTGCGGTATTCCTTTGAAATTGGGGTCGAGCGGCTTCCGCTAATACTTTGTATAACTATGTATAAACGTATACGTACAGCTAAGTAATTCCTTACAGCTACTGGACGGCACAAGGGTATGGAATGTCAACTTAATACTATTTTAACATATACTTACATTGCTAACAATACACATTATATCGGTGGTTTTTACGTAACATTGCATTGCTGTAAAATAATTAAAAGGGTTTCAAAATTCCACACAGCTATATAACTGACTATGAGGAAATAAATGATGTCAATAACATAACCAACTAAACCTATAGTACTATGCCTTATGGGAAACGGTCGAAGAGATAGTTCACTAAGAGTTAGTTCTATATTCCCATAAGGCAGTGCACTACTAAGGCTAAGTATTTGTTCAGATGTCTGCCGAAAATTACAATCTGCTAATAGCAGACTGTGATGGATATTGCAAAATGTTCGTACATATGAAATATTTGTTCTTTTATTACTAGGTAGTATGTGTTAGAAAAGAAAATATAATTTGTACTTCAATTCAAGGAATAACCTCTATATAGTTCGATGTCTACTTTTAATAGTCGACTGTTGAGTTTGGCAAATCATAATTTTTAAGACTACTTAAACTTAATACAGTTAATACGAATATTAATTTTTTTATAGTAATAATATAAACACATTCACTGCCGGGTGGAAAAGCAATTGGGTAGGTACGTAAGTTCTTCAACCTAACCAATTGACACACGATTAACCAAACACACTGTAAGTGTAGCAGCCACTGCCACTGCCAGCAGTGAACGTCTTAAAGGGAAGCGCCCACGGGTCATACAATAATTATTGGTTTTACAAGGGAGCAAAGTTGTTGTTTAACCCCTCGTGCTAATACTGACGTCGTGACGTCAGAGCATGCGAAATATTTCAAAATTGAACCACGAACATAGCAAGTGCTCGAAAAGTAAAATATTGAGCGTTGCGAGTATTTCCAGGCACGAGGGTTAAACAAAATTTGCTTGGTACCAAGTGAAACTAATTTTACAGTACATATGGTGCTACTTTTTCGCACTAGTGCGGGAATGAGCACTTTTCGTGCATATGTCGAAAGTTTAAAGGGCCATATGTACTGTAAAACGTTGTACGATACACGTGCGAAAAGGTAATTCGCAACTCGTGTCGATTTAAAACACTCCCTGCGGTCGTGTTTTAATTTATCGCCACTCGTTTCGAATTTTCTCTTTTCCGCACTTTATCGTAAATAACTATTTCACCACACCAACGCGAGGAAAAAACTAACGCTATTAGAAGTATAAATTTATCATTATCAGGTGACACGGGGAAACAACTGAAAATTTGCATCAAATACTTTGCCACTCTTTTGGATAAAATGCAACTTTCTCAGTTGTAAGAATCACTTATTGAAGAATAAACTTTATGAGCTGGTCTAAACACATTCGTTGCGTGATACCTAATTATAGAAGTCTGTAACGTAAATTTGAACATGAGCTCATGTAGTCTGCGTTATAGATATTGGACATGTGGTCATAGAGCTAGGTGACTCGACAAGTTTAATGCGAGCTCGTGGATTATATAATCTGTGCCCGTGGTTAATTACCTATCTTACGAGTAAGTAGATATACCTAACGGTAACATTATTAAATACGGACACGAAAAAGCACAACACTACAAGTAAACCTATGTCATGAATTCAATTGAACACACTTTTTGTTTGTTTCCATACGACATTTTCACGCACAATCTGACTAGATTGGAATACTATTTAGATCGCGCTTTTGTACATTATTTTTTTCAACACACTTGCTCGTAACATGCAAGTAATTGAACCGCTTTTAGGCTCATAATCCTAGAAGATATTATTAAACACGCGTGCTTTTTCATTATATTATATAACGAACGAAGTGAATGATAATCCGACTGACTTAGGAAGGTAACTGATTGCTAATAATATGTATGGAAACGGAGCCTTCTTAAATTTGTCGAGTAGAGAAGCGCCTCGCCGACCGCTTGCCCTGTGGCCCGGCCGGCCCGTCAGCGGCAGGCAGTATGACAGATTTTAAACGTATACCCCCTTATTCATAAAACTTTAGTTAAATTATGATTTATCCCTTTCTAACTAATACATAAGTCTAAATGACAGATAAACACAAACGATTCACAGCTAATTCAGGCCAGTAGCGCGTTTATGATTAACGCCATTACTGTTTTAACAATTAAAATGATTAATATGAATGTTTCCTTTTTTCCTCGCAAATGTGTTGAAAAACGTCGTATGAAACACGTGTGCATTGGTCATTATTACACACATCGGCTTTCTTATTGCGCGCTCGCTTACAGCTCGCGCGCACAATATCGCCTCGTGTGTAATAAACAACGTAGCATACTTGTATCACAATGTACTCGTACTATTATCCGAAATCCGAATACATCATACGGTTGTTTTGAGTAGTGTGGCGGTATTGTGGGTAAACAATTTTGGGCCCACAGTGATTTCACATGGAAATACGACTAGATATGACCGTAGATCTTTATTAATCCTTTGGTTAGAGGCCATTCGGCCGTGACCACTTTTTTCCCAGTAAGGAACGCGTAAAGTGGCCACGGTAGAATCAAAGATAGATATAACTCTGTAATAGATGGATACAGTCTAAGGAAAAAACGTGCCTCGAAAATCACGAAAATTTGATTCTCGATCAGATGGCGCCACTACTTTGGCCTACTCTCGTATAGAGGGCGCTGACGGTTTCGTTTGTTATTTAACGCATATCAGTGAAAGAACATGGGTCAAAATCATAAAAATAAATAATGCAAATAAAAAAAAAACATATATCCATATTTAAATACATTTTATCGCATTTTTATAAATCTTCATTTATAGTTTTAAAGGGTGTCGATAGATGGCAGTGAATTTACTGTGGTTACACAATTTACTATGACAGTACCGCTCTATCTTATTATATCCTCTTTGGTAGAATGATCCTTAACACATTGTGCCCGGGAACCCGCTTGGCGGGCGCTCTGTTCGTAGTCGCTTTCCTTTACAAAGCGGGAAAACGCTAGGATCGACTACGCGTGTAGCGCTACGAAAACGTGAATGCGTTAAGCCTTTATCTACGGTTACATTTAGAGTAAGCGCAGTTGTCCGTCTGACCTTACAATTACAAACATTAAATGTTTCTTTTCTCAAAGTGGTCTCTATAAGTGGTCCATTTTAAAAACATTCAGTGTTATCTATTGTACAAGGCTAATTATATTAGTAAGTAGTAGATATACATAGATGTGGTGAGAACTAATCGAACCTAATATTTGCATGGGCACAATGTAACAGATAGGTATTGTATATTTGTATCGTATGGAATAATATTTGTTATTTATTTATTAAGTATTAACACTGTTCCGTCCATACGGTAGCGTTCGGTAAGAGCCATCCACACTAGCGTCTCCCGAGCGTCAGCGTCTAGACAACTCTCGGGAGACGCTAGTGTGTGGTGGCCCTATATGTCATTTCTCTCCTCTCTCCCGAGGTAGCTTTCTAAAAAAAACTATTTAGCCAATGTAAATCTCCTGGGCTATAGCTTCTTGAGTATGTATCTCTAGTGAATGACCTGAAGCGTCAAATGGGACCATCCAGCCAAAGAGCTGTTCATAAGGTACAAAATTCTAACATTACCTTCCCTTTACATCCTGGAGGTAGCTAAGCTGATGAGATGTAACTTAGAACAGTTCCAGTCAAACGCTGATGAACCCAAGTATCACTTCAGGCGCGGCCAGGAGCTCCGCGCTCCTAGAACGCGGCTGGCAAAGGGGAAAAAGTGTCTCAACTACATCGGTCCTAAAATTTACAATCAGGTCTCCGACGAGATAAAGACTGCGAGAAACAATAACCTGTTTGTATCTAAACTGAAATCTTACCTAATCTCTGCTGCGTACTATTCGTTGCAAGAGTTCTTTAGCAAGTAAAATTATAAGAAAAGTTTATAAAAAAGTACAGTCGAGTTACTAAATACATTCATGTGGCATTCATATTCGGACTCATGCTCAAGTTATATAATTAGCTAAAAATACCTACTATAATTAATACTAATTATTGTTGTATATGGAATATAAATTATAATTGTAAATTTGAAAATGTGACGTGTAAAATTATTATTTTATAAATAAATAATTGAAATTGAAATTAGTGACAAGGTACAGGCAGCAAAAAGTTACCTTGGCATTTGGGGGAGGGAAGTAAAAATTATGAAAAATGGGTCACGTAGTATGGACATGTTCCCTAAGTGGCATTCCGCCCATATGGCATATCGCGTATGTAGAATTTCACCTATGTGGCATATCGCGTATCGTGAATTTTGCCTATGTGACATATCGCGTATGTGGCATTTCACATAAGTGGCATTTCGCGTATGTGTCAATTTGCGGAGATATGTCATCTTATGCAAAACAACCTACCTACTTATAGGTATGGACCGCGAGCCAGGCGCTAATTTCGTCAGTCATCGCCTCCCGGGCGAAAACTCGTATAGCGGTTAACGGCTATGTATGATGAACCCTCGTGAACGTCAGCTGCCGCTCCGTTGGTGGGTTGAGGAATGGCAGCCACCGAAGCGCGTAACACGGTCTTTCCACCGCGATACAACCGGCTGACGACTTGTTTTATTAACAATCGCATCTAAACTATCATATGACAAAGAATCAAACGGGAGGCGATGACGCCGATGACTGAAAAGAATTTTCTTTTTTACATGTTCATGTGACCAGCTGACGGTCTTTCCACAGCGATACAATCGGCTGACGATTTCGTTTATTCACAATAGCATCTGAACTATCATCTGACAAAGTATCAAGCGGGAGGCGATGACTAAATTTTTTTTATAGACTTTATTTGCTGCCATTCCTCAACCCACCAACGGAGCGGCAGCTGACGTTCACGAGGGTTCATCATACATAGCCGGTAACCACTATACGAGTTTTCGCCCGGGAGGCGATTGGTCATGGAAATCTGTTCCTGGCCCGCGGTCTAGTACAGTCGCCATCAGATATATCGGAGCGGCCAAGGTGTTCACAATATCTGAACACGCACTCTAACGCCCTGACAATAGAGGCGTGCTCAGATATCTGTGAGCGCCTTAGCCGCTCCGATATATTTGATGGCGACTGTACCTACCTATGAAATGAAAAACAAAGCTCGTGTCGCGGCGATATACCTATCGATTTGTTTGTTGTTTCATTAGGTAATCAATCATCTAAGTATGTAATAACACTAGGGAGGGAAAAAGCTATGTTTAAACTAGAGATGCCACGAATATTCGGCAACTATTCGGTATTCGGTCACTTTGTCGAATATTGGGTATTCGGCCGAATGTTGCCTATTATTCAGGCTAATACCGAATATCTGTTGCACCTACCTAAAAATAAAAAATACTCAATAAAAATAACCAAAAACTAGGTATGTATATTTAATCTTTTTTGAGCATTTGTTGATTTAGAAAATATTTTATTTTTATCATGGGTGCGATTTGATTGACTAACTACATTCATTATTCTGTTCATCAGAAAATATATCTTAGCCAACGTTATGCTTTGTTGGTGAACAGTTTTCATAATAATTGTGACTCGATATGTTCGCATGTCATGCCAATTATTCGGTCGACGAATATTTGGCGCTTCGGCCGAGATAGGGGCCGAATAGTCGGTATTCCAAAACCACTATTCGGGGCGTCTCTAGTTTAAACAGCTATTTAGACGCGCTTCAAAATATTAAGGTGTAATGGATGTAACAAAATTTCTTAGTCGCGCGCAAAATTTCTTAGGTGTACGTATTGACAACTCTACAAGTTCCCACCAACCGGCTAACTTCTCCGCCAAAATTACATCCTGCGTATTTGGAAAAACGTCAAAGTGTGCAGCGCAACAATGCCTCCCACAATAAGTTTATGTTATGAGTGACGCAGCATTCTGCAACGCTAGTTCCTGTCTTGACAACCAGTCATGCCACTAAGATCTAAGAAGTTTCGCTCTCCGGCTACGTTTCTGGTTTTAAGGTTTGAATCTGAATCCATCAAGACTTGAGGAGTTGTTCAATTTATCATGGATCCCATACAGCGGTACATGTATACTGTTCGCTTATTAAATTATTAAACAACTTGGTATATAGTCATGTGGTTGTCTGGTTAGGTACAAATGATAACTATCCACTGGTAAGGTTCTTTAACCAACTGCAGACTTTCAAACCCGAACGACACCTACCAACGGACTGGGGGTTTATCGTCTTTAATTACGATAGGAGAAGGGTGATTAGTGCCCGCAGCATGTCAGCACGTGACGCTCCTTGTATGCCCGCATGGTCGTGAACACGACCACTGCCATCCAAATAGCTACCGACACCCAGGAGGCTATGATGGCCAACTGCAGGAGCAAACCTGTGTTTATGTAATATTCCCCTTGAGTGACTATGCCGTTCGGGTTCTTCTGTATGTAGTCCATATAATCGTAAATAGCTTGACAGCTGAGACGGAAGTGAATGGCGGTAGTTTGGTCTCCAGCAGCACGAAGTTCCTGCAACATTTTAATTATTGTTAGAAAATAAAGAAGACTGAATACCTACCTACTCTAATTTATTCAGTCCTCTGCTTAGTACATTTCATGCAAGTACATAATATGATTAAGAGCGTTCTTACAAGAAAAGTCGAAATAATGTAAAATTGATGATATTCCCGACAACATTTAAGACTTTACGCTCATTATTAGAAACAAAGAGTACTTGTTCCAGTAAGAGCGTCTTCTTCTCTTTAGGAATATCGTTGTACATATTAGAAAAAGGACTAATTAAATTAGTAATGATTTTTTTTCTGACGGTCGTTTACTAAAAACCGCGTGAAGCACTGAATTGTGAGCTCTTATTTGTAAATTTTGAGAAGTTTACTCTGCTAAAGTTGGATATATTGTATTACTAATATCCTGTACTTTAGGAATATCGAATGATATTCTTCCTACATGCTTTTGAGAAAGAGAAAATCAATGTAAAACGAATTGAATTTTCTCTTCGAAACAAGTGTAAATTCCTACGAAAATCTACTTAGTATCGAAGTCATTTTTATACACGAGCAATCTACAACGTTTGCTTATACTGTTGGTGTACATTTGTGTTTATCAAATTCTACTTAAATTTTTTGGCAATTTTTTGAAAACTACTCTATATCACCGATGACGCGCGCCCGCGATCTCAGTACCGCGGCAGAGCTTGAAGAGGTCGGACCTGTGTCGGTCGGCTCCGCACGTTTTCGACGGCGACAACGAGGTTTTTTATCGTTGTGTGCGGCAGGCGCCGTGTAAAACGCTATACGGTGTGCGTGTAAACTGCGACTGAGAAACTTTGATCCGAGTACTGTATTTGTTTTTATAATATTATAATATAGTATAGTAACATAACAAACTTCCGAACAACATTAAAAATATTTGAAATGACCTGAGATTTTATAGGTAGTAAAATAAAAAAAACAGCCAAGTGCGAGTCGGACTCGCGCACAAATGGTTCCGTACTATTACGCACAAAACGGTATTTTATACGGCTATTTTATTCTGTTTTTAGGGTCCCGTACCCAAAGGGTAAAAACGGGACCCTATTACTAGGACTCCGCTGTCTGTCTGTCCGTCTGTCACCAGGCTGTATCTCATGAACCGCGTGATAGCTAGACAGTTGAAATTTTCACAGATGATGTATTTCTGTTGCCGCTGTAACAACAAATACTAAAAACAGAATAAAATGTGGTATTTCCTATAAAAAGGGACCTTATTGTCGATGGCGCTTACGCCATTATAAACGATGCTCCGATATAACTAAGACTGAACTTGTATAAGTTTTGAGTATGTATTACTCATCCTCCTTATGAACCCTGGCAGTACCTAGTGGAACTTAGGTTTGGTGCAACATAGGCGCACATTGTTTTGGTCATCCGACTGGTCTTGATGAGCACTTAGGAGAGCAGTACCCTTTGATAGAGCTGATGCTGAACCCTGGCAGTACCTAGTGGATCTAAGGTTTGGTGCAACATAGGCACACGCTGTTTTAGTCATCCGACTCGTCTTGATGAGCACTTAGGAGAGCAGTACCCATGATAGAGCTGATGCTGAACCCTAGCAGTACCTAGTGGAACTAAGGTTTGGTTGACATATCAGTCAAATTTGACAGATTGACAGTTTTTGTCATTTTCAGTGAAAATTATCTTTTAGGGATAGAATTTAGCACCAAGTAACATTGTTAAGTGTAGTTTTATACTATCTGTCAAAATTGACATTTTGTGATATTTTTGACAGTTTTGGATCCCAGATCGAAACGGCTTGTCCAATTTTGATAGGACCTTCAACATTAGTCATGGGATGGAAAATGTAGTTTGACACATCTATCAAAACTGTCAAAATTGACAGATTGACGATTCAAATGACCAAAACCGCGTATGTCTATGTTGCACCATGGTTGCACGAAATCTGAATTCCGCTAGGTAGTAGGTACTGCTACTACTGCCAGGGTTCAGTCAGGGTCATTTTGCTGTCTCATTTTAAAATATCACGAATTTTATTTTATTAAACGTTAATGCAATTGAGAGTAATTCTAATAATTTTTTTGTAACTTTAATGGCCATTCAAGTTAATGGCCATTAACTTCAATGGCCATTATCGTCTCAAAAATTTAATTCGAATTAACTTTAATGCAATTGGTGCGTAATGCAATTGTTAATGGCGGAACTAATGGTTAATGCAATGATCAATGGTTAATTAAAAGTAACAATTACGGCCAACACTGCTACATATAGCTAAAATAGTTTCGCTACCCAAGCTGTACGGTTACCCTGTACCCTGTACCAAATGTAATGACGAAACATGTAAACAAGCGAGTATAATTTCTTTCTAGTATAAAATAATTCTTTTATAATACAAAAGTAAGTACATTTGCACTGGATTTAGTATTTTCGTACCAAATAATAATTAGGATTTTAAGTTAGTGTCGTTATAATTGTTTTCAATATGCTTCACGAAGGATCAAGATTGTTTAATCCATCATTGTAGTGCGAGTGAGAGGGAAAACGTGGTAGAAGGGATCGGCATACTGAGCTAGCACAGCCCGCCGCAGCGCGTAAAATACCTAAACTCGCTCAACGCCGAAATGTAATAGCGCTCTTAACGATCGTTATAATGATGTAAAATAATACTTTGTCTGGAATTGCCAAAAATATTCAGTGTTTTATAACGATTGTGAAAGTAGATTTATTTTTAATTTTTTTATTATATTGGTAATAGTGTCCTGAATCCTAATATAACGGAAAGCTTCTATTAGAATGTTAACAATGGTAGCGTCAGTTAACAGACTTTCGTACAAAAAGAGTGTCCAGTGACCAAATAGATGGCAAAAAATATCTTTTTTTGTAATACTACGTCGGTGGCAAACAAGCATACAGGCTCGCCTGATGTTTAGCAGTCTCCGTAGCCTATGGACGCCTGCAACTTCAGAGCTGTTACATGCGCGTTGCCGACCCTAACACCCCGCACTAGTACTATGCCTTATGGGGAACGGTCGAAGAGATAGTTCAGATCCGGAAACCGCTACTAAATTTTAGTATGCTGTTGGGCATGGTACTGGGTCTCCAAAACTGCCGGGAAACAGCGGCGCCGGCCATCTACTTCAGCGGAATGACGTCATCAAAATGACTCCCGCCTCGTTGCGAATATTGCATTTTGCACCCAAACTATGCATTGCACATACACGTGTGGGGTATTAAACGAAAGCCAATAAAATATTATATATTTCACTAATACACTATGTACCAAAATATGCAATAGTTTAAGAGAAATTTAATAATAAATCAAAATGATGAAAAAAAAAACGATTATTTGGGTTTTTCAACCAAACCATAAGTCGGACGTTAAAGCAATGTACTACAAAATTAAAGCTGATGTCTCAAGTCATACACTGATATCAAAATCAGACCAAAATCGTGAAATTTATGCATCAAAATGTAGGTATTTGCTAGAACAAATGCATTAAAGTAAAAAAAAATCGAAATTGGTCATTTTCAGGATAATCCGCATAAGCTTCTAGTATGTTATTAGCAATATAAAAAGGATCATAAAACTGCTGGGAGACAATCTCTATAGTGCCTGAGTGACAAATAATGGCATCATACATGTGACCGCTGCCGAAATTTGCAAAATCTAAATTATAACTATACCATGAGTCACACATAATACACGTGTGCTATATCAAACGAAAGGTTATTAAATATATTATGATTCGTTAATACCTACATTATTTATAGCTCTTAAACCAAACATTTTTTTTTGCAAACAATGTATAGATTAATCATAATACATTTAATAACCTTTCATTACATGTAGCACACGTGTATGTGTGACTCATGGTATAGCTATAATTAACATTTTGCGAATTTCGGCAGTGAATATCTGTATGACATCATTATTTGTTACACAGGGACAATAGAGATGGTCTCCCGACAGTTTTAGAATCCAGGTCATATTGTTAATAACATACTAGAAGCTTATGCGGATTCTCTGGAATATGACCAATTTGGATTTTTTTAACTTTAAGGCATTTGTATGGGCGAATACCTACATTTTGATGGATAATTTCCACAATTTTAAACAGATGTTAATTTTTTTGATATTAATGTAAGGCTTGAGACGTCATCTTTAATATTGTAGTACATTGCTGTAACGTCCGACTTTTTGTTTGGTTGTATAACCCAAATAATCGTATTATTTTTTCCACCATTCTGATTTCTTTGTAATTTGCACTAAATATTGCTGTATAATTTGAGACACGGTGTATGGATTAAATATAGAACATTTAATTGGCTTTCATTTAATACCCCACACGTGTATGTGCAATGCATAGTTTGGGTGCAATATGCAATATTCGCAACGAGGCGGGAGTCATTTTGATGACGTCATTCCGAAGTAGATGGCCGGCGCCGCTGTCTCCCGGCAGTTTTGGAGACCGAATAACATGCCCAACAACATACTAAAAGTTGGTAGCGGTTTCCGGATCCGAAGCATATTCCCATAAGGCAGTGCACTACATCCTCGTTGAGCTCAGGCAACCTTACTCACCGGCAGGAACACAATACTATGAGTAGGGTCTAGTGTTATTTGGCTGCGGTTATAAGGTGGAGGTAGTTTCCCAGTTGGGCTCTGCTATAGAATCTCTAGATCTAACCTAACCACCCAAAGCGAGATGACATTCACAGTGCCCATACCTCTCTTTTGGACGTACATAGTTTAAGGACATAAATACCCGGGTCAATAATTATCTATAGAAAATGCAAAATATTATACGAGAATATTAGTAATATCACGGATGATGGATGATTAAACGCAGGCAAAGGCTAAGAGGACCAAAGTGTATCTGTTAAAGATTCAAATCTCGTTCGAGTATCAGACGATGACGTGTTTCCACTCCACACTCCACTCCACACACGAGCGAGGGGCCGACAGATTTCTTATGTGGCGTTCATTGAACCAAACAGGATATAATAAGATAGAGCGGTACTGTCATAGTAAATTTTGTAACCACAGTAAATTCACTGCCATCTATCGACACACTTTAAAACTAAAAATGAAGATTTATAAAAATACGATAAAATGTATTTAAATATGGATATATGATTTTTTTTATTTGCATTATTTATATGATTGTTAAATAACAAACGAAACCGTCAGCGCCCTCTATACGAGAGTAGGCTAAAGTAGTGGCGCCATCTGATCGAGAATCAAATTTTCGTGATTTTCGAGGCACGTTTTTTCCTTAGACTGTATCCATCTATTACGGAGTTATATCTATTTTTGATTGAACAATGAACATTGCAATGGCATGTGTCAAGTTTACGTACGAGTAACTTGGCACGTTGCGCCAACCGAACGGCTAGTGTTTGACATTCGCAATTCGCAAGGGCAGCTCACAGCTGACACTCTTTGATAGAGAAAGATAGTCTTATTGCGTCTCTATAAGAAGAAAGAGAAAATAGTGCCATGCTTTGTCTTTATCACCGACCGGGCATTTTTTCATGGTCGGGTTATGGCGTCATAGCAAGGCGATGGCGAAATACCGAAGTTTATAAGAGTGAAAGAGAAAAAGGATTATGCTGCCATACATGAAACTGTCAATACATGAATATCTTGTATGTCTTTCTCTTACCCCTGGTCGCTCGGTTTCATGTCTAGTAACTACTATACAGCGCCTCCATGTATTACTAACGGTCCAATGCCATTATGTAATGAAACAAAATTTCTAGGTTTCATACTTGACTCGAATCTTAACTGGAAGTGCCATGTCGACCAGCTTTGTAACAGGCTGAGCAGTTCTATATATGCTTTAAAAAAACTACAACCTCTGATATGGAAGAAATCACTTAAAGCCGTATATTTTTCGCACTTTCACTCATTGATGTCATACGGTACACTGATTTGGGGAAATTCCACAGATGCCAGGAGAGTACTAATTCTCCAAAAACGTGCGATCCGTTTACTGGCTGGAGTTAAACCTATGCATCACTGTAAGGAACTTTTTAAAAGTAATGGTATAATGACGCATTTCTCAGTATACATGTTTCAAGTTTTGATGTTCGTGAGAAAAACTTGTCTTTGTTCAAACGTGTCGAAGTCATGGGCAAACAAATCAGATCGACGGGAAGACTGCGAACAGTGCCGCGTCGCATGGCACTTTCATGTAAGAATCCGCGAGTAATGGGCCCAACCTATTATGAACGTCTACCAGCTGAATTTAGATATGAAATATCTGACGAAGCATTTGAACGACTGAGGAACTTTTTATTGAATAACCCTTTATATTCAGTAGATGAATACATGGAATTAAAATTTGAATAAATAACTGTTTGACATTATAGTTTTTGTAAATTGGATTTTATTTGACATTAGTTCTTAACTGTTATTATTACGGCTCTTAGTTTTAGTATGACGATCATTACGAGATACCTTTTTTGTTTGACATGTATTCCATTATTTATTTAGTTTTAATTTGACGGTAATTTTCCAATACCTTTTATAATTGTTAGTTAGTTTTTCATAATTTGTATTGTTTTTGATTTATCATTGTTGATATTTTATAATTACATGTTTGCATGCTGAATAATTGACGATCATAATATAAATTCATATACATTAGTGTAAGAATAATTTATATTGTAATTTATCATTATGAAAGAAATAAACTAAAAAACTAACTAAAAAAAAAACTATGCTATGTCTATGGATGACAAAGATATTCGTTCCTGAGTCATGGTTGTTTTCTATGTATATAAGTATTTATATATTATGTATATCGTTGTCTGAGTACCCACAACACAAGCCTTCTTGAGCTTACCGTGGGGGTTAGTCAATTTGTGTAAAAAATGTCCCTATAATACTTATTTATTATTTATTTATTTATTGTATAGTGACAAAAATATTGTAATTTGTTTTAATAGCAAACAACACCATTTGAGTCTCTTAACTTCAAACTCAGGTAAATACATCTGTCGGATTATGCGATTTTGGTATTAAGAAAAGGTAACAGGGTAGATATTTGCTGATCCGAGGGTCGAATGGATTGAGCCGAGTTTGAAGTTAAACGCCACATTTGATTAAGCAACAGGCATATCAGTCAATACCGCTACTGTAAACCAGGCGAGATGAGAGATCTGTTTTCTAGTCCAGGTCTCCTCCTCCAAGGTCATCACTCATCAGTCCATTATTGTGCTTCATGTAGGCTTAATTAAATTATAACACAATATTTTGAATACATTTTTTTCTTGATCTGTATCTATAAATCTATTTTATTACCAAATATAATTGTTGATACCACTTTTTTTAATAAATTCTTGCAGATGGGACAGTACTATAAAATATACTACTTGTTCTGTGCTATATCCCTTTGAACTTAAAAACTGACAGCTCTCTTAATTACATAATATCCGTGTGGGTGTGCCCTGTACAGTGCAGCTAACTAAACAATCTTGGCCCTTATTGCAACAGTATAAGGTTTACTAATGGTTACTTAACTGATGCTATTTGGAGAAGGTTACAGCTAAATTAGTCCCAATTAAAACTGCTGTTATGACTAACTGACAAAGGCATTTTTGACTAATAGTTTTATACCTCTAATTAACTTTAGATTTATACGTCTTTCTGTTTCTTATTTTTAACTATAGTTTGTGTATTTGTTGAGATTTCCTTTGTTTGCTTATAAAACAACTTAGTTAAACTACATGATGTGTGAAAGTGCCCTTGTAGCACTGTTAGCTAAATAAATAAATGATTGGAGTTGAGTGTGACTGTCATGTGACTTTGGCAAGGTGTTGAAGGCTTGGTAAAGTGAGGAAAACATTATTGTTAGTTGTCCAGAACACAGGTGTTAAAATATATTATTTTCATACTATTGTAGGAAAGCAAAGAATAATAAAGGGTAAAATTAATAAGACATTTAAGAATAAATACCGTGACAAGGTAGCTTCGATACTGGTTACAGGTTTTAACAAATCCATCTGTTATAATAGCTGCATGAACCAAGTTATAAATACAGAAACATGCACCAATAATAGCTGATGGAACCCAGCAGTAGATCACAGAATCATTGCGTTGAGCCACTCTAGCCCTTGATGTCACTACTATTGATTGTCCCTCTCTGAAACGTAGTTTGAATTATTTTAATTTCAATGTTAAATTTGGCTAAAACCTTAGTTCTTAGTATTTTGTTATAACAAAACAATAATTGAATATAATATTTTCACTCACATTTCCTGCATAGAGGTAGACTTTTCATCCTCATATCTGCCAACATTGTTTATGCAAACTCTGTACATGTGAAACAGAGCCATGATTATAGCATATACTAATACAGGCACTGGTGCCAAAGTGGCATACATGCACCTGGAGTGGTGGCCCCCATTAAAGTTTCTATATGTAGTGACGCCATAAAATATACATCCACAATTAGTGTTCTCAAAATAGTTCCCTGGACAGACATTAAGCGTGGTGCGCCAATGGTTAAAAGGGATGGCGACGAAGACCACTGCTATCGTGAGCAGCAGCGCCAGCATCCCGTAACATATGCACAGGCGTCTCTCGATTACGTATTGATTCATTATGATCACCTGGAAACAAACGTAACAAATTGGACCATAAACACTTTGACAACAGTCAGTAATAGAAAAAGATAACGATTCACTAAAAATAGGTGTGTGATCCTACAAATGATCGGGCAATGGCAACCTGCCAAGTTCTTCAGCATAAGAAGCATCTACTTACCTTACCAAGCGTAACTTTCTAGTAAACACGAACTTTATATTTTAGAACTATTGCGTTCATATATGAAACTAGGACAACAAACAAAATAACTTTCTTTACAAGTTTCGCAACTTTACTGACAACTTGACGTCTTGACTAGCAAAGCAACCATGGAGACTATAAAAAGGAGCCAAATCTCTATGTATAAAAAGTGTCCATCAAAAAACAGTAATTAGGCGGCGCCACCATACACCGAAATACTACCAAAAACAACCTACGTAATTTGGTCGGGTTATTTGTTGCCTTCTATGGTTCATGTTATACTCATGTCCCAGAGCCTAACTAGCGCCACCGGAGAGATTGGGAACTATTATTTAAAGCTAAAAGCGGTCACTTTTGCAACAATTCTGCCATAACAGATTGGCATCCTTTCTATACCATCCATACATGGAGACTATATAAAGGAGCCAAACAAATCTCTATGTATGAAAAGTGTCCATCAAAAAACAGTAATTAGGCGGCGCCACCATACACCGAAATACTACCAAAAACAACCTACGTAATTTGGTCGGGTTATTTGTTATACTCATGTCCCGGAGCCTAACTAGCGCCACCGGAGAGATTAGTAACTATTATTTAAAGCTGAATGCGGTCACTTTTGCAACAATTCTAGTGTTGCCAACTTGGCATAAATGGTGCCAGATTTGGCATAATTTCACACCCTTTGGCATCGATATTTTCCATTTGGCATCTGGCATAATTTTTAGCACAATTTAGTGAATGAAGTGAATTATGTCCCTAAGCCAGGTTTGAAACCTACTTGGCACGAGTGTGGATAGAGGCTAAAGGAAATAATATACATACGAGAAATAGGGAATATTACGCGAAACTCTGCGTAGGTGGCGCCAGTACCACGATATGAGGGTCTATCGCGAAACAAGAAAATCGAAATTTCGTTATCTACCATCTCTGTCACTCTTGCATATTTGAACGATAAAAAGGCTGATAGCGAAATTTCGGATTCGTGTTTCCCGGTATGTATAAGTTTTGGTATGTAAGGTTTACAGTATGTATAAGTTACTCTATGGTTTACTATAAAGGCTAGTGCTTCACTCTGGTGGCAGAACATTGCAGTAATATCCCCTATTATAAGCCGTAACAGACTACCGCACCGCACCGCGACCTTAGTGCCAGGTGGTGCTAGGTGATAGCCATCAGTTATTTAAAATCACATGACATTTGTTGTAAGGTCGGTACGTCGGTGCAGACTGTCAGACCTTAAGAGTCCTTATTCCTACAAACGAGCGTATTTTGCAAAATGCCTCCTTTTTCATTCAACATTACGACGTAACTATTAGTATTTATTCAAAAACCGTTAACGTTCTTAAATAATCATTTCCTAAACTAGCGGCTGAAATAGTTACAGTTTTCATTTTCTCTTTTTAAACCTAAAATAAATGAGTTTTCTTGGGAGTATTTTTCAAAATTTGCAGTGAGAAGTGTCGTTTCGGTTGCCAATTTTGCAGTAAACAAGAATCATTTGGTACATGAATGACTACAATTCAATTCACCATATCTTGTACGAGGGGCTGAAATGATTGAAAATCAAAGTTTCATTTAAAAAGATTGATAAAAACCCTTCCGAGTTTTCTTCATTTTTTCGGTGAAAACAGGGTCGCATAATAATTTTTTATCGCAAATTATACTTATATTTTGCCCTCAAAATAACATTATAGCAAATTTTAACTTTATGTGAACCCATTAAAAAAAACATAACTATAGGACCTATTTTACCGTAAATTTAAGTCTCCGCCGGGCGCGCTTAGGGGATGGACCTGTGCTCGATCGTCAGGCGTTTGTTGCGTTCGTAACCAGCGAGCTAGTTCCGAAAAGTGGTGTATACTGGGATTAGAAAATCTTGATCCTTAGGTGATCAATGTAATCATAGGTACATTTTATAGCACGAATATTAAATTTTTTCGCCTAGGTGATCGGGTCTGTTCAGGGTGCCTAGCCAAGATGCCAACCGTTTAGGTACCTATAGTTTACATTAAAACCAAATCTATAGCTGGCCTCTGAATGGGTAATAAAAACGGGTTCCGTATGTCTTTCCCTTTCCAGATGACCAAGGTGCCTAACCAAGATGCCAACCGTTTAGGTATCCATAATATAATTTACATTAAAACCAAATCTGTAGCTGGCCTCTAAAATGGGTCGTAGAAACGCGTTCCTTATGTCTTTCGCTTTCTAGATGACCAGGGTGCCTAGCCAAGATGCCAACCGATTAGGTACCTATAGTTTACATTAAAACCAAATCTGTAGCTGGCCTCTGAATGGGTAGTAGAAACGGGTTCCGTATGTCTATAATCATAATCATAATCATAATATTTTTATTCAAAATAGATTCATACAGAACACTTTTTGAAAGTAAAAAAAAAATTGTAGAGAATAATTAAAAATAGTTGACATTGTATATATAGGTCTATTAAAATTAGATAATATATAGGTCTATAAAATTATAACTTTTATGCCACGCTTAGCTGTACAGATAAGGTATCCGACCATACGTGTTTGTCTGTTAAATAATCGTCTTCTCTGTAATAGCCTTTCTTTATTAAAGTATCTTTTATTATAGTTTTGAACTTGTTTTCTGTCATATTCACAATATGATCGGGTATCTTATTGTAGCAACGTGTACAGAGCCCCAAAAATGATTTTTGTAATTTGCTTAGCCTAGTTCTTATATCTAATAAATTATTCTTATTCCTAGTATTAAAATTGTGTACATCACTTTATTCCGAAACTGTAAAAGATTCTTTCTCACATACATTATATTGTCATATATAAATTGACTAGGCAATGTCATAATATTTATTGTTTTAAACAATTCCCTTACAGACTGACGGCTTTTTTAAGCCATAAATCGAACGTATTGCTCGTTTTTGTAAGATAAAAATAGTCTCAACATCAGCAGCTATGCCCCAAAGTAATAGCCCGTAACACATTAAGCTATGAAAATAACAAAAGTAGACCATCTTTGCAGTATCTTCATCGGTTAGCTCCCTAATTTTCTTTACTGCATATACAGCTGAGCTCAATCTTTTTGACAGTGCCACAATGTGAGGACCCCATTGTAAACTAGAATCTATCGTTATTCCTAAAAAAAATGTTTTTTGGGTAATATCTAATACCTCGTTATTAACGGACAATCCTTGTATGCATTGTTTGACGTTAGGTAGCTTAAAGTGTACAAATTTAGTTTTTTTTTGCATTTAAAACTAAGTTATTAGCAGTAAACCATTCATGTACTTGTTCTAGAGCATGATTTATACTGGCAATGTCTTCGGAATCTCTGTTGACATAAAATATAAGTGACGTGTCATCAGCAAATAAGACAATTTTAGAAAACTGCTCCGCCATAAATGGAAGGTCATACACGTAAATGAGAAATAAAAGGGGGCCTAATATCGATCCTTGTGGGACACCGATCTTAACCTGAGACCCTTTAGACATAATTCCATTTACGGTTACTGTATGACTTCTACCCACCAGGTATGACTTTATTAATTCTAGATCCTGTCCTTCAACCCCGTAGTAATTTAATTTTGATAGCAGTGTCTCATGATTCACACAGTCGAAGGCTTTTGTTAAGTCACAGAAAATGCCAATAGCGTCTTTTTTCCCTTCCTATGCCTCAAAGATATGTTTAATTAAACTTACGCCAGCATCCGTAGTGGATCGACCCTTAGTAAAACCGTACTGCTGTTTATGAAACAATTTATTTCTATTGAAATGACTAAGAAGTTGTGTTAGCATAACTTTCTCGAAAATTTTGCTGAGTACAGGCAAAATAGAGATAGGTCTAAAGTTACCGGCATCTTTGGCGTCACCAGCTTTGTACAAAGGTATCACTCTGCTTTCTTTCATCAGGTCAGGAAACGTGCCTTTATCTATACATTTATTAAATATCTAACTTAAATAAGGTGCAATAGTAACTATAATAGCAGTGCAGGCTTTCACAGACATCCCCCACAAATCTTCTGTAGATTTAACTTTTATTTGTTTAAATGTTTTTATAATAACCTTAGAATCAATGTATTCAAATTTAAATTTATTCCCACACTTAGCTACATGAGCATTTAACATGGTGATAGCCCTACAAGGAGAGGAGTTTAACGATTTAGTTGTTGCGATTGGAATATTTGTGAAGAATGTTTCAAATGCTTGAGCTACCTCTAAGTTTGTACTGATTAATCCATTGGACGAATTAAGGACAATATCTTTATGAGGCGGTTTTGTCTTTCCCGTTTCTTGTCTAATAATGTCCCAAGTTGCTTTTATTTTGTCTTGAGATACTTTAATTTTATTTTTAATATAATTAGATTTCGCTGCCCTACATACTTTTTTATATGTTTTTGAGTACATTTTGACATACTCGGAGCAGCTTTCTGTTTGAAGTAAGTTCTTTAATTCATACAATTCAAACATTCTTTCCCTGCTTTTACGAATCCCTGGAGTCGCCCAATCGCTGAATTTAAACGTTTGTTTTGCTTTTATTACTTTGATCGGAAAGCTGTTTTCAAATTCCACGACTACTTTTGAGAATAATTGACCGTACATATCATTACAACATCCACGTTCTGACACGTTTGTGGGCTGATGTACTAATTGGTAGTATACCTTTTCGTTAATTTTTTGTAAACGATGCTCCGTAATGGGACGAGTTTGGATTTCAATTTCAGCAAGTAACGACTTATTATTATACGGTAACGCAACTTCTTGGCCAGTATGATCTGACTGTATAATATTTACAATTTTTTGGTCCGATATTTGACAATTCACAAATACGTTATCCAAACAAGAAGCTGTAGAGGATGTTACCCTTGTGGGCTCTCGAAAAACATTCTCAAGATTAAATGAATTAAATAAATTTAAAAGTTTACATGTCAATGCATTGTCGTATAAAATGTTTACATTAAAATCACCACATATTACTATATGTTTATTTGCCTTACTAATTTTTGTCAATACATCTTCCATAACAGATTAAAAAGTACTAAAATGTGGGTCATTCGGTGGCCTGTACACGCTCACTATTATGAATTCATCCAGTTCCACACAAGACAATTCTATTATTCGCTCTACCGACATTTTAACTATATCACTACGCTGCCTAAATTTAATAGTATTTCGAACTAATATAAGTGAGCCACCATGAGTAGAGATCTGTCGGCAAAACGAACTTCCCAGAGAATAATTTTTATAATTTAACGTCAAAATTTCAAAAGGATTCTGCCAGTGCTCAGTCAAACAAACAAAATCATATTGAAATCTGTCCATACATAATTCAACTTCTAGTTTCTTATGTGAAAAGCCTTGTATATTTTAGTGAATTAATTTATAAGTCATGCTTTGATTTATCTTCGTCAGACGGCTATTCTAAACATTATTGCTACAATTATTATCAAAAATTCTTTCGGTATTATCTTTGCTTAAGTTGGTCACGAAAGGAACACTTACTTCCTTCAATTACATACTTCAGGAGGCTAGAAACATCTCCGAAAATAGTTCTTATTCCATTATTGTTTATGCGACCACATTTATTTTTAAACATACAGTAATCATGTCAAATTTTTGTTGCAGTCAAGAAGGTACGCATACTCATTTTTTTCTACATCAATGAACAATAAATGATTAAATCTTTCTATTCTTTGGTTAAAAATATGTCTCCCTTTCCAGATGACCAAGGTGCCTAGCCAAGATGCCAACCGTTTAGGTATCTATAATATAATTTACATTAAAACCAAATCTGTAGCTAGCCTCTAAAATGGATAGTAGAAACGCGTTCCTTATGTCTTTCGCTTTCCAGATGACCAGGGTGCCTAGCCAAAATGCCAAACGTTTAGGTACCTATAGTTTACATTAAAACCAAATCTCTAGCTGGCCACAGTAATGGGTAATAAAAACGCGTTCCGTATGTGTTTCACTTTGCAGATGACCAGGGTGCCTAGCCAAGATGCCAACTGTTTACGCTCCGTAGCGAACGAAACGCAACCGTCTCTGTCGCACTAATATGGAAGAGTGATAGAGAGAGATTACCCTATCGTTCGCTGCGGAACGAACGACTGGCATCTTGGCTAGGCACCCAGGTTTAGGTACCTATAGTTTACATTAATACCAAATCTATAGCTGGCTACTGTAATGTGTAATAGAAACGCGTTCCGTATGTGTTTCGCTTTGCAGATGACCAGGGTGCCTAGCCAAGATGCCAACTGTTTACGCTCCGTAGCAAACGAGAAGCAACCGTCTCTGTCGCACTAATATGGAAGAGTGATAGAGAGAGATTACCCTATCGTTCGCTGCAGAACGAACGACTGGCATCTTGGCTAGGCACCCAGGTTTAGGTACCTATAGTTTACATTAAAACCAAATCTATAGCTGGCCACTGTAATGGGTAATAGAAACGCGTTTCGTATGTGTTTCGCTTTGCAGATGACCAGGGTGCCTAGCCAAGATGCCAACCGTTTAGGTACTTATAGTTTACATTAAAACCAAATCTGCAGCTCTCATCTCTCTGGGTACAAGTATGTATATTTTCTTAACATAATAAACTGAAATTACTACTACCATGCATATAAAATAAAATAAAAGAGTGGCTATAACAATAAAATTAATGTTACTTGCTATTGAAATCGACAACGATCAAGATTATTCTTCTCTACGTTCAAAATTCAAAACGCGTTATAGTTGCCGGCGCTCGCGTACCGCGCGTCAACGCCATCTATTGAGTGTTATTTCGTGAAATCGATGAACGCTCCAGGGAATAAGGCCTCTTAACCACCTGGCTTTTGTATTTTTGTATACGTGGACCTTAATAGTGACACAGTCAAAAATTTGCTTAAAACGGTGAAATATTGTTATTATGTTGTAGTTGTAGTTTTCGACGAGAAAAAACAATTGTCACTTTGATAATAAATTAAATTAAAATACACAATTACATAGTGAAACCGGCAAGACAATGTCCTTGCGTTTCTTTTTTTCATACGCGTTACCAATTAAATTGTCAATCTAATCAGATTGTGCGCAAAATTGTCTCGTCTAGACAATCACTAATCTGTTTTGTGTTATCTATGGTATGGCAATGCATCGACAGCTACAAATGCTACAATGTGGAGTCACTACAAACGTCACATTTCAAAGGCCCACAAAGGGGGCTAAAGAAATTTGACATTAGCTAACCAAGTCGGGGCAAAGTTAGCTTGGTTTGACTGTGTAAAATTTTCAAAAACAGCATCGTTTGATTTAAGTGGAAGATCCTCATTTTTTAGTTACGTACCAATATATTGTTTAGCATTTTTTTTGCACATTCCAAAATTATTTAGCACAATTCTGGCATAATTTAGACATGTCTAGCATTTTTCAAATTCCGAGTTGGCAACACTGAACAATTCTGCCATGAGATTGGCATCCTTTCTATACCATCCATACTTCTTTTCGTCCCATGAATCTAGTATAACTGGATCGGTCATGATGGGTGGGGGAAAACGACCGAACGGGATAGTCTTATGTAGCTTTCAGTAGGAGTAGCAGAGAAAGCGCTGTTATTGTTTGTCCTTGTCATAGTTTCACTTTTCCACCGCTGCCACAACCGAGGTTGTGGCAAACAAATAAGTACGTGACATGTCATGTTTGTTCCTTGCTTGTTTAATTATTGTTGTTTTGTATGAAATTGTGCTTTCTCTTATGAAATATAGTGATGGTTAGCGTTTTGAATGCTTGAAGTTTGATAAAATAATGGTGAATTGTTCTGTAATCGGCTGTAATACCCGCTCTGAGCAAAAATATGAGATCATAACCTTTCACACGTAAGTACGGTATTTTACACCTTCCTCTTAACGCAATATGTGAGAATAACATCGTAAAATTACGTTACACTCAAAGCAATGTAGAATCAAACGATTTCAATAAAAATATCACAATTATTTACGCAAATTAACAAAACATATTTTGTAAAATTATCCGCCCAAATTACGTAGGTAGGTAGGAGTGTGTGTGCCCATCGCTGGGGAAAGTACGATAGCCACAAAATGTATATCTTGCCTAGATTCATCTGATGTAACTCAACTATCTTAACATCACTAATAAGGAATCTATTTACTTCTATTATTATGCCGATATGTGTCAGTTCAGTAGCAAAAGGACATGACTCATACCTGATAATTTTACTTCCACGGCTGCAATCTCCATGTGAGCTCCTCTTTGTACTTTGTGATGACCATATTAGTAGAACAGCTGGGCCTGTATTGTAAAAGGTACACATTGACTCCTCAATAGTCACTAAGTACATCACGATTTTATATTTATAGATGTCTCAGAATTTATTATTATACCAAAGCACATGTATTAACAGTTTATGTATGTACATGACTCAATCAGGCACCTTAGTAGTGCGTGACCCATTCATGTATTTGATTATTGTAATATACACAGTAACTTGTTTGTTACAATGTCCCATTTATTGTGCTGGACTCCACACATCGTCTGTTCATAGCTCGTCAGCCATGAGGAGTAGCGCTAGCTCCTAACAGAAACTATTATCATTAACCTCTCCTCAGAGCAGGTTACCACCATTGAATTAACTTTCTTATAGTCGGCGGACTTCTATGCCCCTTACCCGACAAAACCTCGCAAGGCATCTCTGATCTAACGCTGTCAAGACCGACCGAATCTTTATGTCTTCGACCCCGACAGCGCTAGCAACAGCATCTCTGGTCGAGCGTTCTTATGGCCGGCATGCTTTTCCTCCGACCGCAACAGCGCCCGACCCAGAGGAAATCAGTAAAATATTGACTTGAGTCTGTCCACAACCAGACTCCTTTATTTGATATAAGCAAGATTATCATGACAGCCTTCCCGCAGACAAGGCGTCTTATGCTAGTACATGGCTTTATCATTCGATTTTATTGAAACTATAATGTACTTGTATATCAACGTCAAATCTTTCATAGGGAATCATATTTGTTTTATTTCCCTTGTGACTTATATTATTATCTTTTTTACTAATTATACTTAGCTCTCAATTTGCAGTGTAGCGTCTTGTACTTTACTATATATTTATTGACACACTCAAAGAAATACTTTTTCATAACAGCAAGTAGTTGTACACCAGTCGCAACAGGAAAAAGCGTCCTTTATCATAGATAATATAACAGAAGGAAGTCTTACCATAGACAGTGTGAAACGGAAGGAAGGTTTTTTATAGTAGGTGATTCGCGATATGTCGCGACACACCCGTCGAGGAAAATTAATGTTGAGTTAAGGTGAGCATTAAGTGGCGCGTCCAATCTTTTATTCTTTTCATTGCTTGAACCGCCGCTGCCCTCTTATGGTTTCCCTTTCCAGTCATCGACTCTTCCTGTATTTCCTTTTGCTCATGGTCTTCCATCACTTCGTTTACTTCTGTTGGACTTTCTATCATTTCATCTGAGATGTCCATGTGGCTTATCTCATCTGAACCATCCATTATTTCATCATCATTTAACATATCTATGTCCTCATGCCTCTCTGTATCGTCCATTACTTCTTTATGCTTCGTTACATCCATTTCGTTAATTATAGCTCTATCTATTTCATTCTTTGATGAAATCATAGGTTCTCTTATTTTTAATGACAATTCTTGATCTAGGTTATTGCTACCATATGGTGAGTTTAACGATTGTTTGATACACGATTGATCTTTCATGAGGTCTTCAGATAACAGAGACTCTTCTGCTTCTAGGGGATACAAATGTGCAATAGACCTTGTGAATATTGCCTCACCCACTTTTACTTTTGCTACTTTACATAATCCGTCTATTCCTTTAAGTAGCTCTGTTATACGACCCACTTTCCAATTTCCCCTGTTTTTACTTTCTCCTTTGATCTGTACAATGTCACCAATGCATGGCGCAATTTTTGCTTTTACTCTAGCTTGTTTTGGTGAATGATTATATCGTTCTCTTAAACTCAGTAGGTATTGATTTATAAACATGTCTTTATATTCATTCATAATCATTTCACCTCTCTTCCAACCTTCTAACAGTTGTTGCTTAGTAGAGGTACTTGAAGATGAGATCCTTTCTTCTAAATTGTCAATATTAATACACCTTCCAGGTGTCAGAAAATCCGCCGGTTTTAAAATATGTCCTTGATCATTTCCTACATAAGTCAAAGGTCTAGTATTTACTATGGCCTGTACTTCTTTGATGATTGTTAACAGCTGATTGTCTCCTAGTAAATGTTTTTCAAGGGTTCGCTTAAGACAATGTTTCACTATCGCTACTAAGCGTTCATACACTCCCCCATGCCAGGGTGCTAATTGAGGAATAAATTTCCATTGTACTCCTTTTGATGATGAATTAATTCCAGTCACTACTTCCGACAGTAGTTTAAATTGAAGTGCATTATCCGACACTATTATTGAAGGAGTTCCTCTAGCTGCAACAAATCTTCGAAACGCCAAAGAACATTCATCCGTAGACATATCTTTTACTATCTCAAGGTGAATGGCACGTACCACTAAACAAGTGAATAAACAGACCCAACGTTTTTCTTGACTTTTATCTGATTTGACTACCATAGGTCCGAAGTAATCCATTCCAACATAAGTAAAAGGTGTCTCATATTTTACTCTCTCTGGAGGTAAAGCAGGTGTGTTGGGTAAAGTGTAAGCTCCTCCTCCGTGTTTTACACATTGTGGACATTTATTTATGATTTTCTGAACTTGTGCTCTACCTTGTGGAATCCAAAACCGTTGTCTCACTTTACTTAATGTATGTGGTACTCCTACATGATAATTTTCTTCATGTATTCTTTTTATGACCTTATTGGTAAATTCACAATTTTTAGGTAATAAGATTGGATGTTTTGTTTCATATGACAAGTCTGAATGTGTCAAACGTCCTTCAGATCTAAGTACTCTATCTATGTCGGTAAATAGTCCTAAGTTTCTAGTGAGGTGTGTTCTTTTGCCACCACTTTCCTCCGGGAAGTATTGTTTTTGGACTTTTATTATCTCTTGTACTTCTGACTTTATTTTATTATTTATATTCGTTTGTGCAAGATGATCTTTATCTGATATTTCTGTCATTATGTCTTCTTTATTTGATGTAACTATTTCCTTTTCACTTGCTAATTCTGTAATCTTCTCTTCAGATGCTTGTGTGTTATGATTCGAGAGACCCTCCCGCGTCAAAAGAGTATTCTCTACTACGGGTGAACTTGGCCACGTAGTTGGATCTTGTAACAAAAATGCTGGACCGTTTAGCCATTTGGTTAATTCTTCTTTTGACTTGAGAGGCCTCGTTGCCACATCCGCTGGATTTAATGTAGATGGAATGTACCTCATATCCAAATCTTTATTACGTTTGATTTCTTCTATCCTTCGTGCTACAAACGGTACTAACAGCTTATTCGATTTGTACCAGCTTAATACGATTTGACTGTCACACCATAGCACTTGCTTAGTTACCTTTATTGGGAGATATTTCGCCACATATTGTAGTAATCTATTTCCAATGACAACTCCTAGTAATTCCAATCGTGCTATTTTCAAGTTTTCTTGATCTTTTATAGGAGTTAGTCTGGATTTTCCAATTACAAACTTTAAATTGTTTTCTTGTAATAAATAAACCACTGCTGAATATGCCACGACTGAAGCGTCTGTGAAACAATGAAGTTCACAATCTTTGTTGTTCGACATAAGTCTTGGTAGACATATATCTTTCACTGTGTCAAGATCTTTCAAGATAATTTCCCATTTTTCCGTTACTTCATTTGACACAGGTGAATCCCATTTCTTATTTTCTTTCCACAAAGATTGTAAAAGCAGCTTTGCCGGTAAGACTATGGGTGCTGCAAATCCGCATGGGTCATAAATTGACGCTATTGTCTTCAACAATCCTCTTTTGGTAAATGCATTATTCTTGAGCTTTACTTTCATCTGCAGTGTATCTTTATTCAGATTCCAGTCTAATCCTAATGTTTTTACTGTATCATCTTTATTACAGTCGGTGATGATATTTTTCAGATCCTTGCAGTTTGAATTCCATTCACGAATGTTCATTGAGATTTGCTTAAATGTTGATTTACAATCCTCGTATATTTGTGTAGCTTCCTGAATGTTATTTGCTCCGGTAAGCAAATTGTCAACATAGATGTCGTTTGCTAATTTTCTCATGTGTTCTGAATCGGAATTCATTAAATGATGTCGTATCGTCGCATTCAGTAAGTACGGTGAAGAAATTATGCCAAAAGGTACTCGTGTGAACCTATAAATTATTAGATTTTCCTTTGTGGCTGGTTTAGATATGTCCTTAATCCACAGGAATCGAGTAACATCCCTATCTTTGTCATGCAGTCCCACCTGTAAAAATGCCTTTTCGACATCTGCTGTCATTCCAATCTTGTGACATCTAAATTTGATTAAAAGTCCTGTTAGATCTTCTAACATTATTGGACCTCTATATAGACATTCATTTAAGCTTTTATTGTCTTTTACTTTTGCAGAAGCATCGTATACGATCCTAAGAGCTTTCCCGGGTGCCGAAATTCCATGATGGGCCAGAAAATGTACTGGATGATCCACTTCAACATTGTTAGGGACAATTTCTATCACACCTTTATCTACCTGATCCTTTAGTGTTTGTTCGTAAACCACTAATGTTTCCTTATCCATTCTATTCAATAGACTTACCAAACGACCGTAAGCTAAACCGAAGTTTGAAGGTAAGTCTGGAGGATATTCATTCCATGGCCAACTTACTACATACCTATTATCTTCGACCACTGTCGTTTCATTAAATGTTTTTATAGCTTCTTCATCCCTATTAGAATTTGGCGAATCTGTTATTCCAATAGATTCCAATTCCCATAAATTCTTAACACTACCCATATCTAAAGGTGGATCGGGCTTATTCAGTTTATTTCCATAGGAAGTTTGGAAATATGTGAGAACCGTCAGCTCATCATTCTTTCCTTCATTCGGTTTGCCAGAGAGGATCCATCCGAATACAGAGTCCACAAGATACAAGTTTTCTTCGAGTTCTATTTTCTCAGTACGCATAAGTGAATAATAGTAATCATTCCCAATTAAAATGTCTACCCGTTCGGACAAAGAATTGTCATCGGCCAAGACGATATTTTGATCATATCTGTTAACATGTTTTAATAATTCTTTTCTTGGATAAGAAACGCCTTGTGTAATCACCGGTACAACATTTGCAAAGAGTATTTTTAATTTGTCATCCTTTGTTTTTAAACATATCCTAACTAGGTCGCTTTTTATTTCTTTCGGTTTGTCTGATCCAAAGGTAAACACGAAGAGATGATCCTCTTCTTCCACAGCCAATTCTAATTCCTTGGCAACTTTCTTTGTTACATAGCTTCTTTGTGATCCACAGTCTAATAGTAGACGACATTTTTTAATAACTCTGTTTCTTCCGACAGCATCAATGACTGCTGTTTGTAAAACAGTTGAACCTTCTCCATGTACATGTAATGTGTTAACTGGTTTAATGTTAGTATGTGATGAGAACATCTTGGGGCATAATGCTCTATTATGTTTTCCTCTTGTTTTACAGTGAACACAGATGAGATTTCCTTTTCGACAATTAGCTTGTTTATGTCCTTTCCATAAACAACAGAAACAGTGACCCTTTAATCGTTTCTTTCTGTCTTCAACAGTTTTATATTCAGTACACTGGTCATTATAATGACTATTTTGACAAAAGATACATTGTAACTTTCTTTTCTTTAGATCTGATTGGGTTTCATCGTCTTCTTTCTTAGTCTCATAGGGTCTCTTCTTTGGGGTAAACGTTCCTGTACTTCCAGTAAATGCTACCGTACTAGATTGGTTCTTATTAAATTTCTTAAAGTTCTTATTGTGTTGAAATTTGAGTTTATTGAAAGTCCTTTTCTTTTTCATATCTCTGACATGTAAAACTTCTGTGGTATATTTATTTTCTTCTGTTTTATCCTTTTCTTTATAACCCTTTGCTTCTTCCCTTGCTGATATGACTACCTTAAGCTGACTTCTCAAGTCTTGAATGGATTCTGTAGCTCCTTTTAATTTAACTTCATACACAATGTCTTCTGGAAATTTCTCCATTATTGAAAATCTTAAATGATTATGGTTGATATCTTCTCCGAAGGATTGCAGCACTCTGAGATGTCTTTCAATCTCATCTAGAGTCTTACGGCAGTCTTCGAATTTAAGCGCTGGCTTAATTTTGTTAAGTGTTGCATAGTGAGCGTCTACTATTTGCTCCTGTTTACCATATCTTTCCTTAAGAATGTCGACAGCAATTTGATAACTATTATTGGTTGTTTCCAAACCGTCAATCATAACTTTGGGCTCCCCTTCCAAGGAAGCTTTCAAATATAATAATTTGTCCACATTACATAAGTCACGACGACCTATGGTCGATTGAAATTGGTCCCAAAATGGGAACCAGCTCAATACGTCTCCTTTGAAAATTTGTAAATTGAGTTCGGGCAATTTGCTTCGCTTTGCTGGAATATTTATTTCACCGCCTTTATTCTCTTTATTAAATTGTGCAATGCGTGCATTGATTTCTGCTAAGATCTCCTCTCCCTCTAACTGGGACGTGGTCAAATTGGATATTTCATCGGCATTAGGATCTTGTGATATGTTAAAATACTGATATAAGTCAGAGCTAAATCTATTAATAATGGATTGTAACTTTGAAGCAACAACATTACTTTCTTCTAATTCGACACTGGTCCATGGACGTTGCTCACACAGAGCTTGGGCATTTTTTGTCAACCTTTCAACATTGTTGGCAAATTTGGTTAATCTTATAAGTAAAATTTCTTCCATTTTAGAGACTATTCTGAAAATTTTACCAATACATGTTGTTATTACTTAACAAGAATTGTGAGTATTTAAATAAGGGTACTCATAAAACAGTTTCATGGTTAACGTTAACAACATTCATAAATGAACCATTATATTTTAATTTTGATCATAATTGTAAGTAATTTTGATGAGGTATTATCATGAGTTCATTGTTCATAGTAAGTCATGACAAAATTTACTCTAGGTATAGGAATTAGTAAGCGTTTGTTATCAATAGCATAAAGTTTAAAATTTAACTAGCCTTTCAATGTTATTTCATGATACTCATACCTGCAACATAACTGTGCTATGTAAGTATAGCAGTATTTAAACGTTAAAGAAAGAAAATGAACTTTACAACATCACTCTTCTATCAAATGTATGTAAGTATTGTAAGTACTTATTTAAGCATTATTTACTTCTCTCTTTTTTTTATAAATGCATACTCATCACTATTAAGTCATTTACATTAGTCGTCACATACCTGGAATTATGTAAAGATGAAATTCCTCGTTTTTAAAGTTAGCTTTCTTGTTGCTAAGAAATACAACGACCAATCTTGCTGATTCCTAAGAAACAACAAAGAAATTCCCTAATGTACAATTTCATTCATAATTGCATGATATTGGTTAATGATTTCAATGTTAAACCCATACCGGCATAATATTTATGTAAACCATCGACTACAAGTCCAGTTTGTCGTATAAGTTCCTTTTAGGATTATGAATAAATAAATTCCTTGTTTTAATGTTAGAAGTATACATAAAGAGTGTAAATGGGTATAATACAACCCACTTACTAGGTTAGTAACTTGGAAACTCTTATAAAGCGTAAATAAACATCCGCCATTATTCCAACAATAATCTTTGTGAATTTTACTCACATGTACAATTGAATATATTTCACAATCTCTTACCAGAACCGCTATTCACTTATTTCTGGATACTCTTGCCTTTCACCATAATTTTCCTTAAGAATTAATTAAATCCGTTTACTAATAAAGAAGCTTGCTTATATTTTAATTTTCCGTTCCTTGAACTTGACGACATGACGACTTACGACAATAGATATATAATTACGATGGATGGATGGAGCTAAAGCTCGCTGTGAGCGTCGTCTCACTCTTTCCTTGAACGTCTTACTCTCACCGAAATGCTAGTATGAGATGTCAGATTTCTTATAGCCGTAACACATAATCGACCGCCATCGAACCAATCGATCAAATGAACGAGTCCATTCTCTATGTAAAGGTTGTACGCACGACACAATTTCAACAAAATCGTATGCGATTTATTGTGAATGTCGTAAGTCCTCTCCAGACTACGCTCCCGAGTGTGGAGGAGACTTTAGACCATTACGTTTGTTCCGTGTCTTTTGCAATTGTTTTGAACATGATCATCAGCTTTTAAACGATTACCATGTAGTATAAAATATTAAGTTATATATTTATTCATCACATGAACACATTCGAGAACATTTTATAACAGATAGGAGTGACCAAGACTTCATTTGATCACCAACACTTCCTTACCTATTTCCGTTCACCATTTCGCTTCCTTTTAATTTAATTAACTTTATTTAGTCATAAGTAACACTTAAAATCATAACAGAGAAATTTTATTTTAGTTATATTGTTTTTTATGAAGTTGATTTTCAAATACAAGTACTATATCTCATTAAAAGATCACAACTGTATCGATCTGACACCTGTGATTCCACTTACCGCCAACAGATGGTGCCACCATCCTATTAAATCATGAAAAATTTCTATAATATTTATTTTTATTATTTGCACAGACAAGAGTTAATAATAGTTAACAGCTTATATAAAAACAGCCGTATGAATCACGTCTCCCTGACTCCGAACCTGACACCTTTGTTCAAACACAGTTTTAAGTAAATTATGGTATTTAGTATGATCAAACTATATTTTTGAGTTTAATTTTACAACCAGCAATCCTGACAACACCTTCCCCAAAGTGCTGCCAAGATCCCAGCATCTCCACCAATTTGTGCCCATCGCTGGGGAAAGTACGATAGCCACAAAATGTATATCTTGCCTAGATTCATCTGATGTAACTCAACTATCTTAACATCACTAATAAGGAATCTATTTACTTCTATTATTATGCCGATATGTGTCAGTTCAGTAGCAAAAGGACATGACTCATACCTGATAATTTTACTTCCACGGCTGCAATCTCCATGTGAGCTCCTCTTTGTACTTTGTGATGACCATATTAGTAGAACAGCTGGGCCTGTATTGTAAAAGGTACACATTGACTCCTCAATAGTCACTAAGTACATCACGATTTTATATTTATAGATGTCTCAGAATTTATTATTATACCAAAGCACATGTATTAACAGTTTATGTATGTACATGACTCAATCAGGCACCTTAGTAGTGCGTGACCCATTCATGTATTTGATTATTGTAATATACACAGTAACTTGTTTGTTACAATGTCCCATTTATTGTGCTGGACTCCACACATCGTCTGTTCATAGCTCGTCAGCCATGAGGAGTAGCGCTAGCTCCTAACAGAAACTATTATCATTAACCTCTCCTCAGAGCAGGTTACCACCATTGAATTAACTTTCTTATAGTCGGCGGACTTCTATGCCCCTTACCCGACAAAACCTCGCAAGGCATCTCTGATCTAACGCTGTCAAGACCGACCGAATCTTTATGTCTTCGACCCCGACAGCGCTAGCAACAGCATCTCTGGTCGAGCGTTCTTATGGCCGGCATGCTTTTCCTCCGACCGCAACAGCGCCCGACCCAGAGGAAATCAGTAAAATATTGACTTGAGTCTGTCCACAACCAGACTCCTTTATTTGATATAAGCAAGATTATCATGACAGCCTTCCCGCAGACAAGGCGTCTTATGCTAGTACATGGCTTTATCATTCGATTTTATTGAAACTATAATGTACTTGTATATCAACGTCAAATCTTTCATAGGGAATCATATTTGTTTTATTTCCCTTGTGACTTATATTATTATCTTTTTTACTAATTATACTTAGCTCTCAATTTGCAGTGTAGCGTCTTGTACTTTACTATATATTTATTGACACACTCAAAGAAATACTTTTTCATAACAGCAAGTAGTTGTACACCAGTCGCAACAGGAAAAAGCGTCCTTTATCATAGATAATATAACAGAAGGAAGTCTTACCATAGACAGTGTGAAACGGAAGGAAGGTTTTTTATAGTAGGTGATTCGCGATATGTCGCGACAGTGTGAGGTCAGCCATTTTTAAAACTTCTTCTTAATTTAGCTGCATAACAATCATGTTAGGGATACCAGATGAAAATATCATAATTTTATGGGTAATTTTGACCTCGAAGTTTTTTCGTACTTCTAATTCCAAAAAAAAACCAAATGTTGTGAAGATTAAATGTGGTGTACATTAATTGGTGTGATTGCGATTTGTGATTTCTTTAAATTAAAACCCATAATACATTTTATTTTACGTTTTTTTTACTAAACATGTTTAGTTTTGTTCATACGCCTTAAAAGAACGGCCCATTGACATTTTATTTAACAATTTTTTAATACCGTCAAACAAGCTAACTTTGCCTCCAGGGTAATCGCCCCATTCGCCCCAACGTGATATCAAATATTGGGGTAATTTTTACCAATATGCTATCCCCACGTTTATGACGTCATCTATGTCTATCCCTTACGGGTGCACGCGGTAGGCCGCATCTATGTTTCGTCCACAGTATGGATGGTATAGAAAGGACGCCAATCTCTTATGGCAGAACTGTTGCAAAAGTGACCGCTTTCAGCTTTAAATAATTGTTCCTAATCTCTCCGGTGGCGCTAGTTAGGCTCTGGGACATGAGTATAACATGAACCAACAAATAACCCGACCAAATTACGTAGGTTGTTTTTGGTAGTATTTCGGTGTATGGTGGCGCCGCCTAATTACTGTTTTTTGATGGACACTTTTCATACATAGAGATTTGGCTCCTGTATATAGTCTCCATGGTCCACAGGATTCGATCCGATGGTGATATTCATTTATATTGTCTTTGGTAGTAATGGTATTGGTATTCACTATTCACACTGTTTTTTTTTTTCATTTGTGCTAATGTGTTGTGAACTCGTGAATTACTTTGTTTCAATTATATTTTATATTGGTTGGTCCTTGAAATTCAAACAGAAAAATGAAGTTAAACTGTAATATAAAAATACTTGGAGAACATGTCGTATTAGTGCCGTATAGGGAGCTTCATGTAGAAAAGTAAGTAGGTATTTTTTATATTTAAAAGTGGCTGTACGCTGTACAGTAATTGAACACATATTGTATTCTTATGATTTATGAAGGCACTTTTGCCGTTTTTGCTTACTATAAAACCCTTAACAACTTTCAGATACCATTTATGGATGAAATCTGAAGAGCTTCAGATGCTCACGGCATCAGAACCTTTATCACTGGAGCAAGAGTATGAAATGCAAAAATCCTGGAGAGATGATGAAGATAGTGAGCGTTACTTAATGTGGTTCACTGCATTGTGCTCAACCTCTTACAATGTGCCATTAATCTGATCATTTTACATCCGCAGAATGCACTTTCATTATCCTGGATAAGGTCCAATTCATCAAGGATGGTGATGAAATATGTAAGTTTCTATTATCTGATCAGTGCTACGGTACCATAATATCGCATTGTCACCCGACTTACATGTGTATGCAAATTTTCAGCTTCATTGGAAGTTGGGAAGTGGGTCAAATTTGACTAGCAAGATTTGACCCGTACAAACATATAGTTACATAATGAATGAATGAATTAATGAAATTATTTAATCCAGAAAATATTTGCATATGAGGTTAAATCATTTAAAACAAATTACATAATAATATATGGTTAAATTAAATTAAGACATAACACACACACACAGACATAAGTACATACATACTTACATAGGTACATTGCAAGTTAATAAAAAGCTTGTAAAAAGGTTGAGAGATTGAGTAAAAGTATTGTGTTACTTAGATATGGGACTAACCTTGGAACCTATGATATGAATCCCCACTGCTATAGTTACTTAAATATGGGACTAACCATGGAACCTATGATATGAATCCCCACTGTTATAGTTAGTAGTAGTAGTAAAACTCTTTATTATACAAAAATAAACATAAAACACGAGAAAAACGCATCATTTGTACAAAGGCGAACTTATCCTTTAAGGGATCTCTTCCAGTTAACCTTTTTTAGATATGGGACTAACCTTGGAACCTATGATATGAATCCCCACTGCTATAGTTACTTAAATATGGGACTAACCACGGAACCTATGATATGAATCCCCACTGCTATAGTTACTTAGATATGGGACTAACCTTGGAACCTATGATATGAATCCCCACTGCTAAAGTTCGTTTTTTTAGTATTGAAAAAGGTAAACAATTTTGATGATTTTCACCTTGACATGTGAAATATTGAAAAGTGCTTTTCAAAATTTAGTTTATATTACTTATGAAAGCAAAAGAATGTAGTAGATCGTATATGATTTATAATTGTAACATATTTGCTGTGATATATTTTTCAAGTGTTTTAAAAAAAAAGACACATCAAGATCACTACCTTCTTTCTAATGCTAAAAAAAGAACTATACCAATATAGCCTCGCGAATTGTTACAGATGCAATGATTGGAGACACAAATATATTTATAAAAGACTCGGACTCTTCAACAGGAGAAATAGAAATAATGATAGGTGAAATGACAGCCAGGGGTAAAAGGCTAGGATGGGAAGCTGTCATTCTCATGTTATTGTATGGAATCAAAGATATAAACCTCAAACATTTTGAAGCCAAAATATCAATGAAGAATTTAATAAGTATTGCAATGTTTCAAAAGTTAGGGTTTGAAGAAATATCTAGAAGTGATGTATTTGAAGAAGTGACACTAGCAAAGGCTGTAAGCGAGGAGTGGACTGAATGGTTACAGAAACAATATTTGTATCAAATACAACGCCATTAACATGATGTACTGTGTTTTTTTTCCTTGAAAGAATAGCCACTTTATTCCAAAGCCAAGCCTCTACAGTCAGGTTTTGTATCATCACATTAGCATAACTAGCATTGTTATATGGTGTGGCGTGGCACGGTGTTAAAATGTTTTACAGATTATCATTCATCCCTGTTGCACTCACAGAATTGCAGGGTGAGGTAATTTTTTTAAAGGAGAGTGTTAAGGTGCTACCAGTGCTAACTCTTATTCATTGTTATTTTGTAAGTATTCTTTTTACACATTTTGGAGTGTAATATGTTGTATAATAGGTATTTACATATCTATTTTGTATTTTTATCATTATCTAGTCTAGATTCATACACCCTGAATTCATAGGGTAAGAATTTGTTAAACGCTAATAGGATGTACTAGTTTTTAAACTTCCAAAAAATACCTAAAGTAACATCTGGCATTGCTTGTTTATGCAGATTGTGTATATTTACTATGCTTGTAACAAAGAGGGATATAATAAGATAGAGCGGTACTGTCATAGTAAATTTTGTAACCACTGTAAACTCACTGCCATCTATCGACATACTTTAAAACTAAAAATGAAGATTTATAAAAATACGTTAAAATGTATGTAAACATGAATAAATGTTTTTTTTATTTGCATTAATTATTTTTATATGATTTTGACCCATGTTCTTTCACTGATATGCGTTAAAATTATAAATAACAAACGAAACCGTCAACGCCCTCTATACGAGAGTAGACCAAAACTAGTGGCGTCATCTGATCGAGAATCAAATTTTCGTGATTTTCGAGGCACGTTTTTTTCTTAGACTGTATCCATCTATTACGGAGTTATATCTATCTTGGCTTGTAATAACAATATGTGCACCTATGTAACTCAAAAAATATTCCATACAATTTACCATATGAATAACAAATTTGTCCTATTGTGCTTTAATACAGCGTCGGTTTTTGGTCTAGAAGTTTTCTAGAAATTGATTTTCGCTCATGTCGTCTCGGACATGGGTAGATTTGGTATCAGTGCATTCAGTGTGATGTCCTAAACACAAATATATGAGACTAGCTGTTGCCCGCGACTTCGTACGCGTGGATTTGTAACATTATGCAGCAAAAGATATCAGTAGGGACGGTTAATCATTTGTTAATAATTATACAACGCATGAAATTTATCTTTCACAAAGTACGAAGTTTCAAGTCCCGAACTGAAAAAAAACCACGTAGGGGTTAAATTTCCAAAAACGTCAAAATATTTTTTTTTTGTAAACATTTTTGCCACCCTGTATATGTAAACAGTCAGGTTTTTTATTTGTTTTAATAATAGTTTCAGTTTAATGTAACAGAAAATTATATTGTTATTCAACTTGATGTACTTTTTATTATGCCTTTCTAAGAAGTCTCTAAGCATTAATATTTTGTAATGGTTTCAAATTTTCAACCCCTTTTTAACCCTTTTAGGGGATGAATTTTTAAAAACGCTGAAATTACTTTTCCTGTATTCTAATAATATGCCTATATACAAAGTTTTAAGTCCCGCATTTGATAAAATTTTTGATCTCCATACAAACTTTAAACCCCTTTTTCACCACCTTAGGGGATGAATTTTCAAAAACGATGAAATTAGTCTTCTTGTTTTTTAATAATATATCTTTTACCCAAGGTTCGAATTCATAGCTAAAAATAAAACTTGAACCCCACACAAACTTTGGACCCCCATTTTACCCCCTTGGGGGATGAATTTTGAAAAACCCCTTCTTAGTGGATACTAACGTTATAAAATCTACCCACTGTGAAAAATTCAGCTCTCTAGGTCCAACGGTTTGGGCTGGGCGTTGATTTAAGTGAGTCAGTCAGTCAGGACTTTTACGTTTATATATATAGATGACAAGCCCGAAAGTGGTGGGGGTAGTTGCGTGACGTCATAAAGTCCGCAGTACAAAGTTTTTTACTTTTTTTTATCATACCATATGGGGTACCAAATGAAAGGGCTTTGTGAGTAAATCACAAATATATAACATACTGTAACATTTTCACTACTTCGTCTAACAAATTATTAGAAAACGTTCAAAAATATCACTGGTTGAATTCAAGAGAATTATGGTAGTGACAATTTGACAAAGGCTATATAAATTTTGAAAATGGCGCCCGCTAATGAAAAAAAAGGGGGGGGATTGTTTTTTTTTTCTTACTAAGTATAGCAATATGGGTACCAAATGAAAGCTAGTGAAAAGACCATTTCAAATATACACGGTGGCTAAAAAATAGGTGCATTCCCGTTGTCAGGGAGATTTCGGAATTATACGCAGCAACTTTTACTATGGGACTAACCCCAAAATCGCGAAAAAAAATTTGGCAGTTTCATACATTTTGGCTGGTCCATTTTCTATGGGACGGCAAATTTATTTTTCGCGATTTCGTGGTTGGTTTCATAGTAAAAGTTGCTCAGTATAATCTCAAAACCTCCCTGGCAACGGGAATGCACTTATTTTTTAGCCACCCTGTATATGTAAACAGTCAGGTTTTTTATTTGTTTTAATAATAGTTTCAGTTTAATGTAACAGAAATTATATTGTTATTCAACTTGATGTACTTTTTTTATTTTTGGATATATCGGGTTAATTATTTATTAACATTATATAAAGGATATTGACAGTCACTTGGTATGTATTTTGCTATTTTGAAATAATCCATTCAGTAATTTACAACAACAACTACACACTTTTAACAATTTAGAGCAGTTCAAAGTCAACTGTGGATTGTGAAAATTTGGAACGTTTTCTAATAATTTGCTAGACCAAGTAGTGAAAATGTTACAGTATGTTAAATATTTGTGATTTACTCACAAAGCCCTTTCATTTGGTACCCCACATGGTATGTTTAAAGAAAAAAGTAAAAAACTCTGTACTGCCGACTTTATGACGTCACAGCAACTACCCCCACCACTTTCGCACTTGTCATCTCATATATTTGTGTTCAGGACATCATACCATACTGAATGTACTGATACCAAATATATCCATGTCTGCGAGGACATGAGCGAAAAGTAACCTAAAGCCTGTTCCGCCAAGCTACTATAATCTTTATCGTAACAACATCAGTTTTGGCTACTGCGAATTGTCTCTTAATACCAAGTGGTATTTATTGTTGTATTTAGTAATTATATTTGATTTGATTACCTCTTTAGCTACCTCTAAAGCGTTTTTTTTTTTTGTTACTTTTAGCAAATTATGCTGGCAATGGCTTTTGAAATAGCAATTGCAAACTGTAATTTAATAGCTACAAGTGTTTTGTATTGTTTTATCAGTCGCAGCTTAAATAGCGTGTTACGTTTCCATCATTCCATCAGATACCTGTTCCATAAGTAAATACATGTGTCAAAACGGCATAGCGAAGTTATATTATTATATGTAAAATTAATAACAATTTACATAATATATGCTTATGCGAAAATATGATCTTCTCCCATTACTATTATAGAAATTATGTAGACATTGACAGTTAGTCTAGCAGCCATGCATTCCCAACTAGCAATTTTCTCTTACGGATATCTGATTTAAGAACTAAGGTGTTACAGCAGACTTACATGTGTCTTGACCATGACAGTACAGTACATCTTATAAAAGCATGATTTAAGGCGCTTCGCGCAGTTATTGGCCAAGAACTGTTACTTTTTAGAGCTTATAACTTCTAAATGAGTCAACAAAAAATTATGAAAAAAATATATATGCATCTTCACTCTATGCACAACAATTGTAACATTTGACTTTTTTCCTGAAATTTGTAGTTTCACCGAAAAAAAAAAAATAACACGACAGGCCGTTTTGCGGCTAACTTTGCTTATAACTACTAAACGGCTTAACCGATTAAAATTATTTTTAAACTAACAAAAATGTTTTAACAGGTTCTACAAATGCAACATAGCTTTTGTTAATCAAAAAATATTTTCTTAAGAAATCGAACGTTTTTCCACGTTTCATGCATATGCAGCCTGAAAATGGCGTGGCCGGCAGTCGTGTGCCAGCTTTGAGACGAGGAGGCTGTGTCGCTCGTCGCTCCGTGCCTTCCTTGCACTATGTTCGCTTATGCACAAGCAAAGTGCTATAATATCGGAGTTATTGTGGCCAAAGAATAAATAACTGCAGAGCGCTGATTTGGTTGCGACGCGCATTAGCGAGCGCAACACGGTATTTTGCGGTCTATTACAATGAATGTAATGATAATATCCGTATATATTATACTATAATATACGTATGTTTGAGAAAACTTCATTTGAAATAAATAAGTAAATGTTTTCTAACCGACATATTATGTCATTTAAGTTTTACGTTTTGAATAAAGTTCCATTCCATCTCGAAACAATTAATAATTGGTTTAACATAAGCTACCTATTACGTTGTATGTATGTATAGTACCTGTTAAAAAAAAATAGTTTTTGTAGTTTAAAAATAATTTTAATCGATTAAGAACTAGCAAAACGGCCTATCGTATTTTTATTTACGGAAAAACTTACTATTAAGCTCGTCACAGACGGAGCGATAATCTGTCGCGCGTGTAAAGCGCCAAGTCGAGCTAAAACAAAGAGGCACGGCCGTTCCATCCTTTTCTCAAAGCCACTCAGGCCATTTTCAACGTCCTGTAATTTTGTGTTGGCTAAAGCTAGAACCCTGAATTTAGTGACACATATGGCATAATATGGCTTAGATATATCCCCAAGAACATTCCATTTAAACTTGTAGTTTAAGAATTATTGCACGTCAAAGTTGCTTACTTTGGTCACTGACACTCACTCACCAATCATCAAAATTCTCAGGTACTTCTAGCAGACCCACAAGCTGTAAATTTTAATCATAATAAGTAGTTTTTAGGTGCCGGCCACACCTGTTTTGTTTTACCTACGCAGGAAATGTTAAATAATGCTCAATTAAATGCTACATTGTACTTACAGAACTGTTAAAACATTTTTTAGTTTAAAGATAATTTTATTCGAATTGCCGTTTTGTAGAAATAGGCAAAAATACCTAGTAGCAAAATGTAGTTGTGTTTTTTACGAAAAAACTATGTCACAAAAAAAAAATAGTTCCGACTATATATAACTAATAGTTTGAAATTGATTACCTATTTTATTTATCAACCAACTACTAAAAAAAAACGATAGTTTAATAGTAAGGTAACGATTCTAAAAATGTAGTACTAAGTTTACAAGTTAACTATTAATGGCATTATTTATGTATTTATTAAAGAGATAAAAAAACTATAAACGCACTATTAATTAATATATTTTTCTTATATTTTCGACCTCCACTAAATGCATAATCTACTAAAAGGACAAAATAGCTGCAATAGTCTTTGCAGTCAAAAGATACACAAATACGAGTATAGCGCCATCGGCGCGCCTCTGGGCTTATTCTACTTATACTTTACACTAAAATTGTGTGTTTTGCAGCATCCAAATAAACTTTTTATCTATCTATCTATCTTATTATATTCTTTGAACCTCGTTGCCGTGCCGCGAGTCAAAATTCACGTACGATCGCAGTGAGCGGAGTGCGGGGTGAAGCGAGTACATTTATGCCCAGACGCTCAAGGCCAAATCAGCGAGAATCGTCTTAAGATATTTTGTACTAAAAGAACACTGACACTTAGTATAATGTATTCTTATAGAGGTTTATACAGAATCGTTGTAACACATTTGTCAGAACAGTTGTCTTACAAGTGCATTTTTTTTCACTTAATAAAGCAACCTTAAAGTGCATTATTTCTTAGTAGAGTTTGCATTGAGTGTTTTATTAGTTATACACGGTGGCTAAAAAATTAGTGCCTTCCCGTTGCCAGGGAGGTTTTGGGATTATACTGAACAACTTTTACTGTGGGACCAGCCACGAAATTACGAAAAATAATTTTACTCTCCCATAGAAAATTGACCAGCCAAAATGTATGAAACAGCTAAAAAAATTTTCGCGATTTCGAGATTGGTCCCATAGTAAAACTTGCTCAGTATAATCCCAAAACCTACGCAACGGGAATGCACTTATTTTTTAGCCACCGTGTATATAAGTACAGTTGCCTTTTAAGTGCATTTTCAAAGAGCTCTTGAATATTATTTGCACTTAAAAAAGCATCTTAAAAGTACATTTTTTTGGTATAGTCTGCACTACACGGTGCAATCAGTTTTCGTCTATTATAATATAATGCCCTTTTACCAAGTTTCATGTTCCTAGCTTAAACGAAAACTTGTACTACATATAAACTACATCCTCTTGAAATAACTTTTTTTTGTAATATTATACAATGCCTTTCTAAGCAGTTTCAAAGCATTTGTAATGGATTCAAGCTTTCAACCCCTTTTTTAACCCTTTTAGGGGATGAATATTTAAAAACGCTTAAATTACTTTTCTTGTATTCTAAAAATATGCCTTTATACAAAGACTGAAGTCCTGTACGCAAAAAAAGGATTGATCTCCATACAAACTTTCAACCTCTTTTTTACCACCTTGGGGGATGAATTTTCAAAAATGCTGAGTTTTCTTCCCTTTTCATTAAATATCTTTCTACATAGTTTCAAGTACCTAGCTTAAAATAAAATTAGGACCCCTACAAATTTTCAACCCCTTTTTAATCACTTTACGGGATGAATTTAAAAAAACGCTAAAATTACTTTTCTTGTATTCTAATAATATGCCTTAAACAAAGATTCAAATCCCGCACTCAAAAAAATGTTTGATCTTCATACAAACTTTCAACCCCCTTTTCACCACCTTGGAGTATGAATTTTCAAAAACGCTAAAATCACTTTTCTACTCTTTTAATGATTTATCTTTTTACGAAGTTCTAGCTTAAAATAAAATTTGAACCCTATACAAACTTTCAACCCCTTTAAGGGGTGAATTTTTAAATTCGCTAAAATTACTTTTCTTCTATGCTAATAATATACCTTTATATACAAATATTCAAGTCCCGTATTCAATAAAATGTTTGATCTCCATACAAACTTTCAACCCCCTCTTCACCTCTTTGGGGGATGAATATTTAATAACGCTGAAATTAGTTTTCTTGTTTTTTTTTAATATAATACCTTTGTTAAAAGTTTCTAGTTCCTAGCTTAATGTCATAAAAAACGTGATAAGAACCTAACGCGAAAGCAAATAATATTCAGTAAAAACCCTCTAAAGTGCTCGAAGGAAGGATACACCAAGAAAGGATAACACCAGGCATCCTCCAGCAGAGGCCTCTGCCAGCAGCAGACCACAAAACCATCCGGTAAGCCCACCTAAATCTATTGGATTAATATATGCTAAAACACCAACTACAGTCCACTGGCTTTACGCCACATTTTCTGGTTTATAATTTATTTAATTAAAATGTATTTCAATGCATTTTAACACCACCGTGACGAGATCACATTAGGGTGCGGTCCTCCAGCAATTCGGGGGTTGTGCGGCGGGTTGACGACCCTCCTACGTTAAAAAACCAATGTTACGAATACGATACGAAGTAGAAAAAGTGCACCAACTACAAAATGCGTGACCAAACGGAACTCCGAATAGCATCATGGAACGTAAGAAGCTTGTATAGACCGGGAGCCTTACACCAAGTGTCAAAAGAACTGCAACGCTATCAAATAGATATAGCGGCCCTTCAGGAAGTCAGGTGGCCTGGAAAAGGAGAATGCCGGCTTGATGATGGAACTATGTTATTTTACAGCGGGATGGACAACGAGCAGCAGTGCCGGATTAAGACATTTTGGTGCCCTAAGCATTTTTAGGCCAGGGTGCCCCCTCACCCTGGATTTTTTCAGATTTGACTGATTTGGTAAACCAGGTGTGGCTGCAATGAAGGAATGCCAAATGCATTTAATATTGAGATTATTGTTGGAGTAAAAACTCGAGTGGAGAAACCCGACTCGCTTCTACGAGACTGCAGGGGACTGCAACAACACATTCCATTCTTTGTAGTCCCGAGTTGAGTCATTTGTTAAGTCATTTTTAAACTCAACTCAAAAGGATTTGAACCTTGGAATGAAGACTCCATCAGACCATCAATAATTTTGTAGGTTTCATTTAAACTTTTAGTAAATAATAAAGACGTAACTACCAAACTCGAAGTTTATGTAAAATATTTGTAATAAAGTTTTTTTGAAAAAGACTCAAATCTCTACAAAATAGTCAGGTATCTTATTTTTAGAGTGTGTAAAACAGAGTCGATTCCTAAAGCAAACGAGTCAAGCACCTCCTACAACTCGAGTTTTTGTCTTAACCAACACTCATTTAGGCTAACCATCTTTCATAATATATTACCTATTTTCACGCATTAATACTTTCTACTTTATTATTCAGTGTTAAGGTGGTTTTCTTTTCTAAAAACAAGTATGAAAAATGAAAGCTAAAACTGTCACAAACATTTATGCAATAAATGACTATAATTAATTTAATTTAATTTATTTTATTAATTATTTCGGAGTAATTCTGACTATATTCAAAAACTACAACTGAATAAGGAAATAAATAGAAACATGTCTACTTTTAGTTAGGAATGAAACTAAACACAATAATAATTTGCTTGGAATTAACTTACCAGTTCTTATACAAAAACAAGACTAGCCGAGCAGTTACGTACTTATTTCTTTTATATTCACAAACATAGGTATCTAAATAGTCTTTACATGGGACTACCGTCTGTTGTAAATAATTAATCACATACGAAGTGTAATGAATGTTACAATTTTGAGCATAAAACAATAACAAATCGTGCTGTCGTAATGTCAAATCAAACCTTGCAACGACAAGTTTCGCGCCAAACCTCACGGCGAGGTTCTCTTTTGCACTGGTGCGCTCGTAGGTATGTGTACTCTTTCTCTTTCCGCGCCTGCGCTTATCGAGCCTCTGAGCCACGCTATTCATAAACCTACCTTTTCTACTCGCATTTAATTTATCCAGCATAATATGACCTCGAGATTTGTCGAGATTCATACCAACTGTCCGTAATTGGAGCTCAGACTTAGAGTGGGTATTTAAATAGGGTCAAGCGAGACGGATTGTTAGTAAGATTTGTCAATTTCGGATTGTTTCTCAAAGAATTACGCGCCATTATTTAAAGCAATTAAGTTTTGGTTAGCTGAAAAAAAATCGTGTACTAAAAACTATGTGTGTGTACCTAATTTTAAAATTTGTTCACCTATTTCAACCTGGCATTTTGGTGCCCCCCTGAACGTGGTGCCCTAAGCACGTGCTTATTTTGCTTATTGGTTAATCCGGCACTGACGAGCAGCACATAAATGGAACAGGTTTTATTGTTAGTAAAAACTTAATTGCGAATATTCTACGCTTCGAAGCTGTGTCCGATAGATTATGTATCCTACGCCTACGAGGACGATTTTCAAATATAACCCTCGTTAACATATATGAGGCAAGCGATGAGGACATCAAGGACAGCTTCTACAATAACCTCGAAACTCTATATGACCGAATCGCCGGTTATGATGTAAAGATATGCCTAGGCGATTTTAACGCAAAAGCCGGCCATGAAGTTTTTACCGACTATCGGAAGGCATAGCAAACGCTTAGTAACGAACGACAATGGTCTTAGAATGATTAGCTTTGCCGCATCCAAATCTATGGCGGTTGCAAGTACTATGTACCCACATAAAAGCATACACAAAGGAACATGGAAGTCACCAGATGGACGAACAATCAACCAGATTGACCACGTTCTTATAGATAGTAGACATAAGAGTACGATAGAAGACGTCAGGACCTTCAGAGGCGCGGATTGCGATAGCGACCATTACCTTCTAGGTATCAAAATGAAATTCAGAATCAAAAACCTCAGAAAACCCACACACAACCGATCGGCCCCAGATTAACACAACATCACTAAAAGACGAGAATATACTACAACAGTTCAGACTGCAACTTAGAAACAGGTTCGAATCCCTTGATAACTTGGAGGATATTGATGCCGCATGGGACCAGACAAGAGATATCGTAAGAGAGGCTAGTCTGAAAATCCTAGGAAGGCGTAAACCTCGAAAACGACGGAAATGGTGGACAAAGGCATGCGATCTGGTCATAGAGGAAAGGCGTAAGTACAAAATGTTGGCAGAGCAAGATGACCAATGGAAAGAAAAGCATAATGACGCCAAAATTAACTGTCGTAGAGTACTAAAACAAGCAAAGCGGAATCATTTAGAGAATACTGTGAGAGGTATGGAAACCCTGAACCGTATAAGTGGCGCACGTGAATTCTACCAAGAAATCAGAACCATTCGTAAAGGATACCAACCCACCACCCAATTACTCGAAGACGACGATGGAAACCTGATATCGGACCCTACGGAAATTCAAAATATGTGGAGGAGATATTTCCAGAATCTTCTAAATTGCCCGTTAACCGCTAATCATATACAGGACTGTGAACCGTCCACCGATAGCGAAAACGAAGAACCCCTGGGCTTTGAGGAAGTTAGAAAAGCTATCATGCGTCTTAAAAATAATAAAGCACCTGGCATCGATGGACTGGCTGGTGAACTCTGGAAGTATGGAGGTGGGTCAATACAATCCCGTCTTTACGAACTCCTGCTTCTGATATGGCAACATGAACGACAACCAACTGAATGGAACGTAGGCGTCATCTGTCCAGTACACAAGAAGGGGTGTAAGAAGAAGTGCTCTAACTACAGAGGAATAGCACTACTCCCAACGGCGTATAAAGTACTTTCGTATGTGCTGCTGGCCCGATTAGAGAAATACGCAGAGCAAATCCTTGGAGACTATCAGTGTGGATTTCGGCGTAATCGGAGCACAGTTGACCAAATATTCCTCCTCAAACAGCTCATGGAAAAGAAATGGGAATATGCGATGGAAATACACTCTCTCTTCGTGGACTTTGCCAAAGCTTACGACAGTATAGACAGACAGGCGCTCTTCTCCATACTCCGGAATTTTAAAATCCCGGACAAACTCGTAAGAATGATTGTCGTCGCCACGGGTACAAGTCGAATGCGAGTCAAAGTGGGAGGAGGGTTGACGGACGAGTTCGAAGTCATTACTAGTCTTAAACAAGGAGATGCGCTGTCACCCATACTGTTTAACCTAGTACTTGAATACGTCATCAGGAAGGTAGAAATACTGGACGGCGGAGTGGAGTTAATCGGCCTGCATAAGATCATTGGGTACGCAGATGATCTTGCTCTTCTGGGAGAGGACAGCGTAACCGTCACGGAGAAAGCAAGGGTATTGACGGAGGAAGGTTCGACGGTCGGTCTCAAAATTAGCCAAGAGAAGACGGAATATTTACACATGCGGAGGCGCAGGAACGCTTTGGAGCAAAGAGAGAACTTAGTTGTCGATGGTGTCGCGTACAAAGGAGTGAAGAAGTTCAAATACCTGGGCTGCATTATTAATGACACCCACTGCAGAAAAGAGGACAATTGAACTTCGCATCCAATGTGCCCTCAGATGCGCGGCGGCCCTTCACAAAATATTGGTGTCCAAGATTATGCGCCGGAAAACCAAGATTCGTGTCTACAAAACCGTTATTAGACCGATCTTGATGTATGGTTGCGAATGTTGGACACTTACTCAGGAAGAAAATCAGCTCCTTGTCGCCAAAAGAAAAATATACCGAAAGATCTTGGGGCCAACACAAAGAGAAGATGGTAGCTGGAGAATCCGGAAAATTCAGGAGATAGAAAACCTGGTCTCTGAACCAAACATCATCGGTGAAACCAAGTCAGCAAGACTCCGCTGGCTTGGGCATCTCGAGAGAATGACAGGCGATAGGGTAGCAAAAAGGGCCTACGTTGGAGGCCACATAGGTCGACGCCCAGCAGGTCGTCGTAAGTACCGCTGGAGAGACCAAGTTGAGAAAGATCTACGATCTACGCGCCCTGCAAGCAGAAAACTGGGAGATCGCACAAAACAGGGCGTGTTGGCGCCAACTCGTAGCCAAGACTCACTTCGGGTCGCTGAGCCAGCGGAGTTAGTTAGTTAGCTTACAATAAAAATTGAACCCCAAGACAAACTTTCATCCCCTGTAGGGGTTAAATTTCCAAAAACGTCGAAATATTTTTTTTGTAAGCGGCTATTATGCCTCTAAGAAGTTTCTAAGCATTAATATTTTGTAATGGTTTCAAATTTTCAACCCCTTTTTAACCCTTTTAGGGGATGAATCTTTAAAAACGCTGATATTGAAAGTCACTTGGTATGTATTTTGCTATTTTGGAATAATCCATTCAGTAATTTACAACAACAACTATATACACACTTTTAACAATTTAGAGCAGTTCAAAGTCAACCGTGGATTGTGAAAATTTGGAACGTTTTCTAATAATTTGCTAGACCAAGTAGTGAAAATGTTACAGTATGTTATATATTTGTGATCTACTCACAAAGCCATTTCATTTGGTACCCCACATGGTATGTTTAAAAGAAAAAAGTAAAAAACTTTGTACTGCCGACTTTATGACGTCACAGCAACTACCCCCACTACTTTCGCACTTGTCATCTCATACCTATATATTTGTGTTCAGGACATCATACCATACTGAATGTACTGATACCAAATATATCCATGTCTGCGAGGACATGAGCGAAAAGTAACCTAAAGCCTGTTCCGCCAAGCTACTATAATCTTTATCGTAACAACATCAATTTTGGCTACTGCGAATTGTCTCTTAATACCAAGTGGTATTTATTGTTGTATTTAGAAATTATATTTGATTTGATTACCTCTTTAGCTACAGCAAATAAAAAAGCGGTTTTTTTGTTGTTACTTTCTTTTAGCAAATTATGCTGGCAATGGCTTTTGAAATAGCAATTGCAAACTGTAATTTAATAGCTACAAGTGTTTTGTATTGTTTTATCAGTCGCAGCTTAAATAGCGTGTTACGTTTCCATCATTCCATCAGATACCTGTTCCATAAGTAAATACATGTGTCAAAACGGCATAGCGAAGTTATATTATTATATGTAAAATTAATAACAATTTACATAATATATGCTTATGCGAAAATATGATCTTCTCCCATTACTATTATAGAAATTATGTAGACATTGACAGTTAGTCTAGCAGCCATGCATTCCCAACTAGCAATTTTCTCTTACGGATATCTGATTTAAGAACTAAGGTGTTACAGCAGACTTACCATGACAGTACAGTACATCTTATAAAAGCATGATTTAAGATATTTTGTACTAAAATAACACTGACACTTAGTATAATGTATTCTTATAGAGGTTTATACAGAATCGTTGTAACACATTTGTCAGAACAGTTGTCTTACAAGTGCATTTTCAAAGAGCAATTGCTCTAGATTATTTTTTGTACTTAATAAAGCAACCTTAAAGTGCATTATTTCTTAGTAGAGTTTGCATTGAGTGTTTTATTAGTTATACACGGCGGCTAAAAAATTAGTGCATTCCCGTTGCCAGGGAGGTTTTGGGATTATACTGAACAACTTTTACTGTGGGACCAGCCACGAAATCACGAAAAATAATTTTACTCTCCCATAGAAAATGGACCAGCCAAAATGTATGAAACAGCTAAAAAAAATTCGCGATTTCGAGATTGGTCCCATAGTAAAACTTGCTCAGTATAATCCCAAAACCTACGCAACGGGAATGCACTTATTTTTTAGCCACCGTGTATATAAATACAGTTGTCTTTTAAGTGCATTTTCAAAGAGCTCTTGAATATTATTTGCACTTAAAAAAGCATCTTAAAAGTACCTTTTTTTTAGTATAGTCTGTAGCGAGTGTTTTATTAGAATTATGACCTTAATAAACTTTTGCATACAACTGCTGAAAAGCTAACAAGTTGTAGGTATGAATTGTCTTGCCTGAGCCAAATTAAAAAGAATAAAACTATTAATATTGTTAATAAAGTGTTCATAAGTCTTTTAAAATATTCTAATAGAGTTCTACTAGAGTTAGACCAAGATAAGTCTGCAACGATTTTGATAGCACACACAGTGCAGCCGGGCTAGCACATGATTGGCGCGAGAGTATCTCGCCGCGACATAAGACTACCCGTCCCTCTTTAATTCATACAGTTAATAAAAGACGGGTAGTCTATCTCGCGGCGAGACACTGACGCTCCAATCATGTGCTCGGCCTACAGGTGTTATTTTAAACGTCAAACTTCTATAAAATTATGACGTACTTATAAATAACACTTGCACTGCGTATGCTATCAAAATCGTTAGAATATTTTGTCTTTTAAAAGACTTATGAACACTTTATTAACAATATCGGCCTTATGGCAGCAGCAGCAGCAGCAGCAGCAGGTTGTTTGCACGAATACGTGACGAGTATAATTACTCGTCACGTATTCGTGTAAACAACCTGTTAACTATTTGTAACAGTTAAGAGGCCAATGTCGATTTTGGAGCAAAAATGTAAAATTGATAGATTTAGTCGTTGAAATTATACACATTTTGTTACGTAATATCTAAATAACAAGTAATGGCGCCCGCTAATGAAAAAAGGGTGGGGGTGATTGTTTTTTTTTTCTTACAATAGCAACATGGGTACCAAATGAAACCATTACCATTTCAAAAATATATGTAAACAGTCAGGTTTTTTTGTTTGTTTTAATAATAGTTGCAGTTTAATGTAACAGAAAAATATACTTTTCCCCTCACTAGCTCGGAAAGCCGTCTTTTATCCTTTAAAACAAGCGGGGAAAAACGCATTTTATCCACTAGTGGGGAAAGTAATTTGACCTTGGATGGAGCGTGTTTAAGTAGCTTGACAGATAACAAAACATAAAACGCTCATAATAATGGTTCGTTCGATATTAATTATCATTAAATAAATGGTTTGAGAATCTAATAAAAAATACCAGATTTAGCTTTATTTAATGATTTTAAGTCATAAACCTTAAAATTCCATAATAAACGTTTGTTTTTTAATAATTATGTTAAATATAATTCTGAACGCACAAGTTAAGTCGATGCAATTTCAAAACGCATCATTGACATTTCATACGTCAGAAATGTCAACATTGTCAACAAAAATTTTACTTAAAAACTTCTCACGTAAAAGTACAGAATTTCCAGTTTTTTGTTATAATATCGTAAAAAAATTAGTGATTCCAGTTGATGAAGATGATCTAACGCCTGTGGATGTTGCACTTTCCTCGCTATAGTGAGGGGAAAAGTTTTGTGTTACACACGGGTGCAAATGTATTTTACTTCTCGTGTGTTAAAACACTAGCTACGCTCAGGATTCTATTTTAGAACTATAGAATCCTTTCGCTTGCTCGTGTTTCAATTCCACACTCGCGGGTAAAATACAACTTTGCACCCTTGTATAACAAATAACTATTTCTCCTCACTAGCTCGGAAAGTTGTCGTTTATCCTTCAATACAAGCGGGGAAAAACGCGTTTTATCCACTAGTGGGGAAAGTAATTTGACCTTGGATGGAGCGTGTTTAAGTAGCTTGACAGATAACAAAACGTAAAACGCTCATGATAATGGTTCGTTCGATATTAATTATCATTAAATAAATGGTTTGAGAATCTAATAAAAAATACCAAATTTAGCTTTATTTAATGATTTTAAGTCATAAACCTTAAAAGTCCATAAGAAACGTTTGTTTTTATTTTATTTTATAATGATGTTAAATATAATTCTGAACGCACAAGTTGAGTCGATGCAATTTCAAAACGCATCGTTGACATTTCATACATCAGAAATGTCAACATTGTCAACAATTTTTTTAATTAAAACCTTTTCTTACCGACTCGCGTAAAAATACACAACTTCCAGAGTTTTCTGTTGTAATATCGTAAAGAAATGAGTGATTCCAGTGATGAAGATGATCTAACGCCTGTGGATGTTGCACTTTCCTCGCTATAGTGAGGTGAAAAGTTTTGTGTTACACACGGGCGCAAATGTATTTTACTTCTCGTGTGTTGAAACACTTGCTACGCTCAGGATTCTATTTTAGAACCTTTCACCTATAGAATCCTTTCGCTTGCTCGTGTTTCAATTCTACACTCGCGGGTAAAATACAACTTTGTATAACAAATAACTATTTTTCAACTTGATAAACTTTCCTTATTTTTTGATATATCTGGTTAATTATTTTTTAACATTATATATAGGGTTTTTCACAGTCACTTGGTATGTATTTTGGAATATTCCATTCAGTGATTTTCAATTTAGAGCAGTTCAAAGTCAAATGTGGATTGTGAAGTTTTTGAACGTTTGCTAATAATTTATTAGACCAAGTCGTGAAAATGTTATAGTGTGATATATATTTGTGATGTATGTTATATATAGTATGTTATACTGTGATATATATTCCATATTTTATGTTTAAAAGAAAAAAGTAAAAACCTTTGTACTGCGCTACTGCGGACTTTATGACGTCACAGCAACTACCTCCACTACTTTCGCGCTTGTTATCTCATATATTTATAATCAAGATATCATACTGAATGTACTGATACCAAATATACCCATGTCCGAGACGACATGAGCGAAAAGTAACCTAAATAAAAAAATAAAAAAAAATATTTAAGACCAACAAAGGATCAATTTGGTTAGTAACACATTTTAATCTTACAACTAATGTTTAACTTATTAACTATCTACAGGTTTGCCTGGACCTGGAGAAACTGGGTGACTTAAAAACCAAGGTGAATGTGTTAAAACACATACCAAAAGGGGCAAGATGTTTGGTTGCGGGAAAGTTGTGCGACATCATTGATAGCTGCGTACAGTCCAATGCTGTTGAAGATTGGTTTTCGTTGCTGTCGTTTTCTTTTTCTGCACTAAGGGTTCCCGAAAAAGGTGCGAAATCGTTGACATCAAAAGTGAAAGAAAACGTAGACCGTACAATGTTATCTTTGCCGGAAAGCACGCCGCGAAAGTCTAGGTTTTTGGCGCATAGTATTGAAAGTAAGGTGCATGACGGGGACCTGAGGGGTGCAGTTCGCCTTCTTTTGTCGAATTCATCACTAGCGCCTACCAATGATGAGACGGTGGCGTCACTCCGGGAGAAGCATCCAGCACCCTCTAGGCCACTCTTGTTCCCCCCTGAGCCAGATGTTCCGGTTTCTCCCGTAACAGTAACCCCAGCTGATGTGAAGGATGCAATAGGGAGTTTTTATAATGGATCGGCTTCTGGGCTAGATGGTTTGCGTCCGCAGCACCTGAAGGAGCTGACATCTTCTACGGTCCTCGTCTACTGGAGTCATTGACGAGGCTATGTAACTTTTTGTTAAAGGGCTCACTTAACTCCATAATTTGCCCGTATCTGTATGGGGCTTCTCTCTGTGCTCTTACGAAAAAGTATGGTGGTATTAGGCCGATTGCTGTAGGGTGCACAATACGCCGTCTTACAGCCAAACTCTGCTGTCGGGCTGTTAGAGACCAAATGGCCGCATATCTTAGGCCTGTTCAGATAGGTTTTGGGACAGCGAGAGGGTGTGAGGCGGCGATTCATGCCACTCGAGCTTATGCCCTCGCTCATGAAAGTACAGACGCGGTTATTCTTAAAATATTAAGAATGCTTTCAACAGCGTTGAAAGGGATGTGATTCTTGGTGAAGTAATGGACCAGGTGCCCTCGCTCTATCCATTTCTGCACCAATGTTACTCAACGCCTAGCAACTTATTATTTAATGGGGCCGCAATTTCGTCGCAAGTTGGTGCTCAGCAGGATCCCCCTGATTAGGACCTCTAATTTTTTGCTTGGCGATACAGAAGGTTATTTCCTCTCTGGATTCACCCCTAAATGTTTGGTACTTAGATGATGGGACACTTGGGGGTAATCCAGAGACAGTTTTGAGTGATTTTAACAAACTTGCGCTAGCGTTGAAGGGGATCGGGCTGGAGGTGAACCCTGCTAAGTGCGAGCTCTTTTGCTGCGGCTCCTCGGTGAACGGAAGTCTACGGTCGGATTTTGAGGAGGTGTTGCCTGGCCTGCGACACCTTCAGAAGTCTTCTTTGAGCCGTTTGGGTGCGCCAATTTTCCCGGAAGGGGTTAGTGCTGCGCTTGAAGATAAAAGGTTAGCTTTGGTTGGGACAAGGGAACACCTAGAGAGCTTATCTGCGCACGTCTCGCTTATACTGCTACGGAATTGCTTCGCGATGCCGCGCATAATGTACATTTTGAGAACAGCTCCAACTTGGTTGTTTGAGGCCGAAGTCGCAGGGTTAGACGAGACGATCAAGGTGGCGCTTGAATCCATCTTAAATGTGCATCTGGATGAAGCGCAGTGGTGTCAAGCTGCTCTCCCTGTCCGTCACGGTGGGTTGGGAAGACGTCGCTGTAGAGAGGTCGGGGTGGTGGCGTTTCTTGCCTCGGCTCACGGTACTTTGGGTCTTGTCACTCGGATTTTGTCTAACAATGGTGATATTACCCAGGTACCATTTGTAGCGGAGGCACTAGAGTCTAGTGACTAGACAAATGGACAACTTTCTGCGGTGGCAATGAGCGGCCGGATAATCCCATCGTTCAGCGGGGGTGGGACGATATATTGTGCAGAAGGACCATGGCGAATATGTTAGGGGAGGCGGTAGGATCCGACTTGGCGCGCCTCAAAGCCGCTTCGAGGGTTGAGTCGGGGGCGTGGCTACACGCATTGCCTTCCCCCTCGCTAGGCACACTTTTAGATAATGATTCCTTAAGAATCGCGGTTGCCTTGCGTTTGGGGTGTAAGGTGTGCGAAGCACATCGGTGCATTTGTGGGGTCATGGTTGAAGAAGACGGTCACCATGGCCTTAGCTGCATGAAGTGCGCGGGTCGTTTTTCCAGGCATTATGCCATCAATGATGTCATCCGCAGGGCTTTGGTGTCGGCCAATATTCCTTGCGTTTTGGAGCCTCCAGGGTTGTGCCGCACGGATGGCAAGAGGCCTGATGGTCTGACATTGGTTCCATGGCAGAGGGGGCGATGCCTCTTGTGGGATGCAACGTGCGTGAGTACATTTGCGCCGTCCCACTTGAGTCTCACCGTCAGGTCTGCTGGTACTGCCGCGGAGTATGCCGCCAAAATGAAGCATGCCAAGTACTCTGCCCTGGAACCAACGTACGACTTTGTGCCGGTTGCAGTCGAGACTGCGGGACCTTGGGCTGTGGAGGCTAGGGACTTTGTGAGGGATTTGAGTCGGCGGCTGAGGGACAGGGGTACGACCCTCGGTCCGGATCGTACCTGGTCCAACAGATCTCGTTGGCCATTGAGCGCGGTAACGCTGCCAGCGTAATGGGGACATTTGAGCCAGGTGCGATTCGTGACGGTTATTTTATTTAAACAAAAAAAAGTGACGAAGCCTGTTGCGGATATCATCATTGGTATTTTTGGGACGAAGCATGTTGCTGATTTGTATTTGTGGCCACCTGACGAAGCCTGCGTTGCAAAAAATTAAAAAAATTTATCTACATATTTACATATCTATTTACTTAAAGCACATGTGGAGTGCACCACAGTGGTTCAGGTATGCCCCATCTAACCTGTCAGCATACATGGCCAGGATGCTGTTGGTGCTGTCCCTCACCGTGCATAACAATGAAGCGGCTCTTTTGCGCATGATGGCAGCAAAACTATCCACGCGCGCCTCCGCAAACATTGTTGATGCGCTGCAGTAGCGAGGGAGCCTCATCAGCACCCTAAACGCATTATTATACTGTACTCGCAGGGCGCTGTACTGTCTTTGCGTGTAGTTCACCCACAGGCTGCTGGTGTAAAAAGATGTACAAAAGGCTCGGAATAATGTTACCTTCACTGTCGGTGAGCTACAAGCGAACCTGCGGGCAATCATGTTCGCTCTAACAGCCAGCGCCCTGCGCTCCCTCTCGACGTCAGCACCGTCCTTGAGGTCAGAGGTAATCATATGTCCCAGGTATTTAAAACTGCTTACTAACTTAAGCGGGTTATTGTTTATTTTCAATAATGGGACTGTTGATGGACATTTACCTCTGACTCCAAACACCATCAGTTCGCTCTTAACCGCGTTGTATTTAAGCCCGTGTGCTGCAGGGTATCGCTCGCAGACCGTTATAAGCTTCGCGAGACCACAGGGTGACGCGCTCAACAGCACCATGTTGTCCGCGTAGCTAATATTGTTAATGCAAACGCCCTGCACGTGGCAACCGACATGTGTGCTGCTGAGCTCGGCAATAAGTCCATTTACGTATAGATTGAAGAGCGTCGGGGAGGTTAGCCCTCCCTGCCTTACCCCGCACTCCAAACTATACGGTTCCGACAACGCTCCTGCCCATCGAACGCTATTGACCTGTCTTGTGTACCAAAATTTGAAAATGGATATAAGCTCCGGAGGTACCTCCATATCCACAAGCTTTCTCCATAGTATATCATAACAGACCGGGTCAAAAGCCTTCGATAGGTCGAGAAAGCACGCGTACACAGGTGTGTCTCTATCAGTATAATACCTAACAGTCTGCTTTAAACACAATATGGCACTTTCAGTCGACAATCCGGGCCTAAACCTGATTGTCGTGGAGCTGTATATACTTATCTAATTGTGTATTAAGCAGACCGTCAAGTATTTTTGCAACAACAGTGGCAAGCGAAATTGGCCTGTAGTTGGTCTTGTCCGACGTATCTCCAGTCTTGTTTTTTACAATCGGAACAACAACGGTTTTCATTAGTTCGGCCGGTAAATACGAATGCCCCAGACATAAATTATATAGCATTGCCAGCACCCGAGGTACGTGTGGGCCCGCATATTGCAGGTGTTCAATGCTGAGACCATCGTGACCCGGGGATTTGCCTCCAGACATTTTCTTTATCGTTTTAGTGACATCCTCGGCGGTTATTTTTGTCCCGATCGCGATGGTCTCAGCCTCGCACCCTGCAAGTGATGGTCCTAAAGCCTGTTCGGCCACTACTAAATTCTACCAGCCAACATGAGGAAACAACTCAAAATTTGCATCAACTCTTGAGAATAAAATACGCCTTTCTCATCAGCTTTTGAAGAATAAAAAGGAGTCTTTGCGAGCTTGTGTGTGACATTTCGATGCTAGTGCGGAAAGTATGTCATTACTTCACGAGTACCGAGATATCGAGTCACGAGTACCGAGACGACTGAAGAATGACATTTCCGCACGTGTATCGAACGACGTTTTTTAATACAGTTGCGAAAAAATAAGAAAAGCAACAAGTAAGGAATGGACATCATTGACATTATGCAGAGGTGTTTTTCTAGCTTTTATTCGACTAGAATACATTTTGTTATTATTATTGAACCCACTTCAGTGAGTATTTTTTTCAAATGCATGTTCTATAAGACAGAAACGATTGTAAATATTAAAACATTGTACTATTATTACCTAAATATCGTTATTTACGATTATTTGTGTATCGTATATTTATAAAAACAATATCGAATGTTGCCTTTGGAAACTTAAAACATTCTTGCAGTAAGAAATTACGCCTCTTCTTTGACAGGCGTTCCGTTCCATTCAGACAACTTATTAAGAACGGTTTTTCAACATTAAAAAATAAACGTGTTATAATACTTATAATGATGAAGAGGTAAGTAATAAAATATGAAATATGCTTTTTTTTGTATTCTTACATTAACAGTAGGTTTTTATGTTAATTACGACGTTTAAAAGAAACTAATAAAGAAATAGCTAAATTTTGATTCAGTGCTTAGAAATTGGTAAGGGCCGGGAAGTTGTATTTTTTACTTGTGTTTTATTATTTTAAACTAGCTTCTGCCCGCGACTTCGTCCGCGTGGAGCTCGTTTATATCATACCTGCATACAAACTACAACCCCCCTTTTCACACCCGTAAAGGATGATTCCTGAGATAAAAACTATCCTAGGTCCTTCCCCGGGTCTCAAACTATCTCTATACCAAATTTCATCCAAATCCGTTCAGCGGTTTAAGCGCGAAGAGGTAACAGACAGACACACTTTCTCATTTATAATATTAGTATGGATTTCGATTTATAACTGTAAGTAGGTACTTAGTTACCATACCTACCTACAATACTGAGATAGTTATTTGTTATACAAGGGTGCAAAGTTGTATTTTACCCGCTAGTGTGGAATTGAAACACGAGCAAGCGAAAGGATTCTATAGTTGAACCACGAGCGAAGCGAGTGGTTCTAAAATAGAATCCTGAGCGTAGCAAGTGTTTCAACACACGAGAAGTAAAATACATTTGCACCCGTGTGTAACACAAAACTTTTTACCTCACTATAGCGAGGAAAGTGCAACATCCACAGGCGTTAGATCATCTTCATCACTGAAATCACTCATTTTTTTACGATATTATAACAAAAAACTGGAAATTCTGTATTTTTACGTGAGAAGTTCTTCTTCTTCTTCTTCTTTTAAAATTATGGCTTCAGCCCAGTGGGACTATTTCGCCAGTATCAAGGTATTGAGAGGTTTACAAACGACAAAAATTGTACGGTTGTACAAGACAGTGTACGGTGATTTGTTAGCTCTTGTAAATCGATAGCTAGACTTTACAAGAAGCACGTGGTCTACCGGCCGTTGACTCCAAGATGGTGGTTAAACGCGCTTCAAAATTAATTCTCCATTCACTGCACACTACCACATTAGTTTACTGTATAATAAGCTATCGATATTACACTTTAAACAATATTAATAAGCAAAAAACAAAGTAATTAATCACGATGCTAACTATCAAGATGGCGCTCGAACCGGAAGTCACGTGAGAAGTTTTTAAGTAAAAATTTTGTTGACAATGTTGACATTTCTGACGTATGAAATGTCAATGATGCGTTTTGAAATTGCATCGACTCAACTTGTGCGTTCAGAATTATATTTAACATCATTATTAAAAAACAAACGTTTCTTACGGAACTTTAAGGTTTATGACATAAAATCATTAAATAAAGCTAAATTTGGTATTTTTTATTAGATTCTCAAAACCATTTGTTTAATGATAATTAATATCAAACGAATCATTATTATGAGCGTTTTACGTTTTGTTATCTGTCAAGCTACTTAAACATGCTCCATCCAAGATCAAATTACTTTCCCCACTAGTGGATAAAATGCGTTTTTCCCCGCTTGTTTTAAAGGATAAAAGACAACTTTCCGAGCTAGTGAGGGGAAAAATAAGTTCTCCTGCGATTATCACACATTTTTCATTTATTTAGCGGTGCCGAAAAGCCGTGACGCGCGAACCTTGTGCGGTGTTAGCTCCGGCTGGCGCACTGAGAAACGGGTCGAGATATTGTTTGAGTGTGCGTGCGGCGACGCATATATACTATGGCGCACACATACAAGTCGCGCGCGGTGCGTTTGTATGAAGATAACATACTTTGCCCTGTTTATACTATGTTATAACTGTTATAAGAACCTACATTTTAGTTCTTAGTCTAACTTATTTACCTCTGTTTATATGAAACTGGCGTCCATTTCTCGATCAGTATTATATATATATATATTTCGACGGCCCATCGTAAAGTTCCTGTGTAATGTTTTGACTATAGTCACATTAAACCAATAGATAGGTCAGAATAGGTTCGTTGTTGCTTCAGATGCCCGAAGGGCAAACTGTCCAAAAATAGGACCCCGTCGACTCAGGGAACGATACAATGATTTTCTCGATGTTTTTTTTTTATGAACTAAGGAATCAGGGTAAATTACGCAATGATTGACCTATTAAATTACGTACCTACAGTTACTGGCCCCTATTATTGTGAAATAATTTCAATGCTGCCTTTAAATAAGGCTATAGGTATAGGGACCAATCATATGTACTACATACGTCACGTCAGTTTACCCTTTTTATTGTCTTAGCCACAATGTAGGTCTACCTAATCGCGTGTGATTATGTTTCAAACAAAGGGGTCATCCATTAATTACATCACACGTTTAGGAGGGGGGAGGGGGTCAAGAAAATATGACATGTCACATGTGACAAGGGGGAGGATAGTCACAGTCACTTTAAATTATTTTATTAGCTGTACAGTTAAATAACAAGTTGTTGGAACGACATTACAGACCTCGATATACCTCATGTCATTATATCTAGGTCTGCAAAAATAAGATTTGTATGAAAAAAAAAACCCTTTGTATAATCCGTTTTCATAGTTTTATTTCATGAAGTAATGAGTAACTATCACGGTAACCGAAGACAATATATTGTATGAAAAACTGAAATTCGCTGTATTTTGTTAACTATGGTATCTGAAGCTACATAAACTAATTACAGACATAGATATACCTTATCCTATTGTAAGTACAAAGTTTCAGAGCAAACTAGCTAGTCGTTTTAAAATGAGAGCGTAACTACGTTTGTATGGAGAACCGAGCTTGCCGGGGACCCTTAAAGTTTTCTAATAGGTGTGAATACTGTGAATTGAAAACAGATGTCATAATACTAAAGAAAAAAATTACAGTGCTCTAGTAGCCGAGGCGGGATTTCTTTTTCTTTAGTACCTATATGACATCTATTATTTTTAATTCATAATATTTAATAACCTAGTGTTGCTTCTTGCGACGTTTATAACACAAAACAAAGTATTTTAATATATTTGTCAGTGAGCGTTTTCTAATATGTGTTATAAACGTTTCATTTATTTTCGTACTTGAGTATCACCGCTCTGAGATCAAGTACGACGGCGACACTCTTGTGTCAGTCACGAGGGGCACGTGGAACGTTGCTACTGATACAACGTGACAGCATTTTACTCTATAGACTAGACATTTTACTTTTTGTAACTCTAGGGGGTACTATTTCTAACTCCGGTTACCTTTAGAGACTGGGTCATCCGTCAGAACAAGAGACAAGTGATTCCAGGAAAACATACTATCCTCTACAGATATAACGGTGTTCGTTGTAACAAAGTAGATTTGCTAGCGGGTTTGGCGACAATGTATATAGTTACAATGTACATCGGTGCCGGTGGCGGTAGCGGCTGCGGCTGTGGCGGAGCGCGGAGCTTAGAGGTAGGCGCTGGTGTCCTGGTAGTCATCGTCGCTGTCCGAGCCGTCGTCCGTCAGCTGGCGGAGTGCGGCCGCTTCCGCCCCCAGCCCTTCAGAGCTCGATGCATCTGCCACAACAAACAAACACTACTAACCAACGCACTCGCATCTCACTCTGTATGGTTTTCATTGGGCGGTGAGGACAACTTTAACTACGCTGGCTGGTACCCTAAATTCAAAGTTAATCCATCTGGGACGCAAGACAAGTCCCTATTGCGATGGCTCCCACAAACAAAAGTGGCCTTGAAAATCAGCCACAACTTATTATTTATTCATTCAACTGAACTTTGGTTTTAAGGTGGTTCGACTAGGTTACCCAAAGCTTAAACCCCGCTAGATGGCGTCACTTTCGCAAATTTTCAGGTTTTATTTTTTTGTGGAATAGTGTTGGTATCTGTATACTTAAAAGTATGTTTAGCGCACTCTTTACATAAATATTGAACTATTATAATAAACATTGAATACTTCATTGTGCAAAAACCACCTTTAATGTCGACAGAGTGTTTCTGTCATGCTATTTCCTACTATTACTCACGCATGCAAACAGTGTTTCCGTGATGCTTGTAGTAGACAATTTCATGCAGTGTAAGTATGCTGCAATGGCGTTGCGGTATGTTCGTGGAAATACGTGCAAGAGGATTCGGGTTCGAGACTGGTACGACAGGGGTACTTTTTTTTATTCTTTTTGTTATCTTTCTTATACCTTTTCTTCTTCGAATTCTTGTTTGATTCCGATATAACCGAAATATATTTCAGTGATATTATATTCTCCCTTTAAACTTTCGAAATATGCACGAAAAGTGCTCTTTACGCACTAGGGCGAGAAAGTTGCACCATATGAACTGTAAAATACTTTTTAGTACATATGGTGCATATACGTCGAAAATGTAAAGGGCCATAATTATGTACTGTAAAACGTTGTACAATAATGTACTAATAATAAAGTAGTAATTGTAAAATAAAATTAAAACTTTTTTATATTTTTATTTTTTTGGATTCAAGTACAGTGAGTAACAACATTGCATGGCCTTCTAATTATAACTATTATAGAAAACGGGATATTTATCATGTTTATTTATATTATTTATTTCTTGATATTTTGGCCGGTCTTGCAAGACCGGTCGTTGTGGAGATCCCTGTGGGAGGCCTATGTCCAGCAGTGGATGTCTTGTTGGTGTAGATGGATTCACACAACAAATGAAATAACATTTTTTTATATTTGTTATCCGTAGTAGGCCCTGTACCTGAAAGAAAAATAATATCATGATAGCACAATATCTCTAATGTTATAGGAAGAAAGATGATGCAACAATATGGATTCTAATAAAGTTATCACTTACTTACCTGGTAGTAATAATTGTGTTTTTCATTCATATACAAAATTCCATCATTTTCAACCTTTATTGCAGTGAGGATGTCCTGATTTTTTCTGGCTAATGAAGGAAAACATTTTATTTCCAAGAATGCCTCTTCATTTTGCACAATACCTAAAAAAAACCTAGAGTTAGTGACACATTGACTATTCGGCAACCAAAACAGTAATAATTACATTATATAGGTATTGTTCACTGCTTATTATCGTACCATTACGGAAGAAGTAAGAATTATATTCTAACAAGATCGGCACGAGAAAATTACAATGTACAATGAAGGAGTGAAACTGTACCTTACGAAACTTCACCATCATGAATTCCGCTTCAATTGAGTGAATTTTCCTGGATTTTCGCGGACCAGAATACCGATGATTTTTGTAACTTGATTTAGACGTTGCTATCATTTTCAATTTACACAAACAAATTGATAAGTCACAATAAACATGACCCTATGTGTCAGTGTCAACACTGTCAACAAAAAATGCACTAAACATGACGGCACTGCAAATCCTGCCAGGTCGGCCAGGCAACGTCATAGAGTGGCAACGCCGCACGCAACGTATTTGTACACGACATTTGTGACACACACATACGTAAAATTGATGAAAAGATTACGTTGATTTATGTATGATTTCTGTATGAAACAAAGTTTTTCTATTAATTTAGCGCAAACGAATATTCGAAAGTAGATAAATGAGCAAATATTTGTGTAGTAATAGTGTGTAGTGATTTAATTAAAGCAGATTGAATTTTGTATGAAAATCGAACCACCTTAATAATAATTACAAACAGAAGTAATAATATGATGATACATTATACCACTGGACTGGAACTAAGGAAAAATCGCCACAGGTTCTCTACAATAATGAGTGATAATAGCAATTAGCATAGCAAATAGCACGAACATCTTACGTTCAAGCATAGAGTAACTTATACTAGAGCGTTACTGTCATAGTAAATTTTGTAACCCCAGTAAATTCACTGCCATCTGTCGACACACTTTAAAACTAAAAATAAATATTTATAAAAATACGATAAAATGTATTTAAATATGGATAAATGACTTTTTTATTTGCATTAATTATTTTTATATGATTTTGACCCATGTTCTTTCACTGGTATGCGTTAAAATTATAAATAACAAACGAAACAGTCAACGCCCTCTATACGAGTGTAGGCCAAAACTAGTGGCGCCATCTGATCGAGAATCAAATTTTCGTGATTTTCGAGGCACGTTTTTTCCTTAGACTGTATCCATCTATTACGGAGTTATATCTATCTTTGGTTCAAGTCGCGGCAGACTTGAAATTTACGCTATGTGTTTAATGAGGATTACACGCGCTAAGCTTAACCTTTTGGACCCCAATGACGGATATATCCGCACCGTAGGTCCAACGCCAAGGACGGACTAATCCGTCACAGACCACAGAGCAACATCGACCTGACCTACGTGCATGTGCATAAAGTTCAACTTCAGTTTTGACAATTTGGTGACGTGGCGTCTGAGTGACAGCGACAGCTATTGTGTTTGACACGGCGTCGGAAAGGTTAACGCTGCAATCCGTTAAAACTTTAAAAAATACATCATTAGTACAAAGTTTTTAGCTGCTCCGGCCCTACTCATCTTCTTCTTTCTTCTTTTCCTAGCCTTAATCCCATCATTTGGGGTCGGCTCTCCTAGTAATTCTTCGCCAGAACTGTCTGTCCCGGGTCGGCTGGGCTGGTATTTTTGCCTTCTTTAAGTGCCTATTTAAAGTGGCCATCCATGTTTTTCGGGGTCTTCCTCGCCTCGCCGACGGCGGTGGGTAAATGTGCAGCACTTTCTGTGTCATGTGGTCAGGTGGTCGCCGCATGATGTGACCATACCATCTGAGTCGAGTTTTTTCCAGTTTGTCAGGGATAGGTTTTACTCTGAAGCTGCCTAGTATGTGTAAGTTTCGTACGCGATCCAGTAATGTCACACCACCTGTCCAGCGCAATATTTTCATTTCAGCAGTGTGCAGCTTATTTTCCTGTTGTTTCCTTAAAGGCCAACACTCCGCCCCATGTAACATAGCTGGACGCACTGCAGCCTTGTACACTTTACCCTTGATGTGCACCGGCACGCCATTCTATTGTCACGCAGCACTCCCGACAGCTCTTTTCACTTCATCCATCCTGTGTTTATTCGGTGGGTTAATTATGTCAGCATCCATAGATCCATCGCTACTAATAACTGAGCCAAGGTGTTTGAAGCTGTCTACCTATATATACAAAATAAATATAACCTAATTTGTAGAAAATTTTATGTAGAAACTTTTGCTCGAAGTAATTATAATGCTATTCGTACAGATATTCGAGATACGAGCAAAAATATGAAAAATATTCCTTCAACCCCCACCTACACCCTTAGCTAACCCCCCACCCCCGAGGACTTTTAGTATGTTTACCTGGACACCACAAGGTACAACTATACCAATTTTCAAAACTACACGAATTATTTCCGCAGATTAAAGCTTACTCAGAAAGTGGCTCTGAGGCATGACGCGGCGTCAATAGATGAATCCCACAATCACGGCGTTCGCGGAGCTTAATGCAAGATAGCTTCTTGAAGAGATACGCAGGAGTTTTATAGTTCAGCACGCCAAAGAGCAAACAAGCCAAGTGAAGTTTACGGCGGTGTTGCATTTTGAGGATCCTATGGCTATTCAGATACGGGGTCAAGTGAGCTTTCAACGGAATATTGAAACAGAAGCGAGCACAGGCATTTTGAACACGCTGTATGAGTCGCTTAGTTTTTGCAAGAAGTCTTGGCCCAAACACAACATCCACATAGTTCAGCTTTGATAGGACGAGTGATTCAACTAATTCAAAGCGCAGGTTTTTACTTAAATATGGCCGAATTTTATATATTACCTTAAGTTTATAAAAGCAACTCCTAGTGGCATCAGCGGTATCTTTGTCATATTGTAATCCGCAGTCCATTATAAGACCTGAGTTTTAATTTTTAGCAAGTTATTAATGAAAATCCTGGATAGGTTGAGGTAACAGTAAACCTTCTTTTTTATTACTTAAAACGTGAAACAAAGGAAAATGAACTCTAATTTCTAGATCATTTGGTTGAAATTTCAATGGCTTAAACTGAGTAGGTATGGTGGGCAGGACGGGACGAAGTTATTGAAAGTTCCATGTCTGAAGTGTAGGCATAGAATATTAGGTATTTATAGGATTCGAATAACATGCAATTAGATCATAAGGATCATATAGCTTAGCGGTACCATATACGGAGAGTCATGTAAGACGACTCTCCCCATATTAGGTTAGGAATGTAATCCATATACGGAAAGACTCTCCTCTATATAAGGAATGGAATTTAGGTAAACAACCATTTGACACCTTTCACGTGTAGACCTCCCAAGTAGTGTGATTCATAGTTAACCTCGATAATTTAGTATATAAAGGATTGTATCTTTTAAATTGAGGCATTATATCTACAGTTTCTACTCGACAGTCTTGTGTTTTACTTCTGTCTTGGGTCCCATCTTTACATGTCACATGTGACCAACCCGTACAGATCTATGTATTATTATTGTGTACCTTGCCATCTCTATGTTGCTTTTAGATTTATCCAGGGCTTATGAATAACGCCATAATCTTTAGCGACCGTTAAAAACGCAAGCTAAAACCAAAGTGCAAATACGTGTGCCATTGTGAGACACTTAGTGCGGTGAGCAGCGTGTTGATGTCAATGTGTATTAGGGCTAGACTAGCTAAGCAGAGCGTATTGCAATTTTATATTATGAGAATAAATATCTAAATCTATTACCCAGTTACCTGCTTGCGGCTCCCACAGCGTCTCGTAGCGGCGCGATTTGGGTGGCGGCGGCGATGCCGAGCTTCTGAAAAGTAAAGATTGTTGGTCCTAGTAAGGTATAATTAGGAATATGTATCTATTGTAAAATTTGTAAATAAATTGCCAATAGTCTCACGCATTAGGTAAACAACCCTGAAAGTGCGAAGACAAACACGTCGTGCGTGTGGGAACTTCTCTTATGTAGTAGGTATTATTTACTAGTGGCTAGTGGCACGTTACCTGTGCGCGCGAGCGTGCGCAAGGGCGCGCGCGAGCGCGGGCGCGGGCGCGGCATCGTGGGCGGAGGCGAGCGCGAGCGCGCGGTCCTGGGAGTCGTCGCCGTTCTCGCTAGGCGGCGGCGAGGCGCGCGGCGACGGCGGCTGGCTGAGCGCCTGCATGAGCCGCCCCTTGGACTCGTTCCAGATGCTGGACAGGCGCCCGTCCGGCCCGAACAGCAGCAGGAACGCGTCGATCAGCTCGCGAGACTTCTCCTCCCACTTCGTCAGGATGTCGACGCGCTTCTCGCCAATGTTCGTCATTACCTAAACGAGGATTACATAAATACAGTACAGAGTGCTCTCGCAAACCTAAACTTGTCAAGTGGGGCCTGGACATCAGAGCGGAACAAACGCTTATTACATTTTCTTAAGCAATTACACGTCACCAGAACTGCAGCGACTAATCAAACACGCGGTACCTTCTTGCCCTTGTCCTTGAGCTCGTCCATCTTGTTCTGCAGGCGGAACTTCTTCTCGTTGAGGAAGGACACGTTGAGCTCCTTAGCGGAGTAGCCGCGCGCCAGGTTGCGCCGCACGTAGATGTCATAGTCGCGCACGATCCGCGCCACGATGTCCGACGTCGACACGCCTGCAATAGTGACGCAGCGACATGTAGTACAGCTCCCGCCACGCCACCACTACTAACGTGGGAAGTACACGTTACATATGTTACTAAGTAGGTACAATACAATCCAAACATAGAACACAGTACCAATTTTAATTTTTGACGAAGAAAATAAAAATATGTTTCAAATCGAATACACAGAAAAATTAAACACGTGCATTATGTTTATGTAGGTGGAATCACGGCGAACTTATATCAAAACAAGATTTGTATCTGTTGAAATAAGTAGTCCTGGTTATGATTAAGATTAGTGCTCGATTTTTCGACCAGGCCAGAGTTGCTTGCTTCTCGATAGAACTCCTTCGGACAAGCCAGACAATCACAATCAGTACAAATGTAATATTCATACATGTGGGCGAATCGGGCCTGTTTTACTTTGTTATTTGTCCAATCCCAAAAATTTAAATACATATGTTTGTCGACGGATCCTGATCCTGACCTTCGGTGCGCTCGGTGGCGACGAACATGTCCTTGGCCTTGATCATGGCGTATGTGTCGTCGCAGTCCTCGGTGGTGTAGGGGATGTCGTCGTGCGCCACGAAGTCGATCTTGTGCGTCTCCAGGAACGCCTCATCGTACTCCCAAGGCGCGTCGCGCACCACCTGCCACACATACACATAATAAGCTACGATTTTGCAAACTTTTATACATTCTTACATGTCCTGGATCCTCCATTCGCATACTCTCCGACAGTAGAGCAGTCTTGATGGCTCTAAAAATCCATATAGTCAAATCCAAACTTATACACAAATGCCACGAACGATTAATGGAGTTATGTCATAACAATAAGATCACCCTACAATGGATCAAAGGACACAGCGGATCCCGGGGTAACGATGCTGCGGACGAGCTTACCAGGCAATCGAGTGCGGGAGCGATTGGCCCAGAACCGATCCTCCCGATACCGTTCAGCAAGGTACGCTCAATGCTGCTGGCATGTACAGGGAAACTACACACAGAACATTGACTAAACCAGACCGGATGTAGGCAGGCCAAACAAGCCATGCCTGGCATCAACGGTAAGCTCACAAGTGTGCTCCTTCAACTAGGGAAGACCAGACTGAGTATGTTAACCAGTGTCATAACAGGTCATGGACTATTTAACAAACATCTTTTTATAACAGGTGTCACAGACAGTCCACTATGCAGAGGATGCATGGAGACAGAAGAAGCAGCCTCTCACGTGGTGCTGGAATCGGAGTGGCCCCATACAGGGCAAAACATCTCGGATCCCCGAGAGACCTCCCCGAGGTTCTACTCAACATCAAAGGTCTGATAGGATTCCTCGAGGAGCTGGGCTGGCAGGACTAGCCCCCCCCCCCCCCCCCGCCCCCCGATGTCAGGCAAAATAGGCGCCAGTCGTCGAGTTGCGGAAAATCGCCCGTACTACAATACATGTCCTGGATTCTGTAGTTACATCAAATCCGGTGCTTAAGGGGCCCACTGACTATCAGTCCGCCGGACGATATCGGCCTGTCAGTTAGAACAAAAATTTGACAGTTCCGAACAACTGACAGGCCGTTATCATCCGGTGGACTGATAGTCAGTGGGCCCCTTTAGTCGTAGTCGGTGGTGACACTGCCTACGAATCTAGAAGTGCCGGAATCCCGGTAAGGGCATTTATTTGTGTGTTGTCAGTTGTAACGAATATTTATTTCTGTGTTATGGTTTTTTTCTACGTATTTAAGTGTTTCTATATACATATATACAAATTACGTGTCTCACGTCTCACCACAAAATGGCTGCCGAGCTGTTACCTGAGATGTCACTTTTGTTGACAAAACTCGATGAGTAACTAAAATTACAAACACCCGAATTGACAAAAAACATAACGACAATTGCTCTACAACCAACGTGTCGATGAAAAACTAAAACCTATTCTTGAAGAGAACGCAAAACTTAACCTAGAAATTAACACACTCAGAAACAGAGTAAACAAATTGGAAAAATTTACAAAGAAGCATAATTTCTTACTACATGGTATTATGGAGAAGGAGAAAGACCCCTCCGAACTCGTGGAACTAGTGCTAAACATTCTAAACCAACAAAGTGAAAGTGCCAAAACTGATAACTGGGACAAATGGGAAATTAGTAGTGTCCAAAGACTAGGAAGAAAATCCGAAGAAAGAAGCCGACCCATCCTAGTTAGCGTAACATTGGAACGGCGTAAACTGATGGTGCTTAAAAACAATAAAAAGCTCCCAGCCAAAACTTACGCTACTGATGATTACCCTAAGGACGTGCTGGAAAAAAGGAGGGAGCTTAAAATCAAAGCAAAAGAAGAGATAAGCAAAGGAAAAATTGCATATGTGCGCTATGACAAACTAATTGTACGGGACAATCCAAATCCAAATGAAAAACGGAGGAGATCTCCAACTAACTCACCCTCCACTGTGCCAAGCACAGACAAAGGCTCTACAAGCAACCCTAATAAAGTAATAAAAACAAATGCATTTTCACAATGGAGATCTAACAATGACTTGGAAGACGACAAAATCCTATAGCAACCAAAGAACCAATACCACCGGAACGACCCAACAACAAATACTGCATTAACACCCAAATTAAGATCAAAAAACCTAAGCACCCCAACCCGGCTTGTCACCGTGGGGAAAGACGACTATTACCCTCCATCCAACAAAAATTCAACAAAAATTAATTCTAAACACCAAAAGAACACCATCAACACTAACCACATCAAATCACAAGAGAAAACAATATCAAAACAGGATAACTATCTTAAAGTGTGCACTTATAATGTAAGGTCATTATCAACAAAACAAAGAATGTTAGACCTAAACCAAGCATTAGAAAAAATCAAATGGGACATCATAGGACTCGCAGAAACGAGAAAACTGGGATGTGCTACTGAAGAACATACAGAATATATACTGTGCTATCAGGGTGAAACTAAGGGCCTCTATGGAGTGGGTTTCATCATCCAAAAATTATTAAAGAACAATATTTTAAGCTTTAAGGGAATATCAGAAAGAGTCGCATTACTACGAATGAAATTTGAAGATGGACCCCTGTCAATAATACAAGTTTACTCCCCTACTGAGAGCTCAAGTGAAGAACACATCACAAAATTTTACAAGGACTTATCGGAAGCACAAAGCTCAGCTGATAAAAACATAATAATCATCGGGGACTTCAATGCTAAAATTGGACATCCCAAACCAGAAGAAAACACCATAATGGGAAAACATGGATATGGGGAAAGAAATGCCAGGGGCGAACGCCTAATACAGTATGCATATGAGAACAACCTATCTATAATGAATACATACTATAAAAAGAAAGCATCTCGAAGATGGACATGGGTCTCACCTGATAACAACACAAAAAACGAAATCGACTTTATTCTCAGGCCTAAACCAAATACTATAAAAAACATAGAGGTGTTGAACAATGTAAGCTTTCCCTCGGATCATAGACTAGTGAGATGTACTCTTAATACAGAAAAACCTCAAGTCAGTCGAAGAGTGTTTAATACAGTACCCAACAAGCTGAAGAGTGTTCTAGAACGAAGTAACTATATTAAAAATCTAGAAAAATATGTAACAACATCAGAAAATTCACTGGTAGAGTCCGAAGATGTCCAATCCCTAAGTAATAAATTGGAAACAATAATAGCAAAAAGTCTACAATCTACTAAAAAACCAAGCACTACCCAAGACAGAGTTCTTACCAATCAAACACTTAGTCTAATTTCTAGATGACATGAACTATTGACCATGAAGCCAAGAACCAGAGAAATTAAAGAAGAAGTAAAGGTGATATTCAAACAAACAAATAAGGCAATCCGAAAAGACTATGATAGACAATCAGTAATAGAAAGGAACATGTCAAAGTTCAGAAGCTCAAAGAGAGCTTTTAAAGAACTTGCTACTTGCAAAAATTGGATACAATCTTTGAATGATGAAAAGGGAGAAACTAGGGATAGAGATGATATAGCGAAACATGCCACAACTTTCTATGCTGGACTTTACAAAAAACCATTACAGGAGGAAGAAATTAACTATAACTGTGTTACTTCATAAACAATCCCAGAGCAAATAACTATAAATGAGATCCTAAAACATATAAAAAAATTAAAACCTGAGAAAAGCCCAGGAGTAGACAGCATCTCGAATGAAGCCCTAAAAATAGGTGCTCCAATTTTAATAACATATCTAGTAAAACTGTTCAACCTAGTTTAGAAAAACAAGGAAGTACCAAACCAGTGGTGTGAATCCAACATAACACTACTCTACAAGAAAGGGAACCCGCTTGACATCAGCAACTACAGACCTATAAGCCTACTATCAACAATATATAAACTCTTCTCATCAATAATTCTGAGTAGAATAGCTCCAAACATCGACAGAAATCAACCGGTTGAACAGGCAGGATTCAGATCACACTATTCTACAACCGACCACATCCACACCATGGAACAGGTTATTGAAAAATATAAAGAATTTAATAGGCCACTATATATAGCTTTTGTGGACTACTCGAAAGCTTTCGATAGTATAACACAGTCATCTATATTGCTTACCCTAAAAAACAATAATATCAACAACACATATATAGACATAATAAAGAATATTTATTCAAAAAGCACAAGCAGAGTTAAACTAGAAAGGCAAGGCGAACCATTCACAATTGGGAGAGGAGTGAGACAAGGCGACCCACTCTCTCCAAAACTATTTATAGCGGTTCTGGAGGATATTTTCAAGAAAATGGACTGGAATCGAAAAGGAATATGGATATCAAACAAAAAACTAACGCATTTAAGATTTGCTGATGACATAGCCATCTTTAGTGAATCAGCAAAAGACATGGAAAAAATGCTACAAGAACTGGACTTTGAAAGCAAAAAAATTGGCCTGCACATGAATGCATCTAAAACTAAAATCATGTCAAACTACAACAAGAAGACTATCAAAATAGAGGAAAAACCCATAGATTATGTGGAAGACTATGTATATCTGGGAAAATTAGTATCTTTCGCAACAACCAGTAATGAAAATGAAATTGATAGAAGAATAAACACAACCTGGAAGAAATACTGGGCACAAAAAGAAATACTCAAAGGCAATTACAATCTTAACATGAAAAAGATCATAATGGACTCCTGCATTCTTCCAAGTTTGACATATGCATGCCAAACATGGGTTTACACGGAAAGAGCAAAGAACAAAATTCTATCTTGCCAGCATGCAATGGAAAGAAGTATTTTAAATTTAAGAAGAATACAAAAAACAAGAAATATAGACATCCGCAAGAGAACAAAGATAACAGATGCCCTGCAGTTTAGTCTGAAACAAAAGTGGAGGTGGGCAGGTCATGTAGCAAGATATCAAGATCAAAGGTGGACAAATCTTGTAACAAAATGGCCAGGCCCAGCTGGAAAGAGAAGAGCGGGAAGGCAAAGAAAAAGATGAGCAGATGACATTGTACAGGCTGCGGGAAAAAAATGGATGGATGTTGCCACCGACAAAGAGAGGTGGAGACAGATGGAGGAGGCTTATACCCTTGGGGACCACTAATGTGGAATAAAGCTAAATAATAATAATATACATATACATGTTAGCAACACTGTTTGTAAGGATCATTATTTATTAATAGCTTATAGTTTGATAATTTTTTACTTTTACGTTTAGCTTAAAAAAGAGTATCAGTTGACCCTTACTTGTCACTGGTTCCCGCCATCTTGAATTGTTATTAAAAGGCGGGTACACTGTGACAAGGGGCAGTTCGTGTACAGACGAGTTACAGTGTAGACGTTTTGGAATATTTATTGTAAATTGGTTGTTTTTATGTTGGTAGCGAACGAATAAAGTGAAAATATGGTACAAGTATTAGTTTTCATCATCAACCCGGTGGTAACCTAACAATCAGAAGCTGGATCCAACAAAAATCGATAAGATTTTGTTTTGCCACGCCCCACGAACGTAAGGTTTTCTTTCCGTTGGTATCAGTGAGTAAAACATTATTTACCGGAAAGTATGTTAAATTATGGTAAGTCAGTCATAATTTTTATGTATTTATTTTACCTTCTTTCATTTTAAATAAAACTGGTTAGATAATCTATCGTCGTCTAAGATAATATCATTTAATGTAGTAATTTTGGCATATGTATGTGAAGAAAGAACGTACGAACAAATAACAGGTATTCTCAGTAATAAAAATATAGATAGAAGAATAAACACAACCTGGAAGAAATACTGGGCACAAAAAGAAATTCTCAAAGGCAATTACAATCTTAACATGAAAAAGATCATAATGGACTCCTGCATTCTTCCAAGTTTGACATATGCATGCCAAACATGGGTTTACACGGAAAGAGCAAAGAACAAAATTCTATCTTGCCAGCATGCAATGGAAAGAAGTATTTTAAATTTAAGAAGAATACAAAAAACAAAAAATATAGACATCCGCAAGAGAACAAAGATAACAGATGCCCTGCAGTTTAGTCTGAAACAAAAGTGGAGGTGGGCAGGTCATGTAGCAAGATATCAAGATCAAAGGTGGACAAATCTTGTAACAAAATGGCCAGGCCCAGCTGGAAAGAGAAGAGCGGGAAGGCAAAGAAAAAGATGAGCAGATGACATTGTACAGGCTGCGGGAAAAAAATGGATGGATGTTGCCACCGACAAAGAGAGGTGGAGACAGATGGAGGAGGCTTATACCCTTGGGGACCACTAATGTGGAATAAAGCTAAATAATAATAATAATATACATATACATGTTAGCAACACTGTTTGTAAGGATCATTATTTATTAATAGCTTATAGTTTGATCATTTTTTACTTTTACGTTTAGCTTAAAAAAGAGTATCAGTTGACCCTTACTTGTCACTGGTTCCCGCCATCTTGAATTGTTATTAAAAGGCGGGTACACTGTGACAAGGGGCAGTTCGTGTACAGACGAGTTACAGTGTAGACGTTTTGGAATATTTATTGTAAATTGGTTGTTTTTATGTTGGTAGCGAACGAATAAAGTGAAAATATTGGTACAAGTATTAGTTTTCATCATCAACCCGGTGGTAACCTAACAATCAGAAGCTGGATCCAACAAAAATCGATAAGATTTTGTTTTGCCACGCCCCACGAACGTAAGGTTTTCTTTCCGTTGGTATCAGTGAGTAAAACATTATTTACCGGAAAGTATGTTAAATTATGGTAAGTCAGTCATAATTTTTATGTATTTATTTTACCTTCTTTCATTTTAAATAAAACTGGTTAGATAATCTATCGTCGTCTAAGATTATATCATTTAATGTAGTAATTTTGGCATATGTATGTGAAGAAAGAACGTACGAACAAATAACAGGTATTCTCAGTAATAAAAAAAAATATATGAAATTTTAAAATCTACAGTTGTCTATTAAGCGTTTTTGAATACAGCATATGAGTAAGTGAAAAGACGATCGTGTCATTAGAATGTTTCTTATTTTTATTTTATGAAAATCGATTGTACGATGCTGTAACACATCGATTATTTCAAGTTCAGGCTAAGGATTCATCGTTTAGTTTTCTGCGTAGCAAAATAGCATAGCATAGCAGTAGTGTAATAGCAGACTACAGTAGGATATTGTTTTATACACATTTAAAATTTACGATCTGCTGCATCTTGAGGTCAGTTTGTGGTACTAAAATAGGCTAGATGAAAAATTTTCTTTAATGGTATCAATCGATCAGGTTTATTTTTAGGATCATATTCATATTCCTTTATTGATAAAATTACAAATTTTACATGTCATAAATATTAACAAGTAAATATATGTCAGTTTAATTACAATTCGTCCAATGTCTATATGGGACCCATTGCATTAAAGCAATACAAAAGTCAGAATTGATAGTCAAAGTCCGACAGTCGTACTTCACTCGCGAAACGGTCCTAACAAAACGATATGAACTTGACGTCAAGGTCACTGTGAGCCCAACTTGAATGTATGGAAAATAAGTAAAATTGCGATTTTGTCTGTGAAATATTGCGTTTATGCATATCGTTGCTATACAATCTTTTTTTGGATAAAATGTAAGGAATCGAATAGTACCCTTACTTTATTCCTTTTTGGAAGTTGACAAAAACTAGATTTTGAAACTTAGATCCTGTATTTGCTTATCATTTCCATATATTATTTTAATATTCATATTATTGCGATTAATTGCTCATTTGCTATCTATTTTACTAGATTTTGTTACACAATTTAACATGTGTCATCATCCCTATTGTATAAATACACTGACTTAGTAGCCGTGAAACCGATGAGTGAACTAAAATGATAACTTGTCAATTGAATGTCTCTTAATTAATGCTGCGTTTGAATAAGAAATGCCTCGAGTTCCAAGTGGTTAAACGCGATTTGCGTCAGTGTCATAATTGTCCCGAATGCAATAAATATTTTCATAATAATTAATGATGTAGCTGTCGAAAAACGAACCTTATTCTAATTTTGCCAACTCTGGTATGTTAAATCTCCAAGTTATGGAGCAGAGCATATGTCGTATTTTCCATATTGTACACTCCTCATGATATATATATCTCGTTACTATATGCGCTGAGCATTCAATTATTTTTGTGTCAATGTACCTAGCTATACACCTACTTATGTAACCCAATATTCATATGCAAATAAATCATTCATCATTCATACGAGGTCGTTGGGAAGTCGATATTATTATTGGATTAACTCGCATATTTTGAAAATTTAAAAACTCATTTACCCGTTTTCTATTATTTATTGAGAATATTTTGAATGTCGTATAGTGTATTATATGGCAGTAACTACATTTTATTATTTATGATTTGTAATAATACTAATTCATACGTAAATAAAAAAAATAAGGGACCTTAATTGGAATCATATAATATATATAATGCGTAAAAAATGGGCCTTGCCCCGCTGCCGGCGGCCAGGTTAGGTTTTTTATAATGTGTTTAAATATTTTTTGTACTGTTTTGTAAGTGCTTTTATATTTTACTTTAATATCCATATTATAAAAACACTAACTTAAGATGAAAGACAAATATAGAGAATATATTGCGTAATATGTAGTCGGTTATGTAGTCAAGTCACATGTAGAGTCACATGTAGTCACATATAGTCACATGTAGAGTCACATGTAGAGTCACTTGTAGAGTCACTTGTAGAGTCACTTGTAGAGTCACTTGTAGTCACATGTAGTCACATGTAGAGTCATATGTACAGTCAGAGCTATATTGAGTAATTCTCATAAATAGAAATGATGGCATACGTGTAGACGCTAGTACCAATAAATACGAACAAACATCTTGTGAAATCGATGTGTATAGTTACCGCACGTGGATGAACGTGTGAGACCTTGAAGTGCGTGGATGAAGACGCTAGACTTTTATTACAACTCTCATAAACATATTTACAACACTAAAATAATGAGTCAACCATGTAGATATGTATAACATACAAATAAACAATAATGATAAAAGGAAAAACTTAATGTCGCTACACGCTAATATGTGGAGTTCTCATTCAAGTGCAATTTAGATTAAAACTGAATAAATTACAGATAATGTGAATGAAATATCATATTACATGTGTTATACATTACTCGTACTTGTATTTTTGTGTACACCTACAAAAAAAAATAAGACGAAGGAGTTATATACTTGACTAATAAAGGGAACGCAGCGTTATTAACGCTCGTTCATAAATATAAAGGAAATCGATATACGCGTACATTAGTGATACCTGTTTTCTTAATTTTCAATTTGAACTTGAGCGCGTTAGCCATAGAATTGAGACATTCCATATATATATGAAAACTCTGCTTATTACTGAGGAGATATGATAAAATCTTTGCAAAAGAAATAACATGATCTTATAAGTTTCGTTCATAAGAGAATTTCATTTCTTCCATTATTTAAATCACCATAGTGACATGTAATTATGTACATATAAAATAGTAATATAATAAGGTGCTTCGTTTTCAATATGCTGTTTCTGTTCAATATTATCTTGACAAGTAAACATGATGTAAATTCTAGTCTCATATTTTATATTCTAATATGTAGTGTATTTGATAACTGATAATTCAGAAGAAAGTACCATTTATCCAAATGTCAATTTCAATACAACTAATAAATTGACAAAAAAATCTTAATTTAAAAACGGTTCTTAATTTGAATAATTATTTACGAATACCTATCTCGATATAGTAAAATAGATTAAAAAAATAATATGCAAGATAAATTGTATTCGACATATACCTAGTCGGCTCATAAGTTCTGTCACTGGCCTTTAAAATTTAAATTTGGAACTCCTAAAACAAAAACCGTTCTGCATTTGAATTTCGAATCTTTATTAAATATTTGAGTAGTATAATTTTGCAATTTTCTGTTTTCTTCAACATGGAGTGGACGCTTAAAGATCGCCGTACCGCAATAATTGCACTATATCGTTGTGGTCACTCGCCGACTAAAATTTTTAAGCTACTTGAAAATTTAAAATTCTCTAAGATTTGTGTATCGTACCATAGAAAGATACAGTGAGGTCTCTAGTTTAAATGACAAGAAAAGAAGCGGTCGTCCGCGTACAGCTAGGACTCCAGCGGTTGTACAAGCAATTAGGGCACGCATTGCCAGAAATCCCGCTAGGAAACAAAAAGTTATGGCCCTCCAGATGGGTTTGAGCAAAAACACGGTGAAAAGAGTGCTTAATCAAGACCTGAGACTTCGTGCTTATAAACGAAAAACTGGCCATCTTCTCAATGGTCGGCTTAAAGCTTTAAGGCTTAAAAGATCTAAAGCTTTATTGAAGAAGTACGCTAAAAATAAACACCGTTGTATACTGTTTTCGGACGAGAAAATTTTTGACATAGAAGAAAACTGTAATAAACAAAATGATAGAGTGTACGCTCGCAATAGTAAAGAAGCGTCTAATAGCATTCCCCGTATTCAAAGAGGTCATCACCCTTCATCTGTGATGGTTTGGCTGGGAGTTTCTTATGCGGGCGTCACTAGTATGCATTTTTGTGAGAAAGGAGTAAAAACTAGTGCCAAAGTGTACCAAGACACGGTGTTGACTAATATTGTGAAACCACTATCCCATACGATGTTTCTAAACCAGCATTGGGTTTTCCAGCAGGACTCTGCTCCAGCCCATAAGGCAAAGTCTACACAAGCCTGGCTCGCCTCCAATAAAATCGACTTTATACGGCATGAAGATTGGCCCTCCTCTAGCCCAGATCTTAATCCTTTAGACTATAAAATATGGCAGTATTTAGAGGAAAAGGTGTGCTCAAAACCTCATGCAAATCTAGACTCGCTGAAAAAATCTCTTGCTACGGCAGTGGCCAATATCGACATGAAAGTGGTGCGTGAATCCATTGACGACTGGCCACGAAGACTTCAAGCCTGTGTAGATAATTATGGCGGTCATTTTGAATAAATGTTATACATTTAGATTCTCTAGTTTATAAGCTTTCAAACGCTGTACAAATTATACGGAATAAACTTAAACTTTTGATTTTATTTGATACTATATGACAGAACTTATGAGCCGACTAGGTATACCCACACTTTATTTTGCCCAGGGTTTTATACGTGAATTATGAGTATTATGACAGTAATATTAATAAAGTCTTGTTTTCGTAAAGCCAAAATAATAAAAAAAAAAATATTCCAAGCATACATATTGAAATAATTACATGCATTAATTGTGGAATCTGGAATTTAGTCTGAATAACGAATTAGGATAACAAATGCACCGTCATACCTATTACAGTTTATTTCTAAAAAAAATACGATTATATTTGGAAATTAAATACTTTTAACAAAGTAATTAATTAAATTCATCTTTTTTTGTGACTAGGAATTTGTTCTTGTAATGAATCACTCGTTAGTTTATGTGATGTTCTTAAATTTGGTTGAGTATTCATGAGTCTTTAATGGCTATAATAATGACCTAAAGCGGGTAACCGTCAAAGTAATATAATTTAAAAGAAATTATCGAATAATCTTAATATTGAAACGGGACTTACTCGTTTACACTTCCGTTTATTAAGTATATGAATGAAATATTGTCAAATAATGGGTAGCCTAAACCAAACAACATAATTTGTTACTCATAATTATTATTACTATCAAGAGGTTTTTTATCTCAGCATATGCTTGCATTCATGTTGACTACGGGTTGGACCCGAAGATATAAAATCAAAACCATGCATTGTTTATATAGGTGTAAGACTTATTATGTTAAACTTTCATTATTAAACGTTATTGCACAATACATGATATAATACATGACTAAATGACTAATAAATTGTGGACTATGTGACTTTAATAATTAGGTAAAATACTCGGTAGCCATGTCGTTTATGTACGAAAATATCTGAAACGTGTAGCAATATTAATCCATTACAAACTTAAATCGATATGACTACTAAACCAACAAATGAAATAAATCAATAAAATAAAACCACGAGTCTTAAGTATTCAATAATAATTTGAAAGGAAGTCTTGAAATATCGTCAATACCAAAGGTTTTACTATTGCTCAAGTACTGTTGACAATAGGAACATCGTAATATGGACAATATTCAACACTGCCTTACTGTTGGTTGTTAACTTATTAAAAATATTTGATAGATGAAATGTTTATTCAGGATAGTACATACATCTTGATAATTATTATAGATATTACTATTCATTTTTTAATAATAAGTTATATTTGTTGTCTGATCTCTATTTGGTACCTGCGAGGACATGTTATTCCAGGTTGCTTTGTTATTATTAGAAGATATATATTTGCTATCGCAAACTTCTGGCGATTTGTGAATACATAGTTTAGAAAAAAACTCGTGACCAGCTCAAACTTGCTGACATGTCATTAAATAAAGTGTAACTAAAAAATAATACTAATAATATTTACATGATTAGAATAAGCGCAACATAGTCTGCGTTATATGTAGTATTTATGTTGGTGTGATATTTATAACATTTATATTCAATTCAGGTACTGAAATATGCCGTATACTGCGGTGATCAGTGATTAAGCAAGAAAATATATCTGAACTGAAATATGCCGTGAATTCGGTGATCAGTGATGATACGAAAATGAATGTTTATGCTGAAATATGCGGTGAATTCTGTGATCAGTGATGATACGAAAATGAATGTTTATGCTGAAATATGCCGTATACTGCGGTGATCAGTGATTAAACAAGAAAATATATCTGAACTGAAATATGCCGTGAATTCTGTGATCAGTGATGATACGAAAATGAATGTTTATGCTGAAATATGCCGTATACTGCGGTGATCAGTGATTAAACAAGAAAATATATCTGAACTGAAATATGCCGTGAATTCGGTGATCAGTGATGATACGAAAATGAATGTTTATGCTAAAATATGCCGTGAATTCGGTGATCAGTGATGATACGAAAATGAATGTTTATGCTGAAATATGGCGTATACTGCGGTGATCAGTGAATAAACAAGAAAATATATCTGAACTGAAATATGCCGTGAATTCGGTGATCAGTGATGATACGAAAATGAATGTTTATGCTGAAATATGCCGTGAATTCGGTGATCGGTGATGATACGATAATGAATATTTGTGCTGAAATATGCCGTGCAATGCAGTGATCAGTGAATAAATGAAAGAAAATGTTTGTTCTGAAATATGCCGTGTAATGCGGTGATCAGTGACAAAATGAGAATGAATGTTTGTACTGAAATATCATCATTATTTCTGTTTTGGAAATGCACCTGTCGTTTAACGTGACAAGACTGGCGGATACCTTTAAATAATCACTTAAGAGGCCTTATTCCTACAAACGAGCGTATTTTGCAAAATGCTTCCTTTTTCATTCAACATTACGACGTAACTATTAGTATTTATTCAAAAACTGTTAACGTTCTTAAATAATCATTTCCTAAACTAGCGGCTGAAATAATTAAAGTTTGCATTTTCTCTATTTAAACCTAAAATAAATGAGTTTTCCTGGGAGTATTTTTCAAAATTTGCAGTGAAAGGTGTCATTTCGGTTGCCAATTTTGCAGTAAACAAGAATCATTTGGTACATGAATGATTACAATTCAATTCACCATATCTTGTACGAGGGGCTAAAATGTTTGAAAATCAAAGATTCATTTAAAAAAATTGATAAATAACCTTCCGAGTTTTCTTCATTTTTTCGGTGAAAACAGGGTCGCATTATATTTTTTTATCTCAAATTGTACTTATATTTTGCCCTCAAAATAATATTATAGCAAACTCTAACTTTATGTGAACCCATAAAAAAATAATCATAACTATAGGACCTATTTTACCGTAAATTTAAATATTTTTAAAAGACGTATAAATCACGCTGCACCGACACTGCGCGCTCAGTCTCCGCCGGGCGCGCTTAGGGGACGGACCTGTGCTCGATCGTCAGGCGTTTGTTTCGTTCGTAATCAACGAGCTAGTTCCGAGAAGTGGTGTATACTGCGATTAGAAAATCTTGATCCTTAGGTGATCAATGTAATCATAGGTACATTTTATAGCACAAATATTAAATTTTTTCGCCTAGGTGATCGGGTCTGTTCAGGGTGCCTAGCCAAGATGCCAACAGTTTAGGTACCTATAGTTTACATTAAAACCAAATCTGTAGCTGGCCTCTGAATGGGTAGTAGAAACGGGTTCCGTATGTCTTTCCCTTTCCAGATGACCAAGGTGCCTAGCCAATATGCCAACCGTTTAGGTACCTAGAATATAGTTTACATTAAAACCAAATCTGTAGCTGGCCTCTAAAATAGGTCGTAGAAACGCGTTCCTTGTATCTTTCGCTTTCTAGATGACCAGGGTGCCTAGCCAAGATGCCAACCGTTTAGGTACCTATAGTTTACATTAAAACCAAATCTGTAGCTGGCCTCTGAATGGGTAGTAGAAACGGGTTCCGTATGTCTTTCCCTTTCCAGATGACCAAGGTGCCTAGCCAAGATGCCAACCGTTTAGGTACCTAGAATATAATTTACATTAAAACCAAATCTGTAGCTGGTCTCTAAAATGGGTAGTAGAAACGCGTTCCTTGTATCTTTCGCTTTCTAGATGACCAGGGTGCCTAGCCAAGATGCCAACCGTTTAGGTACCTATAGTTTACATTAAAACCAAATCTGTAGCTGGCCTCTGGATAGGTAGTAAAAACGGGTTCCGTATGTCTTTCCCTTTCCAGATGACTAAGGTGCCTAGCCAAGATGCCAACCGTTTAGGTACCTATAGTTTACATTAAAACCAAATCTGTAGCTGGCCTCTGAATGGGTAGTAGAAACGGGTTCCGTATGTCTTTCCCTTTCCAGATGACCAAGGTGCCTAGCCAATATGCCAACCGTTTAGGTACCTAGAATATAGTTTACATTAAAACCAAATCTGTAGCTGGCCTCTAAAATAGGTCGTAGAAACGCGTTCCTTGTATCTTTCGCTTTCTAGATGACCAGGGTGCCTAGCCAAGATGCCAACCGTTTCGGTACCTATAGTTTACATTAAAACCAAATCTGTAGCTGGCCTCTGGATGGGTAGTAGAAACGGGTTCCGTATGTCTTTCCCTTTCCAGATGACTAAGGTGCCTAGCCAAGATGCCAACCGTTTAGGTACCTATAGTTTACATTAAAACCAAATCTGTAGCTGGCCTCTGGATGGGTAGTAGAAACGGGTTCCGTATGTCTTTCCCTTTCCAGATGACTAAGGTGCCTAGCCAATATGCCAACCGTTTAGGTACCTAGAATATAGTTTACATTAAAACCAATTCTGTTGCTGGCCTCTAAAATGGGTCGTAGAAACGCGTTCCTTGTATCTTTCGCTTTCTAGATGACCAGGGTGCCTAGCCAAGATGCCAACCGTTTAGGTACCTATAGTTTACATTAAAACCAAATCTGTAGCTGGCCTCTGAATGGGTAGTAGAAACGGGTTCCGTATGTCTTTCCCTTTCCAGATGACCAAGGTGCCTAGCCAAGATGCCAACTGTTTACGCTCCGTAGCGAACGAAACGCAACCGTCTCTGTCGCACTAATATGGAAGAGTGATAGAGAGCGATTACCCTATCGTTCGCTGCGGAACGAACGACTGGCATCTTGGCTAGGCACCCAGGTTTAGGTACCTATAGTTTAAATCAAAACCAAATCTATAGCTGGCCACTGTAATGGGTAATAGAAACGCGTTCCGTATGTGTTACGCTTTGCAGATGACCAGGGTGCCTAACCAAGATGCCAACTGTTTACGCTCCGTAGCGAACGAAACGCAACCGTGTCTGTCGCACTAATATGGAAGAGTGATAGAGAGCGATTACCCTATCGTTCGCTGCGGAACGAACGACTGGCATCTTGGCTAGGCACCCAGGTTTAGGTACCTATAGTTTACATTAAAACCAAATCTATAGCTGGCCACTGTAATGGGTAATAGAAACGCGTTCCGTATGTGTTTCGCTTTGCAGATGACCAGGGTGCCTAGCCAAGATGCCAACCGTTTACGCTCCATAGCGAACGAAACGCAACCGTCTCTGTCGCACTAATATGGAAGAGTGATAGAGAGAAATTACCCTATCGTTCGCTACGGAACGAACGACTGGCATCTTGGCTAGGTACTTTGATTATCTGGAAAGCAAAACACATGCGGAACGCGGTTCTATTACCCATTTCAGTGGCCACCTACAGATTTGGTTTTAAGTGGTTTTAACGTAAACTGTAGGTACTAAACCCGAGTGCCTAGCCAAGATTCCAGTCGTTCGTTCCGAAGCGAACAATAGCGTAATCTCTCTCTATCACTCTTCAATATTAGTGCGACAGAGACAGTTACGTTTCGTTTGCTACGCCATAAACGGTTGGCATCTTGGCTAGGCACCCTGGTCATTTGGAAAATGAAAGACATACGGATCGCGTTTCTATTACCCTTTTCAGAGGCCAGCTGCAGATTTGGTTTTAATGTAAACTATAAGTACCTAAACGGTTAGCATCTTGGCTAGGCACCCCGGTCATCTCTGGGTACAAGTATGTATATGTTCTTAACATAATAAATTGAAATTACTACTACCATGCATATAAAATAAAATAAAAGAGTGGCTATAACAATAAAAATAATGTTACTTGCTATTGAAATCGACAAAGATCAAGATTATTCTTCTCTGCGTTCAAAACGCGTTATAGTTGCCGGCGCTCGCGTACCGCGCGTCAACGCCATCTATTGAGTGTTATTTCGTGAAATCGATGAACGCTCCAGGGAATAAGGGCTCTTAATCCCCTTTTGTCGATGATGATGATAATTTAATGATGGAAAAACACAGATCAAAAAGAAGTCTCAATAAGTCACAGAGAATATTAAACGCTTCCTGAGCGTTGTTCGAGCTAATAAACTCACAAAAGGAGAGAGCCGTTATACTATCATGAAACTTTCTAATATTATCTCTACAATAGTCTTGATTTCATTAAAGGTTTAAAGCAATTGATTGTGCCAGGTCATGATCAGATGATTCAAGTTGCGTTTTGAGTATGAGATCTCGTCTACGGTGACGTGACGCGTATATATAAGAAGAAATGTGAGGTCTCGTCTACGGTGACGAGTACACATAAGAATGCATAAGTGCTCTCGTCTACAGTGACGTATACAAATAAGAAAAACGTGTGATCTCGTCTACGATGACGAGTACACATAAGAAGGTATGAGTGATCACGTCTACGGTGACGAGTACACATAAGAAGGTATAGATGATCTCGTCTACGGTGAATTAGACACATGAGAAGGTGTGTGACCTCGTCTACGGTGACGTCCACCAAAGAAGGAGCGTGTGATCACGTTAAAGGTGACGTGCACACTTGCAAGGAATCGACGTCTACGCTGAAAAATTGTATAAATAAATCGACGACGATGAGTGTACAAGTTTTGAAATAATGGATTGGATTATAAAAGTGATACATTGTCCTAGAAAGTCTTATTTTATTTTAGTTTCATTTTTATATGATTATTGCTTATTAATGATGTATAAGATTAAAGTTACATTTTAGAAGACTAGTCTTGTTAGACGTGTTTATTGAAATTAAATCCTTAATTTTGTAGAGATTCAAAATAATTGTATGAGGCCATACGCCTTTTGTAGAATGGCCGAGCATTAATCGGAATTCGGAATAGGGACATTCCTACATCAGAATGGCCGTCTGTTAGCAACACTGTTTGTAAGGATCATTATTTATTAATAGCTTATGGTATGATCATTTTTTACTTTTACGTTTAGCTTAAAAAAAGAGTATCAGTTGACCCTTACTTGTCACTGGTTCCCGCCATCTTGAATTGTTATTAAAAGGCGGGTACACTGTGACAAGGGGCAGTTCGTGTACAGACGAGTTACAGTGTAGACGTTTTGGAATATTTATTGTAAATTGGTTGTTATTATGTTGGTAGCGAACGAATAAAGTTAAAATATTGGTACAAGTATTAGTTTTCATCATCAACCCGGTGGTAACCTAACATACATATCTACATACATACATACATACATATAATCACGCCTATTTCCCGGAGGGGTAGGCAGAGACCACGGATTTCCACTTGCTACGATCCTGACATACCTCTTTCGCTTCCTTCACTTTCATAACATTCCTCATACACGCTCGCCGGTTTAGGGTGCTCTTGACCTGGCCTTTCTTCAGGATTTCCCCGATCTGATCAGAGAAAGCCCGCCGAGGTCTGCCCCTTCCAACTCCCGTTTCTACCTCTCCCATATACACTCTCTTTGTTAGCCTTCTTTCACTCATTCTTTCCACGTGTCCAAACCATCTCAACATACCTTTCTCAATTTTTGTCACTACATCTTCGCTCAGTCCACACTTTTCCCTTATCACACTGTTCCTAATTCTATCTTGTAATCTCACACCACACACACTTCTCAACGCTCTCATTTCCACTGCATTCACTTGGCTCTGATGCCTCTTCTGCCATACCCAACTTTCGCTACCATACATATGTGTAGGCACCAGCACCCCTCTATGCACAGCCAAATGTGCCTTTTGCGACACCTTCTGGCTGCTCATAAAAGCGTTAAGTGCCCCATTCACGCGATTTCCAGCACTCACTCTCCTTTCAATATCTTTATCATGCTTACCGTCCCTAGTGAATAATGTTCCCAGATACACAAACTCTTTCACTTGTTCTACTCTTTCTTGACCAATCAAAATTCCACAGTTTGTCATATATTCCTCCTTTTCAAATACCATAACTTTCGTCTTACTTACATTTATTTTCATTCCTTTCCTTTCAAAAGATCCATGCATTCTAGTTACCATCACCTGCAACTCTTCACCCGATGACGCTAGCAATACCAGGTCATCAGCGTAAAGAAGACATTTGACGGGTAGCCCACTCATTCTCAGCCCACATTCATCATTTCTCAAATCATGCAAACTACTGTCCATGAACAGATTAAACAGCCACGGTGACGCTACACATCCCTGCCTAACACCCTTTTCGATGCTAAACCACTCAGTGTACGACCCGTTTACTCTCACACAAGCACTGGAATCCTCATAGAGCGATTTCAGTGCCTGAATGAGACGGCCGCTCTATCCATAGACCGACAGTACCGACCAAAGTTCATTCCTCACCACTCTGTCATAAGCCTTTTCCAAATCCACGAAAGCGCAATAGACCTTCTGACCTTTGGCCAAATACTTTTCGGCTATGCATCGCAAGGAAAAGACTTGATCCGTACATCCCATACCCTTTCGGAATCCCGCTTGTGCATCCCATACTTTCTCATCGGTTTCTTTCACTACTCTTTCAATCAATATCTTTGCATACAATTTGCCGTCGACGCTGAGTAAGCTAATGCCTCTGTAGTTTTTGCAATCCAGTTGTGATCCCTTTCCTTTGTAAAGAGGTACAATGACGGCCTTGCCTTGACATACATATCTATCCATATATATATAATTTAAAAACCAGAACGGGATCAAAAACGAGGGCAGAACGGGATCAAAAACGAGAAAAGAAGCGAGATGGCGCCTTACAAATTTCTTAATAAGTTTTTGACACGTTTCTCGAATACGACGCACGTATCAAACATCAAACATTTATTCAGCAAATAGGCCACAGGGGCACTTTTACATGTCAATTTTTATAAACAATAAAATTAATCCAAAATTACAAAAAACAATTACATAAATATAAATGTTAAATTACACAAGAAAAAAAAACTAATAAAAACTATACAAATAACAGAAGTACTAAAATTGTTTAGAGATGTAAAAGTCTCTAGGTGTCAGAGATAAAATGTATATAATAATAAAAAAGATCATCAAATTATCCAGAGATGTAAAGGGTCTCCAAGACTTGAATTGTTATATAATTAATAAAAAGACAAGATATTAAATCAGACAAACAGACAAGAACCGAATGAAGTGCCTCACGTTAATGCCACTCAAAACTAAAGTTACATAGGTAAAATGATTGTATGATGTATGATAAGAAAAAAACCGTTTAAATCTATTATCTAAATATGAGAATAGAACTAAGAGTATAAAAACTATCGCTTTCGCTGCGTATTTAATTTACAATAAGCAAAATAAATTTTCATAACAATCTTCATTTGACGACGATTGGCCATTTTCGGCAACTCTCGGCTGGTTTCGTTTCGGTGGTGCTACAGACCAAATTATTTGACGTAAGTTCAAATAAGTTTGTCATGTTGGTATACAGTTATTTCGGCGTTTTTCACTCGAAGTAAAATAAAAAGTGCTGTCATCCTTAGTATGTGGCCATACGAGTGGCTTATGCCATATGACTTATGTCATAGTTGTGATGTATGAAAGTGTAAGTCATATTATTATCATCATATTTATTAATCATTTGTATTTTATTGTTTTAAATTTCTGTTTTATTATTAAGTGGCTTTTACGGCTTTGGCAAACACTGTCATGCATGCGGCGGGTGGATGACGAGAAGCGCCAAAAGTTACGATTCCATGACCAAAAATACAAAGCTGATAGCAAGTTATGTAGCCTATCAGTTCAAGGAATGCTGCGAAGAGATGGTGCGATATATGTATGTTATTACGATAAGGCCTAAGGGATGGTGGTGGTGGTGTCGGTGTATGTAAATATGTATTTTATTAAGTTAATAAGTACCCAATATGACTAGGTATGCTTCGACTGTTACTATTTCTGTTATTAAGGTTACGTACCCAAAGGGTAAAAACGGGACCCTATTACTAAGACTCCGCTGCCCGTCCGTCCGTCTGTCACCAGGCTGTATCTCATGAACCGTGATAGCTAGACAGTTGAAAATTTCACAAATGATGTATTTCTGTTGCCGCTATAACAACAAAAACTAAAAACAGAATAAAATAAATATTTAAGTGGGGCTCCCATACAACAAACGTGATTTTTTTTGCCGTTTTTTGAGTAATGGTACGGAACCCTTCGTGCGCAAGTCCGACTAGCATTTGGCCGGTTTTAGTGCTTGTCCTGTATAATATCCAGAAAGGAAAATGGGGACTACCTACGCGTAGGTACGTTTTAATGAATAGGCCGTTTATGGGCTGCGGTCGTCCACTTTCGTTAAGGCGGCAATTAATCTAATGAGCGTTTTTTGCAGCTGGGCTTATAAAATAAATAATAATTTTATGTAAAAAAAAGTTTTTAATAAATACGTGGATGAAAAAATTGGCCATGTGCGAGTCGGACTCGCCCACCGAGGGTTCCGTACTTTTTAGTATTTGTTGTTATAGCGGCAACAAAAATACATTATCTGTGAAACTTTCAACTGTCTAGCTATCACGGTTCATGAGATACAGCTTGGTGACAGACAGCCGGACAGCAGAGTCTTAGTAATAGGGTCCCATTTTTACCCTTTGGGTATGGAACCCTAAAAATACAATCTTGCCTTTTATCAAATCACATCGTTTATTAAGAAATATGCTAACTAAAGTTATCTAAATAATGGTTACAAATAAGTCCCTATCACAGCTATGAACCCTGGCAGGGTTGAATGCTGAAGGGACAGATTACGTAGTAGGTAAGGTCGGTATTTAAGTAAACATAAGAAACCAGCGGAGCCGCGGGCCCGTCTAGTCTATTATATACATATACCATCGTCTGGTACCCGCGCCCTATTGAGTTTACTGTGGAACTAGGTCGATTTGTGGAAGATTGTAAATAAATTAATATAAAAAAATTAAATCTTGTAAGTCTAATTTGACCCACTTCCCGGTTTCCAAACAAGCTGAAATGTAGTACACTGCTCGATCAGCTCGATTGTATTATCAATTTATCATAATGGAACCATCAAGCTAGTTTGATGATGGAGACTAAAGGTCACCACATGAACACTGTCTAATAAAATAACAATGGAACCTTATAGGAATCATCTTGAGAACAGTAGGTATATGGCAGTTAAATGTTAAGACGATACTCGCTCATTTGGCCTTGAGCGTCTGGGCAAATGTACCCGCTTCACCCCGCACCCCGCTCACTGCGATCGTACGTGAATTGTGACTCGCGGCACGGCAACGAGGTTCAAAGAATATAATAAGACAGGCCAGAGGCGCGCGGATGGCGCTATACTCGTATTTGTGTATCTTTTGACTGCAAGACTGCTTTGCAGCTATTTTGTCGTTTGAGTATGAGTAGATCATGCATTTCGTGAAGGTGCGTTTATAGTTTTTTATCTCTTTAATAAATTAATAAATATAAATAATGCTATTAATAGTTTACTTATAAACTAAGTACTACATTTTTAGAATCGTAACCTTACTATTAAACTATTGATATTTTTCGAGTAGTTGGTTGATAAATAAAATAGGTACCTAATCAATTTCAAACTATTAGTTACAGTCGGAACAATTTTTTTCCTGTGACTTCTAGTTTTTTCGTAAAAAACTACTATACATGCCATTTTGCTACTAGGTATTTTTTGCCTATTATGCCTATTATTTTGCTTATCACATGCAGTTCGAGCATTACACATAATTACGAGTACGGTACGAGTAAAGCAGTGCACGTGCGGTTGTTGTGCGAATCCCCTGGCACTGACTAAAATATAGGTAGTCGAACTCATACCCATACAATACTCATGGCCATACCAAACTATAACTCGTACAGTACTCATACCCTTACTCATCCCACACCATATCCTTACCATACTCATAGCCATACGTCGCACTACAGCGGGCATTTTGCGGGCAAGATAACAGGTAACTATGTTACAAATACATGTACTTAATATTTGTAACATAGTTACCTGTTATCATGTATTAATCTTTAATGTGTAATACTCTTTGAAGTGACAATTGATATGCCCATTTAAGTGGCCATCTAAAAAACAAATAAATAACTGACATACGTCATTATGACTGCCTATTGTATTTGTTGGTGCAGTGGCGTCTATTTAATAGAAAGATTTGCTTTATTTGTTAATTTGCACACCTAAATACGTATTGAAATGGATAGTATACTACGACAACAGTCTGAACTTAAGTCACGGAAAGGTCATATATATTGGAAAAAATATTAATAATATAATCGCATAATAAGTAAGTTGTTAAATCATGCTACATATTATTCAGTCTTATTTTTATTTAAAATTGAAGGAATATAAACTAATAGATACTAACTAACGTACAGCCTTAGTTGCTAAGGTATTTGGATTTGCACATTACAAATACTAGGTACGAAATACTAAGTACAAATACTTTATTGTGACAACTGGAAAATTGATTTGTGAACCTTACGAAGTGACATGCTAGCAAAATGCCCGCTGTAGTGCGACGTATGCTCATAGCCATACGATACTCATACTATACACATCTTCATACTCACATCGTACATCGTAGACCTTTACCTACTATTTGTAGGAACTGCAAAAGTAACTTTGTAATAGCATATATTAATATGGGATTACAAAGTAACTTATGCATTTCTCTAATCTTTAAAACGTGACTGATATTGCAATATTTGTAGGTTTTTTTATGGCTTGATAAGCTGAAAACTACTTACTATGATTAAAATTTGAAGCTTGTGGGTCTGCTAGAAGTACCTTAGAATTATGATGATCGGTGAGTGTCTGAGTGTGTCAGTGACAAAAGTAAGCAAATTTGATGTGCAATAATTCTTATACTACAAGTTCAAATGGAATGTTCTTGGGGATATATCTAAGCCATATTATGCCATATGTGTCACTAAATTCAGAATTCTAGCTTTAGCCAACACAAAATTACAGGACGTTGAAAATGGCCTGAGTGGCTTTGAGAAAAGGATGGTACGGCCGTGCCTCTTTGTTTTAGCTCGACTTGGCGCCTTACACGCGCGACAGATTATCGCTCCGTCTGTGACGAGCTTAATAGTAAGTTTTTCCGTAAATAAAAATACGATAGGCCGTTTTGCTAGTTCTTAATCGATTAAAATTATTTTTAAACTACAAAAACAAAATGTTTTAACAGGTACAGGTACATGGTAGTAGTAGTAGTAGGTAGCTTATGTTAAAACTATTATTTATTGTTTCGAGATGGAATGGAACATTATTCAAAACGTAAAACTTGAATGACTTTATAATATGTCTGTTAGAAAACATTTATTTCTTTATTTCAAATAAAGTTTTCTCAAACATACGTATATTATAGTATAATATATACGGATATTATAATTACCATCATTACATTCATTGTAGCAGACCGCAAAATACCGTGTTGCGCTCGCTAATGCGCGTCGCAACCAAGGCAGCGTTATTTTTCTTTGGCCACAATAACTCCGATATTATAGTAATTGACTTGTACATAAGCGACAATAGTGCAAGGAAGGCACAGAGCGACGAGCGACACACCCTCCTCGTCTCAAAGCTGGCACACGACTGCTGGCCACGCCATTTTCAGGCTGCATACGCATGAAAAGTGGAAAAACGTTCAATTTCCTAAAAAAATATTTATTGATTAACAAAAGCTATGTTGTATTTGTAGAACCTGTTAAAACATTTTTGTTAGTTTAAAAATTAATTGAATCGATTAAGCCGTTTAGTATATATAAGCAAAGTTAGCCGCAAAACGGCCTGTCGTATTATTATTTTTTCGGTGAAACTATAAATTTCAAGAAAAAAGTCAAATGTTACAACTGTTGTGCATAGAGTGAAGATGCATATATATTTTATTCATAATTTTTTGTTGACCCATTTAGAAGATATAGGCTCTAGAAAGTAACACTTAAGCACAGTAATATTGTCTTCGGTTACCGCGATAGTTACTCATGACTCATGAAATAAAACTACGAAAACGGATTATATCGCGTATATTGAACTTATACTACATTCCGACGTTTCGAACCCTTTACAGCGTTCGTGGTCAATGTGTGTCCTATCGAATAGGATACACAGTCATGTAGAATATTTCACATAACTAGAGTCCTTGAGGGACTCGAATTATATGACGTGTTCATGTTAAGCACGTGCTACATGGCTGGCAACCATGGCTTCCGTCCAAGATGACCTTGCTAGCGTGTAAACGGTGGTTTGCTATCAAATTGTATTGCGTCCCGATCAAGGTCGGGGTAACAATGGACCTTCGGAAACTCGGTAGGTCACTTTAAAGTATTAAATAAATGGAACCTGGAAGAGAACCTATTTATTGTTATTAGCAAGAGAAATTATCCCGAAATCAAGGCTCGAGATTGAAAGACAGAGAGGGGGGTTACCTCGTCGACGTAGCGACAGTGGCGGACGGCTTCGTAGCGCTCGTCCTCCGTCATCACCGTGCGGCCACTGCGGCTGTGCGTCAGCTGGTCGTTGCACACTGCAAGATGAAGAAGAGGGGGGTTACCTCGTCGACGTATCGGCAGTGGCGGACGGCCTTGTAGCGCTCGTCCTCCGTCTTCACCGTGCGGCCCTTGCGGCTGTGCGTCAGCTGGTCGTTGCACACTGCAAGATGAAGAATAGGGGGGTTACCTCGTCGACGTAGCGACAGTGGCGGACGGCTTTGTAGCGCTCGTCCTCCGTCATCACCGTGCGGCCCCTGCGGCTGTGCGTCAGCTGATCGTTGCACACTGCAAGATGAAGAAGAGGGGGGTTACCTCGTCGACGTATCGGCAGTGGCGGACGGCCTCGTAGCGCTCGTCCTCCGTCATCACCGTGCGGCCCTTGCGGCTGTGCGTCAGCTGGTCGTTGCACACTGCAAGTTAGACAAGCATTGCATTAGTGAGCTCATCTACATGTATGTATACACACCGAAATTCCATCAGCGATGCGCTAAGCGACGTAGCTGAGGATGTGTATGGCAACAAATTACAATCGGATGTTTTAAGAAGGCATTTTTCAGAGGCAATCGAGCTAATAATCCATGATACCCTCATCGTTACATAACAGCTTAAATGAAAACGGTCACTTAGTTACAAAATCAGCTTTGATCTTGCTCTGCGTTTGGCTACCCCGCACATCTCGGGTGAAAAAACAGTTGTACACATTCTAATTATAATTGACCTTCGCAGCAAAGCGGCAGAGAGCGTAGGTATCATTAGATCATTATGAAATCAGGGTAAGCTTAAGTTATTACACGTATCTACTCGTGTAATCGCCAGCTGATAAGGGGTAGTAAAGATATTTGCGTAAATAAGGATGATGACACATGTTGAATTTTATAACAAAATCTAGTAAAATAGATAGCAAATGAGCAATTTATCACAATAATGTAGATATTAAAATGATATATTTATGGAAATAATACAAAAATACAGGACTTGAAAGTTTCAAAATTTTAAGTATTTTTTTAACTACCAAAAAGGAAAAAAGTGTAAGGGTACCAATCGATTTCTTACATTTTATAAAAAAAAGATTGTATGACAACTATATACATAAACGCAATATTTCACCGACAAAAACTCAATTTTCTTGTTTTGTCCATACATTCAAGATGGGCTCTCAGTGACCTTGACGTCACGTTCACTTATCAAAGTCAAAGTCAATATATTCTTTATTCAAATAGGCCTAGCAACAAGCACTTTTAAATTGTCAAGTTGTAAATATTACCTTAATCTAAATATCAGAGCAATTTATTGATGCAGTTATTATTATTCTTAAAAACATTGAATTATTTTATTATATATATATGTCAAACTTAATAATAAGAATTGACAAAAGGATCGTTTTGTTAGAAGCGTTTCGCGAGTGAAGTACGACTGTCGGACTTTAACTATCATTTCTGGCTTTTGTATTGCTTTAATGCAATGGGTCCCATATAGACATTTGATCCTAAAAATAAACCTGATCGATTGATACCATTAATGAAAATTTGTCATCTAGCCTATTTGTACACATTGCAACTTCATACAGTACAGCTGTGTGCAATATAATAACAGTCAATAGGAAAATGAAAATTAGGCGAAACCTATAACTTTAGATCAATTATAATGGATCTTTTTTTATAATTCTTCAGCATTACTGTATCCTTTATTTTTATCGATAAAAAGCAGATTGGATAAAAAATAGGCTACCCAAACTACTAACTCCTCGCAGACGAAGTCGCGGGCAAAAACTAGTGGTTCATTATTTGTTATCGCAATAATAATGTAATTATTAGTGATATTTGACCCTTAGGTAATGATGAATGCACAAGATAGGGGAAAACACTCGCACAGCGGACATAGATTGCAGTGCACATGTTTAAATTCTATTCTATTAAATGCTATTGGGAAGCACAGTTAATAAGAAGCAAAGGTATCTGCTTTAAGTAGAAGGGCGCGGGGGGAGGTCATGTTCGAATCACTAATACAGAAGAGGAGGCACAGCACATCACAGTGCTTGCACTATCGGTTTAAACGGTAAGAGGGACAAGTGGTTAGGTAGTAGCGTTTGTTTTTTTTAAATTCAGGAGACTAGACTAACTGCCTCTTTCATCGGCAGTATAAAAAACCATCGCAGTATATCTCTATAGTACATTGTAGGACAGGCCGGAAAACCGCTCAAAGACGGACGAGTGAGTTTGGAGGCCCTCAAATAATACGAGTCCATCTTTAGCGTTACCTGCCGAGGCATTACATAGTGCTTTTCATGACTACTGCTAGGAAACAAGAAAACATTTGCATAACTATGAGTACTTTAATAGCAATTAATATTTATATTGGCGTGAGGACAATTGTTGAAATAAAGCGATGTATTTTTGCCAGGAACATTTATCGAATTTAAACTCATCATCTTCCTCGCGTTGTCCCGGCATTTTGCCACGGCTCCATGGGAGCCTGGGGTCCGCTTGGCAACTAATCCCAAGAATTGGCGTAGGCACTAGTTTTTACGAAAGCGACTGCCATCTGACCGTCCAACCCAGAGGGGAGAAACTAGGCCTTGTTGGGATTAGTCCGGTTTCCTCACGATGTTTTCCTTCACCGAAAAGCGACTGGTAAATATCAAATGATATTTCGTACATAAGTTCCGAAAAACTATCCGTTCCGTTAAACTATCGTGAGACATATTAACTTAACTAACTTAGCGGTTTCACTCGCGTGTTTTTAGTTGTGTTTTTGTGTCGTTATGTCGCGCGAGTGACTAAAAACACGTGTGTGAAACCGCTAAGTTAGTTAAGGAACATTTACATTTTCTTTACTAGAAGAGCTCTTGTATTTTTTAGTCAAACACAATTTACACTATCCAATTCAGTAAGTATAGTTTGTCAAAGGACTATCTCATTTCAAACATAGACAGAGAGAAAAACACGTAGGTAACACCAACATAAATAATATAAGCCACTAAATGGTCCCGACTCAGTATGGAGCTAGCCTGGCTGGGCTAGCGCTGAAAAGGATGAGTATAGTTTTTTTATGTTCTTATTTACTGACAATTTGGTTTGACCAACTATATTTTCCGATCCTGCCTTTTTTGATCTGCCTTTGAAACTGTATAAAGGAATATTATTAGAATACAAGAAAACCGGCCAAGTGCGAGTCGGACTCGCGTTCCAAGGGTTCCGTACATTACACAATTTAAACAATGTATTTTTAATGTAAAACGTTAGTGAAATGTCTTGAAGAAACCCGTAGGGGTCGGATCAAAAACTAAGTAATTAAGTCCGACTCACGCTTGACTGCACATTTCTAATAGGTTTTCCTGTAATCTATAGGATAAGATCTATTTTGTGTATTTTTTTCAAAATTTTATACCCAGTAGTTTCGGAGATAAAGGGGGGGGGGGGGTGGTCATTTTTGGCCTATCTATTTTCTTGAATAACTTCTAAATTGTTTATCCTAAAATTATAGAAAAAAATATTTGAGATTCAAACAATGAGCTCTTTTATTTGATATGTAACACGATATAGTTTGAAAAACTTTATTTTTTAATTTTCTCATTTACCCCCCAAAAGTGGTAAAATTAAAAGTGGCCCCCATGTTTAAAATTCATTTGTTTACGTTACATGTCCGTCTTTGGGTCACAAACTTACATATGTATACCAAATTTCAACTTAATTGGTAAAGCAGTTTCGGAGAAAATAGGCTGTGACAGACGGACAGACAGACAGACGCACGAGTGATCCTATAAGGGTTCCGTTTTTTCCTTTTGAGGTACGGAACCCTAAAAAGTAATTTCAGCGTTCTTAAAAATTCATCCCATAACAGGGTTAAAAAAGGTTGAAAGTTTGAATCCATTACAAATGCTTTCAAACTTCTTAAAAAGGCGTAATAGCCGATTACAAATAAAAAGAAATTTTGAAGTTTTTGGAAATTCAACCCCTAAGGGGGTTAAAAAGGGGATGAAAGTTTGTCTTGGGGTTCAAATTTTATTTTAAGCTAGGAACTTGAAACTGCAAAAAGGTATTAGAAACAAGGTATTAAAAACAAGAAAACTTCAGCGTTTTTAAAAATTCATCCCTCTAAGTGGTGAAAAAGGGGTTGAAAGTTTGTATGGAGAACAAATATTGTTGTAAGTGCGAAACTTGAATCTTTGTATAAGGGCATATTATTAGAATACAAGAAAAGTAATTTCAGCAATTTTGAAAATTCATCCCTTAAGATGGTGAAAAAGGGGTTCAAAGATTGTATGGACAACTAAAATTTTATCAAGTGCGGGAATGAAAACTTTATACGGGCATATTATTAGAATACAGGAAAAGTAATTTCAGAGTTAAAAAGGGGTAAAAGGGTTAAAAAGAGGTTAAAGGTTTGAATCCATTACAAATGCTCTGAAACTTCTTAGAAAGGCATAATAGCCGATTACAAAAAAAAGTGATTTCGACGTTTTTGGAAATTCAACGTTTTTTTTTCAGTTAGGAGCTTGAACTTCGTAGTTTGTGAAAGACAAATTTCATGTGTTGTATAATTATTAACAAATGATTAACCGTCCCTACTGATATATTTTGCTGCATAATGTTCTATGCTCACGTAAAATATTTATAATAACCACCAACATACAAATCCACGCGTACGAAGTCGCGGGCAACAGCTAGTATAGTTATAAACTAAGTAGATATGTATTATGCTTTATTGTGTGTAAATAAAATGTGCGAAATGTTATTTTCTCATTTAAACTTTAAGTATACAAAAAGGGATATACTAAATATTTCTAAATACAACTGGCAACTGTTAACTTAGGCAGGTACCTAATAGGAATGGAATTTCTATTCCTTTATGGAAGATAACGGGATAAGGAAGATGTTGAAACTGACCTCCGACGATGAGGTAGACGTTGGGAAAGGCAGTTTTAGCCTGTTGCAGCTGGCGCGCGTGACCTTCGTGGAACATGTCGTAGATGCCATCCGAGTAAACGCGCACGCGGCGACCCGCCGTGCCCGCCGCGGCCGCCGCGCGCGCCACTCGCCCGTACGCACAGCACTCACGCTCGGCCACCGCTATCGGGTCCGTGCTGAACGGCGCCGCCGTCATCAGTGTCTGCAACAACCACACACAAACTGTAACATTTCTGTCCTTTCGATGTCGTCATTCAATTACTTTGACTTTTATATTCGAAATGGCGTAACTTTATAACTGGACATTGTATAAACTGTATAAATTGAACTATGTTGTAAGATAATTATTATAATTAAGTAGTATTATTAATTTTCTGTGATTTGGCGAAATTCTACTACTGTTAGTAGCGAATCAAGCCAATATACAGTGCATGTACACCTGTATAGGTAGAATCTTGGTGAAACAAACTCAAAATATTGTACCCAACACCTACATATGTAACCCAATATTCATATGCAAATAAATCATTCATTCATTCATTACCACACGACTTGGTGAAGAAACTGTGCTGCCCTAACCTCCAGGTATATTACTTTATATTCGTTATTTCTCTGAGTGTAGATCACAGATCTATGGTCTATGGTGAAGCTTTTCTAACCAAATTACCAATAAATCATCAAAAGTTCTAGAATAGAATAGAATAAAATATAAATCATTTATTCAGACAACACATCAATACAAATAACACATATAGCAAATACAAGGCAAAGATAAACAAAACAGTAGAAATAGAGATGTGAAGCCAAAATGGTCTCCACTCAGCAATGCAGCTAGCACGACTAGCGTGGTCAACGGCGCTGGTTTTCTGTGGAGCCAGGGACAGCATGGTAAGGGACACCGAGGTCACGTTGTGGACGACGACTAACCAACATTATTCTTTATTTCATCCTGTTTCCAATGCACACAAGATAAGCTTACTTATCGTCTAACTAAACGAATAACAGGAAGGGTTGCCGTCCAGGACCCAAACCGCTTACCCAAACCGGCATTTTTGAATACAGCAAATATATAAATATCAGCAAAATACACGTATGTGCAGTGGGTAATACTATTCGTTTAGCACTTTTGCATACAAACTTATATGCAGGGGGGGGGGGGGTACCTTTTCTCTGCAGCTGTAACTGTTCATAGAAGTCGTAAAAGGCTTTTTTAACACGCTTTTATTAGGTTGACCTGTATGTAACTGTGTAATGGAATCTAAGGTTGGTAACTTTTAACCATCTTCCAAGGATCGTAGCGTCATGAAAATTGGCAGCTGTATGTAGTTCTGATGACAATACAATAATATGGTACTGTCGAACTGATCTGATGATGGAGCCGGAAGATATGAACTGGAACTTTATAATGGAACATCGTATCATAGCTGTTTGAATTTGTTACAAGTCCTGTAATGAACTTTGACCACGATTAGGTTTCAAGGTCTGATGATGAAGCCGGAAGATAGGCACTGGCATTCCATGATGGAATATCGTATCATAGTCGTGCTTGCACTTGTGAGAAAGGTCACGTAATGGACTTTGAACACGATCAGGTTTCAAGGTTATAACAAACCTATTATATATTGACTTGTAAATATTGAGTGTAAATAGTGTAAATATTGACATAGACATTGTCAATATTTACACTACAGGTATTTAACCTATTGGCGTATAAAATGTATATAGACCTGTACACGGATGGTGTAAAGTGTGTTTTTCTAGTGTTTTTTAAACTATTAATTTATTCCATAACGTTGCCGAATAAATATCAAAAAAATTGTTAAATCACTGAGAACCACATAACAATGTGAAAACGGAGACGGTCTCCTGTACATATGCCCCACTTCTCCGTGTCCAGTGCCAGTGATCCATACTTACCTTAGTTTAAACCTACTGTTTTACTGTGTCCTATGAGTTATGACGCGGCAATACGTCACATCGCGCCACTTCGTTATCGCACACGGCGGGCGGCGGTAATTGCCGAGCTGAACCTTGACACATCGCCTGACAATCCGCCTCGTTGTAACGTTACACGTTTTTCGCTTCGCCAGGCGACTGGTGTTTGCATTGCATGCTTATCGTTATAAAAATTCAGAACTCACTTCGGTACTAAGCTTCTAAGAACAGTAACTAATTACTTATAATTATTACATAAAAGATGATGCGAGCACCTTTAGATAGTTTGAAAAAGCAAAACTAATCATCTACTGTGACTGTTTACAAACAGAGTTTAATCATCTGTATGTCAACCATGTCAAGCACCATTAGGCTAAGTATGGGCTAAGTGAAATGACTGTACTGTAAACTGTAAGTCTGTAACTAATGGATTGAAGCCAGTCTGATAGAGTTATAAAAGCCACTAACCGTGTCAAGCTCATAGATTAGTATAATTATGTTATTACTGTAATAGATAAGAAACTCTGGGACATTTCACGTTCACGTCTCTACTAGTGCTGCCCCTAGCGGTCCTGCTCTCAACTAATGAGACTGTATATGCAGTAAACACACACACATGTACACACACACACATACTTATGGGTTCTTTACCTACATGTAACAATTTTAATATTGGAAACTGATTTATGTAGTAATCTTTGTCGTACCAATTTCCATTGTATATGCTTAGAAAACTACATAAATCAGTTTTTCAGAATAAACAAATGAAAACTTATGTTGAATCAAGTACAAAATATTATTTATAAGTACCTACTTATTTACATACGTTCCATTCCAAGTAACTAAGACAAATGCAAATACAGCGCGCACTTCCGTGAAAATATCTTAACAGCAAGTATGTAACAATTTATTTCCTGACTATGTTTTAAATAATAATCAGAGGTTCAGAGGCAACCTTCAGATTCAGAAGCATTTCTTCTTCTTGATCCCAAAATAACTTTAAAGCTTTTTGATTTAATTTAGATCCATTTTTGTCGCATATTTCATAGTTTGAGAACATTCAAGCTTTTTATCCACAATGTGTGGTGCGGTGATCGGTGTTACAGCGCATAGGTAGATTTTTCCTTTTTTAGGTTCACTAAAATTGCCATTAACAAAATCGAAACACTTATCGAAGAAAAGCACGATACCTGCCGTGTCGCAACTTTATTCTGGAAGCTTTTTAATACCTGAAAATATATTTACAGTTAAGATGTTATCAAAATTATAAACAGGTTATTTTATAGCGAAACAGGACAAGTGTTGAGCATGCATTTTAAGGGTGTGCTATTGTCACATTTAATGTTAGGTAACAAGAAGTCAGTGAATCAGGATATAATTCATGTAAAATGTAGACAAAGGTAACGTATTGTGGTTGGATTTTGTCATTAGATTTCTAATTTTGGCAGGTTGTAGTTGATTTTTGAGATTAAGACCTAGGCACGGAAAATAGTATCTTAGTTATGATCTTATGATAATCAGAGCAACGTGTATCTAAAGACGGGCCTTACGGGCACTAAGAATGGTGCTAGTTCAAGGGTTGTTATTTGAAAAGTTACGATGTTCCGTGTTCCATTGCCAACATTTCATAAATATGCTTTGCCTGAAGCCTCTATCAAAGCTATTGATAACAATGAAATAATAAATAAATGTTTAGGTGTATATAATATACTCGAAAATTAACTTACCTTGTCCTTGTACCGATGTACATACAAGAAGGTACACAGATTCGGCGCGGCCCGGCCGCCATTGCTTTTCATCTTGCCTGCGTTGGTTTGGTTGAATGAGTAAGAGCACAACTCAACACAACTCACAAGGTTGATTGTGATATAAAGAAACGCTGTTAGTTAATATCTAAACACAAATCTGATCAAAAATATGTTTAAACGGAATTTATATTAAAAATCAACTGTAATAATTTCAAAATTTCCCGTCAAACCAAACGTCATTTGGTTTTTTTATTCGTCAAAATCAAATACGTCAATCTGTCATTGTACGGTGTTTGCACTACATATTAAAAAATTCGTAACATACCAGATGGTGTGACTACTATTGGGACCCACTGACTATCAGTCCGCCGGACGATATCGGCCTGTCAGGTAGAACAAAAATTTGACAGCTCCGAACAACTGACAGGCCGATATCGTCCGGCGGACTGATAGTCAGTGGGCCCCTTTAGCCACACCATCAGATCAGCTCAGCTCTATAGTTGAAAAAATATTTCGTTATCATGTTACTCCATTCTGGGAAGAGGCCTACATCCAAGATTGGATCACCAAAAGGCCACCATGATGATGATGATGATGGTCATGTTCTCATGTTACTAGGTATATATTCCGTAACCTTACTACATTGTGTTCTGCTACATTGTCAATTAACAAGGTTGATCGTCTCCAAAGCCCATAGTAAATATTTTACAAACTCAAACTCATTTTTGTTGCTGTGTTTCCTCGCTTGTATAACATAACACTATACAATAACTAAGTCGTAATAACCAGACTATAATGACATTTTGATTTGTTTACCTGTCAGCTCTATGTTAATTTGGCAATGTTTCGTAGCGAAATAGTTTAATTTCCCGAACTGTTCTTTTCCAGCAGTTTATTATTTACATTATTAACAATGTTCCGCTCCTGACTATGTATAGTTTTGGGCATTTTTGTCATTTATTATTTAATATTCAACACTTAAGCATTATTCAAGTAAACCGCCACAATGACACTGACAACAGTGACGACCTATCATTAAAATTATTGCCAGTGTAAGAAATTAGTTCCAATGAAATTCCGCAACATGGCGCATGATCATATATTTCTGGTTCGGCTTTACCTGTTTAAATATTTGTTTTGGTATATTTTGTTTTCTACCATCTACACAAGTACACACAAGAATGATATCTAGCCACACTCAGCCCTCCTTATACTAAAAGGCGGTATCTCAAAAACGAATGAACTGAAAATGGAACATTATGATTAAAATTTAAGGTACTTATTTGCATTCAATCTTCAATTGAAGATACCGCTTTTTAGCTCAGCAGGGCACCACGGCTGAGGAATAGATGTCCAGCATAACCCAGAAATGGGCAGTGGGAAAGAGCTAGGGGCTGAAGCCAGGAATGATCCACTGGATCTACAAGGCGGTAATACTACCCAGGGTGCTATATGGGGCCGTGATATGGTGGCATAGGGCACATATTAAGGAATATCAAAAAGACCTAACCAAAGTACAGAGATTAGCGTGCCTCATGATGACAGGGGCTATGAGAACGACCCCGACACATGCAATGGAGGTAATGCTAGGTTTGAAGCCACTCTGGATTGAGGTGGAGAAAAGAGCCACTGAGCAGTGGTATAGAATGAAAGCATGCAAGGAATGGAGGGGAAGCTGCGTGGACAAGAGACACGCGCTGATACAAAGAGAGGCATTATCAAAATTTGAGATGATGATGGCCAATAACGACCTTATAAAGAGGCAGGAGATATTTGATAAGAAATATAGAGTACATATAGGAGAGAGAGACAACTGGAAGGTGGAAGTCAGACACCCGACGACTATCTGCTTTACGGATGGCTCAAGAAGAAGCTCGACGAAACTAGCAGGAGCGGGCATAGTGATCCCTAAACTGGGAGAGAAAGTATCAATACCACTGGGTAGATATGCTAGCGTGTTCCAAGCAGAGGTATGTGCTATAGCGCATTGCGCACGTATAGTAAAAGAGAGTGTGCAGCAAGAGGGTGCTGTTGTAATATACACAGATAGCCAAGCAGCACTGAAGGCACTAAAGAAAATATCGGTTACCTCCTCTCTGGTGAGAGAATGTCGAGAGGAGCTTAACTCGATAAGCAAGCAAAGAAGCGTTACGGTGGCATGGGTACCAGGACACCAGGGAGTAACGGGAAATGAGAAAGCGGATGAGCTGGCGAGGATAGGGGCGGAGACGGGATATATAGGTCCGGAACCGGCTCTGCCCATGTCAGCGGATGTCAAGAAGGGAGTCATAGAGAAGGTAAAAGAGATAAAAGCACAGAGAGTATGGGAAGAAGAGGCTGGATGCAGACAGTCGAAGATGATGATTAAAGGTATAGATCACAGGAGAACCAGGTATCTTTTGAAACTAGGTAAGAGCAGTCTAAGACTATTGACAGGTATCATTACAGGTCATAACACTCTCAACAGACACCTTAAGATAATGGAAATTAGCAGAGACGCCTCCTGTCCACATTGTGGTAAGGAGGAGACTAGCTTTCACTTACTAGCAGAGTGTATTATGTATGCGGCATCGCGATATAATATATTCGGTAGAGACACGATGAAAGAGAATGAACTAAAAGATGTCGAACTTAAAGATGTCCTTCTGTTCTGCAGGAAAACAAGAAGATTTGAGGAGAATAGTGTGGGAATGCCGCCGGGACAGTAACCTGCAGCTCCAACTTCAGGGAACTGGGCTGAATGAACGCGACACGTGATCGACAGCCCGCCTGCCTCCGGCCAGGCGTCCCTACACTACATCTACATCTACAACCCAGAAATCGCATTATTATTAGCATTACATTACTCCTCTTCAGAGATACTATACCATGGTCAAGCTTGCCTCCCCTTATGTTACCTAACGACAGTAACGACATCAAACATATTTAACATGTGCAAGACCAGCTGCGACAGGAACCCTCTCTCTTCAGCCAGTTACTGCGGATGAGGTTCATCGTCTTATAACAACAACAATACCACCAAAAGTCTCAAAGGATGTGTACGGCATAAGCAAAAAGTTATTAAGACTAGCCTTAATCCCGCTTGCGTTTGCCATGGCAGAACTCTTCAACATGCCATTGCCAACCCGCATAGAGGACAGCAATATGCCCCCTTTGCTTAAGACTAACAAAGTAGCTCCGATTTTCAAAGGCAAAGGTAAGAGAGAAAATATGGATGGATACCGGCCTATGTCTATCATCCCAGCGGTATCGAAGGTTCTTGAGAGTGGCCTGAGTAGCCGCCTCTCCAACTTCTTAGTCGCTACGAACGCGCTGTCTAAACGCCAGAATGCGTACCATACAGGGCTTTCGATTCGACGACGTCTCTAACTCGGGAACTAATACGGCGTATCATGGCTTCCAGGGAAGGTCAACAGCTGGTCGCAATCTTGTGCTGTGACCTTTCCAAGACCTTCGATGTTGTTGACCATTCTGTGCTAGCGGCAAAGCTGCAGCACTACGGCATTCACGGCTCAACGCTGTCTCTATTTACTAGCCTACTCAGAAATAGATCCCAAATTGTAGTAGGCGACGGCGGAAAGATAAGGTCGGAGTCCTTGGAAGTGACGAGGGGTGTTGCGCAGGGATCATCAGTATCAAATATCCTCTTTTCCCTACTTCTCAATGACCTACCGGAGTCAATTCAGGCTGCCGAAACTCTAATGTACGCCGGTGACGTTGCTGCTATTGTTACAGCGTCTACCCCTGACGGTTTAGTTTAGCGAAAGGACTGAACATCACGGCAGCACAGCACAGCTGTCTCCGTGGTTTGCATGGTACGGGCTAGCCCTTAATCTAAAAAGGACGCACTTCTTGCACTTCAATTTGTCAGGTCACAGTATGCGGCCACTGAGAGAGAGAAAAATGTTTCAGCAAACACCCTCCACCATCTTCTTAGGATTCCAAATCCATCAGGGCTTAAAATGGAATCTGCACATTGACAAGTTATGTAGCAAATTAGGAAGTGCATGCTTCGCTTTAGGTCGTGTTGGGAAGACAGTGGCTCCAGAGGTTGCCCGAACCTGTTATTTCGCTACTGCACACTCACTGATTGAGTATGGTGTAGACCTATGGGGTCTCTGTGCGCAATGGGAAAGAGTATTTCGCAGAAATTTTCTGCAGAAACGTGCCGTCCGGACCATCGCGCGGGCGCCTGTCGATAGTGTCGATACCCCTGCCAAAAAGCTTTTTAAAAAACTTAGCATTCTTACACTGCCTACAATAGTAATCATGCTGGTAGCTATATACGCGAGGGAAATCTTAGCGCCAGTTGCACCATCCCACTAACCCAGGGTTAACCGGTTTAATGGTTAACCCAGTGTTAAATTGTACTGGTAACCATGGTAACTCCATGTTTAACCGGTTCACCCCAGGTTTTTGAATGGTGCAAGTGGCCCTTAGACTCTTTTAAAATTAAAGAGATGGGGTGAATGATAGTCTAAGAATTCTCTACTAGCTAGAATTTCTGAGGGTCAATATTTGGTTTATGGTGATGTCATTATTTATCGTCTGCATTAGTACTGCTTAGTTAGAGTAATGAAAGCCCTCTCCAAAGCTTTCTGCCATGACTCTATTTTTTCCAATCCAATTTAATCCAATGAAGGACTACATAGTCTTTTATTTAACAAGTTATTTGCTGATGATTGTTTCACTGACCTGTGAAAGCTTGAGAGTCTGACTGGAGCTGCAGAAGATGGTGTCGCTGCCATTCTGCTGCTGCAGCTCACATCCCTGCCCCTCGCCTGAACCCGCACTGCGTGTGCGTGTGCTTACAGCTTCCGCCATTTTCAACTTTGTATTGTCTTCTCCTCGCACCCTCTTTTTCGACATTATACTATGAAGTACTGGAAGATGTCAATTATCACCTGAATTAATTAAACAAATTATTTGTAGCTATGGTCACATCATCAAATGAGTATGCATACAATGAGAATGTCAATTCCAGGTTTGACTTTAAACTTATAAGCGCATCTTGCACTTATGGTGAAGGGCAAAATAGTGACATAAAATTATATAATAATTTTCATTTTTGGGTCATAAATTAAATTTTTTGGATGAAAAGTTAAAACAATTATTTTATAAATGAATTCTTGTCCCTAATTTATACAAAAAAGTTACCAAACGACCTGATAGCTACTGGTATGTAGAAATCTAGCAGTAACTAGACCGCCCAAACATACTTTTACCCCTCCCTTTTTAGGGGCTAGGCATTAGTTTCGCTTACTGTGATCTAAAAAACAATCATGCCAAGTGGCATCGCCTGCAACAAAAATGCATACAGAGGACAAACACTGATATAAGCTGACACAATCATTGACACTGACCTCATTATAATATAGCAGTCAATGTAACATTGCAATTGTAAAACTGAAATTTTAAACCTGTTACAAATTTACGTGAAAATATACACCATATAGTTTTTATTAGTACAAGTAGCACTGGCAAATCTTGTTGAATGACGTGGTTAATGGGGCCTGTAGGTGGGCCACATTTTCACAGCAGTATGTGACCGGCAACTATTGGTGTCTTTCTCTAACATGTGAGTAAGAGAGGGACACCAATAGTTGTCGGTCACATACTGCTGTGAAAATATGGCCCGTCTACAGGCCCCATAATAATAATAAAGCTTGCTTGGGTTATTGAGATATTTTGGAGCACTTACTAAAATAGTGCCAATTGAAGAATACTAATGCAGCTATAAGCTAATATACTTTATTGTAACATACTTTACAGCAACCAATTATTTCGGAAGCATAATGCTTTTGCTAATATGAAATGGTTCCTATGGTACTGAAATAATATGAAGAAAAAAAAACCTCTATAAAGGAATATAATAATATGTAGGTATATGTATTATCGTTTGAGTAAAAACACTGCAACCAGATGCTAGGTAAAAAAACATAATGAAAATAGTCACTCACCATGGTCAAAATCTCGGAGATGTAATTTTCAATAATTTGTTTTAGTACTTAACTTTGTTCACAGAGAAGTCAAGAGAACTAATGTGAAATTGTGAATGTGACCACTTCGGTCTTGCAAATCGGTTATGAGAAGTCACAATCACAAATTTAATGTTGTAACCAGTTGTAATAGAGCGATGAAACGGTGAAACGTCAACGTCAACAATGTCCTTTTTTTTATGGCATCGCGCTCCTGGCGCATTCAGCCAAACGAGTAAAACGGGGAAACGGAATTAAAGGATTACAATAAGGGATAACGGGTAATTCGGAATTTTGGAAAAGGATCAGGAAAAGGTAAATTATAGTAAGTTAAAGTTTAATGTTATGACGTGAGATAAATAAATACAATGATTTAAATATATATGGAGAAGAATCATTAATATAAAGGAGTGTTGTTAGATGTGGGAAACGGAACTTTCAAATCTGACAGCTGTCTTAATAATATTTGTAGATTTATAGAACGGTCATTAGGTTACATATGCAGAACTGGCCACGCGATTTAGTCGTTTCGTTTCAGGTGTTCCGGTGTACAAAGGTGACCCAATCTCATTCGAATTAACATACTAGTTGCAGGTTTTGGCAGAGATTTTGGCAAACCAGGGTTTGACAGGAATTAATGTTTGAATGCTCCGATAATGTAACGTGGTTTCGTTACGTCACATGGGAGCCAGGGTGAAAATTTTATTCATTGATCATTATCTACTTTTCTGTTATACAATACAATATTCTTGTAGTAACGAAACGGCCACGCCACATATTTTTTTTTTTTTTTTTTTTTAATTGTACAATTTTATTTATGACTAAGGTAGTTTGTGAAGTTAGGGCATGTAGAGTTAGAAGCTTGGCTCTACATGAGATCTGATAACTTTTTGACTGCAGTGCAATTTACATGAAAATGTTTTTGGTGGGATTGTTTTTTACAGAAACTGATGTAGACACGCGGCAGTGTGTCAAGCAATGTTCAAAAGAGGAGAACTGGCAAACCATTTGCAGCCAGTTTTAACCCGTGCCCTAACTCTAATATAACAAGTAGTATTAGGTAGGTGCTCTAATGAGTCTAATGAATTTATGATTTTGGATGCAGCGCAGTGCACTTTTTTTCGGCCTGGTCTCATTGTTTTAAGTGTTTAGGATGCCACTGTCAATATCTATTATAGTATTTTTCAAACTGGTAGGGTACGCTGACAGGTGTCATCTCCATACCATTTATAACCTAAATAAGTTTTTGGCAAAAATTTCATTTTGTGTACAAGCTTTTGTCGCTGACTGTACTTTTCTTTCCACAAGCAACTAATACTCATCGAGACAATTCTAAAAACCCCAAACACAATTAGGTTGCGTTGTTTTATCACAGAGTTCCTATGACCACCTCCTGTCTCCATCATCAGATAAGCTCGATGGTACCATAATATTGTCACCCGACTTACATATGTATGCAAATTTGCAGCTTCATCGGAAACCGGGTCAAATTTAACTTGCAAGATTTGACCCGTACAAACATAGTTACATACATAATACTTACATAGGTACATTGCAAGTTAAAAATACTACTTAACAAAGCAATCCTAGCCGGAATTTCATCTTTCATCAATAATCGATCGTTCTTATCTTACGTATATAGTTCAATGTGAGTATTATATTCATTGGTTGTAATGAAAGCTCATGTATTGGATAAGACAACAAGTTGTAGTGGAATAAAGAAACTCACATACAAACATATAAAATAAAAAAATAAAAATAAAAAAGCCCTTTATTCAATGTAAAAACGTTTACATATAAATTTGAAGAATAAAACTTAAACTTAAAATTAGTGTTTTAATTACATGAATCCCTAGTGGGTAAAGGCCTCCTCCAGTGCTGCCTATTTGTCCCTGTCCTGTGCTAATGACATCCAGTCTGTGCCGGCTGTTCCTTTTATGTCATCTTCCCAACGTGTAAGTGGTCTGCCTTGGCCTCTTTTGCCAAGTGGGCCTCTCCATTTATTGATTTTCGATGTCCATCTCTTGTCTGTTAGTCTTGCTGTATGGCCTGCTTACTTCCATTTAAGTTTCTTTGCATAACTCATGGCATCTGTTGCTCTTGTTTTTTCTCTTATTTTAGAGTGTCTTATTTTGTCTATTTTTCTTATATTGAGCATGCTTCTTTCTAACGCGCGTTGGCAAGTGATGATTTTCTTTTGAGCGTTTGCTGTGAATTTCCATGTTTGGCTTCCATATGTCATACATGGCAAGACACTTGAGTTCAGGACTTTAGTTTTAATGGCTATTGGCATGTTGCTTTTAAATATGTCTTTAAGGCTCCAGTATTTGTTCCATGTTTGTTTTATTCGCCTTTCTATTTCCAATTCATTATTAAATTTATTAAAACTAATGTTTTTCCCTAAGTAGGTATATTTTTCTACATATTCTAGTGTGATGCCATCTATGCCTATTGGTCTTTTCCAGCTATTGGTCATTGCCTTTGTCTTGCTTAGGTTCATTTCTAATTACATGATCAAACGAACTTACCTGAAGTGAAGTTCGATCATAATTATCCTGTCTTCGCCGAAGAGATTTAATCCTTTACTATGTAGTAGCCTATGCTACGCGCAAACCTAATCGCACAAGTTTTAGCGTAGAGAGAGAGAAAAAACACATTCATTTCTCACTCTCCTATCCCACCCGGCGCAGTAGTCAATCCAACTGTCAACTTCATTCTTTTTAGAGTACGAAGGAGTAACAAAGGATAACAACTAACAACATTGATAATCAGGGAAGAAGTGTACAGGTTGTGACCTTCCTGGGTAGGGTGGGTAGTTAAATCTCTTCGGCGAAGACAGGATAATTATGATCGAACTTCACTTCAGGTAAGTTCGTTTGATCATGTAATTATCCTGTCTTCGTCCTTCGAGATTTAATCCTTTACTATGTAGATGTTCAGAGAGTATTCAATGTTGTTAAAGTAAATAAATAAAAATTCACAATTATCATTTATTTATCTGTTCGTAAAGATCGACTTATAATAAAGCAACGTAATACTTATAACAAATCAACGTAATACTTATAACAAATCAACGTAATATTATATTATTTCACAATAATAATTATCAACTTATGATATTTCAACAAAATAAACAGTGAGTGTGACTCTACTGCAATAATAAAGAATCAAATAAGCTTGTTTCTGAATTAATTATAGGCCTATTATAAAAATTCGCAGACAGTTGATCGCTCAGTCCAACCAGCTGACTTTCGAATGACATCGACGCTTAGACCAGCGCGCGAGGCAGCCGAAGTTGATGCGTGCCTCGTGCTGTGTGCGGTGAAAATAGAAGTGTCGATGCCACTCTCTGTTAGGGTCTGCTTTATCCAACGCCCTAGACTTTGCGATAAAGCTGGCCTGTGCGGTTTCTTATAAGTCAGAATAAGGTGCTCCTCGGTATTTGATGAAGCTGGGCAAATACCAGGTCGAAAGCGGAAAAAAGGTAAATTTAAAATTGGTTGAGCTCTGCCAATTGATGAGGTTTTAATTAAGTTACTAATAGTAATAACTATTCGATCTTCAAAAACTTTTATATTTGACATTTTAATAAAGGACAACGTTTGCATTCTCTGCCCCGTTGCGAGAGCTAGCAACATGACTAACTTCTTAGACAACTGTTCTAAATTAACTGCATCATTATTCATGTTCTCTAAGTAATTCAGAACCACGTTAACATCCCATGTACAAGCATACCGTGGGAATGTTGGTTTTAACCGAAAGATTCCTTTGAAAAACCGTTTTAAGCTCAAATCATCACTTATCCTATTTAAAGATATTAAAGAAATAGCCGACCGATGACTGTTTAACGTGCCATATGACGCCCCCATTTGAAAACAATTCGTAAGAAATTCTAACAGAGATGATATTTTGAAATCATAAAAATCTACATTACTCTGAGAACCAAATTCCCACCACAACTTAAGGCTCGTTGTATACTGAATTCTAGTCTTCTCTGATATTGATGACAGCATGACCTCTAATGCCGTTTCAGGTACACATTGTCTACGGAACCCTTCCCGGATAAAACACACGCTACCAGGGAAAGATGACGGTGTAGCGGGTGTGTTGATCTGAAAGGAGAAGAAAGAAGATATTCACTAAGTGGAAATATTATAGTTTCTTTGATACATAGAGACATGTAGAATGGGTACCACGGCTGAGATGGCCATTGTGGGACAACCACAATACCTGTTGCCTTGTCTGAAACGATCTTTTTCAAGGTTTTTAAGATCAAGGCAAAGGGAGGGAATGCGTAGAAATACAATTGAGACCAATCAATTGTAAAAGCATCAATGTTATATGCAAAAGGATCTTTTTTCCAGGCTATGTATAGGGCACACTTAGCATTTACGCGAGAAGCGAATAAATCTATTCCCGGTTCCCCAAAACAATGCACGATTCTAGCGAATTCTTGCGAACCTAACTCCCATTCCGTGTCAATATTTAATTTTCTAGATTCGCTATCGGCCTCGATATTAAGGGATGATCGAATATAGGAAGCAAAAATAAAAATGTTCCTTTCCTCACACCAATTCCAAATTTCCCTAGTAATTTTGTTTAAATGTGGATACTGGACGCCACCCATTCTATTTATGTAAGAAACTGCTGTTGTGTTATCCACACGCAAAAGGATAGCACATTCTTTTTTATTATTAGCGAAGGTCATAAGTCCGAAATAGGCTGCCAACAGTTCCAGATAATTTATATGATTGATACGTTCTGTGGCAGTCCAATGTCCGCCAGTTTTGTTAGTACCGCATGCTGCACCCCAGCCTGTTGTTGAGGCATCAGTGTAGATTTCAAGCTCATAGTTTTGATCTCTTATTGGATTAATGGCAACTAAAATGTTATTCTTCCACCAAAGAAGATCATCATGTAAATTGTCTGCGATTTCCATGAATGAATCATAATTTTCATTATTATTGAGTAAAGCTAAATACTTAGCTCTTTCTAGGGACTTTGTGTGAAGCCATCCATATACAATTGCTGGAAACGCCGCAGTAATCGAACCCAAAATACGAGCGAAATCACGAATACGCATTCTGTTTGATTTCAGTAATTTAATTATTTGTTGCAAAATTGTTTGTCTCTTTGTGTCTGGCAATTGTATAGACATTGGTTTAGAATTTAATAAGAAGCCCAAGAATTTGCAAGTAGTTTGGGGTACCAGATTAGACTTTTCGTAGTTGATAACAAAACCTAACCTAGTCAAGCAATTAATAGTAGTTTTTGCGTTTTCTAGGCAATCTATTGCAGAGATTCCTAAACACAGTATATCGTCCAAATAGGTACCTAACTGAGAGTAGACCTTGAGATCTTAAATATGCAGCAACAGGTTGTAAAATCTTTGTAAATATGTATGGTGCAGAACAGATTCCAAAGGGGAGAGAAACAAATTCAAATAAATTGTCTTCTAAATAGAACCGCAAAAACTTTGTATGACTTTCGTGTATAGGAACTAAAAAATATGCTTCCTTAAGATCTATATTAATCATGTGACAACCCGGAAACATTAGCTTAGTAGCTGTTCTCACATCTTCCATTTTGAAGTGTTCTGTATAGATGTACTTATTTAATTTTTTTAAATTCAAAATAAATCTTTTGCTACCATCACTCTTAGGGATTAAAAAAATATCAGATATAAATTGACCTGTTACAGGATTACAACGCCTTATAGCATTTATTTGCATTAAGTGTTGTATTTCATTATACATGTCAGTTAATTCGTTCGACGTAAAAGAACGTCGTGGATAATCAGAAAGGTTTTGAACAGGTTTCACAATGAAAGGGATCTTATAGCCTGATACAGCGGATAGTATAAAATCATCATCCGTAATTAATTTCCATTCATTAAGAAAGTATTTTAAGCGCCCACCATGTACCTGACATTGCGCAGTTAAGTCCGCCGACTGGTTGAGGAGCGCTGCGCAGGAGGTGGTGGTCGGCGTGTTGAAGGTGGATGTGGAGGGTGACGGCGGCTCAGCGGAGGCGGCGGCGGCGGCGGAGCTGCTCGTCTGCGACCTTGGTATTGGTATGCTTGGGCCGACATTGCTGCTCTCGGTCCACCGGGTCGGTGTTGGTATGTGTGGCCTCCCCGCTGATATCGCATTCCTCGGGACGTCGATGGACCTCTGCCATTTAAATTAGAAGTCGTTGATGGTGGTTGAATTAACTGTCCTGTCTTTTTTATACCACGAGAGTCCTTCACCAACTCACCCAATTTTTCTCCAAAAAGAAAGGTGTCTCTTTTTCTGTCTTTGAAAGTCTCCGCAAAGGATTTATCTATTAGTGGCATAATGACTAAGAAGAACGGAAAGAAAAACGGTGTTATTGCATCATGGCGAACATGGACGAACAAATGAATTTATGGCTTATTAAAATGAAGGAAGAATTTCAAAAACAAACGAATATAATAAATGAAACTGTCGAAAAAACTATTGCGTCAACAATAGAAGAAAAATTACTGCCGATTAAACAGGAAACCGAAAAACTGAAGCTTGAGAATAAAATGCTGAAATCGAAAATGAAAAACTTGGAAATAGAATCAAAGCGGAACAATTTGATCATTCACGGCGTAGAAGAAAAAGAAAGAAACAGTACTGAACTGATGGAAATAGTTCTAGTAACCTTAAACAACGTTAATAACAAGTTAAAAAGTGCGGAATGGGACAAGTGGGAAATTAGCCGAGCAGAAAGACTGGGAAAAAAGACCGAAAATAAAATAAGACCGATTAAAATAACACTTACATTAGGATGGCGTAAAATGGAACTTCTGAGAAACAAAAAATATCACCCAAAAAATGTGAAAATAACTGAAGACTTCACAAAGGAAGTTCTCGAAGAAAGAAAGGCCCTTATACCGAAAATGATAGAAGCAAGAGAGTCGGGAAAATATGCCATCATAAGGCATGACAAACTTGTAATTAAGGAAAAAAGGGCGGAACACCAAGACAAAAGAAAAAGAATACCATCTACACCGCCAACCACACCAACAAGAAACTCAAACGGGAACGAAGAGCAAGAAAAAATAATTCAGCTTGCTAAACAACCCAAAATCAACCCAATGCAGTCAAAAAACTAACAACCTACTATAACCGGAAAACAAAAACCTACAATAATACAACATCACCAATTAATCAAACTAAAACAACACTCCCCAAGCCGATTGGTCATCGTGGGGATTGCGACCAATACCCTTCTACAAACAAAATACACATCAAGCCGAAAAAGTGTTTAAATGTGAACAACACCATAAATGCAGAAACATGTAATAAATACAACAACAACAACAACAACAACACTATATTAAGAATAGCGTCATACAATACAAGATCCCTAAGATCAGAAGATAGATTAGAAGAGCTATGTTACGAATTAGACAAGGTCACATGGGATGTCCTTGGTCTTTCGGAGGTTCGAAGACAAGGAGAAGAATGTATCAAACTTCAGAACGGGCATACCCTGTACTACCGAGGGGATGACAATGTCAGTCACGAACATGGAGTTGGTCTCCTGATACATAGAAGACTCAGTGATAACATCAAATGTATTGCATCAGTGTCAGATAGGATAATATATGCTATACTTCAGATTACCAAGAAGCTTACACTTAAAGTGATACAAGTATATGCACCAACTAGTACCGCATCAGACCTCGAGGTGGAAAAATTCTATGAAGACATCAGTGCTTGCATTCGGGAAAACAAGAGCACATACACAGCAGTAACTGGGGACTTCAATGCAAAAATAGGTGCTGAAAGAGACGACACAGAAACTTTTATTGGCAGATTCGGCTTCGGATCTAGAAACTCCCGCGGAGACATGCTGGTTAACTTTATAGAACAAGAAAAACTGTTTCATATGAGTTCATTTTTCGAAAAGAGACCTGCTAGGAAATGGACTTGGATATCTCCGGGAGGAAAATATAAAAACGAAATTGACTACATCTTCTGTAGCCATAAAAGTATTGTGCAAGATGTCAACGTCCTAAACAGCTTCTACACAGGAAGTGACCACCGTATACTCCGAGCTACTATATGCATCAATAAACGCTTGCAAAGGTATGCCTCCATAAGGGCAAAGAACAGAAAAGTCAATACAGTCCAACTCAACATGTGCAAAGATCAGTATCAACAACGGCTGACTCAAGAGCTAAGTCATTTAGACGATGACTGTGACCACGAAACAATTATTCACACCATACAAAATACTCTGTACAGGATTGCGCGAGACTTAACATCTAGACCAGCAAAAGTAAATCACCAAATGTTTAGTACCGAGACCCGAGACCTGCTAGAAGAAAGGAGAACTCTACTAAACGAAGGCAAAGGGGGAACAGACTACTTTAAAAATCTTTGCACTAGAACTAGAAAGCAAGTTGAAGCAGATATTGAAGCATATCGGGAAAAAGCTGTTAAGCATATAATAGACAAATATCAGGGTCCTAAGGTATTTCGTAGAGCTTTAAAACCAGGAACGCAGCAAATCACTAAACTCATAGATGAAAATAACCAACTTGGAATAGAGCTAGAGCAAATACTCGAAATAACACATAAATACTACTCAAAGTTATATACATCCCAAAACCCCAAACCAAGAGGAGTGGTGAAACGCAAAATTATGAACGTTGGCTCTGAAGATGTTCCGGAAATAACAACAAGCGAAATCGAACATGCTCTCAGTAAAATGAAAAATGGCAAATCACCCGGCAGTGATAACATTATTATTGAGATGGTAAAGGATGGAGGAGATAGAGTGACTGAACTACTTAAAACGGCCTTCAACAAATGCTTGGAGGAACAAACTATACCAGAGATCTGGAACTGTGCCACAGTCATCTTACTTCATAAGAAAGGAAATAAAGCAGATTTAAACAACTATCGCCCCATCAGTCTGCTCTCACACCTGTATAAACTCTTTACCAAGATCATTACTCTACGCCTTACCAAAAAACTTGACTCATATCAGCCAATGGAGCAAGCCGGATTTAAAAGTGGTAGCAGCACATTGGATCATATATTGTCAATGAGAATCATTATAGAAAAGACGACTGAATATCAAATGCCTTTGTGGTTAGCATTTATAGATTATAAAAAAGCATTTGACAGTGTTGAAACATGGTCGGTCATAGAATCACTACAAAATGCACGCATAGATCACCGATATACTGCTCTAATCGAAAATATGTACAAAAGAGCCACCCTAAAAGTGAACCTACCCCCGCTGACCGAGCCAGTTCGGATTGAGAAGGGCGTACGACAAGGTGATACGCTTTCACCAAAACTGTTTACTCTGGTCCTAGAGGACATCTTAAAAAGCCTGAACTGGGAAAAGCGTGGATTGAGTATATGGGGTAGTCGCTTGAATAATTTACGGTTTGCTGATGATATTGTCTTGCTGGCAAGCGACCCCGCTGAACTTCAAAGCATGATCCAAGAACTCAGCGATGCTTCCATACGGTGTGGCCTGGAAATGAATCTAGACAAGACAAAAGTTATGACCAACACAGATGTCAAGGCGAATATCACAGTTAACCATACCGCCATCGAAACTGTCGATAAATACGTGTATTTGGGACAAGAGATAGTGACTGGAAAAAAGAACCAAACCAATGAGATCAACAGACGCGTACGACTAGCCTGGGCAGCCTATTCCAATCTCGAGTTTGCCTTCAAAATGAACCTTAAGGCCGAACAAAAAGCACGCATATTTGACCAATGTATCCTGCCTGTTCTCACTTATGGAGCTGAAACCTGGGTTTTCACCAAAGACATACTACGTAAATTGAGCGTTGCTCAGCGGGCGTTAGAGAGAAAATTGGTGGGGATCACATTGAGAGACCGTAAAACAAATGAATGGCTGAGACAACAGAGCAAAGTCAATGATGTTATAAAACGCGTAGCCAATTTGAAGTGGGAATGGGCTGGTCATATAGCACGGAAGACCGATTCGTGGAGCAAACGACTACTCGAGTGGCGACCATGGGGGGAAGAGCGTCCTCAAAGTAGACCCCAGATGCGCTGGGACGACGACATTAAGAAGACTGTGGGGAAACAGTGGCTCCAAGTCGCACAGAACCGCGACGAATGGCGCAAAATGAAGGAGGCCTACACCCAAAGGGTAGAAAAAGGCTAAAGAGAGAGAGAGAGAGGCATAATGACTGAGCGGCGGGTATCAGTTTCAACATAATGGGAATCAGCTAACATAATGCCCGCATCATTGAGTGTCCGAATAATATCTGGGATATCCGGAGTTCGTTTCAAAAGGCCAGTTAGCGCCTTGCCTAGCGCTGAAAGCGCTTTGCCAAGCTGGTCCTGCTTCGTGAGCAGCCTTTTGTCTCTCAGCTTGCATGCTTCGGCCAGCATGGCTCCAATTTCCGGGTTTAGAGACGGGCTTTTTGCTAGAGGAACGTTTTTGGGAAATGGATATTTTTTCAAAAGTTCTTCTTTCTTTTCTTTTTTAAGTCCTTCCAACAAAATTTTTTGGAATCTTGCCGCTACGTCAACCTGCAAGTCATCACCGAACTCAATGGGATCCGCTTCTACAATCCCCAGTTCTTGTAAAAGACTAGGGTCAAAGTCACCTTCTGTGACGTTCTCCTTTATCTCCTTGTCTTGGCCATTTGCCGTGTAGCCCGGGCTGGTGCATGTGGTATCAGTAATCTCACTAGCATCATCAAATTCGATATGCCCGTACGAGTAATCGTCGTATTCAACATCACGCATTTGATGTTCTTCGGTGTTGTCGACATCTGTTATATTCTCAGATTCATTTGGTGTCTGGTCATATAAAGCCTCATTGTGCTCGGTATGTTCTGAAATCCGAGCGAAAAAATAAATAAGTACCTATATAGAGAATCCCTTAATTTTAAATAGGTACTTGCATCGCCCAATGAATGCAATGGACTTTATTCGAAGAACATCACAAATATAAATAGCGTATTTCCAATGAATGCAATGGAAATACTTAATTTTAACAAAACACATAGGTACCGATGAATGCAACGGTTTTTTGAAAAAAAAATTAAGAAATGTCATCCGAAGAATACAACGGACGTAAATGGCGTATTTCCGATGAATGCAACGAAAATACTTAGGTACTTGTTTTTCATGAAATACTTGCCCGATGAATGCAACGGGTTCCAGAAATAACAAATATCACCCTTATAAAAAACGCATTTCCGGTGAATGCACCGAAAATACTTTACTATGGAAAAAACAAATCACCTTCGTTTTGCACATCCTGCTGATTTGGAGCTATATTTTCAGACTTTTCAGCGCGCCGCTTACGTTTGGCTTCAAGTTTTTGTTCATACATTTTCAATTTCCTCGTCCATCTCTCTTCTTGAGACTCTCCATGCGGTCGCTTCGACATAATTTATTTATTTCAGTAGAAAATTGCACTTGTGCGAACCGACCGAGCGCCGCGCGCGCACGGACAAGAATGAAGTTGACAGTTGGATTGACTACTGCGCCGGGTGGGATAGGAGAGGGAGAAATGAATGTGTTTTTTCTCTCTCTCTACGCTAAAACTTGTGCGATTAGGTTTGCGCGTAGCATAGGCTACTACATAGTAAAGGATTAAATCTCGAAGGACGAAGACAGGATAATCCTACTTTGACACTCTCTAGGTGTAGGGATTCAGTCATGACTCATGTGCTGTAGTTGCGTACATGTTTCTGCTATCAGCACTAGGTCATCCGCAAATCTCAAGTGATTTAGATAAGTACCTTGCATATATATTCCTAGTTTGCTCCATTTTAACTTGCTGAAGATGGCTTCTAGGATGGCGATGAATATCTTAGGAGACAGTGGGTCGCCTTGCCTTACTCCTCTTTCTATGGGGAAGCTTTGGCCGAGTGACTCTAGCTTGATTCTTCCTGAGTTTCTTCTGTATATACTTTTGATGGCCTCTATGTATGCAGCATCCACTCCTTGTTCTTTCAAGCTTTCCCATATACTTTCGGTAATCTATGAAAGCGAGATACAGGGGTCTTCTCTGCTCTTGATATTTTTCTATTATTAATTCAAGTGTGTGGATGTGGTCTATGGTCGAGTATCCTTTCCTAAAACCTGCTTGCTGTACCGGTTGTTTGGCTTCTAGTACTGTACTTATTCTTGAGTTAATTAATGATGAAAACAGCTTGTACAGGCTCGGTAGCAGGCTTATGGGTCGATAGTTGTTGATATCCTTTGGGTCTCCTTTTTTATAAATTAGTATAACTAGAGACCCGTTGCGGCGTCAACACGCCGCTAGAGTATGGTTCTAAAAGTATGGTTGCCTGTCCACTGGAGCGGAGCGGTAATCGAGGAAAAAATCCAGCAATAGAATTTCATTAAAATTTCAGAGCGGAGATTTTTCCTCGCTCATCGCTCCGCCACCTCGCTCCGCTCCTGTGGACAGGCAGCCTAAGACTGAACGCTTAATGAAATCAGGAAATGTGACGTCTTCAGATGAATCACTGGCTGTCACTACCTATTTGATGCTGACTATACCCACAGAATATGAAATCTTATACATAATTATCCATACTATATACTATAGAACTATATTACTATATTATTACTAACGAAATAGTGTGATATTGACGTTTTTAATAGTAACATCACAACTATAAGACGGATTCTGGCAAACAAATTACCTAAGTGAGCGAGTCGTATGCGATAGCATACTCATAATAATACTATTGTATCGATTGATGTATTTTATTAATAAGTTTTGTTTTTCTTAGCTCAGTATATTAAGAGTATTGAATTGTGGATATTTAATAAGTAGGTATTCACATTTTGAAATTAGTATTAGTTGAATACGTTGTAAAATTTTTTTAGTGCTAACCACCAATTATGTGTTAACTTGTTGCTATTGGTGGGAACCTATAATTGGCTTTTTGTTATTTACTTATATAACTATTGTATAATTGATAGCTGTTGGTTCTCCGAAAATAAATTAAATTAAATTAAATTAAAATTAAATTAAATATATTTTACTATATCCATACTAATATTATAAATGCGAAAGTCTGTCTGTCTGTCTGTCTGTCTTTATCCACGAAATCATCCCTTAAGGGTGTAAAAAATGGGGTGGAAATATATAGTGTGGACCAACTTGGGGGTAAAAAAAGGATGGATTAAAAAGCAGATAAGAATTAAGGTACCCAAATTACAAATTCCACACGCAGACGAAGTCGCGGGCAAAAGCTAGTAATATTATATGCGATATATATATGTAATGCGAAAGTCTGTCTGTCTGTCTGTGTGTTACCTCTTCACGCTTAAACCGCTAAACCGATTTAGTTGAAATTTGGTATACAGATAGTTTGAGTCCCGGGGAAGGACATAGGATACATTTTATACCAGAAGTCACCCCTCAAGGGGGTGGAAATTTGTATGGGGAATCAATAACCGATCAACCGATTTAGATGAAACTTGGTATGGGGATGGTTTGAGCTGTGGGAAATGATATAAAATAACATCCCCGAAATCATCCCTTAAGGGTGTAAAAAATGGGGTGGAAATGTATAGTGTGGACCAATTTGGGGGTGAAAAAAGGATGGATTAAAAAGCAGATTTGTTTAAGAATTAAGATACCCAAATTACTAATTCCACGCAGACGAAGTCGCGGGCAAAAGCTAGTTTCTTATAAAATGGCGACACGTTTGTATAATTTTAGCGTATTATATTTCGGTCGCGTAGCACCTACCAGCATGTTTTGTGATCGTTAGTTTTGATGCAAAAAAGACATAATTATTGTCTATCTTTTCGCATCTTTCTAAACTAAAAATCATGATACGCGACCGCGATATGATACGGTAAATCAAGATTTCGTGGATAGGATGCCTTCTTGTCATTTGGCTCTCATGCCTAAAATTTCATAGGGCTAGAGTATAATTCATATTTAATTCTCTTTTTCCTATTATTCATGAGACTGAAGTTTACAAACATTCCGTGACATTCCGTGTCTGGGCTATACCGCGAAAATCGAAGTTCAAATTGCGGGCATCTTTCTCTGTCACTCTAATTACACCTTCATTGGAGTAAAAGAGAAAGATCCCCGCAATTTGGGAATTTCGGTTTTCGCGGTAGACCCTCTGACCTAATAATAGACATAGTATATACACGTAGTTATAGACATGAAACCGAGCGACCAGGGGTAAGAGAAAGACATATTCATGAGAAAGACAGTTTCATGTATGGCAGCATAATCCTTTTTAAGGGTAATAACGGGACCCTATTACTAAGACTCCGCTGTCCGTCTGTCTGTCACCAGGCTGTATCTCATGAACCGTGATAGCTAGACAGTTGAAATTTTCACAGATGATGTATTTATGTTGCCGCTATAACAACAAATACTAAAAAGTACGGAACCCTCGGTGGGCGAGTCCGACTCGCACTTGGCCGGTTTTTTCTCTTTCACTCTTATAAATTTCGGTATTTCGCCATCGCCTCCATTTCATTTGGCATTTTTTCATGGTCGGGTTATGCCATCATAGCAAACCCGACCATGAAAAAATGCCCGGTCGGTGATAAAGATAAAGCATGGCACTATTTTCTCTTTCCTCTTATAGGAATCGCAATAAGACTATCTTTCTCTATCAAAGAGCCCTCAGGCCCTTGAACATAATTTAGTTTTTTTCCCCTCACTAGCTCGGAAAGCCGTCTTTTATCCTTTAAAACAAGCGGGGAAAAACGCATTTTATCCACTAGTGGGGAAAGTAATTTGACCTTGGATGGAGCTTGTTTAAGTAGCTTGACAGATAACAAAACGTAAAACGCTCATAATAATGGTTCGTTCGATATTAATTATCATAAAATAAATGGTTTGAGAATCTAATAAAAATACCAAATTTAGCTTTATTTAATAATTTTAAGTCATAAACCTTAAAATTCCATAAGAAACGTTAGATTTTTTATAATGATGTTAAATATAATTCTGAACGCACAAGTTGAGTCGATGCAATTTCAAAACGCATCGTTGACATTTCATACGTCAGAACAGAAATGTCAACATTGTCAACAAAATTTTTACTGTTCTCCTCACCGACTCACGTAAAAATCAGAATTTCAAGTGTTTTTTGTTATAATATCGTAAAAAAATTAGTGATTCCAGTGATGAAGATGATTTAACGCCTGTGGATGTTGCACTTTCCTCGCTATAGTGAGGGGAAAAGTTTTGTGTTACACACGGGTGCAAATGTATTTTACTTCTCGTGTGTTGAAACACTCGCGGGTAAAATACAACTTTGCACCCTTGTATAACAAATAACTATTTTTAATTTACTTTTTTGAAAGTATTTACAACGACTGGACCGCGACCTTGGTACCGTCAAAATATCACTTTCTCGCTCTCTGCGTACGGCAGCCCACCTTAAGCTCCTAACACATTACCGCACCGCACTGGTCATTGTGCGATGCACCTAGAAGTAAGAGCGAGAAAGAGATATTGCTTTCTCGCTCTTACTTATGGGTGCGTCACACAATGACCTTGGTGCGGTGCGGTAATGTGTTAGCCGCTTTATAGCCGTATTTAACAGACTATCTTAAAAGCCGTTAGAGATTACCACACCTCACCGCGACCTTGGTGCGATGCGGCGCACGTATCGATAGTGCGCAAGGTGGTCACCGTACGTACGTTAAGGACGCAGCTATAAGTTAGAGCGAGAAAGAAATATTATAGCCGTATTTAACAGACTATCGTAGTCACCGTACGTACGTTAAGGACGCAGCTATAAGTTAGAGCGAGAAAGAAATATTATAGCCGTATATAACAGACTATCGTAAAAGCCGTTAGAGACTACCACAACTCACCGCAGCCTTGGTGCGGTGCGGCGCACGTATCGATAGTGTGCAAGGTTGTCACTGTACATACGTTAAGGACGCAGCTATAAGTTAGAGCGAGAAAGAGATATTTTGACCGCAGCTATAAGTTAGAGCGAGAAAGAGATATTTTGACCGCACCAATACGGCTTTTCGAGATATTCTCTTTCTCGCTCTCACTTATGGGTGTGGCGCACCAAGATCGCGGTGCGGTGCGGTAGTCTGTTACGGCTTTTACACACGATCGCACATACGCCGCACTGCACCAAGGGCGCGGACCGATGCGGAAAATGGGGTTGGCCGGTCGAAATAATTAACAGAGGGCGCCAGCATAGCTTGCCCTGTCAATCCCTAGAATTGTGTCAAATTTTTGTTTTTTTAATGCCCTGGATGCCAGCCCTTTAAGCCAAATCTTATAGAAAAAGGGCCAAGCTATGATGGCGCCATCTCTGCAAACCTTCAACAGTTGCCAACCCCATTGGCTGACCGTTTACCTTAAAGATCCGACATCATTTAACATCCTCATAAGAACAAACCTCGCCGTACGTGCTTTTTGAAGTAAATATAGATGCTTTTCCCCACCGATTTGTATGGTTTATGGTGGGCTGGTGGGCTCCAAATTCTGTCCCTCACGGGCACACGCGGTACGCTACTTCTATAGGATCCTACCTTCTATGGGCCAAAGCAACAATAAAACAAACATGTGTCATTTTGATGAGTACGATGTGGATGACACATGTCTGACATGTTGTCAAACACAATAATAAAATTTTATGGTGTTTTAATATAATTTTTAGTGTGGTGTATGCATGTTACAGTCTCAAAACAAATATTTGAATGGATTGGATACCTTACATACATTGGATATAGGTTTGAGTTCAATTCAATCTCGTCAGAAAAAGGTCACACATGGTACATTTTTTCAAATTAACTTTTTAGTACTTTTTCGGGAAAAAATCAAAAAACTAAGAGCTTATTGCAAATCTGTAGCATGAGACGAATCTAATGACATATCATTTATCAAAATCGGACCATAACTGTAGATCTGATGGGATGAACAAAAATCGGCCTCGCGTAATATATATGTCGGATCTGGGGCTGGGGTGTCGTCGTCAGTAGGTTCGTGCATGGTTGTAATCACGAAATAAGATGCTATACGTGAAGTTCAAATGTGTATTTTCAAATCACAATCACAATAAAGGTACGATTACTTCGGTACAAATCAACTTAAATTAATTTAAGTTGGAAACGTGGTGTGTTCGTCGCAGAACTAGCTTAACGACCGTCACGATTGAAGGCACGATCCAGAATGGCCATCCTTCCTTTCCGCACCGGCTTTTATAGTCCGATCACCACCTGACACCTGACACCTGACCTGTCACTTTGTTTACCTTGAAGTTAGCCAACCAACTGTTACTAGTTCTGCGTCGACCGCACCCAAGCAAAATGCTTGACGTTTCCGAGAACTGCCAATAGATGGCGTTACAAGTTGCAAAATCAGTAAACGATGGCGCCGACGTAACCCGTCGTCACCCTGCGACATATATATCCCACCAAAAACATTTCATGTAAAGTGTTGCCAAGACTAGGCGCATAAAGCTTTTACACTCAAAAGCTATCAGATCCCGTAGTAGGTACCAAGACTTTTACTCTGTAAGTCCTAACTTTATTAGCTCTAACTGTATAAAGCCAACATCTTGGTCAAACGTACAGTACGGCTTGGCCGTTTCGTTGCTGTCAAATGGACAAATTGGACAATCCCTTAATGACACTCAGAATTTGAAAGACTTGTGTAACTACTTGGTACAACAAGTCCACCGATTGAGTGTTTATGTGACTGCAACGAAACGGCCAAGCCGTACTGTACGTTTGACCAAGATGTTGGCTTTATACAGTTAGAGCTAATAAAGTTAGGACTTACAGAGTAAAAGTCTTGGTACCTACTACGGGATCTGATAGCTTTTAAGTGTAAAAGCTTTATGCGCCTAGTCTTGGCAACACTTTACATGAAATGTTTTTGGTGGGATCTCATTCATTTTTGTAAAAGTTGATATACCAGCTATAAATGACTTATTCGTTTATAGCTTCTACGATAATACAGGATCATATATAAGCAGGCATAATTCAAAAATATTTTAACATTAGATTTTATAAAAGTTACGTATTGCTAACGCCATCTATGTAGAGCCTATATAAATTATAAGTCAGGAATTTTATGTATTATAAATTGTAAGTTACTAGAAATTTTAAAGCATTATTATCATAATCGGAATTGTTTTAATGACCTAAGCGTTAGTTAAGGTCTCCGATTTAGCTCACTCAACCGATTTTTGTGAATTTTGTGTTCACATGTTTTACGACTAAGTACATATATTTGGAGAATATACAACATCACGGAGTCATTGTAGATCAGCGCCTAAAAAAGTAGCGGTTTCGATATCATTAGGCATTTTTTTCTTTTAGAGACATGTACTTAATGCAGAAATTACATCTATTTAGATATTTAATTCTTAATGGAGAATAAGTAGCTAAATTTCACCTAGAGATCTAGATACCTTGGTGTGGGTACATACCTACGTGCTATCGCAGTGCTGTTGGAAAACCGCGGCTTTGTAGTGCGACGATTCGAGTTTGATCCCCAGACATGAATTTTTTAAAATAAAATTTGAATTTAGCGAGTGCGAAGTGCGAGCTAAGCGTAGGTATTCGTTAAAGTTGGGCAAAAATATTTTCTAGTCTCCGGCTGTTCTTTTGTATAAGTCGTACGTATTACTCAACTTATTTTCGGTAAAATTTGTGAGCAGAATTTATTTAAAAAATATTAAAATAGCTCACTTATCACACGCGAGTCAAGAGGTAAAGAAACCGGTATATAAATGAGCTCTCCGAATATGCATACATATTGTTACGGATCTTACGGTCGCGTTACTCTGGTGTTTCGAGATCTCTACACGCATGCGAGTTTCTAAATCGTTGGGAACTGTTTGATGGTACTGTCATCCGAAAACAAAAAGTCGTATGTGCCTGCAAACTTCCTATTATGATATCCTTCCTTCCTTCATATATTCACCTTTATTTTTTTTTATATAATGAAAATTTTGCCAAATTTAATTTAATTAACAATATTTTGTTACGTGAGACACGAGTCACATGAACGTCGTCAGTCGAGTACGTAATGTACTTTATAAAACAACTGATCATAGTCTGCTCACAAAATACACATATGTTCCAAAATGGCTGTCACATATGGACAGACAGACGGAAGACCGGACGGATAGACGGACTAAACAAAACTGTAAGGATTCCGTTTTTGCCATTTTGGCTACTGAAGGCCGAATGCCCGGAGCGTATGACAGGTACACGCTACCCGCAAAGTCTCCAAGTATCTTCATGGCGGACGGTTTGGCCGAAGTAAGAAGTTAAATTTTGTAACCACAGTAAATTCACTGCCATCTATCGACACACTTTAAAACTAAAAATGTAGATTTATGAAAGTACGATAAAATGTATTTAAATATAGATAAATTATTTTTTTTTACTTGCATTAATTATTTTTGTATGATTTTGACCCATTTCTTTCACTGATATGCGTTAAAATAGTTAAATAACAAACGAAACTGTCAACGCCCTCTATACGAGAGTAGGCCAAAGGTAGTGGCGTCATCTGATCGAGAATCAAATTTTCGTGATTTTCGAGGCACCGTTTTTTCCTTGGACCGTATCCATCTATTACGGAGTTATATTATATTATCTATCTTTGCAAATACCTACTTACCTAATCTATAGGTAGGTAGATAGATGAGCTGGCGGCTTCCTCGTACAACGTATCAGCATTGCGATACAGCGAGGAAATGCCGCCAGCATCCTTGGTACAATGCCTCAAGGGCCTATTTTAGATAGCTAGTTATTAATTTCGTTTACGTAGTACTATATCTTGTATGTAAATAAGGAGTTATTTAATTCTATGATATAATAATTAAACTAATTAAGGTGACATCTACCGAAACTCTTCTGTACTTGCAGAAGTACTCTAAGCTTAGTTTAGCTATGTCATTATATGTAATAGTTCATAACCAATCCGTAGTGTCATAGTGTGGCACTGCACTTAGCTATATAAGCTTCTACATGTATGTAGATACGATTACTTTTTCCAACCAGCCTTCTGTTAACATTAAGCCGGGCCGGGGTTTGAACCCGCGACCTCCGCATTGAAAGTCGCACGCTCTTACCGCTAGGCCACCAGCGCTTGTGTGTATGGTTTTGAAAAGTTTACGACAAGAAACAGTGCCAATATAGAGGGCGCTATTTGGCTGGTTTACGAGAACCTGGTTCAAATCTGTACTTCGAAAACTTTTTGTTCTTTTTTATTGTTGTTTTTGTATTAGCATTCCGATCACTGCTACCACACAAAATTTCACGATTCTAGGACTTCAGGAACCAATGTTTTCAGGTTTAGAGGTATTTTTAGGTACCTCCATTTTAAGGGGTTGCAGGGCGAAAGTTACAGATTTCTGGTCACCATATGTGTCTGCATACAGACCCATCCCTATATGCCAAATTTCAGCCTTCTAAGACTTCAGGAAGTAGTCTGTATTTTCTATGACGCGAATTTCATGTGTTTCGGACAGTGAAAATTAAGGTACTATAAAATTTTAAGTATAATAGGTAGCTTAATAAAACTTGGTGTTTTTGATAAGTCTACTGAGTACATGGTATACAAAAAATTACAGCTCTCTAGCATTGTCCAAGACGAAGCTACGAGGGTTCGAAAATACAGCGAAACGTGCCGAGAAAAGATATGCACTGCCTTTTGCCCATTGTCTCGTCTTGGCGGGGGCACGGCCGTGCCCCCAGATATAGATGTTTGATTCAGACCAGTCTGAGGGAGTCTCTGAACTTTGTAGTATTAAGTTGAACAGTATAGCCATTAGCCAACGGGGCTGCCAGGATATTGCTTGCTAATTTTAGTGCCTCATTGGTGATGCTGTCTGATCCTGGGCTCTTTTCTAGCTTTAGCTTCTTTATTACTTCCAAAATTTCAATTTCATCTATTGGTTTAATGTTACCTGTGATAATATTTTTGCTATGGTTGGTATGTATGGTCTTGGCCTCTTTGTCGCTGTACAGATTTTTATAAAATTCTGTTGCAGTATTGATGATATCTGTTCTGTTAATAAGATTTTTGCCCTGGTTTTTCAGTTCCCCTATCCAGGATTTGTAGACTCTTAGTTCCTTGTTGGCCTTTTTTGTGCTGCCGGAATGTAGTAGATGTTTTAAAGTAGTTTCTTGTCTGTATTTTTTATAGTCAATACGTATATACATATTTATTAACTAACTTATATAGTGCCGAGAGTTCGTTTTTCATGGCCCTTGTTTTGTTTTTGGTTTTTTGTAATTCCATTCTTCTGTTTAAGTTGCGCTGTGCGTTCTATACGGCTACCATGAGTTCCATAAATGACAGTCGAAAGTGAGAAAGTTAAGGAAAATGTATGGAGTAATTGTACAGTGCCTCTACCGATCACGTAAAAAACTAAAAAAATCAACTGGCACCATGAGTCACAAACGTTTTAACGTGAGTTTTCGATACATGCCTAACTTCACACCTAAAACGTTCTCTTTCTAACTTTATAACGAAAACTGAGCCAGAATTATTCATTATTCTGAGGTTAAACCAAATTGGCAGTAAATAAGAACAAAAAAACTATACTTATCATTTTCTTTTGGGTGCTAGTACCAGTGAAAAACAAAGATAGTATGATTCTCTCTGTCTATGTTTGAAATGAGCATGAATCTAGATTCATGTTTGACAAACTTTAGCAATTTTATTTGGTATGAAGTTAGCTGCATAGTTCGTACGAGCGCGTGTTTCAACTTGAAGTATATTATTATTTAGCCGATGTGGCCTTGTTCAGTTACGTGTTTGTACTTACAATTTGTCCTCTAATTTGTTTGTAAAACTTATGAAAGTGGCTACATTAACTATGGATGAAGTCGTTTCTTGTGAAGGGAAGGGATGTGTCCACGTATTACTCAACGAAGGCAAGGTAAAATCGTTAAACTTTGTAGAAAAACGGGATATCATTTCCGCGCCAAAATCAACACACGACTTTTGTATTCTCAGATAAGTCAGTCGCATAAGAGAAAATTCTGTACGGCCGTTTACAAAACACAAGGGATTGGGGTTTTACTTCAATTAAGGCATAAATAATTAGTGTGACAGAGAAAAATACCTGCAACTTGCAAACTTCGGTGTTCGCGGTAGGCCCTGATATGTTTGTAAAATTCTATCTAGTAGTAGTATGAGTATGCCCTGTGCGCTGTGATTAGCTCGCCTCGATACGCTAGGAAATTCATTTGAGTACAAAGAGTGAAGATTGGACAGTTTTTACGAAAACATAATCTTTCGGCTTGCCTTACTCCAAAACTCTAGGCACGCCACTGATGATTTAGCCCAGAATTTTGAATTCAGAGAATTATAAACATTATATGATAGCTTAAATAATATTATTAATATTAAATTAACAATAAACACATACATATATACAAGAAAGTAAATTACGTTGACCGCGTAGACGTGAGCAAATATGTCAATGTCAAAACTGGTAGTTTGCGAAGTATGGATGGTATAGAAAGGATCGTAATCTCTAATGGCTGAATTGTTGTAAAAGTGACCGCGTTAAGCTTTAAATAATAGTTCCTAATCTCTCCGGTGGCGCTAGTTAGGCTCTGGGACATGAGTATAACATGAACCATATAAGGCAACAAATAACCCGATCAAATTACGTAGGTTGTTTTTGGTAGTATTTCGGTGTACGGTGGCGCCGCCTAATTACTGTTTTTTGATGGACACTTTTCATACATAGAGATTTGGCTCCTTTATACAGTCTCCATGTTGCGAAGGATTTCGATAGGTAATTTACCGTTTACTCATACGTTTGATATTTAGTTCTTTAGGTGACACCTAGAGGCGCTGTACAATACTCCGATATAATTCTTGCTCTGTTTTTTAGTATACTTAGAAAGGGACAGCATCGTTTGCAGTGGAGTGAAGTTGGGCACATAATACGTAAACCGACGTAAATATGTGACGTACGGCGCGTTTATTCACTTAAAGTAAGTGAAATTTACTCCGGCAACTGATGGTTTTTTTTTATTTTTATTAATATATTATTTAATATAATATTTTATGTTGTTTTGTTTCTTCTGTTTTTATTTAATATTGTTTTAAGCTGTAAGTAATTGCGTTTTTGATTTTGTCATGATAGGACTGCACTGTCATGTTATTCTGGGGGTCAGTCAGGTCTGGTAAGTTCAGCTGTAAGCATTCCAAGAACTTTACTTTCTCATCTTCGTTTCTAAGTTGACTCAATTGGTTGTTTGTAAATTTTGCTCTACATTGTTTTTGCTTGGTAAGTTTTACTGTAGCTCGGAGTGGTCTATGGTCTGAAGAGTAGTTCAAGTTCATTGTACCAATGTCGTTGAACATTTTTGGTTGGTTTGACAGTATATAGTCTATTTCGTTTCTATATTTTCCATCAGGGGATCTCCAAGTCCACCTTCGGGCAGCCTTTTTTTTGAAGCATGTATTTAAAATTGTTAGTTTATGTTCAAGTGCGAAGTTGACTAGTCTCTGCCCCCTATCGTTTCGTTCACCATGTCCATGCTGTTTCATAATTAAGTACTCCTCTGTAGCGGGGATGCCTATTTTTGCATTAAAGTCTCCCATTATTACTATGTGTTTATGTGTCTTTTTTAATGCCAAGTTGATTGTACTGTAGAAGTCTTCTACTTCCTTGTCGTTTGAAGATTGTGTTGGGGCATATACTTGCAAGATAGATATTTTGTATCCTTGTATATTCATGTTTAGTACTGCTACGCGTTCTGATATTCCAAGGAAACTCTCTATGTTGTTTTTTAGGGATTTCTTTACAAGGAAACCCACTCCATATTGGCCAGGGGTGCTTCCTATATAGCATAGTATAGAGTTCTCGTATTCTTCCATATTGTTACCAAGTCTCCTTACTTCAGAAATTCCTATTATGTCGTATTTGATTGACTTTATGGATTCTTCAAGTTCTATTAGCCTTTCGTGTGTCGACAGTGTTCTAACGTTATATGTTATTAACTGAAGTGTGTTAGCATCTTTTATTGTTTTGTTTTTCTCGTTCTGTAATTTTTTTGCACGAGGAGGGTTGTGGTCGTTTTCCCCCTCGGTGACCAGCCGGCTTGGGGGAGGGTTTTTAGAGGTTGTTTTATGTAAAGTTGTGGTTTTTGTTTCTATGTGGTTCCGGGTGTTGGTGTTTTTTATTAGTTTTTTGCATCAGTTGTTGAATTCTTACCCTTTCTACAAAATTCAGAATGTTGGGTTTTAGGATCTCTTTTACCGTTCCCTTGGTTTTGTTCATTTCTGATCTATCTGACGTGTTTATTTTCTTTTGAGATGACGAGTTGGGAGAGTCAGACTCTTCCCTTTTCCTTTTTTCCCTATTTGAATCCGTTGGTTTCTTAACTATGAGTTTATCATATTTTATAAAGGCTATGTTTCCCTTTTCCTTTTCTGCCTTTACACCCAGTTGTAGACTTTTCGTTTTTCGAGCACTTCTTTCGTGTAGTCTTCTTTGACGTATATACCTTCTGGGAGTTTGGCTTTGTTTTTTAATATTAAGTGTTTTTTCCAAGTGGACGTGAGGGTGATAACAACGGGTCGGTTTTTATTGTTTACTTTTTTGCCAATTCTATATACGTTGCTTATTTCTTGGCTGTCTAAGTGTGTGTCTGACTAGATTTTTTTTTATAAAGTCTACCAGCTTTGCTTCGGACTTTCCGATCTCATCAATTCCGAACAAAACTAAGTTGTATTTTCTTTTTTCTCGTTCGAAAAAGCCGAGCTTTTGCTCTAAGTTTGATATTTTCGATTTAAGTTCCGTGTTTTCCTCTGATATCTTCTTAAATCTATCATCTATCGCTGCCATGACGTTACTTGTGACTGCTTCCGTTATGTTGGCAGTTTGTTCGTTTAGCTTCTTTTCGAGGCGTGACCACAGATCTTCCATTAATTTTTCCATTTTGGGTGGTTTGAGATCTATTTCACTGGCAACCCTGCACTGGAAGTCTCTCTGGTTTGTTTTGGCGGGCTTGACAGCTTGCGGTTAGGTTGGTATGAGCGAGATTTCACTTTGAGGTTATATAACATTAATGAATTTATTGCTTTTATCTTTGTAGATATTGCGTTTTGAGCAGTAACACTTTGTAATATTGTTTTGCACTATATAAATCACATTCAATACATACATATACGACCCCTAAAACAATACGCTGCTCTTTTTGGGTATTCGTGTAAAAGGGAAGGGAATGAAACAATCATTTCTTAATAATAAGCACCTTTTAATTAACTGACAAACATTTACAAATAATGTTTCATGGTGCTTAAAAAACTACAAGTGCCCTGTACATATCTAACGGAGTTATAAAGAGATTTTTATTATAGAAACATAAATAATACGTTATTAAGACTAAAATGATTAAATACATTCACTCAATTGTACTCAAACAGTATTCATACAAAAAATCCAGATGTAACATACTCTATAAAATAATTTAAATAATTAACAACTCGAAAATATCTTCTATTCTTCTCTTCAACCGTGCGTCAACTTGTACAACTCCCACTCGAGCGGCAGCGATGTACTCGTACATTACTCAGACATAAGAACCTACATTTTGTAGTCCATGGGCCAGCTAGCCAAATTGCCATCTCAAAATGGTAGCTAAACAAAATGGCCGCCAATCCAAGATGGCGGATATTAAGTTTTACAAAATGAACCATAACTCGAAAAGTATTCGTCCGATTTCATTACAATTTTTTTTAAATAAAATAAAAATGTGTGGTTTAAATTTTGTTTATATATTTTATCGATAAAGTCAACCGTTAATTAGTAATTAAAGATATATTGAAAATTTTCTCTTTTTTTTAAATCATGTTAATACAAAATATCTTGTACATTTCAAAAAAAGTTTTAAACGAGGCAAAATAGTGTATTTAATTATCTTTAATTTGACGTATAACTTGTCATGGGTCTGATGACTAACATACATGGAATCATGAATTTGATTTTACTTCCGTTGAAATTCACCGTTGACTAAATAACTGCGCGCTGGGATTTCGCTGTCAGAAGAAACAGGAGAAGATGAACCTTCTGTCAGTAATTTTCTTACAGCCGTGTTAGTGGTGAAATTGACTCTGTTCATCCGGTAGGTATATCACGTCGTTTAGTAACAGGCTCAAAATTCCTTATTATTGCTGCGTTAAATAACACTGCCCAATATTGTCCGTCTTTTGGGGGTACTATCTCGCCACATATTATTGACATTATACACATATCTGCTGCTTAACATCAATCTCTTCATCCATGTTCTGGTCTCCTCCAAAATGCCAGAGGCAGGAGGTTGAGTACCATTCTTCCAATTTATAAGGGAAAAGGAAGCAAGTATGAGTGCAATAACTATCGCGGTATCAAGCTTTTAAGCCATACTATGAAGCTGTACGAACGAGTGATAGATAGTCGACTAAGAGCAGAATGTTCTGTCTAAGCATCACTATGGCTTCGTACCTGGCCTATCTACCACCGACCCCATGTTCGCTCTGAGCACGATTGCTGAGGAGTACTGCGTCAAAAAACGGCCATTGCACATTGCATTCTTGGACATGGAAAAGGCATTTGATCGAGTCCCAAGGGACACGATCTGGTGGAGCCTTCGCAAGAAGAACGTCGCGGAACAGTATGTCAATGTTATTAGCGTTATTTTAACTAACATGTAGATTATGCTAAAAACGAACAATATGTGGACCTTATGTTGTCTGTAATAAATAAATAAATTCATTCATTCAATTCAATGTCATAACCGACATGTAAAAGGGTGCAAGGTATTACCACTGGGTAAGGGCGGTAGTGGGTGAAACAAAACCTATAGCGGTTACGGAAGGCGTTCATCAAGGCTTAGTACTGAGCCCCTTCCTGTTTAGTGTTCTGCTTGGTTTGGGACTCACTCACCGAGGCAGCGCAAAACTCAGCGAATTGGACTTTTGTTTACGCTGACGATGTGGCTATTTGTACCGAGATCTGTATTGAGTTACAGGAAGCACTCCTGTCATGGAAGCACCAGTTACAGGGCGGTGGCCTAGTGTTGAGTGTTGCAAATATCCAATTCATGTCCCTGAACGAGCCACATCCAAGCGACAATTGCCCAATTTCCATCGATGGGCAACTAGTCACCGTGTTCGATCAGTACAAGTATCTAGGTAGCATGATGCATCATTCTGGGAATGTGAAATGCAATATTCAACACCGAATAGCCGCTGCTTGGCTAAAATAGCGAGAAGTGACTGGTGTTACGTGTGACAGGAGAATGTCCGTCAAACTCAAGGGTCTGGTATACAAAAGTATAATAAGGCCTGTTCTTATGTATGGCTGCGAGACATGGACTACGACCAACGACTCGTGCACACCATCCAAGTTGCCGAGATGAAGATACTGAGGTGGATGTGCGGCGTTACCAGGCTCGACAAAATCCGTAACGAGTACGTACGAGGAAGCCTGGGCGTGCGCGACATCGCCGATAAAATGCAGGAGAGCAGGCTGCGATGCCTGCGATGGTATGGTCACATCACATGATAAGAAGGCCTTCTAATTACGTAGGACATTTGAACTTTACAAACCAGTTCGAAGATCCAGGGGCAGACCCAGAACAAGATGGAAGGATGTAGGACATGAGTGAGTGCAAGTTATCCGAGAACGATTTCGTGGACAGGGCGAAGTGGAGAAGTTTAAGCAGGAAAGCTGACCCCACCACCAAGTAGGATAGATAGCTAGGAAGAGAGAGACAACTTCTATCTGACGCTTTTTGTTCTGTACGCAGTTATTTAGTCAACGGAAGTAAAATCTATTAAAAACATGATTAAAAAAAAGTATTACAAACAAATGAGAAAATTTTCAATATTTCTTTAATTATTTCATTAACGATTGACTTTATCGATTCAATATATAGACCAACATTTCAAGCACACATATAGAGCTATGGTTTAAACTCAATATCCGCCTTCTTGGATTGGAGGCCATTTTGGTTAGCTACTATTTTAAGATGGCAATCATGGTTTTTAACATCATAATAAACCTATCTAACTTTTGGCTGGCCCATGGACTATAGTCCTAAGTTCAACTTACTATTTCCCTGAAACCGTTTTGTCTGAAACTGGGCACCATATCTCGAATGGTGTTTCTAAACACCATAAAGACAGATATTATTAGTGGGTTGTCATGGAAACCCATGAGATTTGTGTCTTGATGAGACAGGTTATGAACATAGGAATATGGGTAAACTACCCGATGATTGGCTCATTAAATTAAGTACTGATATTGGCCCCTATTTTGTAGGAATAACTTCGCTGCTGCCTTAAAATAAGGTTAAAGGGACTGTTCATTGGCATTAGTTAGTTTATCCTTTGAATTGTCTTAACCATCTGTAGGTCTGCCTAATCGCGTGTGATTATGTTCCTATCAAATCACGGCCTAAAGGCAAGTCCAGACGGGATGATCAAATCGGTCGATGTGATCAGAAATGAAATTGGCGTCAATCTCCAATTTAATCACCAAGTTTAGATTTATGGTGATATTTGAACGCTCTAAATAAAAAAAAGTGGCTGTGACATACGGACGGACAGACAGACATGACGAATCCATAAGGGTTCCGTTTTTTGCCATTTGGCTACGGAACCCTAAAAATGCCTCCAAACTAGTGTCACAAATTGGTATTCTTGCGTCGGCATCTCCATTTTATCGGTAATATCAGTCATAATCGGCGGTCGAAATATGCTAGCCAAATTGGCGTTTACATCCACAACACCAACAAGACACATAAGTGATTCCAGGAAAACATACTATCCTCTACAGATATAACGGTGTTCGTTGTAACAAAGTAGATTTGCTAGCGGGTTTGGCGACAATGTATATAGTTACAATGTACATCGGTGCCGGTGGCGGTAGCGGCTGCGGCTGTGGCGGAGCGCGGAGCTTAGAGGTAGGCGCTGGTGTCCTGGTAGTCATCGTCGCTGTCCGAGCCGTCGTCCGTCAGCTGGCGGAGTGCGGCCGCTTCCGCCCCCAGCCCTTCAGGGCTCGACGCATCTGCCTCAACAAACAAACAAACTCCACTTAAGACGAAATAGCCCATGGGCCAGCCAAGATATCGGTATAATTTGGGGGTACCAAATTTCCTTTTCACAGCAGATAGATAGATTTATTATGATGTTAAAAAACCATGATTGCCATCTCAAAATGGTAGCTTAACAAAATGGCCGCCAATCCAAGATGGCGGATATTGAGTTTAAAAAAATCAACCATAACTCGAGAAATATTTATCCGATTTCATTAATTTTTGTTTTAAATCATACCTCTATATGTGTGCTTGAAATGTTGTTTTATATATTGTATCGATAAAGTCAATCGTTCATTAGTAATTATAGAAATATTGTTTTTTTTTTTAATTTTTTGTTAAAAAAATTTTTAAATCTGGTTTTTACAAAATATCTTGAACATTACAAAAAAGTTTTAAATAAGACAAAATAGTGTATTAAATTATCTTTAATTTGACGTATAGTTTGTATGGGTCTGATCACTGAGAACACATGGAAACATGAATTTGATTTTACTTCCGTTGAAATTCACCGTTGACTAAATAACTGCGTACAGAACAAAAAGCTTCAGATAGAAGTAGTAGAGTACAAAAATTATGTTTTTAGTATATTTTAATAATTTTAGCAATAATTCAGTTAGAGTAAGTAGTATGACAGTAATATTAATTTTGATGTTACAGGTAAAAACTAGTATTCGGTTTAAATAGTAATTTCTTCAGTGAAAATGTGTTCGGTTACAAATAAAATACAATAGGTATACAAATAATATTGAATTTTAGTCTACATATTGATAATATATGTAAGTGAGCTTATAAGAAGTTGGGGATGATTCTCAGAATTGGACAGCCCTTCAGGCGCCCCAATACCTATAAACTACTTTTCTATTCCTTTGTTAGGAGTATACTAGAATTTGGTTGTGTTGTTTGGACACCTCAGTACCAAGTCCATATTGATCGCCTGGAAAGGATCCAAAATATTTTTTTAAAATCACTTTGTTACAGGACGGGTAATTACTTCGAACGCACTTCGTCAGCAGCGAAGCATTTTTGTGTTCCTTCCCTCTATAACCGAAGACACTACTTAGATGTAATGTTCTTGTTTAAAATTCTTAAAGGTGTGATAAAATGTCCGAATCTCTTAGAATTAGTCACTTTCAGTTGTCCGCACCAACCCCTACGTTCTAGACCTCTATTTCATATCAGCTTTGCCCGCAAGAATTACGCTCGGCACACATTTTTCAGACGAGTCCCAAATTATTATAATAAGCACCTACATGACATTGATCCTTTTCACACTTCCCTGTCTAGTCTTAGAATGAAACTTAGACATAAGTTGTTTTAATATGTCAAGTATAAATATAAATAAGTAAATGTATAAATGTAACTTTCCGGCTTTCCGGTAGGACAACCGTAGGCTCATGTTTTTCTTTTATCTCCTTTTTATCTTTGCTGTTTAGTGTGTATGTTAACATTATGTACTTACTAATGAACCTCCAGGTCTGTTTTCTTAAGTATGTTAAGTACATTTGTACTTCAAACCCATTTGTATATGTGACTGTTTGTGTTCTAAATAAAGTAAAAAAAAAAAAAAAAAATATATTTTAATAATTTACAAGAATAGTAGCAGGGCTTCGTTTCTTTTCGTTCATAAATCCGGGAACGAAAAGGATTTCGGTTCCCTTTGTGGTTACCGGTTAAAGAACGGTTCTATTTAGATAACGTTGAGATGCGTTCGCCTTTCGTTTTTGTGGAAAGAAATTAACCGGTAAAGTAAATTGAAAATATCGAAGTAAGATTGAACGAGTAAGTTATTGCTATCTCTTTCACGTATGAAAACGAGTTTAACCGAGTCTCCGAAAGGCCGCAATAACCGGTAGTATATATCGTTCCCCGCGAATCGTAAAATTCCGTTCCCTCTTCTTACCGGTTAGAAGAGAAACGTAATTTTTTTAGTTCATCATCATCATCATATCAGCCAGAGGATGTCCACTGCTGGACATAGGCCTCCCCCAAAGAGTGCCACAATGACCGGTCTTGCGCCACCCGCATCCAGCGGACTCCCGCGGCCTTTACCCGGTCATCAGTCCACCTTGTGGGGACCTACCCACGCTGCACCTTCCGGTACGTGGTCGCCACTCTAGAAACTTTCCGCCCCAACGGCTATCGGTTCTACGTGCAATGTGCCCCGCCCACTGCCACTTACGTTTAGCGATTCGGAGTGCTACATCGGTTACTTTGGTTCTGCTGCGGATGGCCTCATTTCTGATGCGATCACGCAGCATAGCCCTCTCCATTGGGTGACTTTGAGCCTTCTTATGAGGCACACAGTAAGCGGCCACGTTTCAGTTCCATATGCCATCACTGGCAACACACACTGGTCGAAGACTTTCGTTTTGAGACACTGCGGAATATTGGACAAATAGATGTGCCGTAGCGTAGCTTCCCAAACGCTGCCCGCCCATCCGAGTCGGATTCGTTGATTAACCACTTTCTTCAAGTTGGACCTACCTAACTGGACAGTCTGTCCTAGGTATATATAATCGTCTACATCTTCAAGTGTAAAGTCTTCGATTGTAACGGGAGCTGGTTCTACATGGGCATTTGACATGATCTTCGTCTTGTCCATGTTCATCCTCAGACCAACTCGCTCGGAAGCTTTATTGAGGTCATCGAGCATCATACTCAAATCCTCCATGGTCTCAGCCAAGACTACTATATCGTCCGCAAACCGAACGATGATGAGTGATGTACACGCCGTTTATGTTGATGCCAAGCCTTCCCCAGTCCAAAGTCTTGAAAACTTCCTCTAATGCAGCGGTAAACAGTTTAGGAGAAATACCATCCCCTTGTCTGACTCCCCGCTGCAACGGAATAGACTTCGAGATCCGGTCCTGGAGTCGGACTGACATAGTGGCGTTCTCGTACAAACACTTCAGCACTTCGATAGCGGTAATCCACTTGGCACCTCTGAAGAGATTGTAGTACAGCCCAGGTTTCTATCGAAACGAAGGCTTTCTCGTAGTCCACAAACGCTAAGCAGAGAGGCAGGTTATACTCCTCAATCTTCTGTATTACCTGCCGGAGCGTATGGATGTGGTCTACGGTACTAAAGCCTCTTCGGAAGCCGGCTTGTTCAGGAGACAGAGTCATCTAGCCTGCGTGCGAGACGGTTTGTAATGACTTGAAAACAGCTTATAGACATGGCTCAGAAGTGAGTCAGAGTTTTAGTTCGCGTTCCATCAATTAACCGGTTTCTAATAAACGAATTAATATAACGGTTTTGGAACGACGTTAACAGGTATTTCAATACCGGTTCCGAGCCCTGAATAGTAGTAAATATGATAGTAATATTGGTTTTGATTTGATACAGGTAAAAACTGGTACCTATTCGGTGTAAATAGAAATTTCGTCAGTGAAACCGTGTTCGGCTACAAATAAAGTGAACCCCCCAAAAGACGGACAATCTTGGGCAGTGTTATTTAACGCAGCATTAATAAGGAGTTTTGAGCCTATTACTAAACGACGTGATATACCTACCGGAACTGTTACTGTTACTGCACAATCTTCCTGGTCACTAACCGGTTTGACTAATTTTAGGTCATCAGCAAACATCAAGCAACTGGAGTGCCTAATATTTGATGGGAGGTCATTAACTAAGAACAGAAAAAGGAGAGGGCCCAGGTTACTACCTTGCCCTATACCCGACAGTACTGGGTACAGATTGGACCTGCATTGGCTATATTGGACATACTGCTGCCTCCCTGACAAGTAAGAGGCTAAAAGTGTTAGGAGCCGATAGGAAAATCCGGCTAAAGCCATCTTTCCGAGTAGTACGTCATTATTTACAGTGTCGAAGGCTTTTCGGTAATCAAAATAGGCAACATCGACCTGTTTTCTATCATCTAGATTCTAGGCTATTGGCAATTAAGGTTGTTGCGTTTATAAGATTTGTTGAGGTCGAACGCTTTGATAAGAAGCCATGCTGCTCATCACAAAACCAACCTTTGAGCTGCTGATTTGTGTGAGTGGAGGATACTTTCAAAGATTTTTCCAAATATAGATAGCACCGCGATTGGCCTGTAGTTCTGAATTTCCTTAATTAGTGAAATCTACCTTGTTTTCACCAATGTACTTTTGCGACAACTAGTTTTGAAAAATCCGAGTTACAACTAGTGAAAATGCGTTTTGGAAAACTAGTTTTACTCGTGAAAATGGGTTTTAATAAAATTAGTTTTAACTAGGGAAAACGCCTTTTTTAGTAGCACATACATTATTGCCATGAAACTGTGTTGTACCATATTGTATAAATGACCATTAATTTGTAATATGTGTTGGGTTCCTATATCTGTTCATCACACAGCCCATATTCAGGTTTACTTAACTCGGCAGTAATTTGACTAATCAGATACTAAACTGTCAGTCGTAGTCAAAATAAGAAATCATCAACACTATCTATCTACGATTTAGTAACTCTGTGCACATATAAATTCCACAAACAAATAAACTAAATGACTTAAGTATGTGAAAAATCCCGTTCCAAATTTAAACTTATTTATATTCCAATAAGGTTGTTTTTTAAAGGTATAAGGCAACCATTGTAAAGTACAGAATTACCAAGTACTGATTCCCTAAGTAACCTAAGATCAGGCTGCAGTCAAAAAACTAGTAAAAATTACGTTATCATGATAATTTTCCCGCCGTCTTCATGCTCGTTTTAGTTGGTTATTGTCTGGTTGGCTGCCTGTTAGCTATAGTTTTTGCGAAAATCCCCAGGACAGAGGCGAATATTTTTGTATGAGAATTTGCAACTTTAAATGCAATTTTTATCGAAACTACTGCAGTCTAAAATAAAGTCAAAATCAGTCCATCGACTCAATTTTTTGCAAGCTTTCTAATGGTATCCCACACGATTCTTACAAATGAAATAACAAATCTGGTTACCCCTCTCAACCCCCTAAACTTCCCCCTAAAATAAGAAATAAGCGATTTTGACTTATTTACAATATTAGTGGTGGTAATTGCTACAACTGTTTCAAATTTTAGGTATCTACGTCAAATGGTCTCTGAGAAAAACGCATTTAACTGATTTGCAAGACCGAAGTGATCCCATAAGTGTTCCGTTTGTCAAAACAAAGTTTTGCACGGAACACTAAAAACTTCAATATAACTTAAGTAAAGAGTTTTCATCCGGTATATCACGTCGTTTAATAATAAATAATAGGCTCAAAATTCCTTATTAATGCAGCATTAAAATTAAATAATACTGCCCAAGATTGTCCATCGTTTGGGGGGTGTTACTTAATGATCCTATCTCGCAACATATTATACAAATATCTAGTTTACATTGTATATTTGCAATTTGCATCATCTTGATTTGTAGCCGAACACATTTTCACTAAAGAAATTACTATTTAAACCGAATACTAGTTTTTACCTGTAACATATCAAAAGTATACTATTATACTACAATTATTCTAAATTATTGCTAAAATTATAAAAATATACTAAAAGCATAATTTTTGTACAACTTCTATTTGAAGCTTTTTATTCTGTACGAAGTTATTTAGTCAACGGTGAACGGAACGTGAAATCAAATTCATGTTTCCATGTGTTCTCAGTGATCAGACTCATACAAACTATACGTCAAATTAAAGATAATTTAATACACTATTTTGTCTTATTTAAAACTTTTTTGTAATGTTCAAGATATTTTGTAAAAACCAGATTTAAAAAAAATTATCACAAAAAATTAAAAAAAAAAAAACAATATTTCTTTCATTACTAATGAACGATTGACTTTATCGATACAATATATAGAACAACATTTCAAGCACACATGATTTAAAACAAAAATTATGAAATCGGATAACTATTTCTCGAGTTATGGTTGATTTTTTTAAACTCAATATCCGCCATCTTGGATTGGCGGCCATTTTGTCTAGCTACCATTTTGAGATGGCAATCCTGGTTTTTTAACATCATAATAAGCTTATCTAACTGCTGTGAAAAGGAAATTTGGTACCCCCAAATTATACTACTTTCCAAAATTTGGCTAGCTGGCCCATGGACTAAAAGTGGGGGACCCGCGCGTAATCGTATGTTCAGACTGTTAGAAATTATATTCCCAACACTGGCAACACTATATTTGACTATATTTTATCTGTTCTCTTTCCTAGATGGCTTCCTTATGGCCGCTGTGTTTGCTCTACGCTAAAGTTATTTAATATTATAGTTCATAGTATATGTGTGTTATTACCCGGCTGACAAATATGAAGGAATTGTATTCTAAGAAATACATATTGCTCCATCTGCAAGAACAGTGAGTGTTTTATTTGCATTTGCAAGCTGCTGCTTCCCGCCATTAACACGCCGTGCTTATTCCACTGCACAGCCCCGATCTTTCCTACACATACAAACGTAGTCCTCATTTTCCTCCCAGGATTTTAACATTATTGAAAATATTTTGACACAATATCAATGTTGATTTTTTTCGAAATTTTGATTATTATAAGAGTTAGGAGCATATAAAAATTTGTATGAAATCTGTATTCCTACACGTATATAACGTAGCGTATGTATATTTTACAATAATCAGAAAATCGAGGTCACGTAGGGGCATAGCTATGGTTAATATATGTACATCAAATTATTTAAAAATGTTCCATAATGTCAATATCCAGAGGAAAATCGGGACTACGTTTGTATGGAGAAGCGGCGGCCGTCCCCTTTCCTCTTAAGAGGCCGGTGTCGATTATAGTCGCAAAAATGTAAAATTGATAGATTTATTCCGTAAAATTTTACACCTTTTGTTACCTAATTAAAATAACAAGTACTGGTTTCTATTAGCACGTCTTCTTTTCTTACCTTTTATCAGATCAGTTTTTTGAAAACAGACTCACTAAATTAGTAATGTTTGCTTTTCTGATGGACGTTTAGGTAAACGCGCGTAAAGCACTGATTTTGTCGCTCTTATTTGTAAATTTCGTAAAGTTTGGACTGCTAAACATGGTAATTTTGTATTACACATATCCTGTACTTGACGTTTATCAGACTACATTTTTATTATTATGACTTTGAAGTAGTGTAAATGAAAGTTAGACGAAATCAGTTTTCTCCAGAAATTACTTCAAAACAAATGACAATTTCTCTGAAAATCTACTTAATTTCAACGTAATTTTAATACACAATCTACAACATTTGCTGAAACTATACTTATACATCAATTTGTATAATTTACCACCATGATTTTTTGATGAATTTTTAAAAACTGCCCCTTCTCTTCATGCATTACCGGTGACGCACGCTCGCGACCTCATTATTAAAAGGCAAGATGAGAAGACGTGCTAATAGAAATCAATACTTGTTATTTAGATATTACGTAACAAAACGTGTATAATTTCAACGACTAAATCTATCAATTTTACATTTTTGCTCCAAAATCGACTACGGCCTCTTAACAGCGCATTCGTGTGAGTGCTCTCTCGCATCTCTCAAATTAGCTGGATATATTGTGGAATGAAACATAACTAGCGCAATAAAACATATATACTCAAACTAGCGCTATTAACAGTGGATTCGTCGGAGGCCGAGGAACCACATAGACCGGACCGGAGGCCGGACACCATACGCAGGGAAGTGGGAGGCGCAGGGTTCGTTCACTTCAGTAACATATTGGTGTGCCCGAAAGCGAGTTTCTCGCACGTTTTGGGGCGAGAAATCTTATGCAATAATCGTCAGGCGAGTATCGTATAAAAATGTTTACATTCATGCGTGAAATATAAACTCGCCTACGATTAAGTCATTCGATACTCGGCTACTCGCACGGAGATTATCGCCAGACGAAATAGTTTACACGAGGAGCTGCATTCTAGGGAGATATTTGCTTGCGATTTCTCGACACGTCTAAACTCGTTCTCGTATGCCATTTTTAGGGTTCCGTACCCAAAAGAAAAAAACGGAACCCTTATAGGATCACTAGTGCGTCTGTCTGTCTGTCTGTCCGTCTGTCACAGCCCATTTTCTCCAAAACTACTGAACCAATGGTACACATATGTATGTTTGTATCCCAAAGACGGACATGTAACGTAAACAATAGTACATTTCGATGCTAGTGCGGAAAGTATGTCATTACTACTATGTGAAGAATGACATATCCGCACGTGTATCGAACGACGTTTTTTAATACAGTTGCGAAAAAATAAGAAAAGCAACAAGTAAGGGAATGGAATTAGAAACTTTTATATTATTAAGTCTATGACACTGACATCATTGATATTGACATTATGAAGAGGTGTTTTTCTAGCTTTTATTCGACTAGAATAGATTTTGTTATTATTATTGAACCCACTTCAATGAGTTTTTTTTTCAAATGCATGTTCTATAAGACAGAAACAATTGTAAATATTAAAACATTGTACTATTATTACCTAAATATCGTTATTTACGATTATTTGTGTATCGTATATTTATAAAAACAATATCGAATGTTGCCTTTGGAAACTTAAAACATTCTTGCAGTAAGAAAATACGCGTCTTCTTTGACAGGCGTTCCGTTCCATTCAGACAACTTATTAAGAACGGTTTTTCAACATTAAAAAATAAACGTGTTATAATACTTATAATGATGAAGAGGTAAGTAATAAAATATGAAATATGCATATTTTTCGTATTCTTACATTAACAGTAGATTTTTATGTTGATTACGACGTTTAAAGGAACCTAATATTAACACTCATCAATAAGTAGTCATGAATTGGAACAAGTTAAAATTTAAAAAAATTGGAAAAGTAAAAAGCACTATTTCGCGAAAACCAACTTTCCGCACGCTAAACAGCCACGAAAAGTAGCACTTTTTGAGCAACTGTATTAAAAATGAATTTTCAGCATGGGGGCCAGTTTTAGGGGGTAAATGGGAAAATTCACGGAGCTCAACTAGGGTGCGAGCGGAGTGCTAGGGTCGGCAACGCGCATGTAACTCCTCTGGAGTTGCAGGCGTACATAGGCTACGGAGGCTGCTTAACATCAGGCGGGCCGTATGCTTGTTTGCCACTGACGTGGTATTTAAAAAAAATATATTTTTTTAAACCACATCATGAATATAGGCATCAACCACAAACATATCAAATAAAAGAGTTCATTTTGAGAACCTCAAATATAAAAACGTAAATGTAATTTTAAAATAAATACTTTAGAAGTAGGTAATTTAAGAAAAAGCCAAAAAATGACCATTCCATCCAAAGAATATAATACTACTAGGAGAAGAACGATAACTCCATACAAAAAAATGACCCTTTCAAAAGTTTTTTTATACTAGTGGCGCTCTGGTTGTATAGCATTAACTAAAATTGACAACCCGTTTAGCCTAGCGCGGGTATTAGCAGTAGACAATCAAATTCAGGTAGCTAATGGTCCTGGGTTCAATCCCAGCGAGGGAATTTCTTTTTGTATTTTTCCTTTTTAGGGTTCCGTAGCCAAATGGCAAAAAACGGAACCCTTATAGATTCGTCATGTCTGTCTGTCTGTCCGTCCGTATGTCACAGCCACTTTTCTCTGAAAATATAAGAACTATACTGTTGAAACTTGGTAAGATCTGTATTCTGTGAACCGCATTAAGATTTTCACACAAAAATAGAAAAAAAAAACAATAAACTTTTGGGGTTCCCCATAATTGGAACTGAAACTCAAAAACATTTTTTCATCAAACCCATACGTGTGGGGTATCTATGGATAGGTCTTCAAAAATGATATTGGGGTTTCTTCATCGAAAATTGGTTTGAACGAGATCTAGTAAGTAGTTTTTTTTAATACGTTATAAATCGTAAACCGCAATTTACCTTTCACTCACGTTTCACATTAAAAATACATTGTTAAAATTATGTAATGTACAGAACCCTTGGTGCGCGAGTCAGACTCGCACTTGGCCGGTTTTTTTGTTTTTGTTGGGGTTAATTTATTTCTCAAATAAATAAATAAATATGTGAAGAGATAATGATTTTTATTATATTTAGAAATTCTTACAATACAAAAAGACAAACAGTTATTAATTATGATATAAATAAATATTTTCATTCCTATTACGTAGGATCAAAAGAGCTTAATTCGAAAAAAATACAATAGGCAGAAAAAAAGTAGTATACAAAATTATGTATCGGAAGGAGCTTGTTGAACTAACTGTGGAACTTGTTTATAATATTTATTTAAAAACTCATTGACACCGAAATGATGAGCCTTTCAAATACAATAATGCTTTTAATATGGCTTTTTATATATTTACCTAAAAATATTATTATTTGGTACCTACATTGCCATTTTATGTCCGAATAAAAGTATTGAGTATATTTGGAACATATGATCACACACCACAATTGCAGTTCATGTAAATTGTGATCATATCACATCTATCAGTCCAAAACAACATAAATACACGGATTATGACAAAAGGCAACTAAAGTTGTTATTACATCTATCCGGTTATGGGACATTTTTAACTCCACAGCTCAGCGCAGCGGTCGTGGTCACCGGGAAACTAGTCTGGATATGCGGCAGATCCTTGCCCTTTGAGCTTTTTCAAAGATATTATATAAGACGGTCCAGGGTTATACTATTTTATTTTATTTATTTATTTAATCTTTATTGCACAAAAGAAAACCTTACAGTACAAAAGGTGGACTTAATGCCATAAGGCATTCTCTACCAGTCAACCTTAAGGCTAAGCAGAGAAATTGTGGGCGGTGCTACAATTACAACAGCAAAAATAAAATAAAAATAACATATAATCACATATATACAAATATAATATACATATATACTATATACACTAAGAAACTTTCTTTCCGCTAGCATAGAAAGCACGTAAGGATTTTTTGAACGCGAACTTATTTGGCGCATTTTTTATGTTAAAAGGAAGTCCGTTCCAAAGGCGCGCCACCTGCACAGTGAACGAATACGACATGAACCCGGTTCGGTGAAAAGGGATGGACAGAGACATATTGCCAGAAGAGCGAAGTTGGCGGTCGCGAGAAATGCCGTAGTATTGAAATAAGGATTTGAGGTACTCAGGAGAGTGTGGATCGTTAAGCACAGAAAAGAGAGTGGAAAGCAAGCGAATATTGCGACGTTGTCGAATTGGAAGCCAGCCAAGCTGAGAGCGAAAGGAAGAAATGTGATCATATTTGCGGAGGCAAAAAATGAAGCGAATGCAGTTATTCATCAGGCGATCCAATTTGTCGAGAAGCTCTTCGTTTAAGTCCGGATAACAAACATCACCATAATCAATAATGGGCAGTATAAGGGTGTTCATTAATGCAACCTTAGTTTTGATCGGTAAAAAGTGTTTCAGTTTGTTGAGAGAATGAAGTGAGCCCATGACCTTACGGCTGATTTCAGTAACCTGTGCCCTCCAACTCAGGGTATTGTCAAAAAGAAAACCCCAGGTCTTTAACGCTCTGACTAAATCTTATTGGGGAGCCGTTAAAGCTTACAGGTGCAAGTGCGTCCAAGTCTAGTTTCATCTCACGCTCAAGCCATCTGTTGATTTACTCTCTAAAACAAAACAGTCGCAAATTAATAGTTATTTGTTATACAAGGGTGCATAGTTGTATTTTACCCGCGAGTGTGGAATTGAAACATGAGCAAGCGAAAGGAATCTATAGTTGAACCACGAGCGAAGCGAGTGGTTCTAAAATAGAATCCTGAGCGTAGCGAGTGTTTCAACACACGAGAAGTAAAATACATTTGCACCCGTGTGTAACACAAAACTTTTCCCCTCACTATAGCGAGGAAAGTGCAACATCCACAGGCGTTAGATCATCTTCATCACTGGAATCACTAATTTTTTTACGATATTATAACAGAAAACACTAGAAATTCGATTTTTACGTACAGTAAAAATTTTGTTGACAATGTTGACATTTCTGTTCTGACGTTCAGAAATGTCAACGATGCGTTTTAAAATTGCATCGACTCAACTTGTGCGTTCAGAATTATATTTAACATCATTACAAAAAATCTAACGTTTCTTATGGAATTTTAAGGTTTATGTTTTAATGTTTTAATGGACTTAAAATTATTAAATAAAGCTAAATTTGGTATTTTTTATTAGATTTTCAAACCATTTATTTAATGATAATTAATATCGAACGAACCATTATCATGAGCGTTTTACGTTTTGTTATCTGTCAAGCTACTTAAACACGCTCCATCCAAGGTCAAATTACTTTCCCCACTAGTGGATAAAATGCGTTTTTCCCCGCTTGTTTTAAAGGATAATAGACGGCTTTCAGAGCTAGTGAGGGGAAAACAATATTACCTAACTTCCTTATAACCAAAGATAGATATAACTCCGTAATAGATGGATACAACTGTGCGTTTCTCTAGAAACTTCCTGCCTCGCACAGCTAAACTGTGGAATGAACTGTCGCCTGCGGTATTTCCGGACCGATATGACCTTCAAACCTTCAAGAAAAGAGCGTATTCCCATCTTAAAGGCCGGCAACGCACTTACAACCCCTCTGGTGTTGCGGGTGTCCATGGGCGGCGGTAATCGCTTTCCATCAGGTGATCCGTCTGCTCGTTTGCCTCCTATTTCATAAAAAAAAAAAAAAAAAAATACAGTCTAAGGAAAAAACGTGCCTCGAAAATCACGAAAATTTTATTCTCAATAAGATGACGCCACTCGTCTTGGCATACTCTCGTTTAGAGGGCGTTGACGGTTTCGTTTGTTACTTATAATTTTAACGCATATCAGTGAAAGAACATGGGTCAAACTCATATAAAAATAATTAATGCAAATAAAAAATCATTTTTTAATACAGTTGCTCAAAAAGTGCTATTTTACGTAGCTGTTTAGCGTGCGTAAAGTAGGTTTTCGCGAACTAGTGCTTTTTACTTTTCCAATTTTTTTAAATTTATTCTTGTTCCAATTCATGACTACTTATTGATGAGTGTTAATATTAGTTTCCTTTAAACGTCGTAATCAACATAAAAACCTACTATTAATGTAAGAATACGAAAAATATACATATTTTATATTTTATTACTTACCTCTTCATCATTATAACACGTCTAATTTTTATATATATTGAATATTGAAAAACCGTTCTTAATAAGTTGTCTGAATGGAACGGAACGCCTGTCAAAGAAGAAGCGTTTTTTCTTTCTGCTGTAAGTTTCCAAAGGCAACATTCGATATTGTTTTTATAAATGTACGATACACAAATAATCGTAATTAACGATATTTGGGTAACAATAGTAAGCAATTATAGAACATGCCTTAAAAAATAACTTTCATTGAAGTGGGTTCAATAATAATAACACCCAGCTAAAAAAACACCTCTTCATAATGTCAATGTCAATGGTGGGGCATTTCACGTCAAGCGGGCAGCAAAAAAATTGTCAGGTTCTGGATTTTGTTCATAGTTGGATTAATTGGACCTATATGTGAACTAAAAATTTGGCATCATTACTTTTTTAATATATTGCTTCGTTAAAAATTTATACGCATTTGAAAAAACTACAAAATTTGAGGAACGGATTTTTTAAAAATTATTATTGCAATTCTTTCAATGGATTTAATTATAACTAAATAGTGATTATTTGAGAATATTAGTTGATTTCTTTGAAAATTTATAAAAAAAGTTTTTTTTATCTTTTTATCATATAACAAACCGGAAGTTAGTATTAAATATCTTTTTTTTCCAACTTTGCATTTTTATATATTTTTTATTTTTACACAATAATGTAGCTTATGGTGTACTAATGTCCTATAAAAAAAATTATAATGGCATCTCGATTGGTTTTGAAGGTTCATGAAGTAATTCGAAAGTACTGCGCGACGCTCCGTACTGAGCGGTAGTTCTATGTGGCAGTCTTTAATGGCTAATTACGGGTTTTTTTACTTTTGCGTAACGGAATTAAAGCAATAAACAATATTTCATCGGTTAAGATGTATAAAAGCAAATCATGTATTATTCAATCGTGCCTTGTAGCGCTATCACTGATCAACCATATCTTAGAACTGAAAACAAAACGTTTATGTTTTAAGAAATCGCTAGAGGTAACTTAATAACTATAGCTAGGTTTAGGCGGGGTATGTCACATGCTTAAGAAGTCACTTTCGAGTTAGGTCACGTTCTGAGGACGTCACTTTCTGTACGTCACATTCTGAGTTTGTCACATTCTGAGCTCGTCACATTCTGAGTACGTTACTTTCTGAGAACGGCATTTTCTGAGGACGTCACTTTCTGTGAACGCCACTTTCTGAAGCCCTCGCTTTCTGAGTACGTCACTTTTATAGCATAGTAAGATTAAAGCGTATACCTGCATGAACAATAGATACCAGCAATCATAACAGCTGTACGGCATACGGCCGTTTTTATGCCGTACAGCTAATATGATTGCTGGTATCCATTGTTAATGCAGGTATACGCTTAAATATTACTTTGCTATAAAAGTGACGTACTCAGAAAGTGACGAACTCAGAAAGCGAGGGCCTCAGAAAGTGGTGTTCTCAGAAAGTGACGTACTCAGAATGTGACGAACTCAGAATGTGACGTACAGAAAGTGATGTCCTCAGAACGTGACCTAACTCAAAAGTGACATCTTAAGCATGTGACATACCCCGCCTAAACCTAGCTATAGTTATTAAGTTACCTCTAGCGTTTTGTTAAAACATAAACGTTTTGTTTTCAGTTCCAAGATATGGTTGATCAGTGATAGCGCTACAAGGCACGATTGAATAAGACATGATTTGCTTTTATACATCTTAACCGATGAAATATTGTTTATTGCTTTAATTCCGTTACGCAAAAGTAAAAAAACCCGTAATTGGCCATTAAAGACTGCCACATAGAATTACCGCTCAGTACGGAGCGTCGCGCAGTACTTTCGAATTACTTCATGAACCTTCAAAACTAATCGAGATGCCATTATAATTTTTTTTATAGGACATTAGTACACCATAAGCTACATTATTGTGTAAAAATAAAAAATATAAAAAAAATGCGAAGTTGGAAAAAAAAAAGACATTTAATACTAACTTCCGGTTTGTTATATGAAAAAAAGATAAAAAAAACTTTTTTTATAAATTTTCAAAGAAATCAACTAATATTCTCAAATAATCACTATTTAGTTATAATTAAAACCATTGAAAGAATTGCAATAATAATTTTTAAAAAATCCGTTCCTCAAATTTTGTAGTTTTTTCAAATGCGTATAAATTTTTAACGAAGCAATATATTAAAAAAGTAATGATGCCAAATTTTTTTGTTCACATATAGGTCCAATTAATCCAACTATGAACAAAATCCAGAACCTGACAATTTTTTTGCTGCCCGCTTGACGTGAAATGCCCCTGATGTCACAGAATTAATAATATAAAAGTTTCGAATTTCTTACTTGTTGTTTTTCTTATTTTTCGCAACTGTATTAAAAAACGTCGTTCGATACACGTGCGGAAATGTCATTCAGTAATGACATACTTTCCGCACTAGCATCGAAATGTACTATATCCATGTTTAAATACATTTTATCGTATTTTTATAAATCTTCATTTATAGTTTTAAAGTATGTCGATAGATGGCAGTGAATTTACAGTGGTTACAAAATTTACTATGACAGTATCTTATTATATTTTTTTTACTCAGTGTACAACTCTACACCAGCTACACTCGATCCTGCAGTCGCAAGCGCCACAGCATCGCCTAATAGCACGTACGTACACATTCACGAGCTACAGGTGGCGGAAGTGCGCCGCGCGCTAGAGAAATTGCCGCCTAAACGCTCAATGGGACCGGACGGCATTCCTCCTTTTGTATTAAAGGATTGTCGCTCGGTGCTAGCAGAACCACTGTGTCATTTATTTAATATATCTCTAAAATCCGCTACCTTCCCGGAACAGTGGAAATTGTCGCGTGTAGTACGAGTGCCAAAGGGTAGTGGTGGACCAAAAGCATGTAATTATAGACCAGTTGCAGTGCTGTGTGCGCCTGCAAAAGTTTTTGAGTCCGCTATACAAAGGTCGTTACAGGAACAGGTCAGTTGCCAGTTGTCAGACGCTCAATACGGTTTTCGGGCGGGACGCAGTACTGGGGGAAACTTGTTACACCTTATGTCCCGGGTGGCACCTGCGGTGGACGCCGGCCGTCAGGTAGATGTCACTTACTTCGACTTTAGGAAAGCTTTTGACATGGTAGACAAGGACATCCTACTGAAGAAGCTGGCGGACGCGGGGTGTACGCCGCATACCCTTGCATTTTTTGCAAGTTATATGCGGGGGAGGTCCCAGTACGTGGACTGCGCTGGTAACAGGTCAAAGCCGTACTATACTAGGTCCGGGGTCAGTCAAGGAAGTAATCTGGGTCCGTTACACTTTGTGTTAATGATTAATGATCTACCTAGTGTGGTAAAAAACGCGGAATGTTTGCTCTTTGCCGATGACCTGAAACTTGTGCGTCAAATTGAGGATGTATCGGACTGCGCTGAGTTGCAGAACGATATTGATCGAGTGGTTCAATGGAGTCACGACAATAAACTGCACTTTAAAGTGGCTAAATGCTCGTCAATGTCCTTCAGCAGGTCCTACAGCCCGATACATCATCAATACGTGGTAGAAGGGGCGCCGATGGAGCGTTTGACGTAAGTGCGAGATTTGGGGGTGCATTTTACCGCAGATCTTTCTTTTAGGCACCACATTACCATTATTTGCAAGAAGGCATATAGGAACTTGGGATTCGTTCTGCGGCAGTGTCACGGGTTTTCCAACGTAAGAGCTATACGCGCACTGTACGAAGCCCTTGTCAGAAGCCACATGGAGAGCAGTTCTTGCGTCTGGAGCCCAAATGAGGCTAAATACAAGTTTATGTTGGAACGAATCCAAAATAAATTCATCAGGTTCTTGTACCTAAAGTTGTATGGAGTGTACCCCTTCTATCCTCGAATGTATCTAACCCTGTTTGTGCTCGGAATGGTGGGATATAACCAGCTAGAGGTTAGAAGGGAATTGGCACTAGCCTCTTATATATTTAGGTTAGTGCGTGGAAATGTCAGTAACCCAGAGTTACTAAAGTCAATAGGTGTTTACGCGCCCCCACGGTACGTGTGGCGGAGGCGCAGGCCGCCCCTGCTGGCCGCTGACCGGGTTGATGCGCACGGCCCCTTGGACGAGAGCCCTGCGCACATTTAACGAAGTTGCCAATCGAACTGACGTATTTTACTGTTCCGAGAGTGAATTTGTAAAAGTTACATTGTTTGTGTTGTGTTATTCTTAGTTATAGTATGTATATACCTAGTTATAGTAGTAATTTATTATTTTTAAGGTTAATAGACACTATCGCATTGGGTAACTGTAACGATAGCTGTAAGATTTATTAAATAAATAAAAAATATATATATCCTCTTTGCTTATAACTAACCTCGCTTAAAACTGCTACCAGGGGTCTTATTTTGCCAGCTTTGAGCTTAAACAATGTGAGGTTTTGCATCTATCATCTATCTATGATGAACTATGATTGTAATTTCGGACGCAATATAGCGTCCGCGAGACTTAAAGTGATCGTAAGATTAAAACTTACTTAGGTACTAAAACTTATTTATTTTGTATGAAAAATAGGGAATATAAAGACTTAATTTTTTTTTAAAGTAGCTAAACAAATAAATGTTGGTCAGTATGAGGGGTACAGCCTACAGTTAAGTTTTTGCTCATGTTACAGGCCACACCCGGTATACAAAAAAAGGGTATAGTTGAAAGTTTCTATCATCCCCTTTTCTTTTTTAGGGTTCCTACCTCAAAAGGAAAAACGGAATAAAGTTTTTCAAACTATATCGTGTTACATATCAAATGAAAGAGCTCATTGTGAGAATCTTAAATATAATTTTTTTATAATTTTAAGATAAACAGTTTAGAAGTTATTTAAGAAAATAGGCAAAAAATACCACCCCCCCCCCCCCTTTATCTCCGAAACTATTGGGTCAAAAATTTTGAAAAAAATACACAAAATAGATCTTTACCTTTAGATTACAGGAAAAGCTATTAGAAATGTGCAGTCAAGCGTGAGTCGGACTTAATTACTTATTTTTGATCGGACCCCTATGGGTTTTTTAAAGACATTTCACATAAAAAATACGTTGTTTAAATTGTGTAATGTACGGAAGCCTTGGAACGCGAGTCCGATTCGCACTTGGCCGGTTTTTTTTGTACCTAGTCGGTTACTAAGTTCTGTTACTAGGTTTTCAACTGATTAAATATAAAATAAAGCTTATAATAAAAAAGTTTAGGCACAGTTTGATAGCTTATTTTATAATGATCAAAACATGATATAATAAATGAAAATTCAGAATGAGAATTTATGGGAATACTTGGAAAGCTCCAGATTGCTAGAAGACGTAAACATGCGGTTAATTTATAAAAAATATACATACATATATATAATCACGCCTATTTCCCGGAGGGGTAGGCAGAGACCACGGATTTCCACTTGCTACGATCCTGACATACCTCTTTCGCTTCCTTCACTTTCATAACATTCCTCATACACGCTCGCCGGTTTAGGGTGCTCTTGACCTGGCCTTTCTTCAGGATTTCCCCGATCTGATCAGAGAAAGTCCGCCGAAGTCTGCCCCTTCCAACTCCCGTTTCTACCTCTCCCTTATACACTCTCTTTGTTAGCCTTCTTTCACTTATTCTTTCCACGTGTCCAAACCATCTTAACATACCTTTCTCAATTTTTGTCACTACATCTTCGCTCAGTCCACACTTTTCCCTTATCACACTGTTCCTAATTCTATCTTGTAATCTCACACCACACACACTTCTCAACACTCTCATTTCCACTGCATTCACTTGGCTCTGATGTCTCTTCTGCCATACCCAACTTTCGCTACCATACATAAGTGTAGGCACCAGCACCCCTCTATGCATAGCCAAACGTGCCTTTTGCGACACCTTCTGGCTGCTCATAAAAGCGTTAAGTGCCCCATTCACGCGATTTCCAGCACTCACTCTCCTTTCAATATCTTTATCATGCTTACCATCCCTAGTGAATAATGTTCCCAGATACACAAACTCTTTCACTTGTTCTACTCTTTCTTGCCCAATCAAAATGTCACAGTTTGTTATATATTCCTCCTTTTCAAATACTCGTACCATAACTTTCGTCTTACTTACATTTATTTTCATTCCTTTCCTTTCAAAAGATCCATGCATTCTAGTTACCATCTCCTGCAACTCTTCACCCGTTGACGCTAGCAATACCAGGTCATCAGCGTAAAGAAGACTTTTGACGGGTAACCCACTCATTCTCAGCCCACATTCATCATTTCTCAAATCATGCAAACTACTGTCCATGAACAGATTAAACAGCCACGGTGACGCTACACATCCCTGCCTAACACCCTTTTCGACGCTAAACCACTCAGTGTACGACCCGTTTACTCTCACACAAGCACTGGAATCCTCATAGAGCGATTTCAGTGCCTGAATGAGACGGCCGCTCAATCCATACACCGACAGTACCGACCAAAGTTCAATCCTCACCACTCCCATAAGCCTTTTCCAAATCCACGAAAGCGCAATAGACCTTCTGACCTATGGCTGACTTTTCGGCTATGCATCGCAAGGAAAAGACTTGATCCGTACATCCCATACCCTTTCGGAATCCCGCTCGTGCATACCATACTTTCTCATCGGTTTCTTTCACTACTCTTTCAATCAATACAAATTGCCGACGACGCTGAGTAAGCTAATGCCTCTGTAGTTTTTGCAATCCAGTTGTGATCCCTTTCCTTTGTAAAGAGGTACAATGACGGCCTTGCACCAGTCCCTGGGCACTTGACCGGTTCTGAAGCATATTGAAAAGGCGGTACAACTGACTTGCTACAATGCCTTGTCCAGCTTTCAGCATCTCGACAGAAACTCTATCATACCCTGCAGCCTTCCCTGATTTCATTCCTTTCAACGCTTTCACAATTTCATCCATGCTAATACTATCTTCCTTCTCCGACACGTTTTCAATGCTTTCATTCAACTCCGAAATTGACGTGCTTGCCTCCTCTTTATCAAACAAACTTTCAAAATACTCTTTCCATCTTTCTAAGATGCATTCTTCCTCATTCACTAATCTTCCATTCTTGTCTTTTATTGACTTTAGCTCAGAATTAAGTAATAGCTCAGCCCCTGGCTAAACGAACGGACTTCCAGAAAAACTTTATATTTGTTTGGAAATCTTGAGAGAGCCTTTCTTCCATTTTATCTTTATGTTCGTCTTTCTTTCTGTCTACTAATTCCTTTACTAACACTTTCATTCTTCTATAATCCTTTTTCGCTTCACTGACTTGTGACTTGTGACTGAACTGAAGTGTATCCAGTGCAATCTTGCAACTTTGCCAGGAGGTCCAATTGCTTGCTTGTTTTAATGAGGCCTCTATATTACCGCAAATTGACGATTTTCCGCCCGCACGCGCAGCTTAGACAGTAGATGCGTTCGCCAAAGGACAAGGAGCCTTTAAATATTCCTGGGGTGTACAGGATTCCGCACGAATTAATAAACTAGTGGATGTGAAATGACTCCTATTTAGTATGAAAACCAGTGTCGCTAAACTCACACATTCATAGCCACGTTAAAATACGTCACACACTTACAAAATTGCTCTGATTCGTAGCAACTTTCCATACCAAAAAGTTATTACCGGTGGACATTTCTCGAACGAATATCAACTGTAGGCTACATGAGTGACGGTTTAAAATATAATGTCAAAGCTGTATGACATACGACTCTTTCATTATCTCACAAAAGCTCGCTCAACGTTCACCTAATACAACTACTCAACACCAGATGGCGTTATTTTATATAATTTTAAAATCACTTACTTATTACAGGCGAGAAAAGGGCTAAAAAACCAGTATAAGTAAGGTCTAATTACGCATGGTTTGTTACGGATCTCACGGTCACGTTACACTGGTGTTTTCGAGACCTCTACACGCCTGCGAGTAGCTAACCGTTGGAACTTATTTCCATTCGACGATATAGGGAGGGGACAGTGTAATCGGAGTGTTTTATCGATATTTGTGTGTTCAGTTAGGTATTGATATTTCATTACCGTATGTTTTAACACATTTAGATGATACTTTATTTATGATTATAATATAGGTAGTGATAATCGTGATTGTATGAAAAATAATATGTAGTACAGTACAACAAATATCTAACTAGAAATTTGTTTCTTATTAATTGACCAACTAGGTTGTTAATGTGAACATTAAATATATCTTAAAGTCAAACAGATAAAATCATAGTTCTTTAAAGGTCTATTAACTCGGTATTGCTGTTATTTTGTGATCACAAATCTGCAATTACTTACATAGGTAAGTATTCGTCTTTAACAATATATTTACTTGTAGCAGCATTTAAGGCCAATCTAGACGGGACAACCTGATTAAATTGTCAAATTAATTGTATGGTGTGAAAGCATACATGAAACTGGCTCATCGATCCCACTTGATTTGATTGTAAGATTGTGACCTATCAAATCAGGAAGGGGGGCGGCAAAATTCCAATATTTAACGCTAGTTTGCGTGGTACGGAACACTTTTTATTAATTTAGTGAGCCCGAATGTCACTAATAATTACTAAATTAGTAACTAAGTTTTAGGCGTGTGGACGCTAGATGAGATGTATGGCAATTTTATCCCCAGAAATCTTTCTCTAAGAAATGCTCCTAGCAAATGGTGCTATATTTTTGCGGAAACTTATTTTCTTGCCCAGTAGCATTGATCCATTTATTTTTAATATCGGCATCTTGTGGTAACCTAAAATAATTAATAATAAAGAAATAGAGAATATAAAACGTTTATTCATGGCACATTGCATGCATTGTACGCATAAGTGCATTAAGTACCTAGTCTAATTATATTAACGATGAAAATATGATGGGTGTAAAAAACAAAAACGTATGTAAAGGAATACGAAGGTTTGAAAGGTTGCCATGAAATGACCCCGACTTAACTTAGTGCTTGATGACCAGAGCTGCCATATTTACTAAGACATTGATTATCCCAAATAATAATTAGAAACGTGTCTAAAATAATAATTTATTACCGAACTACCAAACATCAAACTTGAAATATCGTAACTTTAACTTTATCGATATAAATATCGACATTGCGCAGCATCTGAGTAGCGAAGTTATTTGACATTTAGGATAGCGAATATTCCAGATAAACGTAAAGAATAGTGACAAAGGATTGTGAACTCTAAGTTCTAACTGATAAAATATAGATTTACTTAACGAACATTCGTAAATAATGCAAAAGAAACAGATTTTTCGTATTTATCGGATTATATTTAAATAAATAACCACCGGTGATAGGAAATACCTCCACGTGAAAGATTTTTTAAACCGCTGTGATTTCTGCAGCTTAATACTGCACAATACGGCATTTTAAATTTAATTATCAATTTTTGTTAGACGAGCGTACGTACGACGTGAATGTCACTCGAGCATGAAGTTTACACAACAACTGAGCATAGTCTGTGCATAAAGTGAGTCGGTCGCTACTAACTGTCGGATAGACGGGAACGCCCACTTGCCATCTCCATCCTACTCCGTGGGATTCCGTGCTCCTGTGGGAAGTATTCTATTGGGGAGACCGGCCGGAACATTTCGACGAGACTTTCTGAGCACATACGCAGTATGAAAAACCGGGACGGCCAAAGCTCCGCAGTGACAGAACACGTACTGGATTCGGACGCGACGCACTATATTAGGTTTGATAGGGTAACCGTTCTGGCGCGAGAAAAGTTCTTCGTCCAACGTAAAATACGGGAAGCTATTGAGATCAGTCGTTATCCGAACTTCAATCGTGACAGTGGTTGGTCGATGCCGCCTAGTTGGAAAACGGTTTTGGGTACTGCGTCGGTGGTCAGTGTGGACTGGCCTTTAGCAAGTGACTCAGTGAGTGTTGTGTGCGATCCGACATTTGACAAACGCAATACGGAGGGTAGAGCCATCCTCGCAACGGTGACGTCGCCGGCACCGCCGACGCCGTCTGTCGTGAGCGGCCATGCGAGTCAGGCTTTGGCCCGCAGTATACGCCGCGCGGTCGCGCCCTCGACCAGTGAAGACGTGTCGTTGCTCCGTGAAGACGGTCCTCGCAAATTGGACCGAAACATGTCGAGCTATTCGACTTAATAATACGTGAGTGACCCGTTTTAAAATAATCTAATATGTTTGAGTCTCACGGGAGTTTTATAGTTAAAAACACATTCTGCGATACCAGCAAAACACCTGTATACACGGTGTTTCATGACCCACTGATGAGTTGAAAATAAAGAAATTCTGTTGGGGTGTCTCAGGTTTTCAGTGGCTCAAGTAACACCGTGTATATACGCTTGTTTGATACAAATAAACATTCATTCATTCAGGTACCCACCCAGTTTAGCACGGCGGCCCTAACGTAATGGCTTGGCGATATTTTTTCGCTATGGAGTCGAGCCTCTCGTACTAATTGATGAGATAATGGATCGATATCTATATGAAAATTAACGCTACACACAAATGATACCATACACTAAAGAATATATGCCACCATTGCCACCTCGCTGGGTTTTTCAGCATGATAACGACCCCAAACACAAATCCAATCATGTAAAGGCTTTTTTAAAGCGTGAAAAACTATTAGGTTTATGAGTGGCCTAGTCAAGGTACTGATCTTAATGCTATTGAGCTTTAATAGAAAGCGTTGGATCGTCCAGCGAGGTGCACAAATAATTCTAACAATGGGTTACTGTGTTACCGCCATTTGACGTTCTGTTTATCTTTTGATTAATTTGTAAGTATAAAATTAGTTTGTTTTGTTGAAGCTTATGATATGGATGTAGATAAAGCAGTGTATGTAACTGTACATAATAAATCATTAAAATATTCGTGTGATCCTATTATGAAACTCATTTCATTCGTTTCATAAACCCACACTGGTATTTTAATTCCTTTCACTATGTAGCAGTCACATAAACTAATATAGTATTACGCGAGCGTACGTGGACATGAAATAAAAACCGGCCAAGTGCGAGTCGGACTCGCGCACCGAGGGTTCCGTACTTTTTTTTATATTTTATTTTTATATTCGAGTTGATTGAACGAAAGGTAAATTGCGGTTTACGATTTATAACGTATTAAAAAAAACGACTTATTAGATCTCGTTCAAACCAATTTTCGGTGGAAGTTTGCATGGTAATGTACATCATATATATTTTTTTAGCTTTATCATTCTCTTATTTTAGAAGTTACAGGGGGGGGGGGGGGGGAGGGGACGACACACATTTTTTTTATTTATTTATTGAGAAACAAACAGTCTTAAAATAAACATAAGCAACTTAGCTAATAGCTAGCTTTCCTAATTCACATATCGAGGTACAATTAAAAAGTAATGATAAATAGTGCAAACTTGTAGTACCTAGTAGTTGTACATAATCAAAACAATAGTATACCTACTAATACAATAGTATATAAATGTATAAAAAAGAGAAAAGACTTATACTTATACTTTTCACTTACTTAGACTTAAATTACTAAAATAGTAAGTACTTGTAATTTTTAGCACTTTGGAAGTGTCTTTCGCGCAAACTATTCAGTTTAGAAAAAAATGATATTAGAAACTTCAATATCATTCTTGAAGACCTATCCATAGATACCCCACACGTATGGGTTTGATGAAAAAAAATTTTTTGGGTTTCAGTTCTAAGTATGGGAACCCCAAAAATGTATGGTTTTTTTAATATTTTTGTGTGAAAATATTAATGCTGTTCACAGAATACATCTACTTACCAAGTTTCAACAGTGTAGTTCTTATAGTTTCGGAAAAAAGTGGCTGTGACATACGGACGGACAGACAGACAGACATGACGAATCCATAAGGGTTCCGTTTTTTGCCATTTGGCTACGGAACCCTAGAAATGAAGTAATCAAGATTATGATGCAGTAATAAATGTAGTGTAGTGTAGTGTAACTTGGACTTTATCCTAGTTAGTATGCTAGTTAGGAAGACTGAATTAAGTAAGGCTCTCGAAGCGTAGGCTCTCGAGGCAGTGGGATTTGATGGGGAACAACAACAAGTAGCAACAAGTCTACCGCTTTGACAGCGTTTTGGCAGCACTCACTTCTTTTTAGAAGTAGACAAAAATAAAAAGTAAAGAGTATGACAAGGGCAAACGATAATAACGCCTTCTCTGCTACTTCTATGAAAGTGTCATATGACTAACCCGTACAGATTATTATTTACAACGACGGGACTTAATCGCGTAAAATAAGTTTTAAATTTACCTCCGACGTTTCGAGGACGGCGTTGTCCCCGTGGTCTCGGAGAAGACTGGCTAAAGTTGACATCAACATCTTCTAGGCGCGCGAGTTTTTCGAACTACCCGCACTTGGTCTTGTTTATTAACTTGAACGTTTTGCGCACTAGGGATGTTACCGGGTCGACACACAACACTCACAATATTCGATTTTTCAACTTTCGATATTTGGTTTCGCTTACACTTACTAATGACTGGGTTCCATGTGGATGAGATCTTAAAACCTTCGTCTCGATTGAAATTTAACCCGTACAGATCTTTGTATTATTATTGTGTACCTTGCCATCTCTATGTAATAATTGCTTTTTCTCACACATGCAATGAAATATCGTCTTTATGTGCGTCATAACCGGCTTCAAAGTAACACGTTTCGGGCGGAGCAACTCGAGAGAACTGTAAAGGAATTTCATACGAAATTGAAGGCCTAGGCCGGGAAGTAATTTTTTTTTTAATTTTAATGTAAACATGGCGTCTGTGTTCATGAACAGGCTAAACAGCTGAATAGGCATTATGACAGATTTTGAAAAACTGTCCTATAATGTTAAAAATCATAAATTATTTACTATGAATAACATATTTATGCATTTAATAAAGGTTTTTTTTATACTACGTCGGTGGCAAACAAGCATACGGCCCGCCTGATGTTAAGCAGTCTCCGTAGCCTATGTACGCCTGCAACTCCAGAGGAGTTACATGCGCGTTGCCGACCCTAACACTCCTCTCCCTCGAGCTCTAGGTTTAGAAGGAAAAAACTACATTTTAGTTTTTAGATTTTAAATTCGCTCCAAAACGCTTGTAAGTGTCATGGCGTCGGCGTCCCTAGTGACGTCAAGTTCATATAAACAAAACGCACGTTCTAGGCGTTCCTTAGAAGCTTATTAAATAATTTGTTTATTTCGTATTATTAAATATGAATACCAAAGTGTTTAAATGTTGTGCAGTTCCTCGGTATAATAATACATCAGTTACAACTCCTAATAAGTTATTTATGCATGTTCCACACAATAAAACAACACGAAACAAGTAGCTACACTTGCAAGGCGAGACAACGGCCAAGATCATTTCGATGTGAGTATTTAATTTATTTTTCAGTTACTATACCTAACAGTATCTATCTTGTTTGAGGCATACCTTTAATATAAAAGTTGCATGAGAGTAGGTTTTTAAGGTTAGGTTTCAAATTGCACCAGTTTTGTCTTTAATAGATAATGCCAAATTCTAATATTAACCTGCTATAGAATACACATAAAAAGCGATTTTACAGGATTTGGATTTAGTTAATTACTTAAATCAGTATGATTTTTATATAATTATAAATATTGTTTATTGTACTTACAAGGGACTTTTGACATTTATAAATTCTGCTGAGCAAAAGTCTTCGTTTGATTGTAAAAACTCTCCAAGCATCATCACATCGATTCTAGGCAAATTAGCACTGTTTGCCTTAGTAAATCCTTGTTCCATGATTCAAGTTATTATTATTCGTTAATATTCGGATTAAACTACTAAAATTGAATCCGTGAATCGTAAATAAAATAGCAGGAGAACCATAGGAGAACCAGTACTTTCAGTACTTTGACTTTGGATATTTGTTGACATGAACGTGACGTCATTCGCTCTGATTGGTGTTCACCGAATCATGGCGGACTTGCGTATTTTGTAATTTTATTTTAACAAAACATTTACCAATCTCGCTAAATATAAAAAAAAAATGCGTTTTTCGTATTCATAAAAGTTTAAGTCTAAGTTTCATTAAATAAATATAATATTTTAGTGACTTAATTACTGTCATCATGCCTATTGTATTTATTTTTTTCTAGTGGCTGAATGGTTATCGGACATAGACCTAGCATTACATAGATGCGGCCTACCGCGTGCGCCCGTAAGGGATAGACATAGATGACGTCATAAACGTGGGGATACCATATTGGTAAAAATTACCCCAATATTTGATATCACGTTGGGGCGATTACCCTGGAGGCAAAGTTTGACGGTATTAAAATTGTTGAATAAAATGTCAATGGGTCGTTCTTTTTAGGCGTATGAACAATGAAATACCTCCTCTAATTCGCGCAGGTGGTACAAAACTAAACATGTTTAGTAAATAAAACGTAAAATAAAATGTATTATGAGTTTTAATTTTATGAAATCACAAATCACAATCACATTATTCACACCAATTAATGTACACCACATTTAATCTTCACAACATTTGTTTATTTTATTTTTTGGAATTAGAAATACGAAAAAACTTCGAGGTCAAAATTACTCATAAAATTATGATATTTTCATCTGGTATCCCTAACATGATTGTTATGCAGCTAAATTAAGAAAAAGATTAAAATCGGCTGACCTCAGACTCGTCTGAGTAGCTGACATATTACCACAAACAACCTACGTAATTTGGGCGGATAATTTTACAAATAATGTTTTGTTAATTTGCGTAAATAATTGTGATATTTTTATTGAGATCGTTTGATTTTACATTGCTTTGAGTGTAACGTAATTTTACGATGTTATTCTCACATATTGCGTTAAGAGGAAGGTGTAAAATACCGTACTTACGTGTGAAAGGTTATGTTCTCATATTTTTGCTCAGAGCGGCTATTACAGCCGATTACAGAACAATTCACCATTATTTTATCGAGTCAAAACGCTAACCATCACTAAGTTTTATAAGAGAAAGCACAATTTCATAGAAAACAACAATAATTAAACAAGCAACGAACAAGCATGACATGTCACGTACTTATTTGTTTGCCACAATTTCGGTTGTGGCAGCGGTGGAAAAGTGAAACTATGACAAAGACAAAAAGTAATATATTGATCTCTGTCACTACTACTGAAAGATACATAAGACTATCCCGTTCGGTCATTTCGCCCCACCCCTCATGACAGATCCATGTTATACTAGAATCATGTTATCGGACCAAAAATATCCGCGTTAACGCCTATTACACACGAACTGATATTAAGTATACTTATCTGTATAGCCCGCTCCATACTACGCGGCGCGAAGCCGCGAACGCGAGTGTGGAGTCGATTTCTCTGATTAGCGAATGCTCGTGCGAATGGGGCGTAAGTCACCAGAGACCATAGACAATATTTAAAATCCTCTGCATTTATAGTTTGTCAAAGGACTGTCTCATTTCAAACTTCAAACATAGACAAAGAGAATCATACTATCTTTGTCTTACACTAGTACTAGCACCTAAAAGAAAAGGATGTATAGTATTTTTTTTGTTCTTATTTACTGACAACTTGGTTTGACCAACTATATCAGGTTGTGTATAATAACCCTAATAAGGTCTATTCGAACACTACACACACGAAATACGCACGACTTCCTTAAAAAAAAGTAGAGATTGGAGAAAATTAAAAAACTTTTGTCGAGTAGCTGGATTTTATATTTGTGATTGATATTTATAAATAAAATTTCAATGTGAGCTCCGATGATAATAGCGACGAAGAAATTAATTGTACTCCATCGCAATTGAGGGCGGAGGCAGAATTAGCAATTAATAACTTGCCGCCAAAGTCGAAGGAGAAATTTGTTTTTTTTTAGTGGTGTATTTCTTTATTTCATTGCATATTTTTATTTACAACGACGGGACTTAATCGCGTAAAATAAGTATTAAATTTACCTCCGACGTTTCGAGGACGGCGTTGTCCCCGTGGTCTCGTTCAAGTTAATAAACAAGACCAAGTGCGGGTAGTTCGAAAAACTCGCGCGCCTAGAAGATGTTGATGTCAACTTTAGCCAGTCTTCTCCGAGACCACGGGGACAACGCCGTCCTCGAAACGTCGGAGTTAAATTTAATACTTATTTTACGCGATTAAGTCCCGTCGTTGTAAATAATAATGAGAATAATAATTGTGAAATTTTAAATCAGTGTTTCATTGCATATGTTTGAGAAAAGCACTATACATGCCTGGCCGTGAAAAGGGCTTGCCGGCTTCGTATCACTATCCGGCCTCCCTACGGTCGGCCGTCTATACCAACTCAGCCGGCAAGCCCTTCTTTCCCGGCGCCTGCAGTAATGTACTATTAGATTTATCCAGGGCTTATGAATAACGCCATAATCTTTAGCGACCGTTAAAAACGCAAGCTAAAACCAAAGTGCAAATACGTGTGCCATTGTGAGACACGTAGTGCGGTGAGCAGCGTGTTGATGTCAATGTGTATTAGGGCTAGACTAGCTAAGCAGAGCGTATTGCAATTTTATATTATGAGAATAAATATCTAAATCTATTACCCAGTTACCTGCTTGCGGCTCCCACAGCGTCTCGTAGCGGCGCGATTTGGGTGGCGGCGGCGATGCCGAGCTTCTGAAAAGTAAAGATTGTTGGTCCTAGTAAGGTATAATTAGGAATATGTATCTATTGCAAAATTTGTAAATAAATTGCCAATAGTCTCACGCATTAGGTAAACAACCCTGAAAGTGCGAAGACAAACACGTCGTGCGTGTGGGAACTTCTCTTATGTAGTAGGTATTATTTACTAGTGGCTAGTGGCACGTTACCTGTGCGCGCGAGCGTGCGCAAGGGCGCGCGCGAGCGCGGGCGCGGGCGCGGCATCGTGGGCGGAGGCGAGCGCGAGCGCGCGGTCCTGGGAGTCGTCGCCGTTCTCGCTAGGCGGCGGCGAGGCGCGCGGCGACGGCGGCTGGCTGAGCGCCTGCATGAGCCGCCCCTTGGACTCGTTCCAGATGCTGGACAGGCGCCCGTCTGGCCCGAACAGCAGCAGGAACGCGTCGATCAGCTCGCGAGACTTCTCCTCCCACTTCGTCAGGATGTCGACGCGCTTCTCGCCAATGTTCGTCATTACCTAAACGAGGATTACATAAATACAGTACAGAGTGCTCTCGCAAACCTAAACTTGTCAAGTGGGGCCTGGACATCAGAGCGGAACAAACGCTTATTACATTTTCTTAAGCAATTACACGTCACCAGAACTGCAGCGACTAATCAAACACGCGGTACCTTCTTGCCCTTGTCCTTGAGCTCGTCCATCTTGTTCTGCAGGCGGAACTTCTTCTCGTTGAGGAAGGACACGTTGAGCTCCTTAGCGGAGTAGCCGCGCGCCAGGTTGCGCCGCACGTAGATGTCATAGTCGCGCACGATCCGCGCCACGATGTCCGACGTCGACACGCCTGCAATAGTGACGCAGCGACATGTAGTACAGCTCCCGCCACGCCACCACTACTAACGTGGGAAGTACACGTTACATATGTTACTAAGTAGGTACAATACAATCCAAACATAGAACACAGTACCAATTTTAGTTTTTGACGAAGAAAATAAAAATATGTTTCAAATCGAATACACAGAAAAATTAAACACGTGCATTATGTTTATGTAGGTGGAATCACGGCGAACTTATATCAAAACAAGATTTGTATCTGTTGAATTAATAATAAATAACAATAATAATAAATTCTTTATTTCAGGCCAGATTGCCCATAGATTGTTAGTTATATACAGACTTATAACATTAGTTAGTAAGTACATCTTAACCTAGGTTTTACAGTTTTTAAACTTATTTGGGGTCTCGGTACACAGGATGATGAGCAGACGCCCAGTGGCTAATAAACGGACAATCCCACCTCTCTGCTATATCTACCAGCAAGCTGTTGGTGCTACTACCCCGCAGGCGATACATTTGAGAAGCGATTCTTTTCCTCATTATGGCATGAAAATCGACCATTCGTGCTTCCGCAAACATGCCTGATGCACTGCAAAAGCGTGGTAGCCCCAACAGCATCCTGAAGCCGTTATTGAACTGAACACGCAGAGCACTGTAAGCGCGCTTCATATAATTGATCCACAGGCTGCACGTGTAGAATGATTGGCAATACGACATGAACAATGTTTTATTGACCTCCACTGTATAACGCGCAAACTTGCGAATCAACATAAGTATTAGCTCTTACTGCCAGTGCTCTGCGTTCCCTTTCAATATCGGCATCGTCCTTTAGAATAGCAATAAGTAGTCCTAGTAATAATTAAGATTAGTGCTCGATTTCACCTCAACTCACAATTAACCAGGCCAGAGTTGCTTGCTTCTCGATAGAACTCCATCAGAAAAGCCAGACAATCACAATCTACTGATATGTAATATTCATACGGATTTCATACAAAAGGAGAATTCAATTAATATAATGTTATTAAGTTCACCTGGAGCCCATTTTACTTTACTTCAACCTACAGACTCCCCCTTGTATTAACAAGTTTTCACTAAACAGGTTAATAGTTTAGTTAAATTAATAACGCGCTACATATGTATTACATGCGACAACATTTTCCATGATAATGTTCATATGACTTGATACGGCTCTCCGTTACTGAGCCTTTGACTACGACATCACGGGACAGTCACTAGATATCATAATTCTTATAAGTGGGTACTTTTGTATTTTAATCGATCTTCGTAGGTATGTACTTGCTGCAATCAAAGATAGATATAACTCCGTAATAGATGGATACAGTCTAAGGAAAAAACGTGCCTCGAAAATCAAGAAAATTTGATTCTCGTTCAGAGGGCGCTACTAGCTTTGGCCTACTGTCGTTTGGTCTACTAGATGGCGTTGACGGTTTCGTTTGTTATTTAACAATTTTAACGCATATCAGATTCCAAATTCCAAATTATTTATTTGTTAAACATAGGTATGTAGGTATGTATGTAGGTGTAGGTCTTAAATGTATAATATAGTATCACAATGTTTCGCCACATGGCACACAAACAGCTACAGAGCCGTAGCGTAAAATTATAAACTAGTCTTAATAAAATATACACAACACAACAAACTAAAAGGAAATGAAATCTCCTGAGTCAGACAAAAAAATCTTGAATAGAATAATATGCTTTACTTACTAGGAAATCATATAACATTTTTTTAAATTTCTTCAAATCATCAATTACCAAAATTTGTTTTGGTAGCTTATTATAAATTTTTGGTGCCATTCCAAAAAAGCTTTTTGCAAGTAACGCTGTTTTACATGATCTAGATTGTATTCTATTTTGATGGCGATAACTTATGAAATAGGAGAATTGGTCAGAGTTATACTTAACATATAATGCGACTTCATATATATATAGAGACAGGGAAGCGTGAGAATATTTAGCTTAATAAAGTAGGGTTTACATGATTCCATGTTTTGTATACCGCATACTGATCGTAAACACTTTTTTTGAGCTCTGAAAACTAATTCTCTATCAGTACAATTACCCCAGAATATAACCCCGTATCTCAAAGTTGATGTAACATGGGCGTGATAAGAGATTAAAACAGTCGACTGGTTTACTACTTTTCGCAAATTATGTAAGGCATATTAATATTTATTTAGTTTTTTACAAACATTGTCTACGTGGTTTGTCCAACTTAATGTTCGATCTAAGGTTAGACCCAAAAAAGTTGTTGAATCCGTTTCTTCAATGTCCTGATCTTTGTATGTAATTTTCAAATCAGAAATAAGTTCTTTTCTCTGTTTAAAGGTCATTGTTTTGGTTTTATTTAAGTTGATAAAAAGATTATAGCCAATCGATTATTAATTCTATTGTTTTATTAATGTGTTGTTCAAATGATGATGGGTCTTCGCTAGTAAAAATCACTGTACTATCATCTGCAAATAAAACTATTTTATCTGTGATTGCTTGTGGCAGATCGTTAATATAGACCAAAAAGAGGAGCGGGCCTAAGACGCTGACCTAAGACGTCAGTGAAAGAACATGAGTCAAAATCATAAAAATAATTAATGCAAATAAAAAAAATCATTTATCCATATTTAAATACATTTTATCGTATTTTTATAAATATTTATTTTTAGTTTTAAAGTGTGTCGACAGATGGCAGTGAATTTACTGGGGTTACAAAATTTACTATGACAGTACCGCTCTAGTATAAGTTACTCTATGCTGCAATGAAAGACGTTTCACCTTCAAATTCTCTTTGAAAACGGGTTTTTAAGCAGATTTCCTCGTTATAAGCTATTGGTTTTCTTTAAACATCTTTATAAATTCATCTTATAGCCGATTTTGGAAAGGGCTTATAATTATAACTATTACAATAACGTATTTTTGGTTATAACTAAGTAATTATACCTAGAATTAAAGAGTGGCCCAAGAGAATGTGACCATGACAACGAGTGACACGAAAAAAAAATATTATATTTTTTTTTTAATGTATCTATTACCATGTAAATAAATAAATAAATAAATAATAAATATTATAGGACATTCTTACACAGATTGACTAAGTCCCACAGTAAGCTCAAGAAGGCTTGTGTTGTGGGTACTTAGACAACGATATATATAATATACAAATACATAAATACATAGAAAACACCCAAGACTCAGGAACAAATATCTGTGCTCATCACACAAATAAATGCCCTTACCGGGATTCGAACCCAGGACCATCGGCTTCACAGGCAGGGTCACTACCCACTAGGCCAGACCGGTCGTCAAAATATTCACCCATGTACAACAAGCGTGTAGTTTCATTTCTCATGCTCGTAAAGTTGGACTGTCTTGCGTAAACGACATAAAGTTGCTTATTATGTTCTAGAATTTAAAGTAAAATCATCTATTATGCTGGGGCCACACTAACGGCACAGCGGCGGGAAACGCCGTTGATTATCGTGATAATCCCAGTGTGGCCGTATGAAAAATGTCTAATTATCGCGTTTCCCGTCAGCGTGGCCCCAGAATTACGACCCTTATTGACTTAGCAATAAAGTCCAAAATCTGCCCACGACCGGCGCGCTACCGACCGGTGTGCCCCGCGCCCCCGACCGGCCCGAGTAAAATTTTGAATAAATACGGTATAATTTTTAAGAAAAAAAAAACGAATATCCAATATTGTAGGTTATTTTTAACCGACTTCAAGATTTCAAAAGGAGGTTATCAATTCGGTTGTTTTTTTTTATGTTTGTTACTCCATAACTCAGCCATTTCTGGACCGATTTTGAAAATTCTTTTTTTGATTGTAAGTATATACATACAGATTGGTCCCGTTTTTATCAAAACGCAGTTCTGATGATGGGATCCATGAGGAATCGAGGGAACTCCTCAAATGTTAAAGGCATACATATAGTGATTTTAGTATTTTCATCAACAAATCAAGCATTCATATTTAAAAAAGTGACATTTGATGAAGTGAAACTGCTGATGATGATCAGAGTGGAACTCTTCAATGACGCATAGTTCACGTTTGGCGATTTGTCCTCTTCGTTATGTTTGTTAAGCAAGTTAGGTTTTCAAGACACATTTTTGTCAAGCTCGAGTTCTGATGATGGGATCCATGAGGAATCGAGGGAACTCCTCAAATGTGAATGGCATACATACAGTGATTTTTGTATTTTTATCAACAAATCCAGCATTTACATAAAAAAGTGACATTGATGAAGTGGAACTGCTGATGATGATCAGAGTGGAACTCTTCAACGACATATAGTTCACGTTTAGCGATTTATTCTCTTCATTTAGGACCCAGATCCAAACTTGGACCTGGACTTTTTTTTTAACTGCGATCCTCGCAGAACCGAACTGCTATCAGAAAAATGGGTTAGGTTAGGTTAGAACTTTGACCGGCAACAGGGTGGCTCAATCGTCGACGTCACTTTCGCAAATGCGGCCCTGGCGCGCTGTGTTCGAGGTTGGGAGGTGCTGGAGAATGTGGAGACATTATCGCACCACCGATATATTCGGTTCGAGGTCTCAACTCTTCCGGCCGACCCGAACTGCCTGAACCGGCCCTTGCGAGGGGATGGCCCACGCTGGGCGCTCAAGCTCCTGGACCGGGACATATTTATGGAGGCAGCAGTGGTAAAGGCTTGGGTGTTGGGTGATATTGAAGGCCCTGTTGATGTCGACGCGGAGGCGGAAAGAATGGGGAGTACTATGATCGAGGTGTGTGACGCGGCCATGCCACGAGCCGGCCCGATTCCCCCAAGGCGTGGAGTGTACTGGTGGTCCGCAGAACTTGCGCATCTGCGCCAGTCGTGCGTTGCTGCAAGACGCCAGTACACTCACTGTCGGAGACGACGGATTAGAGACGTACCAGAGGAGGAACGGCTATATGCTGCATACTCGGCGGCCGTCAAGCTGCTACAGGGGGCGATCGCTAGGGCGAAGGATTTAGCTGAGGAGGAGATGCTGGAGACTCTAAATAACGATCCGTGGGGGAGGCCGTATAAAATGGTGAGGCGCAAGCTTCGCCCCTGGACACCCCCGCTAACGCAAAGTCTCCAGCCACAGCTCCGCGAGCAGGTGGTCGGTGCCCTGTTCCCGACGAGGGACGAACACACACCTCCGCCCATGTTACCTCCCAGGGGGATGGTAGCAGACGTGGGTGAGGCGCCAGAAGTAACAGAAGGTGAACTGCGGGCAGCGGTGCTACGGCTACGAGCCAAAAACACTGCCCCCGGCCCCGATGGAGTCCCCGGCCGGGCCTGGGTTCTGGCCTTGGGTCCACTAGAGTCGCGCTTGAGGGCACTCTTCAGCGGCTGCTTGACGCAGGGGCGGTTTCCTCGTGTGTGGAAGTCGGGAAAACTTGTCCTTCTAAGGAAGGAGGGGCGACCGCCGGACTCGCCCTCGGCTTACAGGCCGATAGTGTTGCTGGACGAGGCCAGTAAGCTGTTGGAGCGCGTGGTGGCTGCTCGTCTCGTCCGGCACCTCGAGGGGCTGGGACCGAACCTCAGTGTCCATCAGTTCGGTTTCCGTCGGGGCAGGTCCACAATCGACGCAATTGCGAGGGTGAAGGCTCTAGCGGATGAAGCAGTGTCCCGGGGCCAGGTGGTTTTCGGTGTCTCTAGATATCGCCAACGCATTCAACACCCTGCCCTGGGCTTGTATCAAGGCGGCATTGAAGCGCCATGCCGTGCCTGAGTACCTGCGGAAGACGGTGGAGGATTACCTCACCGATAGAACCATTAGGTACCCTGCGCGCGGTGCTTGGGAGGAGAAGGGGCTGTCGTGCGGCGTTCCACAGGGGTCTGTCCTAGGACCACTCCTGTGGAACATCGGGTACGACTAGGCGCTGAGGGGGTTGCCGGGGGTGAGCGTGACCTGTTACGCCGACGATACCCTGGTAACGGCTCGAGGCATCAGCTTCAGGGAGGCGTCACTTCTGGCCACAGCGGGAGTAGCGTCGGTCGTGGCTCGGATTAGGAGGCTGGGGCTGGAAGTTGCTCTAAATAAATCAGAGGCCTTGTGTTTTCATGGGCCTCGGAAAGCCCCTCCGGCGGGTTCCAGCTTAATGGTGGGGGGAACGTCCATTGGTGTTAAGTCGACAATGCGGTACCTAGGCATAGTCCTTGACAGCCGTTGGACGTTCAAGAAACACTTCGAGGGCCTTGCTCCCAAACTAATTGGAGCGGCGTCGGCACTTAGCCGGCTTCTACCCAACGTCGGTGGGCCGAATGTGGGCTGCAGGAAACTGTACGCGGGTGTAGTGCGGTCTATGGCCCTATATGGGGCGCCCATTTGGGCCTTCTCCCTGACCGCCGAAAATCAGGCCCAATTGCGAAGGCCACAGCGTGTCATGGCGGTCAGGATGGTGAGGGCATACCGCTCCGTCTCCTACGAGGCAGCGTGCGTGTTGGCGGGGACTCCGCCTTGGGACCTCGACGTAGCAGTGCTCGCTGATGTTTATTGGCGTGTCACTGAGGCGCGGGCCGAGGGGATCCAACCACCTCTGGAGGAGGTCAGACGGTGGAGACTTGACTCCCGTCGAGTGCTCCTTCACAAGTGGAATGAAAGGTTGGAGGCGCCAAGTGCCGGCCACTGGACTGACGAAGCCATCCGACCCGTTCTGGAGCGATGGGTCAAAAGAAAGGGGGGGTTCCTCTCCTTCCACCTTACCCAGGTCCTCTCGGGACACGGTTGTTTCGGGAGATACCTGTGTAGGAGGGCGGGACGGGAACCAACGACGCAGTGCCACCACTGCGGCGACACTGAAGACACAGCGCTACACACGCTGGCTGGTTACCCAGCGTGGGCGGAGCAGCGGGCCGCACTCGTGGCCGCAGTGGGAAGAGACCTCTCCTTGCCAGCGGTGGTGAAAGCCATGCTTGGTGGGGAGAGTCTATGGAAGGCGGTGGCCTCTTTCTGTGAGGACGTGATGGTGCAGAAGGAGGCAGGGGAACGCGGCAGGGAGGAAGATCCGACCTCTCAGCCAATGCGCCGCAAGCGCGTGGGGCGGCGGTGGTTGGCATACGACCGCCGGTTACCCCCATAAGGGTCCCTGTGGGCGGCAGGCTCGGGGACGTCTGTCGCCTACACAAAAGTCCCTGCGTGGGCGGGCGCAAACAAGGCGCCCATTGAGGTGAAGGGGTAATTTCCCCAAGAGCCGGGTCCGAGTCCGGACGGCCGCTGGCGAGGTTGCGGAAGAGTACTTCGGCGTTCCTGGGACCTCGCCGTATAGCAGTGAGACGGCAACAGAGGGGGTTTAGTGGGTAAACCATGGGTCCCATTAGCCTGTATGGGAGTCCCACATAACCATCCCAGGCCCGTCCCTGCGCCTGGGTGGTATGCGTAACGCATTCCCCCTCTAAAAAAAAAAGGTTAGAACTTTGACCCATACCCTTACAGAAACGAAATGCTATCAGAACATTGGGTTAGGTTAGGTTAGAACTGTGAGGGGTGCAGGGCTGGTAGACCTCCTTGTGGTGCACCCTGGGAGGGGGAGGATAGCCGCTCAGTTGCGCGTTTGCTATTCTCCCTCTGCAAACTACCAGTCACAGTCGTGGCAATGGCAGTCGAGTTTTCTCCTGCGCTGGCTTTAATGCCGTGTTTGTGTGCTCCAATGATCCTCAGGGCTATGCCGGACAGGGCCTCCCAAACCGGACAGGCCTGAGGAGAGGGGTTCGGATGTGCGGCTCCGCGTGTCCCTCTGAAACCAGCAGAGGGCACAGTGCGAGACGCCAGGTCCTCCCGGGACGGAGTCGGTGCTCCAAAACGAGCTGACGTGGGCTGGCGCAGACCGCCTGGTGCGACGTTGTGGTTACGGCTACCGTCGGGCAACCCGTAACCCGCACTGAGCGGACCGGGGACCTGCCTCACTGAGAGGAAGGTCACGTGGAGTTAACCACTATAAAAATCCCTAATTCTAAAGTGTGGCTGGCGTGCCGATAGGATGCATGGCTGGGAGGAGCCCGGTCACTAACGTCGCAGGAGAGGCATACCTCCCTAAAATAGCAAAAAAAAAACATGAGTGGCAATAACGAAAGTATACTACCCCAGGAGGTTCCAATCCTCGATGTCACCACAGAACGGGCAAGTGCCTGCGCTGTGGTGCCATGCCGCCCACCGTATTCTGGGGGGGCAAACCACTCGCGACGGATAACCGACGACTTTGGCAAATGTATAACGGACACCGATTTTACACTACGGCTGCGCGGAGGGAGTGACTCTGAGGACAAGGAGCCTTCTCCAAGGCCCGGGCCCCCAGAGTTACGTCCGATCCGAGATGCATTAGGGCGGTCTGTGCGTTACGCCGCCCGTGAAGCCGAGGCTGGGACAGCAGATCTGCCGTTGAGGGAATTGGTGCGCACTCCCACACCCATGCGCAACCCAACGAGGGTATTCAGCGGGAGGAACGCTGCCCCCCGCGCCGTGGAGGCCATCCTCTCACCTGGGAGGGAGGAGTTATTCTCCACAAAGGTGGACAGCAGTGACTTGCCCAGTGGGGGAGAATTCTTCTCCCCCCGAGAATCGGACGCCGACATCGACATCGAGGATTCCGAGGGCCCGGCAGAGACGAGCGCCCCGAAGGTGCACGTAGCGGCGGTTTCTGGCGAAAACGTGGGAACAGTCACATGAGATGATACATGAAGAAGAAGACGATTCTGGAGCTGGAGGCCAAAAATCACGGGGCCCAGGTCCTCAGTCTGAGAGCGCTGGAATCTCACAGATGCAGCCGTATGTCAGAATAACACGGCTCTCAGAGTCAGAATCTTCAGGTTCCACTATGAAGACAGCGAACTCAAGAGGAGAAGATCCCTCTGGCAAACTCTGGCGTAGAAAGGGAGAAAAAAGACCGGCTGATGAGCTCAGCGTATCCTCTGGCTCAGAGAGTGACGTCGGGGCACTCAGTGAAGGCGCCACTCCAAAAAACCGAAACAAGGTCTACAAGATAATTCCAAAACGGGGTAGAGCCAGTAGAGGTCGGCCGCCCACATCAGCCCCATTCCGTGGACTTTAAAAAATCCCAGGCGGAACTCAGTGCGGAAAAAGCGCGAAAAAGGCAATTACAGGCGGAAAAAGATCTAGCCGCCCCTAACCGCCGCGCCTTAGCGGAAACAGTGGCTAGAGAGCAAGCGGAACGCCTGATGAAACGACAAGTGCTCCCCAGCAGCCAACCTGATGAGCGACCATGTGACACAAACTGCTTTTCACATCACCTATGAGGAAATTACATACATATATTAGGTTTCAAATCATTATTATTTTAAGCAAAGATCGATACGGACAAAGTGACAAAAATATGTATACACGACCTTAGTATAGGTAGGTACTTCTAGCACTTTGTCCGTATCGATAGTTTCAGACGTGACTGTACTGACAAATTAAAAGTACCTACAGCTCATAATTATGTACCTAATATCTTTTCAAAGACAGCAGCAAACACCTAAAATGATACAAAGAAAATCAAGTGCATTATTTTTGTAGATTTTTCTGGTAACAAATTAGCTCTTAAGTACCCTTTTGAACCAAATCTTCGGAAGAACACTATGAAGACTGATATCACTTATATTTATTATTATAAAGTTATTGATTTAAACTAAGTATTTACAAATTTATACACAATACAGAACCGCATAATTATGCTTTGTGAAATATTTGTACAAAACTTTTTAAATATAAACTTTTTAAATTGCATAGACAAGTATGGTTGCGTTTAAGGAGACGTAAAATGTCAAAATAAAAATTAAATTATGAAACTAATGTTTTTTACGTTTCTTTGTAAATATTACGCAAATTAATTAGTTTACTTAATTTAAATATGCTATTAATTAATTTAAAATACGCTAATTACATTTATTGTTTACAATTACAACAAAATATTATTTAAGTTAGTAAATTGTATGCACGTAATCGATTATAAAGAAATTGTAATCGATTATATGCATACTAATTTCATGTCTTTGTGTCAATATTTCATACTGGCAACAAAATGTCCTTGAACAGAAAAGTGCCACTTTGATCTCTCCTAGCAGGGAAGAAAAGTTCCCTTTTCGAATAGGTGATGTGAAAAAAAAAGCTACTAGAAAAGTGGGTGTTGAAAAGTTTTACCTCCTTTTAGTTAGGCAAAAGATGCTGTCTTTTTCATTTCATTGTCTGGAGTGCACCATCAACAATAAGTGGAGAGAGGGCGCCGCAGTCGCACTGTTTACATCGGCTCTGTGTTTATATTAAGTTTTCGAAATGAAGAAGTGTAAAATTACGAAGAAAAAGACAATAAAACGTGAAAGTTAACTTTAGTGCTTCATATAAAATAAAAGTGTAAACCCAAAACAGACTATTAGAAGCAAAATAACACAAAATCAGTGGCACACGAACAGTGACTTTTTTTGGTTGAAGGGAGTGATATTTTTGTGTTATCTAATATAAAATCACACGTGAAGTGCCTATTTTACCAAATGCAAAGGAAGACAATATACGCAAAGACCAAATATCAAAAATCCCCTACAAATCATACATAAATCGTAAAAATCACGGTAGTTTAGAGTCGCCATCTAGCGAAGAGTAGAGAAACGAAGACCCAACTGGTCTGCTTTACCGACCGAGCAAATAGTTCTGCAACTCGTGCGCCTTGTGTCGCCATCTAGCGAAGAGTAGAAAAACGAATATCCAACCAGACTGCTTCACCGATCGAGCCAATTAGTTCTGCTACTCACCACAAGCGCCGCTACTTTCTATGCACTCGATAGTTGACTTCGTGGTGCCGATTACTTAGAAACACACGATTTGTGACTTTATGTGCGAAACTTGCAAACTACGAGAACTTTAAGATGATTTGCCCAGGTTGTGATGTTAGAGTGGATAGGATGGAGCGCCTTTTTTGCACCAAATGCCCAGGGTGTTACCACTACAAATGCGTTAATATAACATCGGCAACATATAGAGAACATCAGTTACAATTAAAAGCAGACTGGGTATGCCCAAATTGCCAAATGATTACACAACGGACCCGCCGTCGGGATGATACCACCCCCGCTTCTCCGGCAGTCCTGAGGCAGATGGAGAGGGAAATAGACGAAAAAGACGATGCCAACATGTCCGGTGATACAGATATATCGCAATTACAGGGGGATACGGAAATATTAACAACATCTTCATATCTCCAGGTAAACAGCTCACGCGAGTCACGCGTAGTAGAAGCGACGAATACAGATAATATATCATTTGATAAATTTAGCCACCTAATCAAAAAGGAATTCGAAGCAATGAGAGATAGCTTGACCGAGTCTATCACGAAAAATATTAAACAGGCTCTTATAGATGAATTCAACACAAAATTAAACGACATAAATATAGAGTTATCTCGTACCTCGTCAGCGATGACACAGGGTCATGGACGGTTACAACAAAATATAAATGCTACAAACGAAATCATAAAAAAATTAGAATTAGAAAACTTACAATTACGCGCTGACCTAGACGTTTTATCGAGCCAGCTCCAAATCAAAGAAGGAAAACCAATTGAAGAAAGCTGCCAAAATAAAACAATAGTCCTCTATGGTTTAGATGAGTTCCCCGGCGAAGACTGGCATGTACTTTTAGAACGTGCCACTAGCGTTTTCTATGAGTTACTGGGTACGAATATCAACGCCTTTATCGAAGATGTGAAAAGAATAGGTAAGCGCGGGCATAGACGGCCCATACAAATTGAATTAATCAGCAAACGCATGAAAAACTATATACTGAATAATAAGCACAACTTTAGGAACACAGGCCTTGCAGTCTCGGATTTTTTGGACAACACTGCATTAAAAAAAAGACAAGAACTAAGGTATACCTTGAGAGAAGCGCGCAAGTGTGGTTTATATCCGACCATAAGGCACGACAAAGTATATGTCAATGGCTACGAATACATCCTACCACAACAGATGCAACATGGCCAAAATGGTGATATACGTAACAGCACTATAAATAACGAAAGCTTCAAGAATCCAATAAGAGTTACACAAACCGAAGTAAGAACGAACAAAATCAACATGGACCAACAGAAACAACCATTATATAATGCAAGCCTTCACCCACCAGCGACAGCCCCCCCGCGAGCCGAGAGCCAGCCCACAACCAGCACTTCAGCCAACGGAAACCATAACTTTCGTGACTAGCTTATCCATATTTTTTCAGAACATGCAAAGTCTATGGAATAAGACGCACCTTTTACAAGCATTTACAGAAGAAAAAACAAACTTGCATGTAATATGTATCACAGAATCTTGGTTAAACTTAGAAAAACTAAATATACTACATATAAATAATTATGATATAGGGTCAAGTTATTGTCGAAAACACCACGAAGGAGGTGGGGTTTTAATACTAGTCAAAAAAAACCTGGATTTTTGTAACCGACCTGATATTACAAACATGTCTACAGAAACTATTTTTGAAATATGTGCAATTGAATTTCCGAAATTTAATACAATAATAATAAACTTGTACTGGCCAAATAGTAAAAGGGAGACGGAATTATTTTACACAAAACTAAAAAACCTTTTGCAATTAATATCCCTAAAAGATAAGAACAAAAATATAATAATCGGCGGGGATTTTAATATTGATTATATGTCAGATAAAAGTAAGAAAATAAGACTGTCAAACTTAATGTTAGAATATAACTTTAGTCAAAAAGTCGACGCACCCACTCGAATCACTAGTTCTAGCTCTACCTGTATTGATTTAATATTTACCAATTTTAAAACAAAACAAGCAAATCTTGACATTAAGGAATTAGGTTTCTCAGACCATCGAGGTATTTTATACAATATCCCAAACATAAACCCAATATTACGCAACCGGATTATCCACAAAAGAATATTCTCAAAATCAAACATACTAAAATTTCAGAAAGAAATCGAAACTGTACCTTGGGATAGTGTACTTTCATCAAGAAAATCAGTAAACGAGAATTATAACTCATTCAGCGAAACTCTGACAACAGCCTTAAATAAATGCATTCCTATAACTAAAATTGTTGTTAAATCAAAAAAATCAGACTTAACAAAAGGGCTAAAAATCTCCTGCCGTAACAAAAGACTTCTAAAGCTACTTGTATCACAGTCAAAAAGTGAGGTCTTAAGAAACCACTATAAAACCTACTGTAAAACTCTACGAAAAGCTATGTACAACTCCAAAAAACTCTACAATAAACAAACATTTGAAAAGGCCCAAAACAAAACTAAATCAATGTGGCAAATAATAAACAGAGAGACTAATAAAAACAAATTCAATTGTCCAAATAACATTCAAATTAAAAAGGCTGATGGTAGCCCTGAAAATGATCCCAAAATAGTGGCAAATACCTTCAATTCATTTTTCTCCTCCATTGCAAATGCCCACTCTACCTACACAAAAAAAATCCCCAAAAATAACGTAGTAAATAACTCTTTTTTCTTAAGGCCTATAGAACCTGATGAAACAATGTCAATATTAAAAAATCTAAAAAATAAAATATCCTCCGGCATTGATGAAATACCCCCCACCCTTATCAAAAATTGTGCCATAAATTTAGCTATTCCATACACACTCCTAATAAACCAATCATTTTCAGAAGGTATTTTTCCGGACGCGCTAAAAATATCCGTAGTAAGACCAATACACAAAAAAGGAGCCACGTCAGATATTAACAATTACCGACCAATTGCTTTACTTCCAACGTCAGCAAAAGTCTACGAGACTGCAATGATAAGACGCCTCTTTTCTTTTTACGAAAAATTCAAAATTCTAGACGAAAACCAATATGGATTCCGAAAAAACCGCTCCACCATCTTAGCTATTTATAAATATGTCCAAACAATTTTCGATGAAATTAACAATAAAAAATACGCAGTAGGCCTTTTACTCGATATGAGTAAGGCATATGATAGAGTAAGCTATGAATGTCTATTAGTTAAATTGCATAACACAGGAGTTAGAGGCTCTACTTTAAAGTGGTTTAAATCGTATTTAGAAAACCGATTCCAATATGTTGAAATTGCAAATACTAACTTCGAAACAGGCTTAACACAACACATCAAATCAGATAGAGTCCCTGTAACTGGCTCTATCCCGCAGGGCAGCGTGTTGGGTTGTTTGTTATTCCTTATCTATATCAATGACCTTCCAAAAATATTAGATGTACATTGTATGTTATTTGCAGATGACATCTCAATATTATTTCCCTGCACTCAGTCTGAGGAAGCTGCCACAATACTAACCCAAACGCTACAAAAAACAGAGGAATGGCTACAAGCCAACAATCTTGAACTTAACCTAAATAAAACAAAAGTCATACAATTCAAACCTTATCAAAAACAAGACTTGCCAATCAGCCTTACTTATAATAATATTAAATTAGAATGCATAAAATCAACAACTTTATTAGGGATCGACATAGATACTAGTACCAATTGGAAGCAACACATACAAAACCTGACGAAAAGGGTATCGTCATTCATTTATGCCCTAAATCACCTCAAACGCGTAACTGACTTAAAAACAGCTCTTGCAGCGTACTATGCATACGCTCACTCCAGATTATCCTACGGAATCGTATTATGGGGTAATAGTACCGACATAGATAAAATATTTATTCTTCAAAAAAGATGCATCAGAATAATGGCCAACATTGACGAAATGGAAACCTGTAAGCCATTTTTTGTAAAGTATAAAATACTCACTCTTACCTCTATATATATTCTAGAGACCAGCAAATTTGTAAAAAAACATAGCGAACTATATTCTCCTGAAACACTACCTAAAAGAAACGACCGAAATTTAAATAAACTGAAACTTCCCTTTTCTAAACTGAAACTGTTCACATCTAGCCCACACTATATGTCAATAAAAATATATAATCACCTCCCAAATAACATAAAAAACGAGAGTAAATTAAGCCTGTTTAGCAAGAAACTAAAAACATTTCTGTTAGATAAATGTTATTATAATATCAGAGAATTTTTTGAAGATGTATAATATCTCTTTTGTGATACTTGTGATCGTAGATTGATTGTAATTGTATTTGATATTGTGCATGGCAGATTTTATTTAAATGTAAAATAATTAATTAATTGTTTGGCACATATGTAAATAATAATATGCATAATTTTAGATTAAATAAGTATGTTTCCCGTATGTGGAACTGTTGCCGTGCCCTAACAGGGCGTCACATGAACAGCTTATATTTAAGAACACCTGTACCTGCTATGTGATATGCAATAAATGATTTCAATTTCAATTTCAATTTCAATTTCAATTTCAATTTCAATTTCAATTTCTAAGTAACCTTTCAACGGCATCCCCCAATGATGTCGGTTTTTTTTCTTAAAAATTATTGTATATAATTTTACTTACAATCGAAGTGAAAAGTAGAGTGTATAACTCAGGCATAATCGTCAATTTTGATCAGAGGCAATTTATTGGTCCTAGCGCAGCAAGCGCTTTGGCGGCGATCGCTTTATGCCCTTGTTGTTTTTATTTATTTATTTAATCGTATGGCATAATAGGCAATTAGTTATACGGGTATTAACATTATTCTATAGTATATTAAACATTAAACATCAACGCTCAGGGTGCTGAGCCAAGCAGCTGCGTCGGGTGTGAGATGCAGCAGATCTTCTGGTGGCCCTTGATATGAGAAAGCTGGATAATGTGCTCCATGGTCTGGTCCTCCCTGCCGCAGTCACACAGAGCCGAGTCTCTCCACCCCCACCTGTGCAAAAAGTAGTTACATCGGCCGTGACCCGTTCTGAGCCTATTATGCCGACACCATTGTTTTCTCGGTAGGTCAAACCCTGGGAGTCGACATGTCGGGTTTGCATTGGCGGCGGCCCATTCATTTTCCCAAGCCTCTAGAATATTAAAAGTTGAGAGGTTCTGGGTATATGCGGGTTTTCTGGACTTCAGACGCTGGTGAGGTGGGTTACAGAAATCTCTATGAATGGGCAAGGAGCCAGTTGAGATGATCTTCTCTGTTTCCCTCCTCAATGCATACTTTCTACGCATATGTGGGGGGGGGGCTATGTGGCACAGAGTTGGCAGCCAGTATGTGGGGGTGGACTTGATGGTTCCGGTGATGCATCGCATAGTGTCATTGTTTAGTGTCCACTTTCGCCACGTGTGCGCTTTCCAACCACACGGGAGCACAGTACTCTGCGGCTGAGTAGACTAAGGCGATGCTAGTCGTGCGCAGGCATTCAGCGGATGCTCCCCAAGATGTAGCACACAGTCTGTGTATCATGTAGTTCCGCGAAGCAAGCTTAAGTGATAACTTGGTGAGATGCTCCCTATACGTGAGGGATATGTCAAGGGCGACTCCTAGATATTTGGGGCATTTGTTGTACTTAAGCTTTACTCCGTTGAAGTGAACAGTAGGATGGTAGTTCGCCATTTGGTTGCTAAGATGAATACATGATACCTCCGTCTTGGTTACGCTGGGGATTAGGCGCCAAAACTTAAAATATTCTGCCAGCTTTGTAAGGTCCGCAGTTAGGGCGCTGTCTCCCGCCGAGAAAGATTTGGTTTGCACAACCATATATGAACTTTGTTGCTTCCGTTGGCGGTAGGTCGTGGATGTAGAGATTAAAGAGTTTCGGCGCCAGTACTGATCCTTGAGGCAGACCGTTATTCAGCTTCGTTCTCTTACTTTTTGAGCCTCCCAAGAAAACTTCAAATTCCCGCTTGCTCAACATGCTGTCTATAAGATCCGCCACCTCTCTGCTCGGAATCGCATCGAAAACTTTGCTCATGAGACCTTGTTTCCACACCGTGTCGTAAGCAGCAGTTAAGTCAATGAAAACTGCTGTGGACTTAAGCGCTTTTTGGTAACCAGCTTCGATGTGGGTCGTCAGGGCTAGGACTTGGTCCGTGCAACTTCTTCCAGGTCGAAATCCAGCTTGTTCAGGAGGGGTGATAGCTTCTATGAACGGTTCAATCCTTGTCAAGAGAACACGATCAAGGAGCTTAAGTGTGCAGCTGAGGAGAGCTATTGGCCGATAAAGATCCGGCTTTTCTGGCTTTCCCGGCTTTAGGACTGCAACCACTTTTGCCAGCTTAAACTCCTTAGGAAGTCGGTTGTGTTTGAGAATGAAAGAGAATAGCGTCGTTAACCAGTTCACTGCAACAGGACCCATGTGCTGAATGAAATCGTTATAGATATTGTCAGGCCCTGCAGCTTTGTTGATTTTTAGAGACTTTACAGCTGTCATTACTTCGTCGACCTCAAAAGGTCTGGCAAGATGTTGGTTCCTTGGACAAGTCTCTGTGAGAGTCTTGAGGTCTATTTTGACTTCCGTAGTAAATAGTTTGTCGCGTTTAGCTCGTGCCATCTCCACCATGCGGTCAGTGATGGCGTTTGGTTTCACACCGCTGTCTTGCCTATGCTTTTGTTGTATAATCTACTATATTGCGAATTGCTAGGGGAGGAATCGAATTATCGCTACATGCCTATAGAAGTCGGTTGACTAAAAACAATGAACTAATGAGGAGGAAAACGCTTCTGATATACTCTTAATGAATAAATAACGGAAACAAGTAAATGTGTGTTAATATTTTCCTGTGATGGGCTGATGGCTGAAGTAAATGAAAAAACATGGGCGAATCCGACCTACTTTTGTGTTTTCTCTAATCCTATAAATGAAAGTACCTATGGTTCATGACGGATCCTGACCTTCGGTGCGCTCGGTGGCGACGAACATGTCCTTGGACTTGATCATGGCGTATGTGTCGTCGCAGTCTTCGGTGGTGTAGGGGATGTCGTCGTGCGCCACAAAGTCGATCTTGTGCTTCTCCATAAAAGCCTCGTCGTATTCCCACGGCGCGTCCCGCACCACCTGAGACACACATATTTCTTACAACTTAAAGTTTTACATGACCCGTAGTCTGTAGTGAAATATTGCAAATTAGGTTAGATCCGCGTTACGGTTTCTGTTACGGTTAGAGCTGAAATTTTGCATAAGTACTTCACGATTGTACCACGATTGACGTTCCGTCAATTTGAACTTGTGGTATATTACAAAGGGCAAACCGGTTGAATGATACCATGCAATTAATATGTATTACTAATAATGTCATGTTTATTAGCGGTAGCATATAGAAAATTGCTATCTACTGGTAGCTAATGTAGCTATCGATATGAGAAGAGCATTACAATGGCATGCACATTTAAGGCGTTCGTCGCTAAATAGGCACAATACGAAGTGGCTTGTCTTATCGGTCCTCCTCTGTATCATTCATACTCGTAGTCGTATCATAATTCATAACATGTGACGATTGTAGTTTGCACATATTCTTGTGATAATTTTTAAACACCCTGAATGTATTGTAATAACTCAATGAAATTAAAAAAATATATATCGGTTAATTTTGTCGCCAACAATCCACCATCATCGGCATCATCATATTCATCAATTTGATTCACCTATGGTTTATTCAGAAACGCATCTCTCCTGCTATAGAAAAACAACTGCCAGTAGAACAGGCCGGCTTCCGTAAAGGTTTCTCTACGAAGGACCATATTCAACGTCTACCTCATCGTCGGAGGTAGTGTCAGCCATCCTTATAGCATCAAGTCAAAATCAACTTACCCTGCCACGTATCATCCATTCCTCTATTAGCTAGGTTAACACGTTAACAGCTATTTCATTTGATCATGATCTAATACATAGGGTAGGGAGGGGCATGTTGAGCAAGCGGGTAAGGTGGAGTTGGGCAATCAAAATATGTATCTCCAAAAGTAAACATGCGACGCGGGAACTCAATATGGCGAAAAGTGAGGTCTCTAGGAGCGGAACACAATCCGCCATTACCAGCGGTAATATGCATCGCTTGTTTGTTTTTTTGGACTCAGTCTCAGGCATCAGGTAAGCATTTAATACTTAGTAAATTTACTTGTCTATTGTTTTGTATGTTACGTAAGTATCGCTCTTTATGTTATGTTGAAAAATCTCTTTTTTTTTTTGCTTGCTCAACTTACCCCCATACCCCATCCATACCTGTGCTTGACCTTTGTTACTTGAGAAAATTTTGCTGTTTATAATACGTAAAACAAGAATTTGGTTTTGTCATATATAAATGTTCTATAGAGTTCAGTAGATTTCATTTTTCTAAGCCCAACTGTTTTGGCATTACAAAGCGATGAACTCAAATGTGCTCAACATGACCCGCTCTACCCTATAGGGTTAGATTAGCACGGGAACGAGGAGAGTGGCGTAATAAAAAAACCGGCCAAGTGCGAGTCGGACTCGCGCACTGAGGGTTCCGTACCATTAGGTACGCAAAAAACTGCAAAAAAATCACGTTTATTGTATGGGAGCCCCACTTAAATATTTATTTTATTCGTTTTTAGTATTTGTTGTTATAGCGGCAACAGAAATACATCATCTGTGAAAATTCCAACTATCTCGGTTCATGAGATATAGCCTGGTGACAGACGGACAGACAGACAGCGCGGAGTCTTAGTAATAAGGTCCCGTTTTTGCCCTTTGGGTATGGAACCCTAAAAAGGGGGCCTACTAAGCAATGGGTGGATACAGGCGGAATGACTATAGATAGATAGATAGATATTTAGTAAAAGGGTCCCGTTTTTACCCTTTGGGTACGGAACCCTAAAAAGGGGGCCTGTTCAGCAATGGGTGGATACAGGCAGAATGAATAGATAGATAGATATTTGCCCCTTATTCGTAAAACTTTACAAACCTTATTAGTTAATTTATGTTTTATCCCTTTCTTACAAATACATAAGGCGCCGTGAGTTCAGTTTCTTTTCTCACTCTCACTGATCGTGAGCGAAACTGCTGTGCGTGCCCGGGAGCGAGGATATCATTTTTTTGAATTTATTATTTTTAGTTTTTTTTTTTTTTTACTAGCCCATTATGGTGTCCCACTGCTGGGCAAAGGCCTCTCCCCTTGTTTTCCACGACTCCCGATATAGTGCCTCCTCCGGCCAGTTGTTGAGAAAGGTGTCTAGGTCGTCCCGCCATCTCCGTCTGGGCCTGCCGGGTCCGCGCCCCTCTTCTGGCATCCATTTGGTGGCTATGCTAGCCCATCTGTCTGGATGCATGCGGCAGACGTGACCGGCCCAGTCCCATTTGAGCCTAGCAGTCTTCTCACCGACGTCAGCAATGCGGATTTTTGCGCGCAGCGTGGTGTTCCGGATACGATCGGTCCTCCTCACACCTAAAATGCTGCGCCCGTTGGCATACCTTTAACTTGGACTTCTGACTCTCTGTGAGTGACCATGTTTGGGCACCGTAGGTTAGGACGGGCAGGATACACATGTCGACGAGTTTTCGCTTCAGTGACAGTGGAAGGCTACCCTTCATCAGCTCTTTCATGGACCAGTAGCTCTTCCAGGCGTTTTTGACACGGCGCTCAATTTCTTTGTCTTGCCTGTTGTTGAAAGAGACTAACTGGCCCAAGTAAATATACTCGTCAACATAGTGTATAGTCTGCCCGTCTACCGTAACCGTACGTTTCCTGCTGTTGGTCATCACTTGAGATTTGGTTCGATTCATTTGAAGTCCAACTTGAAGGCTTGCATTGCTCAGGTTATTTTAAGTTAGTTTTAACAAAATAAAAAACCGGCCAAGTGCGAGTCGGACTCGCGTTCCAAGGGTTCCGTACATTACACAATTTAAACAAAGTATTTTTTATGTGAAACGTGACTGAAATGTCTTTAAAAAACCCGTGGGGGTCGGATCAAAAACTAAATAATCAAGTCCGACTCCCGCTTGACTGCAATTTCTAATAGGTTTTCCTGTAATCTATAGGTAAAGATCTATTTTGTGTATTTTTTTCAAAATTTTAGAACTAGTAGTTTCGGAGATAAAGGGGGAATGGTCATTTTTTGCCTATTTTCCTGAATAACTTCTAAACTGTTTTTCCTAGAATTATTAAAAATATATATTTGAGTTTCTCACAATGAGCTCTTTCATTTGATATGTAACACGATATAGTTTGAAAAACTTTATTTATTAATTTTCTCATTTACCCCCCAAAAGTGGCCCCCATGTTTAAAATTAATTTCTTCACGTTACATGTCCGTCTTTGGGTCACAAATTTACATACGTATACCAAGTTTCAACTTAATTGGTCCAGCAGTTTCGGAGAAAATAGGCTGTGACATATGGACAGACAGACAGACGCACGAGTGATCCTATAAGGGTTCCGGTTTTTCCTTTTGAGGGACGGAACCCTAAAAAGTAAGTCGATGAGTTCGATCAAAAATGAAGCTGCAGATTTTTGTGCGCATTGCATGCGCAAGCAATTTTCATATTTTTAGCTTTTGTGCAAAAATTGTTACAAATTGTTAATGGTGCGTTTTAGACCAGGTCTAGGCTAAGCTAGGCTAGGTATGCGCAAATATGCCGCTATTAATTCTGGTTGCATGTTTAAGCCGTGTGGGGTGGAAACCCTCGGGCTTTGGGGACCCGGAGCACATTGTATATTTAGGGAGCTAGCGAAGCGTCTCACTGATGCTACGGGTGACCAGAGGGCTGGTTACTTCCTTAATGAGGCTTTCGCGAGTACTGCTCAACAATCGGAATTGGGAATGGACACATCACTATAGCGCGGCAAGGACTTGACAGATAGCCATCGCGGTAATGGCGTCGCCTGGTAGAGTTTCCCAAGTTATGTCTGTTTTATTATATTAAATCCTTTATTTGATGATGATTGGTGTATTACTTTAACAGTACCCACTAAAAGAACGCGCTTTGTTTTTTGTGCTAGGCTCCGACTGACCAGTTCGCCAACTCCCAGGTCGCCTCTGAATTCTATACTCAATAATTATAGTGTTAATAGTGTACGGTTTTCGGTTGACGTCGGCGTCAGCATCTGGACGCCGTGCGCCACAGAGGTACGGACGTCGTACACGATGCCTTTATTTAACGTAGGAAGTATAGCGATTGCTGACGCAATGGCCGGCGTCTAGACGTCGCTCACGGCGTTAATGCCGACGTCAAGCATGCAGCCTTAGGCCCTGGTCTGCAACAAACGCTTTACGCCGCCGCGGCGTCTGGCGTGTGAGAGAGACCACTATAGTGCATTTCCATAGTAAGCAGTCGTACGTCGCGTACAGCGTCACGCCGGACGCGGGACGCGACCTACGGCGTTTGTTGCAGACCAGGGCCAAAAAGCATTAACGGAAGCTCGCGGCCTTAGGGCGATGTGAAGAGCGACGTCACAGGGCGACATCATGAGAACTCGTTGACAATCCGCGTGGGTAAAGAAATGAGGTAGAAGGAAAAGGGGCGCAAACGCGCTGTAAAAATTTTGATGTGACTACTGGCATTAGACAACGAATAGTTACTTACTTTAAATTAAATTATGTCTAGTACCAGTAACACCACAAAACAGAAAGCCATCGGCGGCCTGCGCCGCCCCCCGCAGCCTGCCGCCCCGGGCCATGGCCCCTTGGCCCTAGGGTAATACGCCCCTACTTTCCCATAAGGCATAGTACTATAGTAGCCTTACCACGACTGTTTTACCAGTGTAATATAACTGACATATTCGATAACGTCTGCGTAACTTACTTTATGTACGTCTCGCTCGCACTAATATGCGAGTACCTATACCAACAACATATTTTGGTCGCTAATCGGCATGACGGCCATGGACATCGACCTTAAACTATGTATCATTTAAAATAATTACGTACCTACGGATTATTGGGATCAGTAAGCGAAATTATTCCGTGATCGAGAACCAACTCATGCCATTCCATTATATGTCATGACCGAGTCTGAAAGATAAAGAAGAGGGGGTTACCTCGTCGACGTATCGGCAGTGGCGGACGGCCTCGTAGCGCTCGTCCTCCGTCATCACCGTGCGGCCCTTGCGGCTGTGCGTCAGCTGATCGTTGCACACTGCAAGTTAGACAAGCATTGCATTACTGGTGAGCTCATCTACATGTATACACACCGAGATTCCATCAGCGATCAGCGATGCGCTAAGCGACGTAGCTGAGGATGTGTAGACCTTTACCAACAAATTACAATTGGATCAACGAGTCGGAACCGCGTTCAGAGAGGGCATATGGAGTGATTCAAGCCAAGATCGAAATGAAAAGTAGGTACCGATGCGAGCTATACTTATTGAAAATGGTCACTTTAGTTTCACGGCTAGTATTGACCTTACTCTCCGTTTGGCCACCTCGCACATCTCATAGAAAAACCGTTTCACACACTCGACATTATAATTGACTTTGTAATTGCGTAAATTGGACACATTGCACGAATGTTATCTTCACTCTTGCTTTTATCTCACAATTGAATCGTGTTACTTATTCTGGCCAATGATTTGTTTTGTTTTTATGTAGAAGTTTAATTTAGTCACGCCTAATATCTGGTACGCTGATAGGCAATAGGCAAGATTGATGATTAGTATAATATGGTTCGATATTGATTATCGCAATAATAAGTGATATTTGAGCCTTAATGATGAATGCACGTGATGAGGGAATTCACACACGGCGGAAATAAATTGCAGTGCGCATGATTCAATTCTACCAAATATTATAAGCACACTTAGTAACATGCAGTTAAGTCACTTTAATACATATATTAACCAAAATGGTTCGCAGATGCAGAGACAACAGGTTTGGTGTTGTGTTTGTTTTAAATTCAGGAGTCAGGAGCATGGCTACCTCTTTTATCGGCAGGCTATACTACTGCTGCTGGGTTTATTTAGGCATATACCTTATTTTAAAATTTAATTCAGGCAAACATAAAAATATAAAAAACATAAATAATTAAATTAACTAAAAATATCTCCATATATTTACAAGTAAAAAATGGGAGCTAGCTCGTGGCCGGATGGTAAGGTGCCCAGAAGGCTGGTAGCATTGCCTCGCTGAATTGCGATGCCAATTCGCTGGACAAGGAAGTAACCAGCCCTCTGGTCACCCGTAGCATCAGTGAGACGCTTCGCTAGCTCCCTAAATATACAATGTGCTCCGGGTCCCCAAGGCCCGAGGGTTTCCACCCCAAACGGCTTAAACATGCAACCAGAATCAATGGCAGCATATTTGCGCATAGGCATATACCTACCTAGCCTAGCTTAGCCTAGACCTGGTCTAAAACGCACCATTAACAATTTGTAACAATTTTTGCACAAAAGCTAAAAATATGAAAATTGCTTGCGCATGCAATGCGCACAAAAATCTGCAGCTTCATTTTTGATCGAACTCATCGACTTACTTTTTAGGGTTCCGTCCCTCAAAAGGAAAAACCGGAACCCTTATAGGATCACTCGTGCGTCTGTCTGTCTGTCCATATGTCACAGCCTATTTTCTCCGAAACTGCTGGACCAATTAAGTTGAAACTTGGTATACGTATGTAAATTTGTGACCCAAAGACGGACATGTAACGTGAAGAAATTAATTTTAAACATGGGGGCCACTTTTGGGGGGTAAATGAGAAAATTAATAAATAAAGTTTTTCAAACTATATCGTGTTACATATCAAATGAAAGAGCTCATTGTGAGAAACTCAAATATATATTTTTAATAATTCTAGGAAAAACAGTTTAGAAGTTATTCAGGAAAATAGGCAAAAAATGACCATTCCCCCTTTATCTCCGAAACTACTAGTTCTAAAATTTTGAAAAAAATACACAAAATAGATCTTTACCTATAGATTACAGGAAAACCTATTAGAAATTGCAGTCAAGCGGGAGTCGGACTTAATTATTTAGTTTTTGATCCGACCCCCACGGGTTTTTTAAAGACATTTCAGTCACGTTTCACATAAAAAATAATTTGTTTAAATTGTGTAATGTACGGAACCCTTGGAACGCGAGTCCGACTCGCACTTGGCCGGTTTTTTATTTTGTTAAAACTAACTAAAAATAATAAATTCAAAAAAAATATATCCTCGCTCCCGGGCACGCACAGCAGTTTCGCTCACGATCAGTGAGAGTGAGAAAAGAAACTGAACTCACGGCGCCTTATGTATTTGTAAGAAAGGGATAAAACATAAATTAACTAATAAGGTTTGTAAAGTTTTACGAATAAGGGGCAAATATCTATCTATCTATTCATTCTGCCTGTATCCACCCATTGCTGAACAGGCCCCCTTTTTAGGGTTCCGTACCCAAAGGGTAAAAACGGGACCCTTTTACTAAATATCTATCTATCTATCTATAGTCATTCCGCCTGTATCCACCCATTGCTTAGTAGGCCCCCTTTTTAGGGTTCCATACCCAAAGGGCAAAAACGGGACCTTATTACTAAGACTCCGCGCTGTCTGTCTGTCCGTCTGTCACCAGGCTATATCTCATGAACCGAGATAGTTGGAATTTTCACAGATGATGTATTTCTGTTGCCGCTATAACAACAAATACTAAAAACGAATAAAATAAATATTTAAGTGGGGCTCCCATACAATAAACGTGATTTTTTTGCAGTTTTTTGCGTACCTAATGGTACGGAACCCTCAGTGCGCGAGTCCGACTCGCACTTGGCCGGTTTTTTTATTACGCCACTCTCCTCGTTCCCGTGCTAATCTAACCCTATAGGGTAGAGCGGGTCATGTTGAGCACATTTGAGTTCATCGCTTTGTAATGCCAAAACAGACGGCTTAGAAAAAATGAAATCTACTGAACTCTATAGAACATTTATATATGACAAAACCAAATTCTTGTTTTACGTATTATAAACAGCAAAATTTTCTCAAGTAACAAAGGTCAAGCACAGGTATGGATGGGGTATGAGGGTAAGTTGAGCAAGCAAAAAAAAAAGAGATTTTTCAACATAATCATGGAAAGATGTTAACGAATTTATGCACAATTATTAATAAACGATATTATTACATATTACTAATAACGTTATTTGGCATTATCTGTTCCATAAATGTTCCATAAATAACAATAAACACCAGCTACATAATAGTAATTAATAAATTCCATTGATCAACGTGTCCCATCACAAATTACACAACTAGCCCCTTGCCACGTTTTTTTTTTGTTTTAAATGTTGGGTTTAAAAAAAAGAGCGATACTTACGTAACATACAAAACAATAGACAAGTAAATTTACTAAGTATTAAATGCTTACCTGATGCCTGAGACTGAGTCCAAAAAAACAAACAAGCGATGCATATTACCGCTGGTAATGGCGGATTGTGTTCCGCTCCTAGAGACCTCACTTTTCGCCATATTGAGTTCCCGCGTCGCATGTTTACTTTTGGAGATACATATTTTGATTGCCCAACTCCACCTTACCCGCTTGCTCAACATGCCCCTCCCTACCCTATGTATTTGATCATGATCAAATGAAATAGCTGTTAACGTGTTAACCTAGCTAATAGAGGAATGGATGATACGTGGCAGGGTAAGTTGATTTTGACTTGATGCTATAAGGATGGCTGACACTACCTCCGACGATGAGGTAGACGTTGGGAAAGACAGTTTTGGCCTGTTGCAGCTGGCGCGCGTGACCTTGGTGGAACATGTCGTAGATGCCATCCGAGTAAACGCGCACGCGGCGACCCGCCGTGCCCGCCGCGGCCGCCGCGCGCGCCACTCGCCCGTACGCGCAGCACTCGCGCTCCGCCACCGCTATCGGGTCCGTGCTGAACGGCGCCGCGAACCTCAGCGACTGCAACAACCACACACAAACTATAACATTCCTGTCCATGTCACCATATGTTACCAAACGACTTGTTGAAAACACTGCTCTGCTCTCAGCTCAAGGACTAACACAACACATCGACCTTCGCGTTTTGTAACAAATTACCAATAAATCATCAGTTTTGGTTCAGAGTTTAACTAAACAAACGAAAAAACATACGATCGAATTGAGATTGAGAACCTCCTCCTTTTGAAATCTTGAAGTCGGTTTAAAAGTCAAACTGAATTCGTCTATAGTACATTTCGATGCTAGTGCGGAAAGTATGTCATTACTTCACGAGTACCGAGAAATCGGGACGAGTGAAGAATGACATATCCGCACGTGTATCGAACGAAGTTTTTTAATACAGTTGCGAAAAAATTAGAAAAGCAACAAGTAAGGAATGGAATTAGAAACTTTTATACATGGAGACTACCTATATATAAAGGAGCCAAATCTCTATGTGGATTCTAAGCCTTCCAGTCACCCGGTTGACCTGGATTTTGACTGTTTTTTGTTGCGCTGGTTCTAGTTCGCGCCTCGGAAGAATTTGCACCCGTTTCTCGATGCAATGATAAAACAAAAAAAAACGTATATATAAATATATCCCTACACTCACCCCCGTGGCGCTTGTGCAGGTCTTCGTGGCTCCAGTTAAACTCCACTTTAAGTGTAACTTCACTTTTACTATCTTCACATCTTATCACATCACTTTTATGATCTTCTTTAAAGTATTTTAATAATAAAATTCACCGAATCACATTTAAAATCCGACCGCACGGAGCTCTGACATTTTCTTTCTTTTCTTCCATCAAATTCAAAATTCTGTTCCTTTTGTTTGTGTTATGCGCATGCCCCAAACGAGATATATATATATATATGATAAAAGGTGAGAATGAACGAGATGACAAAAGTGGCATAACGAAACAATTTAAGGATGCGTTCCGAATAGTTTGGTATTAAAAACTAAACATTCCCCCGCCTGAGAAAGGCTAAAGCCTTTATCAACAAATAAACAAAATTCAACTCTATTAATAAATTAAAACACTAAACTAAAACAGTTTGGTATCGCTACCTCCGCCTAATCTTCCAAAGGAAGCTTACAAATTTTAACAACCGGCCGCGTGAAGCTACCTGTAGAAGTTTTAAGACGCACTACCCTAACAACACCGTCTTTGCCTGGTAGCAACTCCTCTATTCTTCCTAACCTCCATTTCAGAGGAGGTAAATTTTCCTCCTTTATAAGAATAAGATCGCCCAGCTTAGGCGGATCAGTTGGAGATGTCCATTTTCTACGCATTTGAAGAGAATGAAGATATTGGTCACTCCATTTTCTCCACAGGCGTTGAGACATAGCTTGAATTAAGTTAAAACGACTCAACCGCGAGTTTGGCATATCCTCAAAATTGTACTCCGGAACCGAAAGCAAAGGTCTACCTATGAGTAGATGGGCAGGCGTCAAGACCTCCAGTTCATGAGGATCTTGGGACAACGGGCATAACGGACGACAATTAAGAACCGCTTCAACCCTGGTAAATACCGTTACCAATTCGTCGAACGTCAAAACCTGTTCACCTATGACACGCCGCAATAATGTTTTAGCCGATTTTACGGTCGCCTCAAATAGACCACCGAAATGTGGCGCCGCTGGAGAATTGAACCGCCATGTTATTGACTGCTTGGCTGCGCCGTCGCTAAGCCCTTGCTGTACTTCCTGCGAAGTTAAGTATCTACGCACATCATCCAAATACCTATTTGCACCGGTATAATTAGTTCCGCAATCTGAACGTATCATACTCGGCATACCGCGTCGAGATGTGAAGCGAGTCAAAGCCGCGAGAAAACCTTCCGTCGAAAGGTCAGTGACGCACTCTAAATGGACCCCTTTGGATGCAGAGCATATAAATACGCAAAGATACGCCTTTAGAATTTTTGCGTTCCGCAAACGAGAATGTTTAATGCTGAACGGACCAGCAAAGTCAGTTTGCACAGTGTGAAACACACCAGTCGCGTTAACCCGATCCCAGGGCAACGCTGACATAATTGGCGCTGTAGGCCTAGCCTTGGTCCTAAAACATTTCATACACTTGTAAATTCGTGTACGAACCACTTGTCCTGCTGAAAGAATCCAAAATTGCCGTTGTAATACCGCCATGACCACCGTAGCTCCCGCATGGCAATAAGTCACATGAAAATGATCTACGATCAAAATCGTTAAACTATGTGCTTTGGGCAAAATCACCGGATGCTTCCTTGGAAATGATAAACTCGAATGTTCCAAACGACCTCCAACGCGCAACAAGCCGTCATCCCCAATAAATGGCAGAAGCCGACGTAGCCGCGTGGAACATTGTTTATTCTGGGCCAAGCAGTGGATGTCGTCCGCAAACTCCTCCTGCTGGACCAATCTAATTAACCGCTGCAAAGCGAACCGTCGCTCTGAGACTGTCAACACCCCTATAAGTCTTTCAGACGAATTCTTGGCATTGTTGACAAACCGGAAACAATATGCTACGACCGCCAATAACATATCCAACCGACTAAACCGCATAAAAATATTATCTTCGTCAACAATTCCGGCTAAGGCCCGAACATTTACCTTTACCTTCCGTAATCCAGGTAATGGATCTTCCGCTTTATCCATTATATTCCTGGGCCAGGTTTCCGCATCACCTGACAACCAATGAGGACCCCACCATAAAGGGTGCTCAAGCAGTACTGATGCGCGACAACCGCGACTCGCGACATCAGCAGGGCTCATTTCTGAAGGTAAGTGTCTCCAGGCTATGTCTAAACCGCAATTCAGAATTTGAGAAACGCGATTGCCCTCAAAAGTCTGCAACAAATGTGGTGATATCTTCAACCACGAGAGAACAATGGTGCTGTCACACCACCCAAAGATTCCGTCGATCGTCATGTCATCACTGATGGCAGCAACGACGTATTTCAAAAGTCTGACTAGCAACGCAGCACCGCTAAGTTCAAGTTTCGGGATAGTTAGTTTTGATTTGACCGGTGAGACTCGGGATTTGGCCATCATCAAACTAACTATCACCCTTCCATCTTGTCCCATAGTCCTCAGATAAACCGCTGCACCATATCCCAGTTCTGATGCATCTGAGAATCCGTGCAGAGAACAAGACTTTTCGTCCAATAAGACAAACCGTTCCATACGCAGACTTGAAATTTCGGGCATTTCTTTCAAAATACCTTGCCATTCCGCAACCACGTCATTAGGAGCTTTTGCGTCCCATGACAAATTCTTCAACCAGAGTTGCTGCATGAGAACCTTACCCTGAAAGATGACCGGACAGATCCATCCCAAAGGATCAAAAGCCCTAGCTAATGTTGACAAAATTGACCGCTTAGTACATTCGCTAGTATCGTCTAGCCTAGTACGATATGAGAAACTATCACTGCTAGAATCCCATTGAACACCGAGGATTTTATAGAAGCTAGGCCCATCCGAATTGTCAAATATCTTCCGAGGTTTTTCTAAATGCTCCTCTTCTATGTCTTTTAACACTTCTTTGCTGTTTGACGTCCACTTACTAAGCTCGAAACCGCCAGAGCGTAGTAAGTCCGTCAGCTCCTGCTTCAACTTGCTCGCGTCTTCTATGGAGTCAGCTCCACCTAAAATGTCATCCATATACACCGAAGAGCGGAGAAGATGTGCCGCTGCAGGAAACCGCGTTTCCTCGTCGGATGCTAATTGTCTTAGCGCCCGAATCGCGAGGTATGGGCTCGACTTCATGCCGAAAGTTACGGTATTCAACCGATATACAAGCAAAGGTAAGTCTGGGGACTCCCTCCAGAAAACGAGCTGGAACCGCCTATCCTCCTCAGCAATCAAAATCTGTCTAAACATCATCCTGATGTCCGTTGTAAAAACATAGCGATGTAGCCTAAATCTACATATGATTTCCGCGATGTCTCGCTGTAGCTTTGGACCCGCATGTAAACAATCGTTTAGGGCGACTCCATTCGCTGATGCGCAGCTAGCATCAAAAACAACACGAATTTTATCCGAATCCGCCTTAAAAATTCCATGATGTGGAATGATATAGCTACCACTTCTATAGTCCTGTGGTTCCCCGTTACACAAAGACATGTGTCCAGTCTCCAAATACTCCCGCATAAATCCGACATACTTATTTCTAAAAGCCTCGTTTCCGTTCACGAGGAGCCGCCTTTCCATAGCCAAGAACCGCTTCATGGCTATTGGCACAGTATTTCCGATTTCAGGGGCATCAGATAAAAAAGGCAACCGTGCCGAATATCTGCCCTCTTCAACCCGTCGATGGGTTTCTTTAAACATCTTCTCACATTCCAGATCCTTGGGGCTTTCTATAGTAACTGGAATGTCTTCCACTTCCCAGAATCGCTCTAAAATCCGATCTGTGGTTGTGCTACAGAAGAAGACATGGGACGCACACGGAACTTGAGGGGAAGCCGCAATAGTGACTGGACCAGATAACGCGTAGCCGAACACCGTTTTCGTCATCAGTGGAATGTGATCATTGATTTTAATGCGCCCGCTAAGTACAATGTCACCAAGTAGATCTTCGCCTATTAAAATGTCAATCTCTCGACTGACAAAGAACTGTTCATCCGCAAGATACAGTCCCCGATAATTATCCGCTAATTGTGCCGGCAACGAATATTCAGGTAGGTTATGTGTGATTTTATTTAAGACCGTAGCCGTGGTCACTAGCACAGGCTGATCCGTCAGCCTAGGTGCCATGGTTAAGTTAACTGCTCCCCTGCAACCGCTTATAGGAGTACAGTTCAGTCCTGTAATTGAGGCTTCAGGCTTAAACCGCTTTAAGCCCAACTTCTGCACGCATGACTCCGATATAAATGTACTCTCGCTTCCTCCATCCAGTAAGGCCCGCGCCTCCTGGAAGCTTCCGCTACTGTCCAGTACTCTTATTATTGCCGTCGCAAGTAGCACCTTTCGCTGATACATATTAGGTTTATTGACCTGTGATGCCATTAGTCCAGTGACTCCAGGGACCGCACTTCCTGGATTGCCGCTGGGAAAAGGTGCACTCACAATAGGAGCACTTGGAGAGGACGAGCTAGCGTTGTGAACCTCCCCACTTGTAGTAAACTTGTTTGACGTCAAACGTTGTTCACGATCTGAACCAGTTGCCGGAAGATCGAAATGTAATAAATAATGGTGTTTAGCCGAATTACACTTGTAACAGTTTTTGTTATAAGTGCACTGGTTAATGTTGTGACCATTCAAACACTTGAAGCACAACCTAAGCGATACCACCTGACGCTTCCTAGCCGCAGGTTTCATCTCCAAGAATTTGTCACACTTAGCAATGAAGTGTCCGCTTTTTCCGCATAGTCGACACGACGACGCCGAACCCGCACTCTGAAATGCCGCATGAGCCTTTACCGCATGGCTCTGTCCACTTCCACTACGTCTTCCCGCTGACGCACCGGCCTGTGGCTCCGCACTGGATTCCAAAATACGTATTTCGGTTTCCAAAAACCTTATAAGGTCCGAGAATGTGGGTAATTCTTTATCAGCGTGCTTGTCTTCAAAATGTTTCTTCATGTTGCCGTCTAACTTTTGAAAATTAATATAAAACAGCAAATAGCACCACGAATCAACAGGAAACTCCATCTTTTTCAAGGCTTTTGTGTTTTCCATCAAAGTATTTAAAAACATTTTTAAACCACTTATCCCTTTAGTGGTGACGTGAGGTGCACTTAACAAATTGTGCAACAGACGATCCGCCAACAACCTTTTGTTGTTATACCGTGTATTTAACAAATCTATCGCGACCGAATAATTGTCCCCTGTGGCCGACAAATGCTGGACCAAGGACTTTGGTTCACCTAAAAGCGACCCCGCTAAATAATACATTTTTTCAGTATCCGATAAAGTGGTATCATTGCCCACCAAAGATTGGAATAATTCCATAAAAGAAACAAACTCTTCCACCTGTCCCGCAAAGGTAGGAAGTTTGACTTTAGGGAGAACTGCCCTATTCCGCGCGCTCTTAGGATTGTCATTACCGCTACCGCTGCTACAGCTATTGTCCGCATTAGCTGAAGCGTTCAAATTAGTTAACCCTAAATGACGTTGTTTGATAAAATAATATCTTTTGTTGTACGTCTCGTACTCCTGAAGATGACCTTCCAAATCAAAACTCTCTATATCCGCAGCAGAGAGTTGAAGTTCATAAAACATTTCCGTAAATGCCTCATAAACTTTCTCTAAATCTTGAAACCGCACCATAAAATCACTTTCTTGTTCCGAAGACAGTTCGGGATTACAAGCCAATCCATTCAAAACATCCATACTACGACATGCCGTATGATATTTCATTTGCAGCAACTGTATCCGCCTAGCTGCCGCCATGTTTACGTTAGTATTTGAATACGAAATCCAAATAAATATGTCGGAGAATGACTGAATTGTGCCATCTATTGCCTTTCATAGGCGTTATCGCGCAATCTTTGACAAATAGAGCAAACTAGGGTGTTACAGTACACTTGAGTGGCGTTCGACGCAGTTGTTCCGCCAAGTCGTCATAGAGTGCGCTGCCTAAACAATAGAATCCAGAACAATTGAAGTGAGGCTGTCAATCAATCTGCTGATGAGCACGAACGGGAGGAGATGACGACGTTGGCGGTTCCTGGGTCTAATCCACTGGTTTGCTTTGGATAAGAAATGTAACGTGCTGTGATTTGTAAACAGTCTTGTGTAGTAAAGACTGTGAGTTGAATATCGTATTTCATTGAAAGCCCTCGTCATCCACGATTGAAGGTTCTGATGCGCTGCCGATAGTAAGATACGCCCACGATTCCGACATCAGAAGTGGCCGAATACATGGAATTCGCTACGGAATTCCTCATGGAAGCTTCGATTTGCCAAATGAAGGTGGACTGAAGGTCCCAAAAAAAACTACCGTTATTGAAAATCCCTGACATTCCTTGAGTCAAGAGTTTTTAAACCTAAGAAAATGATGAAATCTCATGCTGTTGCTGGTGGAAAACAAAGAAATAATGTGAAGGAAAATATTTGAAGTGAAATGACAGTTGACATACTTATCTGATATTTTGCATTACTTTTATGTTATGTTGTGTGAATTTTCGTGGAAATGTTGTTGTTAATGTTGTAAATCTAAAACACGTTTACAGTCCTTTACACCAAGGAGAATGAAGATAGTTGCTGCGAGACCGGAGAGGAGCTGCGGTTTCTCAAACGTGGGTGCCTTTGTTTGTTTACAGAAGCTGAGATGAGCAGCATATTTACTGGTCGTCAGACTGTTACTGAAAGTTGGAAATCGCGTAAGTTGCTTCCATCCTTTTATGATTTGTTTCGGTTGAGTGTACCACACAAAGCCAGCGCGATGGGTTCTATTTAGGAAAATATGTGACTCGATGGAAATAGATACGAGATACTCTAGCCCTTGTGGTCAGATTGTATGTAAAGAAATTTGTTGTGTTGACTTTAAATAAAATGTTTAACTGATTTCTGGGCAATAGGGCATGTAATACCGTCTAATCGTCATAATTTGAATTGCTTATAGCAAAATGCTCCTTAACATTTTTTTTTTGTGGATTCTTACGTTTTCAATTTGTGTCGTGGACCAATAATATTATCGTGTAAAGTTACAGCGCCACGAATGATTAGTTTCGAACACACTGTCAATAAAGTTTTCTTGCCTTTTAGTATGATTTCTCTTTTGCTAGCTTGTGTCTATGATGAAGGCGTGTGTGTGATATTTTTGGATATGAAGTTTATTATTAAATTGTAAAATGGGACTTAATCGCGTATTTAAGTTTTAAGGTTTACCGCTGACGAAGAAGTTTATGGCTGTTGATGGATAGTTTCGACTTAATTTTAATCAGGTGCATCCTTTATGATTACTTAAAATGACTTGACGTCCAAAATTCACTGGTCAAAACGTACTGACAATAAATTCATGACACGTACCAAGCGTTAAAATTGTGTTTCTATTTGAATAACCTAAATGGTGAGTTTAACCCCATCGAAGTCGAAGGATGTTTGCGATGTAGGTATATCTGTCAAGATCAAGAGGTCAATAAATTTTGAGAGTTAATTCAATTAATTATAATACACGTGTACGCAATACACGGTCGTCGAGAACGCTGCTCGCACTATTAGTGCTTGAGAAAGGAGACCTAGGCTCTCCGAAACATGTCGCGCGAGTGACTAAAAAACAAGTGTCTAAATCGTGAAATTAGTTAATGTTAGTATGTCTCACAACAGTTTAAATCCGATTAATAATAATGAAGTAAATTAAAATCCATTTTGAGTTAGATTTGATACTACTGACTATAGATGTGTAACGGACAGTTATTAATTTGACGTACTTATCATTCAATGGGTTAATATAATATTGCATATTGCATGAACAATACTAGCTATAGCATGGATGTAAATAAAGGGAGGTAGATATGGCACCAGGCGCTTGATTGTGAGCCATCAAATATAGGTTCCTGAACCTATATTGTGTAAGTCGTACGGCTGACGCCAATGTGTCAAGATTGTCACAATCATCTACTAAATATTGCCTGCATTTTAGTTTTGTCAACTATGAAAGTCACGCGTCTAATTATTAATAAAAGGTCATTGAGCTATAGTTGGTCAAACCAAATTGTCAGTAAATAAGAACAAAAGAAACTACCTATATACTCATCCTTTTCTTTTGGGTGCTAGTACTAGTGTACGGCAAAGATAGTATGATTCTCTCTGTCTATGTTTGAAATGAGACAGTCCTTTGACAAACTATAAGTAAGCAGTTTGAGAAGAATTTTATTGGTTGATCTGTCAAGACATGATAATAGATTATGGGAATAGATTTCTTTACGTATACCGCTTTTGGTTATATGACGTTGACATACAAGACAAAACGTGAAGTTCATGTCCCTTTCAAAATAACAGCAGCAGTGAAATAATAGGTTGTTGAGTTATTGGAGAGGCTCATCACATGAGTTGGCGGTCGTAACCGGAACCTGAGTTGTCCAGAGGGCGTTTGAGGGCTGGGTGCTAGAGAGAGCACCGTCCTATTCGTAACTGCAATTCAAGGAGGTTTCGGACCGGGCGATGAGGTTAGCTGTGTGATGGAACCAAATGTGTTGTCTGTTGTAAAGCCAAGATGTTGGTACTGTTATTTGGAAGTTGGTGTTGACTTTATGTAGGCATTGGTTGACGCATAGCCAAGATGTTGGTACTGTTATTTGGAAGTTGGTGTTGACTTTATGTAGGCATTGGTTGACGCATGCGAAAAGAAATTAGTTGCCAAATAAAAACTGACAAATGAAAAATTTACTGGTAAAATGTATAATGCGCAAATTGGCACATTTTCTTTTTTTTTTAGTTTTTCGCTCGGATCTCAAAGATGTGTTTTAGATATGTCACACGAGTGCATCTAAAAGTTAATAAAACACACATAATGCGACTGTTTAAAAAAAACATGTTATAAATTATTGTCTTCCTTAAATGTGTAGGCTACGACAGGATGCATACAGTTTTGACGTGTTACTTAGTATTCTTCGGTAGAAAGCAGCAAAAATGAGACTATTGCAAAAAAAGGAGAGTAACGCTTTCTCTATTACACCTATTGATAAGTCAAGAAGGCTATCTCGTTCTGTCTTGGTATTATTATTTCTGTCATGCATATGCTTTATGGTTAGTGTGAGGACTAAGGAATAAAATCTCTATCTTGTCAATAGCGATAATTCTTGACTACTATTATTACGGAAGTTATGGAACTAGTACAAAAGTTGTTCGTAGCACTACTCTTTACAGATTACGATATTCCTTATGATCTTTACGAAATCAGCTGTCGATGTTTAATGAATAGAGACGAACGCATTTAATATTAATTTTGTTTTATTGTTTGGAGGTAAAGAAATAAGCAAACTTTTCAGTATAGCGGTCTAATTTAAAATAGAAATTCTGTCACTAGTACGTGTTACACTAGGTTCTCGTATTGGCATACATCGCATACATTGTAAAACAGGTTGTGAACTCCTTTACTTTATTGATTTCATGCATGTTCAACCTTTTTGGACCTTTCAGAGAGCTCTTTGGTTTTTGAAGTATTGTGTCATGATCGTGTCCGTCAGGTAAAGTCATGTCAGTGTGTAAATATCACATTAATTTCTTGTTTTTTTCTTAATAAAAATTATAAAAGCGGTTTTCCTCGATGAACAAAAATACAATGTGGTTTACGTAGAAAGCACTACCTACTGGAATTACGCGATAATATAATATTTATTATTTAATTCTTAACAATATACATTGTGTGTAATATTACAAGTTCGTACAAAAGGAATAAAATAGAGAAGTTTGTTTGAATAGTAAAGTAAACGTAAACGGAATGCAATTTTGGTACGTATTTACGATTTGGTATGATTTTCGTATTCGAAATTCGTATAAAAAAAAACTGTAGTCCTATTCTAAAACTTGAATAAAAGCTACGTGTCGATTAGTTACATGCTATTTTGGCAGGAGTTAATGATTGATTGTGTTTAGGAATACACAAATAATGATGACAGAATTTAATCAAAATATTCAGGTTATGTTATAAATCTGGTTTGAAATCAATTGACCTGGCTCAACGGTTTTTATAGGCGGCAGATATATGTTAACGAACTTACCAAACATTTTAACCATGAGATAACGGAGACGATACACGTACCTACACGCATTTCGGGTGAGAGGCCATTGTGCATGCGGTTATCTTTCAAACGGATAAACCAATTTAATCGGTTTTCTGTGATCGTAGGTAGCCAAAATTTTGAGGTAATGATTATAATGGCAAACAAAGCTGGATCAAGGTATCAATGAAATCAAATAAGAAAATCTATGAGTGGGAACACTACATTTTAGGGGATACTTAACGTTTAAGTAATGATTAGGTACGCAGGTAATGTTCATAAAAGCAATAAAATATGGAAAACCATTTATTATGGAGACCTCAATACAAGATGTGTTTCAAATAAGAGAAATCAATAAATTGCTCTGATATTTAGATTAAGGTAATATTTGTAAGGCTTGACAATTTAAAAGTGCTTGTTGCTAGGCAAATTTGAATAAAGAATATTTTGACTTGACTGTATCTCTGTGTTAGGTTCATTTAGAAGCTAGTTTGCATCTTTATGGTAATATTATTTTCACGCTGTTTGGATGGTTGCATTTAAAGTCTCATAATGAATTGTTCGAGATGTGTCTACCCCATACCCCATTTCCGTTGAAATATGGCCTGATTGAATATGGTGATACTACTGATGCTGAACTGGTTCATTCACAGCCATGATCTTGTTAGTGTTATTATAATAGTTAAATTCATGGCCTTAATTGTTTGCTTGTCAGTATTCAAAAGTTATGGAAGAACTTACTTTGGTCAGGTAAGCCGAGCAATGAGCTTAGATACCTCAGATTGTTGTATTCTGTCCGCAGATGTATGCAGTGAAGCATACAATGTCAGGATGCCGTGGTGGTGCAGATGAACTGCGTGCTACAGACTCTTTTGGAAGAAGAAGGAATCTGATCTTCGCTCCAGTCTATACCAGTGAAAATCACGAAGGAGGATAATGTACGCAGGGACGCGTACAATGTCAGAGTTGGCCGTGTCGGAGAATGACTGAATTGTGCCATCTATTGCCTTTCATAGGCGTTATCGCGCAATCTTTGACAAATAGAGCAAACTAGGGTGTTACAGTACACTTGAGTGGCGTTCGACGCAGTTGTTCCGCCAAGTCGTCATAGAGTGCGCTGCCTAAACAATAGAATCCAGAACAATTGAAGTGAGGCTGTCAATCAATCTGCTGATGAGCACGAACGGGAGGAGATGACGACGTTGGCGGTTCCTGGGTCTAATCCACTGGTTTGCTTTGGATAAGAAATGTAACGTGCTGTGATTTGTAAACAGTCTTGTGTAGTAAAGACTGTGAGTTGAATATCGTATTTCATTGAAAGCCCTCGTCATCCACGATTGAAGGTTCTGATGCGCTGCCGATAGTAAGATACGCCCACGATTCCGACAAATATAAGCAATAGGATCCCGAACCCGAACAAGAACCACACCATGAAAGCTACAAATAACAATTACACATTATTTTTATTTTTAATGTATTTGTACCGCACACCGCAATAAATCTTTAAATTTAAACCGCACCTTGTAACTAATATATTAAGTTTTAACCGCTAACTTTAATATACTATAAAATATTTATTCCGCTAACTTTGAAAGAAAATTTTTAGAACCCCTGAAAAATTGTTTATGTACTGTAATTAGCATTAAATACCGATAAATAATGCTCTATACCGCTTTTACTAGAAATATAAATGTTTAGAAAAATACAAAAATTGCACCATAGCTGAGGATCGAACCCTCGACCTCACTAATATTAAGCAACTACTACAACCACAAGGCTATAGTAGCAGTTACCAAACAGAACGAAATAACCCTATAGTATCTGAAACTGACAATATGGTAACTTAGCAACTAAAACTGTTTTAATTTGAAATGTCAAAACCAATATAATGAATTTATGACAAATTGAATTTTGCAATTGAATTTCTTTTACAAAGTCCGCGACCAAAAAATGTGGTATGTATGAAATATAAGAATGAAATATAGTAAAATAAAATCCCCAGCCAATATATAAAATATTAAAAAATGAGGCCTAAAAATAAATAATTCCCACAAAATTGGTGTGAAATGAAACCGCAGTGAAAAAATGATTATATTTCGACCGCTCGAAATATAAAGATGATAAGAAACGGATGAAATTTACCGAGGCGCCGAAAATTAAAAAATCCGGCTCGAAGGACCAAATGGATTCTAAGCCTTCCAGTCACCCGGTTGACCTGGATTTTGACTGTTTTTTGTTGCGCTGGTTCTAGTTCGCGCCTCGGAAGAATTTGCACCCGTTTCTCGATGCAATGATAAAACAAAAAAAAACGTATATATAAATATATCCCTACACTCACCCCCGTGGCGCTTGTGCAGGTCTTCGTGGCTCCAGTTAAACTCCACTTTAAGTGTAACTTCACTTTTACTATCTTCACATCTTATCACATCACTTTTATGATCTTCTTTAAAGTATTTTAATAATAAAATTCACCGAATCACATTTAAAATCCGACCGCACGGAGCTCTGACATTTTCTTTCTTTTCTTCCATCAAATTCAAAATTCTGTTCCTTTTGTTTGTGTTATGCGCATGCCCCAAACGAGATATATATATATATATATATATGATAAAAGGTGAGAATGAACGAGATGACAAAAGTGGCATAACGAAACAATTTAAGGATGCGTTCCGAATAGTTTGGTATTAAAAACTAAACACTATGTATGAAAAGTGTCCATCAAAAAACAGTAATTAGGCGGCGCCACGATACACCGAAATACTACCAAAACCAACCTACGTAATTTGGTCGGGTTACTTGTTGCCTTATATGGTTCATGATATACTCGTGTCCCAGAGCCTAACTAGCGCCACTGGAGAGATTAGGAACTATTATTTAAAGCTGAAAGCGGTCACTTTTGCAACAATTCGGCCATAAGAGATTGCGATCCTTTCTATACCATCCATACTTTTATATTATTAGTTCTATGACACTGATATCATTGACATTGACATTATGAAGAGGTGATTTTCTAGCTTTTATTCAACTAGAATAGATTTTGTTATTATTATTGAACCCACTTCAATGAAAGTTTTTTTTTCAATGCATGTTCTATAAGACAGAAACAATTGTAAATATTAAAACATTGTACTATTATTACCTAAATATCGTTATTTACGATTATTTGTGTATCGTATATTTATAAAAACAATATCGAATGTTGCCTTTGGAAACTTAAAACATTCTTGCAGTAAGAAAATACGCCTCTTCGTTGACAGGCGTTCCGTTCCATTCAGACAACTTATTAAGAACGGTTTTTCTACATTAAAAAATAAACGTGTTATAATACTTATAATGATGAAGAGGTAAGTACTAAAATATGAAATATACATATTTTTCGTATTCTTACATTAACAGTAGGTTTTTATGTTGATTACGACGTTTAAAGGAAACTAATATTAACACTCATCAATAAGTAGTCATGAATTGGAACAAGTAAAAATTTAAAAAAATTGGAAAACTAAAAAGCACTAGATCGCGACGCACGCTAAACAGCCACGAAAAGTAAAGTATTAAAATAGTTATTTGTTATACAAGGGTGCAAAGTTGTATTTTACCCGCGAGTGTGGAATTGAAACACGAGCAAGCGAAAGGATTCTATAGTTGAACCACGAGCGAAGCGAGTGGTTCTAAAATAGAATCCTAAGCGTAGCTAGTGTTTTTAACACACGAGAAGTAAAATACATTTGCACCCGTGTGTAACACAAAACTTTTCCCCTCACTATAGCGAGGAAAGTGCAACATCCACAGGCGTTAGATCATCTTCATCAACTGGAATCACTCATTTTTTACGATATTATAACAAAAAAACTCTGGAAATTCTGTACTTTTACGTGAGAAGTTTTTAAGTAAAATTTTTGTTGACAATGTTGAAATTTCTGACGTATAAAATGTCAATGATGCGTTTTGAAATTGCATCGACTTAACTTGTGCGTTCGGAATTATATTTAACATAATTATTAAAAAACAAACGTTTACTATGGAATTTTAAGGTTTATGACTTAAAATCATTAAATAAAGCCAAATCTGGTATTTTTTATTAGATTCTCAAACCATTTATTTAATGATAATTAATATCGAACGAACCATTATTATGAGCGGTTTACGTTTTGTTATCTGTCAAGCTACTTAAACACGCTCCATCCAAGGTCAAATTACTTTCCCCACTAGTGGATAAAATGCGTTTTTCCCCGCTTGTTTTTAAGGATAAAAGACGGCTTTCTGAGCTAGTGAGGGGAAAAATATTTTTCAACACACTTGCTCAAAACGACGTTTTTATTCCACCGATTTTTGGCTCATAATCCTAGATATTAAACACGCGTGCTCTTTCAGTGTATTATTCCACTCGTGCTTTTTCATTATATTATCCGACTGAGTTAAGAAGCTAACTGATTGCTAATAATATGCATGGAAAGGGAGCCTTCTTTAATTGGTCAGACTGGCGGGCACCGGCGCGCCCGACCGCCTGCGCGGTGCGCGGCCCGGCCGGCCCGCCCGCCGCGCCGCCCGCGGCCGGGGCGAGGGGCGGCCGGCAGTATGACAGATGCAACACACAATACTAACTGTTTTAACTATTCAAATTTGATTAATATGAGTTTCTTTTTTTCTCGCAAGTGTGTTGAAAAACGTCGTATGAAACGCGTGTGCATTGGTCATTACACACATCGGCTTTCTTATTGCGCGATCGCTTACAGCTCGCGCGCACAATATCGCCTCGTGTGTAATGACGAACTTAGCACACTTGTATCATAATGTACTATTTCTTGTTCTCCCTTCTTTATTTCAAACCTTTTCTAATGTTTAGAACAGCTTAATTGCCGTCATTGCGTCATATCATATACCTTTAAAAATATCAAACTTCTAGAATCACTAGATAGCATATATATGCATGAAATGTTAAATTCTCGGATGTCATCCAAACCAGGGGGGTGTCACTGCGCAGTTTAGGTATATTTGGCCGGCGCACCGCCCGGGCAGGTGTATGGCAGTGGGCTGCCGCTCGCGCAAAATTGAAAATACGCAATGGCTTCGAAACCTAAATCGCGATCTAATCTGTATAAAAGATAATGTTCTGTTTACGGACTATATTGACCGACATATTTTCAAAGGAATAAGTACTTCTGTGGCATACCTACTTCCGTGAGAATCAGACATACTATCTCCGGCTAAAAATTTTATGTTTACGTTTGTAATTCCTACATATTTATCTTAAAAATAATAAATCAGTAGGTATAGGTACAAAAACTTGTCAAGTGACAATGACAACCCCGTGCCGACACTCGCAGCTCGGTCATAAAACTGCGGCGCGCAAAGAAGATTCACGGTTCGTGCGCGGTTATAAGTTTCAATTTTGCTTGCAGGCGGCGAGTGTAGGTATAATTTTGTACCTAAATCTGGCTTTTGTGAAGGAGTGAATTTTCTGTACGGTAGTACTATTAGTCATTCTGTGTCCAAACTGGCCAATTCTCATCTTTTATGTTAATTAACCGTAAAAGTGACTGTCCATTTTTGACTGCCGCTGCACTGCAGTTGCGACGTTACGCGGTGCCGCACTATTGTAGCAACACGACTGCGGCTGTTGCGGCGTGCAGTCGCGACAGCGTTCGTTGATGGCTTGTCAATGTCAAGTCATATAATGTCAGACGTACAAATAAAATACTAATTTACTTTTGTATTTTTTACGTGAAGAAGCGAGTGACGATAATGCTACAAGCTACATGAAAAAGAAGACCAGTTTGCCTTTCTACAATAGTCAGAGTCCGACGAAGGCAGCTACGCAATATTCATAAAAAATCTGATATTTAATGGTGATCGTTTATTAATCGACTTCAAGATTTCAAAAGGAGGAGGTTATCAATTCGGTTGTATGTTTTTTTTAGTTTTTTTTTTTTTTAATGTTTGTTACTCCATAACTCCGTCATTTCTGGACCGATTTTGAAAATTCTTTTTTTGATTGTAAGTATATACACCCAGATTGGTCCCGTTTTTGTCAAAACGCAGTTCTGATAATGGGATCCATGAGGAATCGAGGGAACTCCTCAAATGTTAAAGGCTTACATATAGTGATTTTTGTATTTTTATAAACAAATCCAGCACTTCCATTTTAAAAAGTGACATTTGATGAAGTGGAACTGCTGATGATGATCAGAATGGAACTCTTCAATGACACATAGTTCACGTTTGGCGATTTGTTCTCTTCCTTATGGACCCAGACCTAAACTTGGACCCGGACTCTGACCCGGACCCGGGTCTGAACATGGACCCCAACTCGGACCCGGACCCGGACCGAACTCTGACCCAAACTTGGACCCGGACAGCCGGACACGGACCCGGACTCGGATCCGGACACGGACCCGGACTCGGATCCGGACCCAGACCCGGACCCGGAAATGCTACTAGAAAAGTGGGTTAGGTTAGGTTAGAACTGTGACCCTTACAGAAACGAAATGCTATCAGAAAAGTAGGTTAGGTTAGAACTGCGACGCAAGAGGAAGTTTCACGGGGTGGGGTGGTAATGTCTGTATCGCTCGACATCTCCAACGCATTCAACACCCTACCCTGGGAAACAATAAAGGCGGCTCTAAAGTATCACAGCGTGCCCGAATACCTGCAAAACCTAGTGGCAGATTACTTTGCCGTGCGCTCTGTGATATTCCTAACTGCTAACGGCTGGGGGCGAAGACAAATGTCGTGCGGTGTTCCACAGGGCTCAGTGCTGGGCCCGCTCCTGTGGAACATAGGTTATGACTGGGTCCTACGCGGGGCCACTATGCCGGGAGTCAGCGTCACCTGCTACGCTGACGATACCCTGGTGTCGGCTCGCGGTAGGACCCACAGAGAGGCTGCCCACGTAGCTACAGCAGGGGTAGCATACGTGGTCCACAGAATACGGGCACTGGGCCTAGGGGTGGCTTTACACAAATCGGAAGTCCTGGTCTTTCATGGGCCTCGCAACAAACCACCACATGGCTCAGAAATCACTGTAGGGGGATCTTCCATTGCCGTCGGGTCAACGATGAAGTATCTGGGACTCGTCCTCGACGGCAGGTGGAAGTTTGAAGAACACTTTCGGCGATTGGCTCCAAAGCTGATGGCTGCCGCTGGAGCGCTCGGGCGGATCCTCCCGAATCTGGGTGGGCCAAGAGGAGTATGCAGGCGGCTCTACATAGGTGTGGTCCGCTCTATGGCGCTTTACGGGGCTCCGATATGGGCGGATACCCTGAGAGCCCGAAACGCGGCCCTACTACGGCGGCCGCAGCGGGCCATAGCTCTCAGGGCAGCTAGAGCGTACCGCACCGTTTCACACGTAGCAGCCTGTCTTCTGGCTGGGAGCCCGCCCTGGGACCTCGAAGCTGAGGTCCAATCCAGCGTTTACTGGAGGGTTATGCGAGCAAGAGCAGAAGAAAACTGGCCTGGACCTCAGGAGGTCCGAAAATGGAGGGAGGAGGCGCACGACGTCCTCTACCATAAATGGACGGAGCGACTTGAAATCCCGGGTGCTAGCCGGGATCTAGTGACTGCAGTTCGGCCCGTTCTGAAAAAATGGGTCGAACGTAAACACGGCACACCCTCCTTCCACCTCACACAGCTGCTGACGGGGCACGGTTGCTTCGGCTGGTACCTGTGTGAGAGGGTAGGACGGGAGCCAACCACAGAGTGTCATCATTGTGACGGGAGAGCCGTGGACACGGCCCAGCACACGCGCGAAGAGTGCCCTGCGTGGGCGGAGCCTCGCGCTGTCCTGTCCACGGCTATGGGAGGAGACCTCTCACTGCAAGCACTAATTCACCAAATGGCTGACAGTGAGGAGACGTGGGTGGCAGTAGCCAACTTCAGTGTCGCAGTGATGACGCGAAAGGAGGCTGCTGAGAGAATGCGCGAGGACGACGCCAATTCGCTTCCTCAGCGCCGCAGGAGAATAGGAAGGCGGCGAAGAGCCTTCGTAGCCAGAGTGCTGCCGCTACTGCTGCCGCCTTAACGGGAACCTGCGGCTGATGGATCGGGAGTTCCATCACCCGCCTGAAGAGGTTCTGAGCTGGAGGGCCCTCCAGTGTTCCGAGGCGCCTTCAGCGGAGGACGCTGCATGAGCAGCCACCACAGAATGGGCCCCAATAGGCAACGCTGATGGGGTATCGGAAGTTGGCAGCCGCGTTCCCGAAACCCCGTCCAAAAGCGAGCGGTGGAACACCCCAGGGGTTTTAGTCCGTGTGAGTCGGACATACCCACTCGGCTTCTCCCGGGCCGAGTGGGATCCATAACGGATTTCCCCTGGGTCAAAAAAAATAGGTTAGAACTGCGACCCTTACAAAAACGAAATGCTACTAGAAAAGTGGGTGGTTTTACCTCCTTTTCTACATTATTAGGCAATATTATAATAATTAGGCAAAATTAGTCAAAAGATGGATTAGGGTAATTACGCAAAATATGCTGTCTATTTCATTTCATTGTCTGGAATCTAAGAGTGCACCATCAACAATAAGTAAACTTTCAGCGGCATCCCCCATTGAAGTCGGTTTTTTTTTCTTAAAAATTATTCAGGGAATATTGCCGATTAAATGAAAAGCATTTCAACATTGAATGAGACTTAATAATTGACGAAATACAATCAAATTACTCAAATGAAATTAATGCAGAGGAAAAATTATTCTTAACATTAAGGTAAGTTCACAATGTGAAATTTTCTTCCCCATCCTCTTGCCTAAATGCGTGACCACCAGGTGACCACCGCACACAGCAATCCGATGTGATGAATAAAATTATTTGTAAGAGCTTTAAGTAATTGCGCAATTTACACTTCATATTGTCAAGTTTCCTATTAGAAACAAACACAAATTAAAATCCCTCTTGTGTTGCAGGTGTCCATGGGCGGCACGGCACTCTTTATGATATGACCGTGCATCCATATAAAACTTGACGGGCGAGACAAGAAATCCTTTATGAAGAAAGCTATTTCCCTCACCTTGGACGATAGAAAGAACTTCTAATAAATTAATTTGAATAATAAATGGTTTCCTCGTGTTGGTGTGATGAAAAATTGCGTGTTGCACTGTAACAAAGTTTGTTTAACCCTCATGCCTTAAGACCCCCGCAACTGTCAATATTCTAAATTTTAAACCATTCGCTTCTCTCGTGGTTCAATTTTGTATCCTTTCGTATGTTTGGATATCAATATATTACCAGGACCAGGACTCCTGGAGCAAAGATGTTGTTTAATACCTCCTGGTCCAGGAGGTATTAAACAACATCTTTGCTTCTTGTAATAAAAAATAATGATTGCTTCGTTTATTTTTTATTTAGCTCAGGAATGGCTTTGCAAATTTTGCAATCACAAAATTAGAAAGTGTCGCCATAAACGACATTATATAATATGATATTACGACTAGAGTTGCCAGGAATATTCGGCAACTATTCGGCCTATTCGGCCACTTTGCCAAATATTCGGTATTCTATTTGCCTCTCTATCGCTCGTGCCCTGTTGAGCTTATAGCTATCCTCGCAAAACAACGAAAAAATAAAAGAACAGTTTATTTAATGAATTTATCATGAAATGATAAAAAAAATCACGTAGGAAAATATAGCTTGGCCAGGATTAGGGAATATTACGCAAAACTGCGTAGGGGCGCCACTACCACAATCTGAGGGTCTATCGCAAACCAAGATGAAAATCGAAATTTCGTTATCTAACATCTCTGTCACTCTTGCATATTCGAGCGATAAAGAGGCAGATAGCGAAATTTCGGATTCGCGTTTTCCGGTAGGTCCTCTGTAAACAAACCGCCTTGATGCATCAATGTCATATTTTGTTATCTCTGAAAACTTGTCAAAAACCTATTAAAGGTACAGTATGTATACGTTACTCTATGGTTTACTAAAACGGCTAGTCCTGCAGTCTGGTGGCAGAACATTGCAGTAATATCCCCTTTAGTATACTAGTACCTAAAGGAAATGGATAAGTATATTTTTGTTTGTTCTTATTTACTGACAAATTAGGACACTATTTCCCCTCTGCCGAGGTACAAGATCAATTGTGCATGCATACAACTAGCGCGGTGCGTGTTGTACACAATTATTGTGTGCAACAGACAAGTTTCCTAACTGGCTCTGTGATATGGCTCAATATAGATTAGCAAAAAAGTTTACAGTAGGGACAATCGCCATCAGATATATCGGAGCGACCGAGGTGCTAAAAATATCTGAACATGCACTCTAGCGCCTTGACAATAAAGGCGTGTTCAGATATTTGTGAGCTCCTTGGCCGACCCGATATATCTGCGATATATGGCGACTGTACCATCGGGGTTGTATATCCTTGGGTGTAATAAGCTCCTTATTAATCCTCTTTGCTTAGAACTACTAATATCTGTGACCCAAAGACATTTCAGTGCAGGTGACAGATTTGACGTGCGGTCTGCAGCCGCAGTTGCAATAATACACTAAATACGCAAAAATGGCCATGCTACGTGCAGTCGGTCTTGTCATTAATTTTACTATGGAAATTGACAATAACACCGACGTGTCGGAGCAGTAGTGCAGCTGCGGTCGGGAAAACGTTAAAATCACCATATTACGTGCAGTCGATATTGTCATTCATTTTACTATGGAAATTGACAATAACACCGACGCGTTCAGGCCGCTGCAGTAGTGTCGGAGCAGTAACGCAGCTGCGGTTGGAAATGGACTGTCACCTTTAATGTTATGGAATCTTAAGTGAGTTCAGAAGTTTGATAATGATAACCAAAGCCCAGTCACCCGCTAAAGCGAAAAACGTGTAACGTTACAATGAGTCGGTTTGTTAGGCGATGTGTCAAGGTTCAGCTCGGCGATTACCGGCGCCGCGTGGTGCACGATAATGACATGTGGCGCGATGTGACGTAATGCCGCGCTCGTCGTCTTAGTCAAAATCATAAGTCATAGTCATAGGAGTCATACTAAAAGAATATCTCAATTAACTCAATGATTACACGCGTTCGACTGGAATTTATTACCGATGTACCTACCTACATACATTGGCTCGAGTTACGGTAATTAGAGAGCTCTGTACATGTAGGCAAGTACCTTTACAGCTTAAAAATAACTTTAAACAGTCATATTTAAATACTAAAAACAGAATTTAAAAAATATTTAACCCTTAAATGCATGATTTTTTATTTTTGGTTGGAATAAATGTTTTAACTTAAATGTTTTTAGCTTTTTTCTGTTGAATCTGTGAGCTGCCCAATGCTTTGTATACATTTGGCAACAATATTCATTTAAGGGTTAAGCGGGGCTCCCATACATAAAACACTTGGCCGGTTTTTAGGGTTCCGTACCTCAAAAGGAAAAAACGGACGTGCGTCTGTCTGTCTGTCTGTCCGTCTGTCACAGCCTATTTTCTCCAAAACTACTGGACCAATTAAGTTAAAATTTGATATACCTACATATAAAAGTTTGTGACCCAAAGACGGCCATGTAACGAAAACATATGAATTTTAAACACGGGGGCCACTTTTGGGGGGTAAATGACAAAATTAAAATATTTTTATAATATTTTTTTAATTTAATTTAATATTTCGAATTTCCTCTTTTCCGCACTTGTATCGTAGTGCGGAAAACAGTAAATTCGAAACGAGTGGCAATAAATTAAAACACGACCGCAGGGAGTGTCTTAAATCGACACGAGTTGCGAATTACCTATTCGCACGTGTATCGTACAGCGTTTTACAGTACATATGGCCCTTTAAACTTTCGACATATGCACGAAAAGTGCTCTTTACGCACTAGTGCGAGAAAGTAGCACCATATGTACTGTAATAGTACATTTCGATGCTAGTGTGGAAAGTATGTCACCAAGAATGACATTTACGCACGTGTATCGAACGACGTTTTTTAATACAGTTGCGAAAAAATAAGAAAAACAACAAGTAAGGAATAAAAACAATATCGAATGTTGCCTTTGGAAACTTAGCTAGTAGTAAGAAAAAAAACCGGCCAAGTGCGAGTCGGACTCGCGCACCGAGGGTTCCGTACTTTTTAGTATTTGTTGTTATAGCGGCAACAGAAACACATCATCTGTGAAAATTTCAACTGTCTACTATCACGGTTCATGAGATACAGCCTGGTGACAGACAGACAGACGGACAGCGGAGTCTTAGTAATAGGGTCCCGTTTTTACCCTTTGGGTACGGAACCCTAAAAACGCCTCTTCTTTGACAAGCTATTCCGTTCCATTCAGACAACTTATTAAGAACGGTTTTTTCAATCTTCAATATTAAAAAATAAAAGTGTTATAATGATGATGAGGTAAGTAATAAAATATGAAATATGTATATTTTTCGTATTCTTCTTCTTCGTAGGTTTTTATGTTGAAGTTACGTTTAAAGGAAACTAATATTAACACTCATCAATCATGAACAGTCATGAATTGGAACAACTATAAATTAAAAAAATCCTCTTTGCAAAGAAACAAAAAAAAAACAATTATTGACATTTACAATCTATAGGTATAAATTGTATGGATGGTATAGAAAGGATGCCAATCTCTTATGGCGGAATTGTTGCAAAAGTGACCGCTTTCAGCTTTAAATAATAGTTCCTAATCTCTCCGGTGGCGCTAGTTAGGCTCTGGGACATGAGTATAACATGAACCATATAAGGCAACAAATAACCCGACCAAATTTCGTAGGTTGTTTTTGATAGTATTTCGGTGTATGGTGGCGCCGCCTAATTACTGTTTTTTGATGGACACTTTTCATACATAATGATTTGGCTCCTTTATATAGTCTCCATGATAAATTGTATATACAGATGTCAATCACAATGAAAAAAACCGGCCAAGTGCGAGTCGGACTCGCGCACGAAGGGTTCCGTACCGTACCATTAGGAAAAAAAACAGCAAAAAAATCACGTTTGCTATATGGGAGCCCCATTTAAATATTTATATTATTCTGTTTTAAATTAGTATTTGTTGTTATAGCGGCAACAGAAATACATCATCTGTGAAAATTTCAACTGTCTAACTATCACGGTTCATGAGATACAGCCTGATGACACACAGACAGACGGACAGACGGACGGACAGATGGACAGCGGAATCTTAGTAATAGGGTCCCGTTTTTACCCTTTGGGTACGGAACCCTAGCAACGATGATCATCTTGGTCAACGTGCGACTCGAACCCACATCCTTGGATTGCCGGTCCAATGCGTTACCAATTGCGCCAGCTGACCATCCGTCAATCAACGCGAATTTAGTCATTGCAACTGTGACAGACGTCACTAGCGACATCTACATATTAAGGCTCACAACCTTGACCACCTCTGAGATATGCAGACGTCTGTCACAGTTGCACAGGAAAAATAGAACCGTTTTTCCCCCGAAGGGTAAAAAACGGATATTTAGGTTCCTGCCGAAGCTTGAACCACATATGAGATAACACCCTTGTAACTCAGCCCTAATTAAGGTAATTTATCAACTTGCAGCGCCATCTATCGCGCCACTCAAGTACTAATGTCGCCCGGTTCCTAGCGCGCGGCTGCTTTCTCGTCAGTACCATATGTATAAGCCGGCAAGGCCCTTAGGCGTGGTTCAAGCTTCGGCAGGAACCTAAATATCCGTTTTTTACCCTTCGGGGGAAAAACGGTTCTATTTAGGTATCCTTGCCTCCCGCTTGAACCACATATGAGACGTGTTTAAACCTCTGCCGGCGCTGTCCCGAGCGTACTGTGACCTCTGACTGATAGTTATAGTATTTATGCAAAAATCACATAATAAGAATATGGGCTTGAAATATATTCCGTATTGATATACCAAAAGATTGTTTGCGTCAAACCTTAATAACTAGAATTTCCTCATTTGTAATTATCGATAGATACGACAATCGTTAGCACTGACTGGCAACATAACTAAAGTTATTCATTGCGACTATGTAAGTATGCTGAATCACATCTGACGCTACGCGAGCTGTGATGCTTGCAAAGTGAACCCCATCAAGTGAGTTTTATATCAAACCCCACCCCACTAGGTGAACATGATAAATAGGTTATGTTGTATAATGTAATGATAATTATTATTTTACAAAAAAAGAATACTACTTGTCTACTGCTTAACACAATGAAATATAGAACTGCCGATCCATCCAAAAATCTGTTTCAATTCGTAACTAATTGAAAAAACCCTGGGTCCTCTGATTTAAAGTATTTTCTATCAATTAAATGTAAATTGGTAAGTATAGGTCAGATGTAATGTAATATGTATTTTAATATGCACGAATAACTAAATGTTTGTATTTTTAGGCATTAATAGTTATTTACTGTACCGGCTTCATTTGTACATAGCCCACTACATAATGACAACAAATTACGTAAATGTGTTGAAAATTATATGTATACCTACATAATGTGTTTATTTGCGGAAATAATTGAATTGTATTTCGAATCGAGTACTGCTCTGCCTGAAAGTAGCGTCAGAAAATGAAGAAGAAAATACATCATTTCACGATTTAGCACTTTAATATCTAGTTACAACTTTCAGCTAGTAGTAGTTTCAACTGAGCCGATAATACATGCTTATTGATTGGTTTTAGGTGAGGGTTGCTTTAAAACAACCATATTAATGTTAAGCTATGAATAGTTAATAATTCTTATATGAAATGGTAGGCTCCTATTTATTTTAAGTGTCAATTATGCTGCTAAATTTACTATCCACAGATAACTGAAAACATGCCATTAGGCCGGTACCGCTTCAACTGAGCTTACATTAAATACTTGTCAGTCATGCAACGAATGTAACGAATGGCGAATGAACAGAATTACTGAGTACTGACACGCAGGTGACAATCGTATGGTGTTGATGATTGTAAATTTAAAGTGATGCTGACAACTCCAGTTGTTGTGGATGGCATCTCTCCATTAGACCTGTACCAATAACTTCTGAGGTTATAAGAATATTAATGTTGCTTATTTTTTATATATAGTTTCCAGACCATATACTAAACCTAAAAATAATATTTTGTGTCATCCTAGGTATTTGCTTAGGTAGAAATTTAGGTATTTCTTTTTTCAATCAGCATTCTGTAACAAAAATATTAGAGACGAAATTCTTTGTTTCCCTGTAAAGGCAAAGTGGCTTCCGACATACACACGTATTTTGTGTCATTTTCATCCACGGGTATAATGGCATTTAATGAATACCTAATATTGATCCTAAAACGCCTAAAAAAATATTATAGTCAGTAATTTAAGTGTTGTACTTTACAGAACATTGTTATATGTTATTCAAACAAATCTGTGTCAAATTCATCCACCGCTTTTATTTAAAAAAAATTTTTTTCTAATTAACACCCTGTATCTGCCACAAAAAAAATTCATATTATTAAGTTTACGTCTACAATATTATAATACCATATTGAGACATCATTCATAATTTGGGTCATTTTGATCCACGGTTTTTTTACTATCTGGCAAAATAAAACTCAATTGAGCAAGAAGGGCGTGCGCGGGGAAGAGTACCTACGCGGGTGGGGTGCTTATTATACTTGCCGCAATATTAGCTGGCGGCAAATAATCTATCTATATCTATATCTTAATACTATCTCCTTTACCCTTGTTAAGACCAACCAAGAGTGAAAGAGATGGCATTATGAGCTGTCTCGCCACTTAGTTTTGCGATACAGTGTATTTATTTCATTTCGGAGGCATAATTACATTGTCTTATCAACCTTACCAATCTTACCGTAGTGTGGGAGTAGGTATGTAAATATAATTAAAAATAGACTGTAGGCTGCACTCCTCATACTGACCAACATTTGTGACGTTCCTAATCAAAAGGTACCTTACCAATCTTATCGTAGTGTGGGAGTAGGTGTGTAAATATAATTAAAAATAAACTGTAGGCTTCACTCCTCATACTGACCACTTTGTCGAGGACTCTGACAGATTATTTGTATAAAGATATAATCAAATTTCGTCTTTATGGTTAACGACAAAGTGGTACCTACCTTTTGATTGAGAATATCATATCAGCGACTTTTTTGTTTCGATTTTTAGTAGACTCTTTAAGTTTATTTTAAGACGCAATTTATTGTGATTTTTGTTATGTTTAAGCGTGGCATGCAACATAGATTACAATGATGATGATGTACATTAAATACAAGACTTTATCATACCTATATATTTGAAAGTTATTGAAGAAAAGTGTCATCGTTTGATGAGTAGAATATTATGTTTTAATTATTTTGGTCGTGTTACAGGCCCCACCTGGTATACCTAGTCGGCTCATAAGTTCTGTCATATACATAGTATCAAATAAAATCAAAAGTTTAAGTTTATTCCGTATAATTTGTACAGCGTTTGAAAGCTTATAAACTAGAGAATCTAAATGTATAACATTTATTCAAAATGACCGCCATAATTATCTACACAGGCTTGAAGTCTTCGTGGCCAGTCGTCAATGGATTCACGCACCACTTTCATGTCGATATTGGCCACTGCCGTAGCAAGAGATTTTTTCAGCGAGTCTAGATTTGCATGAGGTTTTGAGCACACCTTTTCCTCTAAATACTGCCATATTTTATAGTCTAAAGGATTAAGATCTGGGCTAGAGGAGGGCCAATCTTCATGCCGTATAAAGTCGATTTTATTGGAGGCGAGCCAGGCTTGTGTAGACTTTGCCTTATGGGCTGGAGCAGAGTCCTGCTGGAAAACCCAATGCTGGTTTAGAAACATCGTATGGGATAGTGGTTTCACAATATTAGTCAACACCGTGTCTTGGTACACTTTGGCACTAGTTTTTACTCCTTTCTGACAAAAATGCATACTAGTGACGCCCGCATAAGAAACTCCCAGCCAAACCATCACAGATGAAGGGTGATGACCTCTTTGAATACGGGGAATGCTATTAGACGCTTTTTTACTATTGCGAGCGTACACTCTATCATTTTGTTTATTACAGTTTTCTTCTATGTCAAAAATTTTCTCGTCCGAAAACAGTATACAACGGTGCTTATTTTTAGCGTACTTCTTCAATAAAGCTTTAGATCTTTTAAGCCTTAAAGCTTTAAGCCGACCATTGAGAAGATGGCCAGTTTTTCGTTTATAAGCACGAAGTCTCAGGTCTTGATTAAGCACTCTTTTCACCGTGTTTTTGCTCAAACCCATCTGGAGGGCCATAACTTTTTGTTTCCTAGCGGGATTTCTGGCAATGCGTGCCCTAATTGCTTGTACAACCGCTGGAGTCCTAGCTGTACGCGGACGACCGCTTCTTTTCTTGTCATTTAATCTAGAGACCTCACTGTATCTTTCTATGGTACGATACACAAATCTTAGAGAGAATTTTAAATGTTGGAGAGCCGGCAGTAAAGTTTCGAACCAACGTGATACCGCGATGAGATGCACAATGGTTTCCCATAAAAGTGATGCTAAGTCCGAATTTGATAGTCTGCCACGGCGGAACTGGCCGAAAGTACAAAAAAGATAGCCACTTCCGGTGCGAAAAAGGGGGGGTCATTTAACCCATCTGATACTACAATAATAGCTATGGCATCAGTTAGAAATTTACTGGTAGATACAGAAAAGCGAAATCTGCCAGTATGATTCCTGCCGGAAGTGCTTGGCATACGCTCTCAAAGGTGACCATCGGGACCCCTAAATTAACCCATCTGATACCAGCATGAAACCAATGCCAGTCGGTAGATATGAACCTTCTATTCAGGAATATATAAGTCTGCCAGGGCGTTTTCAGCCGAAACACCTTGACATACGAGATTTTGTGGCGCAACATCCGTGGTACCCGTATTTCGGAATGTAACGGTCCGGTCCCGTCTCGTCTCGTATCGTATCTTATCGTATTGTACATATTATAATACTTTTTTTTCTGTTTATTCTGTGTAATTCGAAATACATTTTAACCTTTAATATGTTCTCACTACTGAGGTGAAAAATTATGTGTGCAACACGAGAGCAAAGTTATTTTACATCTCGTGTTTTTAAGTCCCTCGCTACGCTCAAGATTCTACCTTAGAATCATTCGCTTTCTCCGGACTCAAAATAAACACTCGCAAGAAAAACCAACTTTGCTCTCTTGTTGCACAAATAACTGTTTACACAAAATTTTCAATCGCGGCTGAATGCCGAAGGTCTGTGCCTTAGATGCCTAACCTGTCAAGAAATGACAATATGGCGGACGAATATTTGAAATGTCACCGTATTTTATAATTATTTCCTCAGAATAATAACTAGCATAGAAGCCGGGCAAAAATAAGAGCTTGGTAAAAAGTATCGTATTCACAACACGCTATTACATTTTGTCTATGAGTGAGTGAGACAACAATCCGCAAGTTCTTTCATTTTTTTCAGTATTGTCATAAGATGAACTGAGGAAAATATTTTTTACAGTCAGCATACTGACGAATATTTGAAATGTCACCGTATTTTATAATTATTTCCCTGAAAATTTAGTTTTTCATCACAAGTGTAACGAAAACCATTGTGTGTAACTCCGGGGGTAAGAATATTGTAAACTCCTCCTTTACAAAATCTCACTTACCCCCCTCGTTGCACAATGTAGGTACTAATAGCACAGCGTGTCGAAAGTTGATACTTTCCGTACGGAAATCATTAAAGAAATGATTGTTTTTTTACTCTCCTGTAAAAGTCAAAATGTTATTTGGATTGCAGGTTGTAGAAGGATATTGAATTCAGCTACCTAAAATCAAGAAGTTAAATCACAATAACAGGAAATAAGTAAACGCTCAGTGGTGGTAGCGAACTAAGCTAACGAGTTATTAACCGAAGAAAAAGTTTGTAAGAACTAGCTATAGCCTATGATATGCCTATATAGCGGGCCGCGACCGCGACGCGACTTGCAGGCATAAGGTCCGTGAGCGCAAGTGACGTGCGCGTCTGTGTGCGTGCACCACACACACGGGGATATGGCGGCTCCGCCCCCGTCAGCGCGACGGAGATAATCAGTTTGAAATCTCAAAATTGAGAATTCGCTGAGCTCCTGTTGGCTCAAAAATAATGAGTGGTTCAGTAAAAAAGTAGGAGTGAATTATCTGGTTGTTTTTTTATCTTGTGCTAATTATAAAGCAGTAAATTATTATTAAGTGATCTGTATATAATACCCACCAAAAACATTTCATGTAAAGTGTTGCCAAGACTAGGCGCATAAAGCTTTTACACTCAAAAGCTATCAGATCCCGTAGTAGGTACCAAGACTTTTACTCTGTAAGTCCTAACTTTATTAGCTCTAACTGTATAAAGCCAACATCTTGGTCAAACGTACAGTACGGCTTGGCCGTTTCGTTGCAGTCACATATACACTCACTCGGTGGACTTGTTGTACAAAGTAGTTACACAAGTCTTTCAAATTCTGAGTGTCATTAAGGGATTGTCCAATTTGTCCATTTGACAGCAACGAAACGGCCAAGCCGTACTGTACGTTTGACCAAGATGTTGGCTTTATACAGTTAGAGCTAATAAAGTTAGGACTTACAGAGTAAAAGTCTTGGTACCTACTACGGGATCTGATAGCTTTTGAGTGTAAAAGCTTTATGCGCCTAGTCTTGGCAACACTTTACATGAAATGTTTTTGGTGGGATTTCATTCATTTTTGTAAGAGTCCACCAGCTAGCTAACATAGCTAGCTGAGTGATACCAGCTAGAAATGACTTATTCGTTAATAGAATCTACGATAATACAGGATCATATATAAGCAGGCATAATTCTAAAATATTTTAACATTCGATTTTATAAAAATTACGTATTGCTAGCGCCATCTATGTAGAGCCTATATAAATTATAAGTCAGGAACTGTATGTATTATAAATTGTAAGTTTCTAGAAATTTTAAAGCATTATTATCATAATCGGAATTGTTTTTAATGACCTGAGCGTTAGTTAAGGTCTCCGATTCAGCTCACTCAACCGATTTTAGTGAATTTTGTGTGGGTACGTACGTGCTATCGCAGTGCTGTTGGAAAACCGCGGCTTTGTAGTGCGACGATTCGAGTTTGATCCCCAGACATGTATTTTTTAAATTAACATTAAAATTTACCGAGTGCGAAGTGCGGGCTAAGCGTAGGTATTCGTTACAGTTGGGCAAAAATATTTTCTAGTCTCCGGCTATTCTTCTGTATAAGTCGTACGTATTACTCAACTTATTTTCGGAAAATTTTGTGAGCAGAATTTATTTAAAAAATATTAAAATAGCTCACTTATCACACGCGAGTCAAGAGGTAAAGAAACCGGTATATAAATGAGCTCTCCGAATATGCATACATCTTACGGTCGCGTTACTCTGGTGTTTCGAGATCTCTACACGCATGCGAGTTTCTAAATCGTTGGGAACTGTTTGATGGTACTGTCATCCGAAAACAAAAAGTCGTATGTGCCTGCAAACTTCCTATTATGATATCCTTCCTTCCTTCATATATTCACCTTTATTTTTTTTAATATAATGAAAATTTTGCCAAATTTAATTTAATTAACAATATTTTGTTACGTGAGACACGAGTCACATGAACGTCGTCAGTCGAGTACGTAATGTACTTTATAAAACAACTGATCATAGTCTGCTCACAAAATACACATAATGTTCCAAAATGGCTGTCACATATGGACAGATAGACGGAAGACCGGACAGACAGACGGACTAAACAAAACTGTAAGGATTCCGTTTTTGCCATTTTGGCTTCTGAAGGCCGAATGCCCGGCGCGTATGACAGGTACACGCTACCCGCAACGTCTCCAAGTATCTTCATGGCGAACGGTTTGGCCGAAGGACGAGCTCCGCAAAGATATTAAGGTCAGAAGTGACCAAGAGAGGCGCGCTTCTGTAGTGTTCAAACACAAAACTTTAGTATCTACAACTGTATACATGCATGGTTCTTGAGACTTCCACAAACACCTACTTGCGAAGTGCTCGCCATCGGCCTTCGCGTTCAGACAATTTAACTGCTAATCAAGTTCGGTAAAATAATTTTAGTATCAATACAGTTTTTTTTTCTAATAGGCTACACTTATTTAGGCTTTGTTCGCGAGGTTGTACAGCTCACATAACCTCCCTTGTGCTTAAAGTTCATCATCTTCCTCGCGTTATCCCGGCATTTTTAGCCACGCCACGGCTCATGGGAGCCTGGGGTCCGCTTGGCAAGTTGGCAACTAATATCAAGGCACAATTTTTTACGAAAGCGACTGCCATTATTAGGATTAGTCCCGTTTCCTCGCGATGTTTTCCTTTCCGGAAAAGCGACTGTTAAAACCTATCTTAACAAGGTACAATAATTTTAATTTAATTTTTGGTATTAGTCCATACAAATACCAAAGCAAATACCTAATACTTACCTAATCTAGATAGATTAAGTTTCTTAATTCTATGATATAATAATTAAACTAATTTAGGTGACATCTAGCGAAACTCTTGTGTACTTGCAGAAGTACTCTATGAGCTTAGTTTAGCTATGTAGACCTGTACCAATAACTTCTGAGGTTATAAGAATATTAATGTTGCTTATTTTTTATATATAGTTTCCAGACCATATACTAAACCTAAAAATAATATTTTGTGTCATCCTAGGTATTTGCTTAGGTAGAAATTTAGGTATTTCTTTTTTCAATCAGCATTCTGTAAAAAAAATATTAGAGACGAAATTCTTTGTTTCCCTGTAAAGGCAAAGTGGTTTCCGACGTACACACGCATTTTGTGTCATTTTCATCCACGGCTATAATGGCATTTAATAAATACCTAATATTGATCCTAAAACGCCTAAAAAAATATTAGAGTCGGTAAGTGAAGTGTTGTACTTTACAGAACATTGTTATATGTTATTCAAACAAATCTGTGTCAAATTCATCCACCGCTTTTATTTAAAAAAAATTTTTTTCTAATTAACACCCTGTATCTGCCACAAAAAAAAATTCATATTATTAAGTTTACGTCTACAATATTATAATACCACATTGAGACATCATTCATAATTTGGGTCATTTTGATCCACGGTTTTTTTACTATCTGGCAAAATAAAACTCAATTGAGCAAGAAGGGCGTGCGCGGGGAAGGGTACCTACGCGGGTGGGGTGCTTATTATACTTGCCGCAATATCAGCTGGCGACTGAGATCTTAATACTATCTATCTCCTTTACCCTTGTTAAGACCAACCAAGAGATGGCATTATGAGCTGTCTCGCCACTTAGTTTTGCGATACAGTGTATTTATTTCATTCGGAGGCATAATTACATTGTCTTATCAATCTTACCGTAGTAGGTATATAAATATAATTAAAAATAAACTGTAGGCTGCACTCCTCATACTGACCAACATTTGTGACGTTCCTAATCAAAAGGTACCACTTTCTCTGACAGGTTATTTGTATAAAGATATAATCAAATTTCGTCTTTATGGTAAACGACAAAGTGGTACCTTTTGATTGAGAATGTCACATCAGCGACTTAAAAATTACTTTTGTTTCAATTTTTAGTAGACTTTTTAAGTTTATTTTAAGACGCAATTTATTGTGGTTTTTGTTATGTTTAAGCGTGGCAAGCAACATTAATTACATTGATGATGATGTTCATTAAATACAATATTTTTTCATACTATACTGAACTGTCACCCTATACATGAGAATGAACAGCGCCCTCTTGACAATGATCATATATTACTGGTCAGGCTTTAATATGTGTCATAATTTAGTAAAGTCCCCTTTGTGGATTCTAAGTTTCCGAGTTACAGCAGTTTAGCGAAAGCGTTTTTTTTTTAAATATAAATTAAGGGTTGAATAAAGAGGAAAGAAAATTTGATTATTCTTGCGCTACGACGCACGGTTTAGGAGATACAGCCCTATAAAGTTTTTTTTATTTTATTTTTCCTTTTTCCTTTTTTACATTGTGTTTTTTGTATATTACTTTGGGGTTTCATAAAGGGGAACGAAAATTTAATTATTTTTGCGCTACGACGCACGGTTTAGGAGATACAGCCCTATATAGATTTTTTTCTTTTTCTTTTTTACGTTTTTAAATCTTAATTAAGGGCTTCTTAAGGGGAACGAAAATTTGATTATTTTTCGCTACCATGCACGGTTTAGGAGATACATCCCTAAAGTTTTTTTGTTTTTTTTTCTTTTTTTTGTCATTGCGTTTTTTGTTATTACTTTGGGGTTTCATAAAAGGGAACGAAAATTTTATTATTTTTGCGCTACGACGCACGGTTTAGGAGATACAGCCCTAAAATGATTTTTTTCTCTTTTTCTTTTTTGCATTTTTAAATCTTAATTAGGGGCTTCTTAAAGGGGAACGGATATTGATTATTTTTGCGCTACGATGCACGGTTTAGGAGATACAGCCCTATAAAGTTTTTTTGTTATTATTTTTTTCTTTCTTTTTCTTGTGTTTTTGTATATTATTTTGGGGCTTCATAAAGGGGAACGAAAATTTTATTATTTTTGCGCTACGACGCATGGTTTAGGACAGGGGTCGGCAACCTTTTAGCAGCCAAGGGCCACATAGCAGTTAACGAAATTGACGACGACAATACTTTATCAGGTATTGTCGTTTGTCAAAATTACATACAAAATAGCCAGGGAGGCTCGCGGGCCGCAAGTGAGAGGTTCGCGGGCCACATGCGGCCCGCGGGCCGCCTGTTGCCGACCCCTGGTTTAGGAGATACAGCCCTATAAAGTTTTTTTTTTGATTTTGCGTTTTTTTAAATATAAATTATGGGTTGCATAAAGGGGAACGTAAATTTTATTGTTTTTGCGGTACCACGCACGGTTTAGGAGATACAGCTCTATAAAGTTTTTTTTCCTGGTTTTTTTTTTTTTTTAAGTATTAATTACGGGTTTCTTAAAGGGGTTTTTTTAAATTATTTTTGCGCTACGACGCATGGTTTAAGAGATACAGCCCTATAATGTTTTTTTTTTTTTAAATTTTGCGTTTTTTTTAAATATAAATTATGGGTTGCATAAAGGGGAACGAAAATTTTATTGTTTTTGCGCCACCACGCACGGTTTAGGAGATACAGCCCTATAAAGATTTTTTTATTGTTTTTTTTCTTTTTTTCTTTTTTACATTGTGTTTTTTGTATATTACTTTGGGGTTTCATAAAGGGGAACGAAAATTTTATTATTTTTGCGCTACGACGCAAGGTTTAGGAGATACAGCCCTATAAAGATTTTTTTTTAAATTTTGCGTTTTTTTAAATATAAATTATGGGTTGCATAAAGGGGAACGTAAATTTTATTGTTTTTGCGGTACCACGCACGGTTTAGGAGATACAGCTCTATAAAGTTTTTTTTCCTGGTTTTTTTTTTTTTTTTTAAGTATTAATTACGGGTTTCTTAAAGGGGTTTTTTTAAATTATTTTTGCGCTACGACGCATGGTTTAAGAGATACAGCCCTATAATGTTTTTTTTTTTTTAATTTTGCGTTTTTTTTAAATATAAATTATGGGTTGCATAAAGGGGAACGAAAATTTTATTGTTTTTGCGCCACCACGCACGGTTTAGGAGATATTATATCTATATATATAGCTATAATAGCTCTATAAAGTTTTTTTTCCTGGTTTTTTTTAAAGTTTTAATTAAGGGTTTCTTAAAGGGGAACGAAAATTTGATTATTTTTGTGCTACGATGCACGGTTTAGGAGATGCAGCCCTATAAAGATTTTTTTTGTTGTTTTTTTTTTTTCATTGTGTTTTTTGTATATTAGTTTGGGGTTCCACAAAGGGGAACGAAAATTTGATTATTTTTGCGCTACGACGGTTTAGGAGATACAGCCCTATAAAGTTTTTTTTGTTTTTTTTTCATTGTGTTTTTTGTATATTACTTTGGGGTTCCGTAAAGGGGAACGAAAATTTTATTATTTTTGCGCTACGACGCACGGTTTAGGAGATACAGCCCTAAAATGATTTTTTTTCCTCTTTTTCTTTTTTGCGTTTTTCAGTCTTAATTAGGGGTTTCTTAAAGGGGTTTTTTTAATTATTTTTGCGCTACGATGCACGGTGTAGGAGATACAGCCCTATAAAGTTTTTTTGTTATTTTTTTTCTTTTTTTTTCATTGTGTTTTTAGTATATTACTTTGGGGCTTCATAAAGGGGAACGAAATTTTTATTATTTTTGCGCTACGACGCATGGTTTAAGAGATACAGCCCTATAATGTTTTTTTTTTAAATTGCGTTTTTTTTTTTAAATATAAATTATGGGTTGCATAAAGAGGAACGAAACTTTTATTATTTTTGCGCCACCACGCACGGTTTAGGAGATATTATATCTATATATATAGCTATAATAGCTCTATAAAGTTTTTTTCCTGGTTTTTTTTTAAGTTTTAATTAAGGGTTTCTTATGGGGAACGAAAATTTGATTATTTTTGTGCTACGATGCACGGTTTAGGAGATGCAGCCCTATAAAGATTTTTTTGTTGTTTTTTTTTTTTCATTGTGTTTTTTGTATATTACTTTGGGGTTCCGTATAGGGGAAAGAAAATTTTGTTATTTTTGCGCTACCACGCACGGTTTAGGAGATATATCTCTATAAAGATTTTTCCTGTTTTTTTTTGTTTTTTTTTTTAAGTATTAATTAAGGGTTTCTTAAAGGGGAACGAAAAATTGATTATTTTTGCGCTACGATGCACGATTTAGGAGATGCAGCCCTATAAAGATTTTTTTTTCTTTTTTTTTTCATTGTGTTTTTTGTATATTAGTTTGGGGTTCCATAAAGGGGAACGAAAATTTGATTATTTTTGCGCTACGACGGTTTAGGAGATACAGCCCTATAAAGTTTTTTTTTTGTTTGTTTTTTATTGCGTTTTTTTTTTAAATATAAATTAATGGTTACATAAACGGGACCGAAACGTTTATTTTTGCGCTACGACGCACGGTTTAGGAGATACAGCCCTATAAAGATTTTTCCTCTTTTTTTTCTTTTTTGCGTTTTTAAATCTTAATTAGGGGCTTCTTAAAGGGGAGCGAATATTTGATTATTTTTGCGCTACGATACACGATATAGGAGATACAGCTAATACAGCCCTATAAAGATTTTGTTTCTTTTTTTTCATTGTATTTTTCATGTATTACTTTTGGGTTACATAAAGGGGAACGAAAATTTTATTATTTTTGCGCTACGACGCATGGTTTAGGAGATACAGTCCTATATATTTTTTTACAATGCATGTGCTCGAAAAGTGCGTTTCCTACGGAGCCATATCGTGCGGAAAGTACTGCTTTTCCGCACTAGTGCTTTTTGTTTAAAATTTTTTTTTACAGAACATATGGTGCTACTTTCTCGCACTAGTGCGGAAAAGAGCACTTACCGTGCATATGTCGAAAGTTTAAAGGGCCATATGTACTGTAAAACGTACGATACACGTGCGAATAGGTAATTCGCAACTCGTGTCGATTTAAAACACTCCTTTTAATAATTAAACTTATTTGCCATGATATGTTTTTTTATTTACTCGCACAATGCATAGTAAAACATTGTATGATACACGTGCGTAAAGATGATTTCCGCACTTGTTGCATAAATAGCAATTTTTTTTATCAAAGAATGAAAGAAAGTCACGGTATTAACCCTTAAATGCATAATGATGTATATATGCATCGTATATTTGATGGTCCGTGGCTCAATATGCAGCTATCCAAAATATTATTCCCTCAATCTATAAGACATGACACATCTATTTCAATTTATTAAAAAGTTATACAAAAAATCATGCATTTAAGGGTTAATAACCAAATTTTACTTTAGTGGTACCTTTTCCCTATCACTGTCACAAATGTATGTGGCGTTCACGTAAACGCGATATTTTTAAGATTTCCCTGCGCAATGTTGCCAGCTCGCTCGCAAATCAAACATGTACTTACAGTTCTTTTGCATAATGGTGACATTGTACAATATCTATGAGTTTTAAATAGGTAAAAGATAATTCGACGCATTCTTTGCTTGCTTGTTGCTTGTTGTTGTGTTGTTTGCGTAACTTCTTTGAATAAGTTGCGTTAATTTGGCGCACAGGCGAAGTAAACATGCGTTGCGTACGGCAAGGTCACGCCGCGGCCCCACCCTGCACGGCCTCCGTTGCCCATTCAGACCGCCCGCTAGCTTCGTTTGAACACAAATAATATTTTTGTAATATTTGTTTATGCAGTGGATGCAAGTGACACAAATTTATACATCTTATTTATCCCGCATTTCAAATTAATAAGATGTAAACTCTAATATCTTTAATATTCTTTTGTAACGGTGACAGCCTGTTACAACAAAATCATCAAATATCTCATGAAGCTATGCCTTAATAAGACACAAAATCATTTAATGGACCTATTTAAACGATTAAATTCGACCTAAGTAATTTTTTTTAACTCTAATTTTTTTTTGTGTCATTTAGAATATTATGACATAGTATCAGATTGCAGTGGACGTAATTGACACAAACTATGGTTTCACACTAAAAACACTATCCTAAATGCAACACAGTTACATGTTTTCTCTCGAATATTTTTTTCTCCAAAATAATTCAAAATAAAAAATAATTACCACAAAATAACAAATTACTAGAAAAGCAAATTATATATATGACACAAAACAAAATGTAAGATTTACATCTTAACAAAGTATTCATAAGCGAAAACAGAATTGACTTTAATATTTTTATAACCTAGGGGTTAAAATATAGCCAGCGGTACAGGTCTAATGTCATTATATGTAATAGTTCATTACCAATCCGTAGTGTCATAGTGTGGCACTGCACTTAGCTATATAAGCTTCTACATGTATGTAGATACGATCACTTTTTTCAACCAGCCTTCTGTTAACATTAAGCCGGGCCGGGGTTTGAACCCGCGACCTCCGGATTGAAAGTCGCACGCTCTTAGCGCTAGGCCACCAGCGCTTGTGTTTGAAGTAAGGTTTTGAAAAGTTTACGACAAGAAACAGTGCCAATATAGAGGGCGCTATTTGGCTGGTTTACGTGAACCTGGTTCAAATCGGTACTTCGAAAACTTTTTGGTTTTTTTTACTGTTGTTTTTGTATTAGCATTCCGATCACTGCTACCACACAAAATTTCACGATTCTAGGACTTCAGGAACCAATGTTTTCAGGATTAGAGGTATTTTTAGGTACCCCCATTTGAAGGGGTTGCAGGGCGAAAGTTGCAGATTTCTGGTCACCATATGTGTCTGCATACAGACCCATCCCTACATGCCAAATTTCAGCCTTCTAAGACTTCAGGAAGTAGTCTGTATTTTCTATGACGCGAATTTCATGTGTTTCGGACAGTGAAAATTAAGGTAGTATAAAATTTTAAGTATAATAGGTAGCTTAATAAAACTTGGTGTTTTTGATAAGTCTACTGAGTACATGGTATAAAAAAAATTACAGCTCTCTAGCATTGTCTAAGACGAAGCTACGAGAGTTCGAAAATACGGCGAAACGTGCCGAGAAAAGATATGCACTGCCTTTTGCCCTTTGTCTCGTCTTGGCGGGGGCACGGCCGTGCCCCCAGATACTATAAAATAAAAATAAAATCATATTGAAAAATAAATCTTTAAAAAAAAGTTTATATGCGCTAGCAAACTGATACAAGCCAAATCTTAAAAGCGTCAAGTTGCCGTCAAACCGAATGACAACCCTGGTATAGTTTGATAAAGAACCAGTGTTGTATCAGCTTGCTTTGCTTTGCTTTGCACCGACTTCAAACGTATCATTTTGGTAGCGCATATAAAACGAGATACTTCATATTTTATTTTTTTCCGTTTGAAGTCGGTTTTACTTTTTTTTAGATTAATTTTATTTTTCCATTTTTAGTGTTTCTTCATCTGTCTGGCCAAACTGTGACTATACATTCTTGCACTTCGGGTAAGTTTCAAGGTCTGGATCTAAGCTATCAAGATTTGAGGAGTTGGACCTCAAAGAACCCATCATCAGAACTAGACCTTAACACAAATGTTCCTTCAGAACTTACTTGTACTTAACAAATATAACGAAGAGGACTTAAATAGCCAAAATTGAAATATGCGTTGTTAAAGAGACCCGTTCTGGTCATCATCAGTAGTTCCACTTCACCAAATGGTACTGTTTTGGATGAAAGTGCTAGGTTTGTTGATGAAAATACCAAAACCGATATATGTATGCCTATAAGATTTGAGGAGTTCCCTGGATTAATAATGGATCCCTTTATCAAAACTGGGTTTTTACAAAAACGGGACCAATTAGGGACTATGTACATTCAAACAAAAAAAATATTTTCCAAATCGGCTCAGTAATGACGGAGTTCTGAGGTAATACATACAAAAAAAATACGGTCGAATTGATAACCTCCTTTTTAGGGTTCCGTAGCCAAATGGCAAAAAACGGAACCCTTATAGATTCGTCATGTCTGTCTGTCTGTCTGTCCGTCCGTATGTCACAGCCACTTTTTTCCGAAACTATAAGAACTATACTGTTGAAACTTGGTAAGTAGATGCATTCTGTGAACCGCATCAAGACTTTGACACAAAAATAGAAAAAAAAACAATAAATTTTGGGGTTCCCCATACATAGAACTGAAACTCAAAAAAAAATTTTTTTCATCAAACCCATACGTGTGGGGTATCTATGGATAGGTCTTCAAAAATGATATTGAGGTTTCTAATATCATTTTTTTTCTAAACTGAATAGTTTGCGCGAGAGACACTTCCAAAGTGGTAAAGTGTGTGTGTGTGTGTGTGTGTGTGTGTGTGTGTGTGTGTGTGTGTGTGTGTGTGTGTGTGTGTGTGTGTGTGTGTGTGTGTGTGTGTGTGTGTGTGTTGTTCGCCGCCGCCGGCATTCTGTTGCGAACCTCCGACGGATCGTTGTGCCTCTAGTGATTGTCTTAGAATATTCCTAGTAAATTATTGTTGTTGTTAATTATTGAAAGTGATTAATGTGTCATTTGTTTTGATCAATATACCGCATATTAAAAGTGTTCCATTGTTTTACTTGCTGCTGCTAAAATAGTCGTCTAAAACGCCCACAAGTCGGATCTTGAGCAACCCAAAGACCCTAATACATTGTTTAAATTGTGTAATGTACGGAACCCTCGGTGCGCGAGTCCGACTCGCACTTGGCCGGTTTTTTTTGAAGTCTGTTAAAAATATGAGATTGTTTGAGTTTTCTCATTTTTATTGCAATATACTATGAAAACTTTTAAGCAATGCATACTGGACGCAAGGATACTGGACGGATTTCTTCAAATGTATAGATAGATTCCTAGAAGTATCCTGGGCTTCATGGTGTAGAAAATCATCAGTATTGAAACCCATTTCCCTACTTTCTAGTTAAGTCGCAGTCGAGCAAAATGTTGATATTGGGGTAGATCATGCACGTAAGGATGACTCACGTTAGACCGGGCCGTGTCCGGGCCGGAGCTTCCGGCGCTTACTTTTCTATTACATGACAGGTGATCACGTGATGCCTTCCGTAGAAAACGAAGCTCCGGAATCTCCGGCCCGGACACGGCACGATCTAACGTGAGTCATCCTTTAATGTATAGACATATGTGTAATGTTGTGACGGATGAAAGAAGAGTGCACGCAGCGGAAATGAGAATGTTGAGATGGATGTGTGGAGTGACGAGGAAGGATCGGATTAAGAATGAGTATATTAGGGGAAGTTTGAAAGTAGCACCAGTAACGGAGAAGATAAGAAGTAGTAGGTTAGCGTGGTATGGGCATGTGATGAGGAGGGATGAATGCCATATAGGCAAAAGAATGTTAGGGATGAATGTTGATGGACGGAGAGCGTATGGTAGACCCAAAAAGCGATGGATGGATTGTGTAAAAGAGGATATGAGAAAGAAAGGAGTGAGTGCTGAGGTGACGAAAGATAGAGGAGAATGGAAGAGAAAAACATGTTGTGCCGACCCCACATAACGTGGGATAAGGGTAGGAAGAAGAGAGACATATGTGAAATTCCTATTCATCCAAATTTCGTATCAAGAAAATGTCCCCTAAAAAGTATAAGCGCTCAATCTGGATTCAGCAAGTATTTTCTACAAGAAGATTTATTTTTTCCGCAAAGGTATGTAGGACTTTTTTTGTGTAGAATTTAATAAGCTTTAATGTTGCTTTACACCATATTTCCATAGAATACGTAAATTCACTGTAAAACGCGAATCTTTCCAGGAAGGCACACATTTTCCGAGATAGCTGCAGTTCCTCGAGATCCCCTAATGTCAAATGATGTGGACATGAAAAAGGGACCTTTAATTAACATATATATCAAATTTCATCACTGTGCAAGAGATTTCGCAGTCTGTCCTATTCCGATTGTGCTATAAGAGACATACGATTTTTTCGAAGATTCATCTCTGTCTTTACAGTTTACAGGTGACATTATAGCGTTTCTGTGTCAGCATGATTAATTGTGTTGACTTTATTTTGCTTTATTTTATTTCAGATATAAAATATGCGGTAGGTAGGTACACGTTTTTTCGTTTGAAATTTTTCAAGTTCAATCAATGTGTAACACATCATTCAATAGCTCTTTAAAAACAACATTAAGGTTGCTAAGAATGTTTTTTGATACAGTGAATACTTTTAAAATAGTCGCTCCAAAATAAAAAATATTATGTGTCTCCAATGTTACCCTGTACAATAAATATACAATAATACCCTATATACAATATACAACACCCTAAACAATAAATATTATTTATGTTTACCTATACTATTTGTATTGCTGCACTTATGTCGTTTTTTTCATCATTTGCATAAGCAATAGTCTTTACCATAAGGGCACAGGGCACAGAGGCCCCATGCTCAGGGGCCCTAAAGAACAGACAGTAACAGTATATTTGATTACCCATCCCATAATAAATAGAAGATCATAGTAGAAAAATGTTAGTTTAATTAATTCACTTTCTTTACTTTCCAAAAGGGCCCCAAATTGTTGCATGCCCAAGGGCCCCAGCACTGTTTAAGACGGCCTTGTGCATAAGTACTGTTTAATTATTGAAAGTTTTATCCAAAATTTTCCATGACTGTCTATTTTAGACTACACAGTGTTTTGTTTAACAAGTTATTTGCTATAAGTTATTTGTATCACTAACCTGTGAAAGCATGAGGGTCTGACTGGAGCTGCAGAAGCTGGTGTCGCTGCCATTCTGCGCCAGCAGCTCACTTCCCTGCCACTCGCCTGCACCCACACTGCGTGTGCTTATAGCTTCTGCCATTTTTAACTTTGTATTGTCTTCTCCTCGCACCCTCTTTCTCGACATTATACTATGAAGTACTGGATGTCAATTGCCACCTGAACTGAAATTGAACTTAAAGTTATACATAATAGTCATGAGGAAACAGAACTAAACTCAACAAGGCCTAGTTTCCCGCTGGATTGGAGGGTCAAATATAACCATCACTGATCTCTCCAACTGTATGTATTTGTGAATTAGTGCAAACTTTACTTTATCATCATATTAGTGTTCTAGAAGTAATCCAAATATAGTAATGCTTGTTCACATGTGGTGACCAACGCTAACAAGCTGACACATATTATTTATATTATAGCAGTCTATGAAACTTAAGTTACTATTGTAAAACTGACCCATGACAAATTAATGTGCAAATAACCACTATTTAGTTTGCAGTGGTAAATCTCGTTGAACGACTCGGTAATTTAAGTTTGCCTATGTTATCGAAGTGTTTTAATTGAAAATATGAAAACCAGAAGGCACGAGCAACTACCGATGTAGCTTACCGAAATAGTACCAATTGAAGAATACTTAGGCTGGGCTGCAGTTACATACTATAGTTACACACTTTACAGAAACCAATTATTTAATAAGAGTATACTGAGAAGAATTTAATTCATATCAATAAAGGAAACGAATTAACATGTATAATAGTTATCGTGGCAGAAACAAAAAATACTGTATTATAAAAAAAATATCATGAAAAATGTCACGCACCATAGTCAAAATCTTGCAGAAGTAATTCAATTCAAAACAATTTGAATTTTTAAGATAAGAATTAAGCAAAATCACAATAATAAATGTTGCAATACTTTCAATTCAATATTTTATGGTATGAGGCAAAGAGTATATAACCACTACGTATGAGGTATTAGTGAAATGAAATGAAACTGCCCAAGCCCAAACCCAAACATGAGCCCTCAAGTCCACCAAGAAAAAAAAAAAACCCAAACATGAAGTTATGGATGGTATAGAAAGGATGCCAATCTCTTATGGCAGAAATGTTGCAAAAGTGACCGCTTTCAGCTTTAAATAATAGTTCCTAATCTCGCCGGTGGCGCTAGTTAGGCTCTGGGACATGAGTATAACATGAACCATATAAGGCAACAAATAACCCGACCAAATTACGTAGGTTGTTTTTGGTAGTATTTCGGTGTATGGCGGCGCCGCCTAATTACTGTTTTTTGATGGACACTTTTCATACATAAAGGAGATATAGTCTCCATGCATGAAGTTATACCTTCATTACAAATTACAATCTACATCCGTGGTCCAAAATGGGTCCAGAGTTAAAACGGCCGTTTTTATTTGAGTTCATAGATCGACGAATCCAGCAACATAAAAACTAGTTTGATGTATTCAAAAGGTACTTAAATGCAAAATACAGTACTTAGCGGCCCCTTTTTAAAATATCTATCGTTAAATTTAAATAATTACAATTATTTAGCAGTGGCGATAGCTCAGAATAATGACTAAATCATAGAAGTCGGGCAAAAATAAAAGCTTGGTAAAAGGTATCGTATTCACAACACGCTATCACTTTTTGCCTATGAGTGAGTGAGACAACAATCCGCAAGTTCTTTCGTTTTTTTTTCAGTATTGTCATAAGATGAACTGAGGAAAATGTCAAATGGTTCTATGTGGTTCTAATATAATCCAGCTAAATAAAATATATGTTCGTTATTTCACAGGTAGGTGTCAACTGTAACAACTTGACATAGTCGTATTATTTTAGTTGAAATATTTCGGGAATTTCAGCGGTCATCTTGGTTTATTTTAATTATATTGTTGCTATTTCTGAAAGATTGTTGGAAAACGTGCTGTTTTTATTTGTAATGGTTTGAAGTTCCCTTTGTGATAATGTCTTGTGTGATCGAGGGCTGTAAATCGCATACAGGAAGAAAAGAAAATACGCACGAACCGATAACCTTTAATCGGTGTTTTGTTCAATTTTGAAGAAATTAATTTATAGGACCTGACCCTAAACATTGAAATCGATATGTTTTTTATGTAATTATTACTTTCATTCAAGTCTATATAGATTTTTACATATATTTTCGAACTTTTCTGCTAAGTATGAAAGGTTATATTTTTGGCATAGAGATGTATCGACCTCAGATCAATAACCTATCGACATTTACAGCTTTCTTATAGTTTGGCCCAGGACTGTCTCATTTTAATTGATGAGTACAGTCAAGGGCATAAATATATATACATTCCCAGTCTCAAAAATATGTGTACGCTCAGACAATAAAATCGTGTTCACATATTTTTGAGCCATTTGTCTGGATCGATATTTTTGCCTTCGACTGTACCTATAGTTTTCTTTGTTCTTACTTACTGACAGATTGTGTTTGCCAGACTATAGTATAATACTAACAACCGGTCAAGTGCGGGTCGGACGCGCGCACCAAGGGTTCCGTACTTTTTAGTATTTGTTGTTATAGCGGCAACAGAAATACATCATCTGTGAAAATTTCAACTGTCTAGCTATCACGGTTCATGAGATACAGCCTGGTGACAGACAGACGGACAGCGAAGTATTAGTAATAGGGTCCCGTTTTTACCCTTTGGGTACGGAACCCTAATAAAAAAGACATTAATGATCATTGATGAATGTTCCTTTTATTAATATTGTTGGTTTACCTATCTCACAAAACTCAACTTTTTATTTCAGATTTCCATAGGACGAGGAATAGGGGATATTACTGCAATGTTCTGCCACCAGAGTGCAGCACTAGCTTTTTTAGTGCACCGTAGAGTAACTTATTCATACTGTACCTTTAACAGGTTTTTGACAAGTTTTCAGGGGACCTACCGGAAAACTCGAATCCGAAATTTCGTTATCTAGCTGCCTCTTTAACGCTCGAATACGCAAGAGTGGCAGAGATGTTAGATAACGACAGTTCGATTTTCTTGTTTCGTGATAGACCCTCAGATTGTGGTAGTGGCGCCACCTACGCCGAGTTTCGCGTAATATTCCCTATTATTAAATAAATAAAAAATTACACGAACTTTTTTTTTTTTCATTTCCTATTTGGTACATGACTAGAAACTATACTTAGTCTTTTAGTATTAGAAAAAACGGTAAACCATTTCCACGTGTCTTTTTATTGACAAGTTTTTTTTATAAATATAGCAATATTTTACTTATGAAAGCAAAAGTATGTAAATGATCGTATATTCGCACTTAAACTATCGTGAGACATATTTCAAAATATTTATCAGTACGGTTTTTACTCACTATTATACGACTAAAAATAATAGTGAGTAAAAACCGTACTGATAAATATTTTGATCGTATATTATATTTGTTGTGACTTATTTTCAAAGTGTTTTTCGATAAAACGACACGTTAAGATCGCTCGCCTTCTTTCTAAAGATAAAAAAACGAGAGGTATAGTTAGACGGTTCTGAGTGGTAGACTGCAAATGAGATAAAAGCTATATTAGGTACATGCATTAATCCTCATATCAGGCGGCTCTTTGATTCCAAGGATTGCATAATTTTTATACTTTTTAATGATTTTTAGAATATGAAAATTATAAAAAGTATAAAAGTTATGCAATCCTTGTATTCAACGAGCCGCCTGCTACAGATTTCTTGAAATTACCGCGTTTTTTCTGGTTCAACTTTCATTAGCCAGACTATTATCAATTTGCCAATTTCGTGATTATTCTTTTACACGGCACATAAACTTATGCATAATTTATCGATATAAAAAGTCAACACAGTTACATCCCTAGCAAATTATCAAACTTATGACACCGTACGTAAATGAGAAATAACAAGCATATATGCATCTCTTTTCGGCACATTATCTAATTCGTAAGGAAGTAAAGTACGGGTATACATATTTGCGAAGCATTTTTGCCCGACTTCTATGCTTTAGTCATTATTCTGAGTCACCGAAGTGTCAAAACTGAAATTGAACTTTATGTATATGCATGTAGGTCTATGTTGCTCTGTGGTCTATGACCGATTAATCGGTCTTGGGCGTTGAACCTACGGTGCGTTATGCGTATATATCGGTCATGTAGTTATAGACGCGCCACCGAGCGACCGGGGGTAAGAGAAAGAATATTCATACAAAATTTGGGCAGCATAGGATTTTTTCTCTTTCATTTATAAATTTCGGTATTTCGCCATCGCCTCCTACCTATGATGTCACCTGGACCACCCGGTCGGTGATAAGGACAAAGCATGGCACTATTTTCTCTTTCCTCTTATAGGAATCGCAATAAGACTATCTTTCTCTATCAAAGAGTGTCAGGCCCTTGGAAAAAATAAATATCGTAAACTAGAGATATGATTGATACGAATTTATTATTTCTCTATTAATTTTAAAGTGCATAGCAGAGCAAAGTAAAATCGGAGCAAGCAAGCAAGCAGCATTTTACTCTTTGCCACAAGGGCCCTCCACGTTTTTTTTAATTTTTGGTTGGAAAAATGTTTTTAAGGGGCTACCTGAGATTTTCATCGATTTTTGACAAGTTTTAAATCGTATCTCCTACTTTTGCACTACATATAGAATTAGCCTCATGCATGAAGTTTATATTTGAACGAAATATGTTTTATTCGGATGTTTGTTACCGTTATATCATGTTACAAATGCATTTCCGTTTATAAATAACCATTTAATTACTTAAAATTATAAATAAAAAGTACAAAAATTTGCCCGCAAAAAGCTAGTGAGCGAAACGCTCGAAACGCCACGTGACGTCACGCGTTCGACAGATTAGTGTCATTAGTAGCAAACGTCAGTTGGGCCGCCCAACGTTCGAGCGCCATCTTGATAGTTAGCATCGTGATTAATTACTTTGTTTTTTGCTTTTTAATATTGTTTAAAGTGTAATATCGATAGCTTATTATACAGTAAACTAATGTGGTAGTGTGCAGTGAATGGAGAATTAATTTTGAAGCGCGTTTAACCACCATCTTGGAGTCAACGGCCGGTAGTCCACGTGCTTCTTGTAAAGTCTAGCTATCGATTTACAAGAGCTAACAAATCACCGTACACTGTCTTGTACAACCGTACAATTTTTGTCGTTTGTAAACCTCTCAATACCTTGATACTGGCGAAATAGTCCCACTGGGCTGAAGCCATAATTTTAAAAGAAGAAGAAGAAGAAGTGTGACGTCATCACGCTCTGTCGAATTCGCGCCAAAAATTATGAGCGTTTCAACCGCTCAAAAATTTTCAACATTTTACATATTTGTTAATAAAATAATGTTAAGGTTTACAAAAGTATTTTTATCATTTCCGGTGTTCCAACGATATAAATTATGAATCCAAAAATAAAAATAAATTCATGCATGGAGCTAATTATAAGACATATTCAATCTTTTATCTCCATTTTTGTCTATCGGATTGTGAAAAAAATGATTTGAATTATTTATGATTGTTTTAAACAGTCTAAAAAAACACTTTTTCGTATCTCGATTGCTGTGAAAGATCTTACTTATACGAAATCTACATATTTGGGTTCGTCTTAGACGTCTCTAAAAATTTGTCTAAGGTTTTAATTTTAAACTAATTAACACAAAAGTTATGGCCAGAAAACCAGTTTTTTTGGCCTAAAATTGTTCAACTTTGATGCCAAATATTTCGAAAACAATGAACTTTGAAGTAAATATGGGATACTATATTGTTAAAATCCGTTGCTGTTAATATGATAAGCTACAAAAAACATTAGAAAACTAAGGGATTCAAATCGAAGGTCATTGGGGCATGGGATGGGAAAGTTGAATCTGTGAGCTGTCCAATGCTTTGTATGCATTTGGCAACAATATGCATTTAAGGGTTAAGTCGAGTCCAGACGTGAAATTGGCCGTCAGTCTCCAATTTAATCCCCAATTTTAGATTTTTGGTGATATTTGAACTTGATTTTGATAAGTTAAAAAAAATGCCCACAAACGAAAATACTAGGGTCACAAATTGGTATTCTTGTGTCGGTACCTCCATTTTTAACCGACTTCAAGATTTCAAAATTCTCAATTCGGTTGTATGATGGTTGTTTTTTTTAAATGTTTGTTACTCCATAACTGTCATTTCTGGACCGATTTTAAGAATTCTTTTTTTGATTATAAGTATTTACATACAGATTGGTCCCGTTTTTGTCAAAAAGCAGTTCTGATGATGGGATCCATGAGGAATCGAGGGAACTCCTCAAATATTGATTTTTGTATTTTTATCAACAAATCAAGCATTTACCTTTAAAAAGGTGACATTTGACGAAGTGAAACTGCTGATGATGATCAGAACGGAACTCTTCAATGACGCATAGTTCACGTTTGGCGAGTTGTCCTCTTCGTTATGTTTGTTAAGCAAGTTAGGTTTTCAAGACACATTTTTGTCAAGCTCGAGTTCTGATACTTCTGATGATGGGATCCATGAGGAACCGAGGGAACTCCTCAAATGTCAAAGGATATAGTGATTTTTGTATTTTTATCAACAAATCCAGCATTTACATTTAATAAAGTGACATTTGATAAAATGGAACTGCTGATGATGATCAGAATGGAACTCTTCAACGACACATAGTTAACGTTTGGTGATTTATTCTCTTCATTATGGACCCAGACCCAAACTTGGATCCGGTCTCAGATCCGGGTCTGGACATGGACCCCAACTCGGACCCGGACTCGGAACCGGCCCCAGACCGAACTCGGACCCGGACAGCCGGACACGGACCCTGACCAAACTCGGACCCAAACTTGGACCCGGACTCGTATCTGGACATGGTCTTGGACCGGAACCTGAACCTGGACCCGGACCCGAACCCAGACCCGGACTCGGAAATGCTACTAGAAAAGTGGGTTAGGGTGGGTGGGTTTGAACTGTGATCCTCACAGAACCGAACTGCTATCAGAAAAGTGGGTTAGGTTAGGTTAGAACTGTGACCCTTACAGAAACGAAATGCTATCAGAAAATTGGGTTAGGTTAGGTTAGAACTGCGACCCTTACAGAAACGAAATCCTACTAGAAAAGTGGGTGGTTTTACCTCCTCTTCTACATAATTAGGAAAAGATGCTGTCTTTTTCATTTCATTGTCTGCATGGAATCTAAGAGTGCACTATCAACAATAAGTAACCTTTCAACGAAATCCCCCATTGAAGTCGATTTTTTTTCTTAAAAAATATTTTTTCATAAGAACCTGAACCGCTCCTGATAATAACAAACACAAGACAAAAATCATTTAGGAACAGAAAGTTGAATTCCCAGAAAGCTGAATATCAAAATGTTGAATTTGCATACGGTTGAATTATTTAAATGTTGAGATTGCAAAAAGTTGAACTTGCAGGATTTGATTATTAAAATGTTGAGTTCTGTAAATGTTGAAATAGCAAAATGTTGAATCTCAGAATGTTGAATTATAAAAATGTTGAATACTCAACTTAACTAGACGGAGCCCTATTTTTGAGCGGTTTGCCCTTCGGGCATTTGAAGCTACCTAACGAACCTAACCTACCTACCTATTGGTTTAGTGTGATATCCGTGAAAACATTACACTGGGGAATAAAGCGTAGGTTAGGTTAGGCTTGTTAGGTAGCTTCAGATGCCCGAAGGGCAAACCGCCCAAAAATAGGAGCCCCGCGAAGCGGAGCTCCGTCTAGCTAAGTTGAGAATTCAACATTTTGATATTTCAACATTTTGCGAAACTAAAATTATTCAACTTTTTGGGAATTCAACTTTTTGATATTTCAACATTATAAGAATTCAACATTTTGCGAAACTAAAATTATTCAACTTTTTGATATTTCAACATTTTAGGAATTCAACTTTCTGTTCCTAAAGGCCAATTGGTCCAGTCGTTCACGCGTGACGATAAAACTGTGCAAACGCAATCTACAACGATTTATTTAATATAAATTACAAGTGCCACCGAGGCCACCGATGAACGATAATCGACAATGATTTGTCATGCACACGGTGGATAAAACTGCGCAAATCGGACTGCTCAGATTAATCGTTATGATTTATAGTTACGTGTGTAGCCGGCATTACCGATAAAATGGAAGTGCGGACACAAGAATACCAATTTGTGACGCTAGTATTCGCGTTCGAAGGCATTTTTAGGGTTCCATGCCTCAAAAGGAAAACACGGAACCCTTATAGGACCTTCTAGCGCCACATAAGGTAACTAAAGACAGGTATAGAATAACATCGCTCTTTTTGTGTCGGGGGTTAAAAATGATGCCAAATGAAGTTGGAGTTGCTGTGGAGCACTGTTCCAGCAACCCCTACCGGATTCGAGCATAGGTATTCACTTTTTCAGCAAACGAGAGGCTGGAAAAATTAGTACTCGCGATATTATTCTCAACTATTTACAAGTGCCTAAACGCAATGTGGGGTTTCCAGGCGGTCTAGCATAAGTTGCGTTCTCGCGCGCGAGTCCATACTTAAAGTCGCGCTAGATGTATGGAGTTGCGCGCGAGAACGCAACTCATGCTAGCAGGTCAGATAGCATGACGTGAGATTACTCTTATTCCCCACGAGTACGTAGTACTTGAAATGCACCGCGGTACAGTAGGTTAAGAATCGATGGAAAAAATTAAACAATAGTAAAATGTCAATTACTTTTAATTTTAATCAAACAAATGTCAAATATATGCAGGCTTACTGTTTAACCGAGACGTTCCGTGCAACAGCGACGCGGGCCGGGAAGACACTACCAAAGTTTATGCACACGCATGTCACTACTATTATTAATTATTATTATGCTAGATCTTTAGAATGTACTGCAATGAAGTCGGTATCCCAACTAGCCATTAGCCAAATAAAATAAATGAATGGTTGTAATTATTACATAGGTAGTTCTCGGCCCACACCCGTACACGTGACACGTATCAGCTAACCGGCGCACCTGTAACAGTGTAACAGGCACAGTAGAAAGCCGATAGCAGAGCTAGGAGAATGTAAACTTTAAATACAATTATGTAATTAGCTAACGGATTTCTTAGAACGCTATATGCTGAGATAATACAAAAAAAAATGTATTCTTTTATAATAATAGATCTCAATAACAAAGATAGGTATCATAATTGCAAAAATTATCACAGCCTGTTATACTACCTAATACAAAAATATAATTTAGCGGTTGATGTACGGTTTTATTCATCAATCAATGGTATTTATCTCAGCATAAGAAGCTACCGATGTTCTACTGTACTTATTGGTTATAATTATAATAATTCTTTATAATCAAGATTCATGTCAAAGTTATTACACAACAAAGAATCCATCGCCAAAAACCGCTACCTTATGGTAGCCAAATGTTTGCATATTTATGAAAATAAGAGCCATTTCTGCATCAAAAACTGTCCTTATAAAATACATTACATACGAAAAATATAAAAAAGCAAGTATCTTAACAAAAGAAGTGTACGTCGAATGTATTTTCAGATGTGTTAGATAATTAATAATGGCTGCAAGTCGAAATTAAACGTTTATATAAAACTATATCACAGTAATTTATATGACAGTCCAAATTTTTTTTAACGCGAGATCGAAGAAACTTCCAGGTGGTAATTAGGTATAAACGTTTGCGTTCCTATAATATTGTAGATAAGTTTTGTCGTCTTTGTAGTTCAGACAATTACAAAAACAAGATTTTCAACAGATTAATGTAAGGAACAATATATTATGACATGTTTAAATGATGAATGATAAAAGGCAGACACAAAGGCAGCGTTACAGGCTACGGAAAATGACGATAAGGCGGAGTGCTCTACAAAAAATATACGAATAGTGCGGTAGAGGATCGCGGTGATGAGTCATAGGTACATACCTAGGCGTCTGGCACGAATAAGGGCTTTGTACATTTATTTTCGATTTATACCTTATTGTCATATTAAAAAAAAGTCGCAATAAAAATGAAAGTATCGCGTAGCAAGATTAAGTGTATTAGGGTGGTCTAAGGTTACATTATTTTTGTAAATCCACCCAGACCAGAGGGAACCTCCATCCGGCTTTGACTGACCAAACCCCAAGCGGCTACTTACAGCTAGTCTACTTTAAAACGTCTTATGCAAGGTACTTATTCAAGCCCATGTCCGTGCCATAACAAATGTAGGTGTACGAGTAGAAACAAATAGTGAAACGGAGGAGGAGGAGGAACTAAGCGACGTGGACGTGCGACAGCGCCACCTGCAACGCCTCCTTGTGCTCATTGGTCAGCTGCACCAGGCACGAGTTGAACAGATCACCATTGCTCTGCAAACAAATCAGTCACAATCACATTAGATACTGAACATACAGGCTGCTTTTGCTGCACGTAGCTTTCTTATAAGGTCTAGGGGTGCACTAAGAAAGGATTTTTCATAATTTACCCCCAAGGGGGTGGAATGGGGGTCCAAAGTCTATATGGGAAAACAAGATTAGTTAAGACTATTTTATTCGAAACCCCACAGGAGTATTCCTAACGACAAATGAATAAACACGTGATTCCGGTTTTTTTTTTAATTCAACCCCTAAAAGGGGGAAATGTGGTGACAAAGTCTGAAAATCAACATGGGTATTGTTTCTATGGTTTATCGGGTCGCTGATTACGAAAACAACGATTTTAAAATCCAATGTGGAGGACGTAAAAAACCATCTCCCCTGTTGGGGTGCAATGGGGTTGAAAGCCGATAGCAAAAGTAGATAATGTTAAGTTCTTAGGTATACATTTAGACACACAATTGCGCTGGTCCACTCACATATAGAACTTCTAAGAAAAAAATTGGCCTCCGTCTGTTACAACCTGAAAAGCCTCTCTAAATTTTTTAGCTCATCTATTTTGAAAGCCTAATGCGATATGGCCTTGAGGTCTGGGGTAACAGTGTCCATGTGAAACCTGTTTTGATTTTTAGTCATACTTGTTATGGCCATTTTTTTCCCGGATGCTGCACTTCATGATAAAAGCAAGCCGCTTTGCACAGTGATAGAAGGGACCAAACTGAGTGATTTGACCCTCAGCAGTGCAAGTTTCACCCCTTAGGAACAGAGATGGCGCCACTTCTTTAAAAAATATTTCAAAAAATTTTACAAGCTAAACCAATTGGTTGGAGAGCCGGCAGTAAAGTTTCGAACCAACGTGATACCGCGATGAGATGCACAATGGTTTCCCATAAAAGTGATGCTAAGTCCGAATTTGATAGTCTGCCACGGCGGAACTTGCCGAAAGTACAAAAAAGATAGCCACTTCCGGTGCGAAAAAGGGGGGGTCATTTAACCCATCTGATAATTCAATAATAGCTATGGCATCAGTTAGAAATTTACTGGTAGATACAGAAAAGCGAAATCTGCCAGTATGATTCCTGCCGGAAGTGCTTGGCATACGCTCTCAAAGGTGACCATCGGGACCCCTAAATTAACCCATCTGATACCAGCATGAAACCAATTCCAGTCGGTAGATATGAACCTTCTCTTCAGGAATATATAAGTCTGCCAGGGCGTTTTCTGCCGAAACACCTTGACATACGAGATTTTGTGGCGCAATATCCGTGGTACCCGTATTTCGGAATTGTACATATTACGGACATTTCAAATACTGCAGGCTTATTAATTTATTACTCTATGCTTATATTTGTATATTATTACGTTATTAATAACATATATTTATAATAAATTAAATAATGTGATTAATATGATTGATAGTCATTGAATTAGCTGTATGAATCGTTTGTCTTTGTTTGTCATTTTGACTTATGTATTTGTAAGAAAAGGATAAAACATAATTTAACTAAAAGTTTTACGAATAAGGGGGTATTAGTATTCATAGCTAAATCAGGCTTGAAATGCGACATAAAATGATTTTTGGTGGTTTCTTTTACGCTTGAGGCGTTTTTTCACCTATTTGGTGTATCTAATCACTATCTTATGTAGGGGAGGGGCAAGACGAGTAAGACGGGGTAGCGGCTTTATATGGCGACACGACTGACCAACCATCAGAATCCCGTTAGTGCATGACGATGCGTCGCCATCATGGCAATCAGTTCGCACAGTGACCGGCTAGACAAATGGTGTCGTAAATTATTTATTTGCAACAAAACTGTTTTTGCCATATTCCTTGTTATTTCTAGGGTTCCGTACCCAAAGGGTAAAAACGGGACCCTATAACTAAGACTCCGCTGTCTGTCTGTCTGTCCGTCTGTCACCAGCCTGTATCTCATCAGCCGTGATAGCTAGACAGATGAAATTTTCACAGATGATGTATTTCTGTTGCCGCTGTAACAACAAACTATAACTAATTGTTTATAATGGCTGGTGGCCTAGCGGTAAGAGCGTGCGACTTTCAATCCGGAGGTCGCGGGTTCAAACCCCGGCTCGTACCAATGAGTTTTTCGGAACTTATGTACGAAATATCATTTGATATTTATCAGTCGCTTTTCGGTGAAGGAAAACATCGTGAGGAAACCGGACTGATCCTAACAAGGCCTAGTTCCCCCTCTGGGTTGAAAGGTCAGATGGCAGTCGCTTTCGTAAAAACTAGTGCCTACGTCGATTCTTAGGATTAGTTGTCAAGCGGACCCCAGGCTCCCAGGAGCCGTGGTAAAATGCCGGGATAACGCGAGGAAGAAGAAGAAATAACAAGTATTATAAAAAAAACCCTCTTACAAATAAATTTATTTAAAAGAAATCTTCAACCGCAGTAAGTGCACTGATTTTATAAAATAGAAATTATTTTTATTTAAAGTGACTACATTTGTAAACAAAAACTTAAATGTCCTCTTCGGTAGATGTAGAACTGAAAAAGAAAAGTCGTTTTGAAGCACTCGTACCATTTCAATACTACAAAATCACAGATCATACATGAACTGGTTGCTGTAGATTACTGTTGAATTATATTTGTGCCTAGCTGATTACCATTAAACCTATAATTTTGTGCCAGACCTATAATCAGTGGTCAGCATGCAAAATAACCCTGAATTGAGAACTACATTAACTTATTTTTTGATTTGTACAGCCACCTTTGCATGATTTACACTGGGCTGTGCATGGTAAGCTGACGCGACGACACCCACAACGCATAGTTTCGCAGCCAGATTTACATCCACAATGGTCCAAGAGGCTTAATTGCGACCAAATCGCTGTAACTGCCGACCATTCTGGAATCCAACTCTCTTTTTCCTTAGTCCATCCCCAAGAAGATGGACATGGTATGGAAACTTCTGGTTTCAGAGTGTTTCCCCATATATGGCCCGCTTGGTAAGCTGCTCGAAGTGCATGATGTAGGTGGCAGGGTAGGCAGGTTCCAATTTCTCGGCCAAATCATCTGCTTTGAAATTGGCCGAGAGATTTGTTGCCTGAACGAAGCCCTCCGTTGACTGACAACGAAGGTGGACAAATTTGGTTTTCGTACTGGAAGAATTCGTTCAGATCAAGCTGCCTTTCTCTAGCCACTATAAAAAGACGGGAAAATAGGAGTACGTCAACTTTTAAGTTTTTGATTTTGTCAGTTGTTAGGTGTGTACCTACATATTTTAATTTTAGTATGAAGTAACCCTAGATTTGTGTTATTGTTTTGCTATAGTTACAATTTCAAAAAACAAGCTTGTGACAAGCCTGCCACCTACATCAGCTGCTCTCTATAAACATGCCCTTCGAGCAGCTTACCAAGCAGGCCATATATGGGGAAACGCTCCTCTGGAACCAGAAGTTTCCATACCATGTACATCTTCTTAGGGATGGACTAAGGAAAAAGAGAGTTGCACTGCAGAATTGTCGGCAGTTACAGCGATTTCGTCGCAATTAAGCCTCTTGGACCATTGTGGCTCCAAATCTGGCTGCGAAACTATGCGTTGTGGGTGTCGACTGTCGTCGCGTCAGCTTACCATGCACAGCCCAGTGTAAATCATGCAAAGGTGGCTGTACAAATTAAAAGTAAGAATGTAATTTTCAATCCAGGGTTATTTTGCATGCTGAGTTGCTGACCACCGATTATAGGTTTGGCACAAAATTATAGGTTTAATGGTAATCAGCTAGGCACAATAATAATTCAACAGTAATCTACAGGCACAAAATAATTCAACAGTAATCTACAGCAACCAGTTCATGTATGATCGGTGGTTTTGTAGTATTGGAATGGTACGAGTCCTTCAAAACGAGTTTTCTTTTTCAGTTCTACATCTACCGGTGAACCCGAAGAGGACATTTAAGTTTTTTGTTTACGAATGTAGTCACTTTAAATAAAAATAATTTCTATTTTGTTATATTTTTTTGTAATTCAGCACCAGGAAAAAACTTTATTCAGGTTTTATTTATTTATTTTTTATTTATTAAACTAAATTGGGTGATTTCTTTTCATATGACACATTTCATATTAAAATCAGTGCACTTACTGCGGTTGAAGATTTCTTTTAAATAAATTTATTTGTAAGAGCGTGCATAATTGAACTTAAATATTTCGTGAAGAATAAAAGGTATCGGTGTCGGGTTTTTTTTATAATACTTGTTATTTATTCAGTAATATAAACATGTATTAAACTATTCATGTTCCATTATTATTTTTTAAGAAATCAAGTAAAAACTATCAATCGAGTAAGAAAAAAAAACTTAAGATGCCGTTTTTTGCCAAAGTATTCAGTATATGTTTTTTGAGTATTTTTTTATAAGTAATGTATATAATGAGCTTTTATTTTACATATTAAACATTGAAATCGGTCAAATAGTTTAGCTTGTAGAATTTTTTGAAATATATTTTGAAGAAACTTACACTCACATTTAAACTTTCATATTTCGTGAAGTATGATAAGATAAAGATAAAAGACATTTATTCGTGACGATCACAACACAAGTACGAACATGTACAGACAACAACAGCAAGAAAAGAAGAGAGCATCAAGTGTGCATCACGAAATGGACCCAACTCAGCATAATGCATAATGTATGAGAGGTATCGGTGTCGGGTTTTTTTTATAATACTTGTTATTTATTCAGTAATATATACATGCATTAAACTATTCATGTTCCATACATTTTTTTTGAGAAATCAAGTAAAAACTATCAATCGAGAAAAAAAAAAATTAAGATGCCGTTTTTTGTCAAAAGTATTCAGTATATATTTTTTTAAATGTAATGTAGGTATATAATGAGCTATCATTTGAGATATTAAATATTTAAATCGGTTCATTGGTTTAGTTTGTAGAATTTTTTGAAATATTTTTTAAAGAAGTGGCGCCATCTCTGTTCCTAAGGGGTGAAACTGCCTTACAAGTATGACTATTTACAAAAAAAGGCTGTGAGATATATTGATAAGGCGAAGCCACTTGAACATTGCCGTCCTCTATTTGTGAAGCATAAAATATTGACAGTGATATCGCTTTACATATACTTAAGTCTGTATTTTTGGTTATAAAAATAAGACCCGACTTGCATGTAAAAACAAAAATAGACACCCTAGATTAAGACATAAATTTGACATACAATCAGGGACCGGCCCGCTATCCCTTATCGGGGTTTTATAAGGGTATTGCATAAGGCTTAACTCACCATACCCTTTGCCAGACGAAACCCTTTGTTTTGGTTTTAAAAACCCTTATATAAAGCTACCACATTTGAGTAATCGGTAGCCCAAATACTAGGGTGGTCCTTATTTCTCGATTTCTGAAAAGTGAATGGGGCACCTCTTTAAATTGTTATTTAGCATGAGTTATTTCCACACAATTTTTTTTAATTTTTTTTATTTAGTTTTAGAGGTCGCTACCGAAGGTCAAAGTTTTAAAAAATGTAAAAAAATATAACAATTTTATGAATCGAGCCAACTATTTATTCGTGCGTTTTTGTTATAAAATTTTGACTTGTTAAATGAAATCAAGTGCCGTTGCCTACTAGCGATGCACTGACGCGTCCTCCACCCCCCTCTCACACCCCCGCGATGCGACCGCGTGGGACGATCTTCAGTCCATTTTCGTTATTGTGAGAGTCTGCACGTAATCCTCAAGCGTATCGTTGTGAAGTATTGTAATGGCGTCTACAAGCAGTGGAATACGCGTCTCAACGCGAAATACAACTAACATCTGGCTTATAGGCCAGTTAACACCAAGTTTGAAGCAAACAAAATTGCCGTCAATACGTGAAGTGCTAAGTTTGTTTTTTCACTTTAAAACCGATGAAAAAAAAACTATAAGAGAGTCTGCGACGGCGACCGCCCATTCCGTCTTGACCATATGGGAAAAAGCTGCAATACCAACAAGATTAAAGAAACATGTAATAGCCAAAATTGAATACCACTTTAAAGAGTGGCAGAAACTTAAAAAAAATAAAGAAAATGCTTCAAAACGCTCCGCTGTAACAGAAAAAAAAGAACAAGAATGGCTAAACCAAATAGAACAATTATTCGACATTGCGCACGCGAAAGCCTTAGATATGATGACTATCGAAGAAGATAAACAATTCTTACTGCAACAACGCGTTAATCGGGCAGGCATTATGACTACAGTGGACAAAAAAAGTTTACAGAAAGAGGCTCAAAATTTAAAGAAAGAAGCAAACCTAAAAAAAACGCCGCAAACGCGAAGAACAAAAAATTCATGCTCTGCGAGGAATACATAACTTTTCATCTACATCTAGCAGTGAAAATCCCACGCCAACACCTGACATGAACGACGAAGCAGGGCCCTCAACACTTCCAACACCGCCACCACAAAAGCGAGGAAGAAAGCTTTTGATTGATCCCCACGTAGCGGCGAGTCTTGATGCCGCTAAATTAACTGACAGGAAAGCCACTATCGTCTTAGCATCTGTTTTAAAAAAAACTTGTACAGAACCTCAAAAGTTCAACATTAATCGTTCTTCGATTCGCCGGCAGCGGATAAAGCATCGTAAAGTCATAGCAGAGTGTCTAAAAAAAGAATTTAAGCCCGATTTGCCCTTAACAATACACTGGGATGGTAAACTTATTGAAGATATAACAGGACATGAAACGGTGGATCGCTTACCAATATTAGTGTCTGGGCATGGAGTAGATCAGCTGTTGGCAGTTCCTAAACTTGAACGCGGAACCGGTGAAGCATGTGCCTCTGCTGTTCATGAAACAGTACAGACATGGGGATTAAGTGACAAAGTTAAATGCTTATGCTTTGACACAACGGCAGTTAACACTGGACTGCGAAACGGATGCTGCGTTATTTTAGAACAAAAAATGGAGAAAGATATGCTTTGGCTCGCCTGTCGCCATCACATAATGGAAATTATGTTAGAAGCCATCGCAAATCAAGCCCTTGGTCCATCTAGTGGCCCAGAAGTTTTGTTATTTAAAAGGTTCAAAAAGAATTGGACCCATATTAATCCTAAGGATTACAAGAATGTTATTTCTGATCCCGAGTCTGCCAAATATGTTGAAAATATCTCTTCAGGAATGATTTCTTTCGCACAGGATCAATTGCGTGAATACCAACCGCGTGATGATTACAGAGAGCTATTAAATCTCACAATCATTTATTTGGGAGGTATTCCCGACAGTGGAGTCGCATTCAGAATGCCTGCAGGCCTTCACCGTGCTCGTTGGATGGCAAAAGCGATGTACTGCTTCAAATTATTTATGTTTCGGCATCAATTTAAAATGACCAAAAGAGAAGAAAAAGCAGTAAAAGATATTTGTACTTTTACTGCCGTCATATACGTGAAGTATTGGTTCGAAGCACCTGCTGGGCAATGTGCACCACGAAATGATTTGAACCTGCTGAAAGACCTCATAACATTTAAAAATATTAATCTGGCGATGGCCAACGTTGCTTTGAAAAAGGTTTTAGGTCATTTATGGTACCTAAGTGAAGAACTTGTTTCATTTGCATTTTTCGACGACAAGCTTCCGATTGAAGTAAAGAAAAAAATGGTGATGGCACTAAAAAATGAAGGGCTGGAGTATTGTCCCAAAAGAATAAGCCTAGACGCCAAACATATCATGGAAAAAGATATTGAAGACTTTGTGACAAGTAACTCTTTAAGGTTCTTCCAAATACTTGGCATTTCATCACGGTTTTTTAACAAAGATGTTGAAAATTGGGAAGGTGACGAAGACTTTAAAGCGGCAAAAAAAATAGTACAATCCATGCGGGTGGTAAATGACATCGCAGAACGCGGAGTGGCATTGATGGAGGAATACAATAAGCTATTAACAACTAATGAAGACCAAAAACAGTATTTGCTTTTAGTAGTAAAACAATTCCGAAAAAAGTACCCCAACGCCCAGAAATCCACCCTTTTATCGTAATTTGTTATTTATGTTGTTGTTGTGTTATGGATACCTGATTGTGTAGTTGATTCAGATGTCCATTTTAGAGATTATAACTGCAATCTTTAACACTTCAGAGTTTTTTTTACAATAAATCTGATTTTGCATGTAATACGTTTGTTTAATTTTATTTCACAAAGTTCAAGCTGCGGTAGCGACCTCTAATTATTGTCCAAAAATTATGAAAAAAATACTCTTACCTATTTTAATGTTAAATAATCAAAAGAAATGGTGCCCCGTTAAAAAATCGAAAAAAAATTTTTTTTTGCCATATAAGGACCATCCTACCAAATACCCTTACAAAACCCTTATCATCCGCTCACCAACACCTTGCATATTGCTTATAAGGGTTAGCCTTATAAAGGGCTTCCCTTTTAGCATATAAGCGTGCTAATTTAAGTCCTTGTTCATAAAGCACACATTACTTCGAATCCGAGCGATCGTCGGCGGCGACGTTTTTTGACTAGGCACGTATTTTCTTTCCTTTTCATACACTACCGTAGATATATACTAATCCTGTCTCTTTCACGCAAAGGGAAACCTTTATAAAAAGCGCTTAAAGATAAGGGTAACCCTTATTAAGAGCTAGCCTTATTTTTGGTTAGCTTTTCGGTAAGGGTTAGTCAAAGGTAAGGGTATGAATGGACTTGCAGTTCAAAAGGGAAAGTCTTTCAATGTGTTAGCCGTGTTTAAGTGTCGCCCATTGAAAGGGTTTTATCGCGGAAAGGGTTGTCCGGTCCCTGCATACAATTACCAGAATCTAAAAATTATTCACATTTCAAAAGTAGTCTGGAATACATGGGAATTAAAATTTATAATTTTTTAAATGAGGACATTAGGCAATGTGATAATATTATTGACTACTCCAAGAAATTAAAATCATTTCTACTAATAAGACCATTTTATAATCTGAATGAATATTTTGATAACTTGACATTTTAATTGTAATTAGATTATTATTTTAAGTTAGTCTAAGATTTTGCATGCCATATTGTGGTAGACCATACATGCATGTAACACTTAATAGCTACACTATGTACCTATAACATCCCAATGACATGTAACCATAACAACTGTTTATGTTCAAGCGAAATAAATAAATTGATTTGAATTGAAATGTCTAAATATCAATATGGGTGTCGTTTTTATGGTTTTTTAACAGCCTTAAAAAAAGGAGGTTCTCAGTTTGACCCGTTTGTTTGTAAGTTTGTTCGCGATTATCTCGCGTTTAGCTGAACCGATTTTGATGCGGTTTTCAGAAAAGTGTTTGTTACATTCTGGAGAAGGTTAGGGTATACATGCATGGTTTGAAAAACCATTTGGATCCGGTAGGTGGCGCTGCTATCGGTATACCTAACGTCAAATTTGATTTGCTGAAACCGATTTAGATGAAATGTTGTGGGCGTGAGTAGTGGTAGTGGGATTGGTGTGGGGGTGCGAGTGCGAGTGGCAGTGGGAGTAGGAGTCGGAGTCAGTCGGAGTAGGACTGAGACTGGGACTGGTAGTGGGAGTGTCTAGGTAAACTAAATCTTTATTAAAAGTTTTATTTGTTCAGTCCCTAATATTACCAATCATTGACTACGCTGATGTGTGTGGCACTAACATTACACAAGCCTCGCTGTCCTAACTTGATCGTCTCCTTAACAATTGCATCAGATTCATCTTTAACCTCCGCAAATATGACTATGTCATGCAGAGGCTTTTCGCCGTAAACTCCAATGGCTCCCAATTCGTGAACGCAGGTCATTGCGAACTTTATGTACTCTGTATTCAATTTTGTTTGACCCACCTGCACATTTCATTCATTAAAAAAAAGGAACCGCCTACAAAAAACCAACTCACTGAAAAGCACAAAGTAGTTTTTATATACCCCGACCCTATCCTTGTCCAGGTAAAGCAAATTTCTGCCAAAATAGTTATTTTCGATACAAGTGCGAAAACGACCGCAGGGAGTGTTTTAAATCGACACGAGTTGCGAATTACCTATTCGCACATGTATCGTACGTTGTTCGCAACGTTTTACAGTACATATGGCCCTTTAAACTTTCGACATATGCACAAAAAGTGCACTTTACGCACTAGTGCGAGAAAGTAGCACCATATGTACTGTAATAGTACACTTCGATGCTAGTGCGTAAAGTATGTCATTAGTCATTACTTCACGAGTACCGAGATATCTCTTAAGACTCGGGACGAGGTTTTCAAACTGTTTGCTTTTTTTTTAGCTTTTATTCGACTAGAATAGATTTTGGCATTATTATTGAACCCACTTCAATAAGTTTTTTTTTTTCAAATACATTTTCTATAAGACAGACACAATTGTAAATATAAAACATTGTACTATTATTACCCAAGTATCGTTATTTACGATCGTATATTTATAACAAAGATAGATATATAACTCCGTAATAGATGGATACAGTCTAAGGAAAAAACGTGCCTCGAAAATCAAGAAAATTTGATTCTCGATCAGATGGCGCCACTACCTTTAGCCTACTCTCGTATAGATGGCGTTCACGGTTTCGTTTGTTATTTAACAATTTTAACGCATATCAGTAAAAAGAACATGGGTCAAAATCATATAAAAATAATTAATATAATAAATGCTAATAAAAAAGAATTTATTTATAAATACATTTTTTGATATTTTTATTTTTAGATGGCAGTGAATTTACTGTGGTTACAAAATTTACTATGACAGTACCGCTCTATCCTATTATATCCTCTTTGATTTATAAAAACAATATCGAATGTTGCCTTTGGAAACTTGAAACATGCTTGCAGTAAGAAAAAAAGCCTCTTCTTTGACAGGCGTTCAGTTCCATTCAGACAACTTATTAAGAACGGTTTTTCAATATTCAATATTAGAAAATAAATGTGTTATATTGATGAAGAGGTAAGTAATAAAATATGAAATATGTATATTTTTTCGTATTCTTACATTAACAGTAGGTTTTTATGTTGATTACGACGTTTAAAGGAAACTAATAAACTCATCATTAAGTAGTCATGAATTGGAACAAGTATAAATTAAAAAAAAATTGGAAAAGTAAAAAGCACTAGTTCGCGAAAAAAAAACTTTCCGCACGCTAAACGTAGCACTTTTTGAGCAACTGTATTAAAATAGTTATTTACGATACAAGTGCGGAAAAGAGGAAATTCGAAACGAGTGGCGATAAATTAAAACACGACCGCAGGGAGTGTTTTAAATCGACACGAGTTGCGAATTACCTATTCGCACGTGTATCGTACAACGTTTTACAGTACATATATGGCCCTTTAAACTTTCGACATATGCACGAAAAGTGCTATTTGACGCACTAGTGCGAGAAAGTAGCACCATATGTACTGTAAGGTAATTAATACCTAATAATATGCCAATTAATAATCATCCGGGTAATGACAGTTTTTGAAGGCGGTGCCAAACCGGAAACCTTTTTTTTAAAGAAATGAAATGAAATTATTACGGTTTTTACTTATTTTTGCATTATAATTATATGTCTTCGAGTAGGTGTTTGGAAATTAAAAAAAAAAACTAAATAAACTAACTAATATAAAACGAAACTAAAACTTAAAACAAACTTATAAATAAAAAATGCTTCCCAGGTCGCTATCATGTGTTATGGTGCCCAGAAGACTGGCAGCGTTACCTCTTTGGATGGCCAGACTTAGTCTCTGGCCGAAGTAGCTGCCAGCCCTCCTGTCACCAGAGGCATCTACGAGGCGCTCGGAAATGTCTTTAAATAATAATTTCGCACTGGGCCCCCACGGTCCCAGAGTTTCGACTCCGAACGGCTCAAATATGTAGCCCTCGCCGAGGACAGTTTGTTTAGTTTGCTGCCGCCGCTTGTTTAGTTCTGCCCTTCTTCATTTTCAGGTTAACGTTTTCATTTGTTTTTTTATTTTATTTTTCGGACGTTAATTACGAAACTGGCATCGATTTTGAAATTTAATAATGTGGTCATGAAAATTCTTGAAAGTACTCGTATTTGTGCCAAATTGCAATTCAAACGGTCCAGTAGTTTCGGAGCAAATCAGTTGTAACAAACGGACTGACAGACAGCCACACGTGATCCTATAAGGGTTCTATTTTTGCTTTTGAGGCCCGCATTATCCTAATAGATTTTTAAATTTGTACTTGGTGTCATCTCAATCGTCGTCAATCATTAGAGGCGAGTGCGGGCGGCGCGGCGGGACGGACGGGGCGGGAGGAGTAAGTCATCGGGAAACTTCCTGCATCCAGTGCAAGTTGGGCGTCTGTGCTTCTTATAAGTTTAGGTTTCCATTCTATGTAAAATGCAAAATAAATATATACATAAATATATATATTCTACCTACGAACCATAAAAACTATCTTTTGTAAGTCATTATAAAACCATATTTTCGTAGATCTCCTTCCCCTGCCTCCCCCGCACCCTATACATTAGACAAAACGACATAGATTCTTAAATCACGCGGGCGAAGCCGCGGGCAAAAGCTAGTTCTAGATAAACAGAGAAAACTATGAACTCTGAGTACTAGAAATAAAAGTAGAATTTTACTAACGTACATATCCATTATTCTTTATGTATTTTGACAGAATTTATTGAATTTTACAGTAGCGTTCCCGTTAATTTTGTATGAAATTACAAGCAAATACCAGCCTTCGTAAATTAAGTATAGGCATGATGACAGATTTTGAAAAACTGTCCTATAATGTTAAGAAACATAAATTATTTACTATGAATAACATATTTCTGCATTTAATAAAGGTTTAGTAGGAAAAAACTACATTTTAGTTTTTAGATTTTAAATTCGCTCCAAAACGCTTGTGTGTCATGGCGTCCCTAGTGACGTCAAGGTCATATAAACAAAACGTACGGTCTAGGCGTTCATTATAAGATTATTAAATAATTTTCAACACACTTGCTCAAAACGACGTTTTTATTCCACCGATTTTTGGCTCATAATCCTAGATATTAAACACGCGTGCTCTTTCAGTGTATTATTCCACTCGTGCTTTTTCATTATATTATCCGACTGAGTTAAGAAGGTAACTGATTGCTAATAATATGCATGGAAAGGGAGCCTTCTTTAATTGGTCGGACTGGCGGGCACCGGCGCGCCCGCTTGCCTGCGCGGTGCGCGGCCCGGCCGGCCCGCCCGCCGCGCCGCCCGCGGCCGGGGCGAGGGGCGGCCGGCAGTATGACAGATGCAACACACAATACTAACTGTTTTAATATTAACAGGCCTTATTCCAACAAAGTGTCGTGCATTTCGCTGTAGGGTTGACGTGGCATTTTTAAGGTCTTCCCTTGTTTCGAGAGTGGGCTTCATGCGATATTTCAATGCAGCTTCACGCTTGGAGTCAAGCAGAGGTTTTAAATGCTCTGAGTTTTCAGCGAACCAATCCTGGGTTTTAGTTTCCTGGTAAACGAAAACTGAGCAAGCTGTGTCCGTCAATAGCGTTCTGACACTCCTCCACATGCCGTCAACTTGTGCATTCACACTCCAGGTTGACTGGGCGCGCTCCACCAGCTTCCCAAAATCACTGACCATCTCGTCATTCCTGGTATTCAGAATATTGACTTTTTTCTTACCAGGTCTGGACGAATGGATTTTCTTCTGAGTGAAGGCAACGCGCGCCACAACCAAGGAGTGATCGGTGTCACATTCTGCACTGTGAAAGGTTCTGGTGTGGAGTGTCTCACGGAGGTCTCTCTTTCTGGAGAGGATCATATCCAGCTGATGCCAATGACCCGAGCGAGGGTGTTTTCATGAAACTTTGCGAGATGCTTTGCCCTTAAAATATGTATTGGTGACGCACAGTAGGTTTCTAGAACAAAACTCAAGCAGACGCTGACCATTTTCGTTTTGTTTGCCAATACCATGTACACCGATACAGTCCAGCCACGCATCACGGTCTTGACCGACTCTGGCGTTAAAGTCACCTAGAATATACAGGCGATCGGAAGATTTTACACCGCGCACTGTTTCATGGAGCTGATCGTAAAATCGGTCCTTGGTCTCGTCTGCAGATGTTAGTGTTGGAGCGTACGCGGAGATGACTGTAATGTAGCCGCTGGTTGTGTTAACTCGCAACACCATGATACGTTCCGAGACGCCATGAGGCTTTTCGATTGCTTTGAGCAAATCATTGCGAACGGCGAAGCCAACACCGTGCTCACGAACAGCATCAACCCCCTTACCCCTCCTGAAGAACGTGTATTGTGCCTCGCGCAGTGAGCCTTCGTCAGGTAGCCTGGTTTCTTTGCAAATGTGTACTGGACGAATGTGTGCACAAATATTCAAAGTGCGTTGACGCCGGTAGCTTCAGCGGTGTTTACTCGGGTATCAAGCAGGTTCTAGGTCCTGTGCCTAAGAAAACAGCCCCTCTTAAAGAAGCGGACGGTACTATCATAACTGATAGCTGCCGTCAACTCGGACGATGGGTGGAACATTACACCGAACTCTATTCGAACCCAATGACTCAGAGGCCTTAGTACACACGCCAAATCTAGCAACCTGGATCGAACTAGATGCGCCACCTTCTATAGAGGAGTTTCATAATGCTGTAAAACAACTGAAACGCGGAAAGAGTCCCGGCAGTGATGGCACCCAAGCCGACATCATAAAGCTCGAGTGTATGGGTCCAATTCTGCATAGTCTGTTGTGGAAATGCTGGGAAGAAGGAGTATTCCCACAGGATATGCGCGATGCTAACATCGTCACGTTGTACAAAGGCAAGGGAGACCGCGGTGATTGCAACAATTACCGGGGCATTTCCCTCCTTAGTATCGTTGGCAAATTGTTCGGTCGGGTAGTACTTTCGAGGCTACAGCAACTTGCCAATCGCGTATATCCCGAAAGTCAATGTGGATTCCGTGCCCAGCGTTCGACAACGGATATGATCTTTATACTTCGGCAGATTCAAGAAAAGTGTAGAGAGCAGAGAACACCTCTTGTTGTTGCGTTCGTTGACCTGAATAAGGCCTTCGACACCGTCAGCAGGGAAGGGCTTTATTCCGTACTGGAGCACATTGGATGCCCACCAAAGTTGTTGAGACTTGTGAAGTCGTTTCATGAGGGTATGCAAGGTGCAGTAGTGTTCGACGGTACCGTGTCTGACCCGTTCTTTATGCGTAGAGGTGTTCGGCAAGGCTGCGTACTGGCGCCTACCCTGTTTGGTATATTCTTCTCGTTACTGCTAAAAACTGCTTTCGGTGACGACCAACAGGGTGTCCATCTTCATACGAGAGCTGACGGGAAACTTTACAATGTGTCACTACTCAAATCTAAGCAAAAACGAGACGATTTATTCGTTGACAGTTTGCTGTTTGCTGACGACGCAGCCTTTATCGCCACATCACAGCTTGAGCTTCAGACCATTATGGACAAGTTTTCACGTGCTTGTGCACTGTTTTTAATGTCCATAAATCCCCGGAAAACTGTCGTGCTGGCTCAAGGGTGTGCGGAAATACCGAAAATCTTGTTGGACGGCGTCCCGCTGGAGTCAGTCGACAAGTTTTGCTACCTCGGGTCGACGGTGACAAGCAATCTCTCACCGGATGCAGAAATCGACGTTCGGATCGGAAAAGCAGCGACGATGTTCGGGAAGTTGAGTGCAAGAGTATGGCAAAATAAACATCTAACCAGGAAAACCAAAATGGTCGTGTATCAAACGTGCATCCTGAGCGTACTCTTGTACGGGGCTGAGACCTGGACATCGTATGCCAAGCACGAACGTCGTCTTAACGCTTTCCACATGCGCTGCATCCGGAACATTTTGAACATTAACTGGAAGGACAAGGTAACAAACGAGAGGGTGCTTAAGATTGCACAGCTGCCCAGTCTCTTTGCGCTGCTAAAGCAGAGACGCTGACGCTGGCTGGGGCATGTGCATCGAATGCAACCTTCTCGTCTGCCGCGGCGTGTTTTGCTTGGCGCCATAGCTGATGCCAGGAGAAGCGTCGGTCGGCCGATGCTACGGCATAAGGACTGCGCCAAGCGGGACATGCACGGCTTCAACATACCGGTTCATAATTGGGAGGAGCTTGCCGAGAACAGAGACAAGTGGCGCAAACTGGTGTTCGACGGCCGTAAAATCCACGATGGCGCTTGGTTTAAGACACTCGCTAGTAAGCGAGCCAAGCGTCATCAAAGCGATGTCTGTTCGCCACGGGCACAGTACACCTGCCAGGCTTGTAGGCGTGTTTGCCGCTCCCGTATTGGCCTGCACAGCCATGGAAAATGTTGTCGCCCTACCTGACACTGTTTCTATAGTCTGCAATAGACTTTAAGGCCATTGATGATTCCAACAAACGAGCGTATTTTGCAAAATGCTTCCTTTTTCATTCAACATTACGACGTAACTATTAGTATTTATTCAAAAACTGTTAACGTTCTTAAATAATCATTTCCTAAACTAGCGACTGAAATAGTAAAAGTTTTCATTTTCTATTTTAAAACCTAAAATAAATGAGTTTTCCTGGAAGTATTTTTCAAAATTTGCAGTGAGAAGTGTCGTTTCGGTTGCCAATTTTGCAGTAAACAAGAATCATTTGGTACATGAATGATTACAATTCAATTCACCATATCTTGTACGAGGGGCTGAAATGATTGAAGATCAAAGATTCATTTAAAAAGATTGATAAAATACCTATAACTTTATGTGAACCCATAAAAAAAAATCATAACTATAGGACCTATTTTCCCGTAAATTTAAATATTTTTAAAGACGTATAAATCACGCTGCACCGACGCTGCGCGCTCAGTCTCCGCCGAGCGCGCTTAGGGGACGGACCTGTGCTCGATCGTCAGGCGTTTGTTTCGTTCGTACCACGAATTAATAAACTAGTGGATGTGAAATGACTCCTATTTAGTATGAAAACCAGTGTCGCTAAACTCACACATTCATAGCCACGTTAAAATACGTCACACACTTACAAAATTGCTCTGATTCGTAGCAACTTTCCATACCAAAAAGTTATTACCGATGGACATTTCTCGAACGAATATCAACTGTAGGCTACATGAGTGACGGTTTAAAATATAATGTCAAAGCTATATGACATACGACTCTTTCATTATCTCATTCATCTCACAAAAGCTCGCTCAACGTTCACCTAATACAACTACTCAACACCAGATGGCGTTATTTTATATAATTTTAAAATCACTTACTTATTACAGGCGAGAAAAGGGCTAAAAAACCAGTATAAGTAAGGTCTAATTACGCATGGTTTGTTACGGATCTCACGGTCACGTTACACTGGTGTTTTCGAGACCTCTACACGCCTGCGAGTAGCTAACCGTTGGAACTTCTTTCCATTCGACGATATAGGGAGGGGACAGTGTAATCGGAGTGTTTTATCGATATTTGTGTGTTCAGTTAGGTATTGATATTTCATTACCGTATGTTTTAACACATTTAGATGATACTTTATTTATGATTATAATATAGGTAGTGATAATCGTGATTGTATGAAAAATAATATGTAGTACAGTACAACAAATATCTAACTAGAAATTTGTTTCTTATTAATTGACCAACTAGGTTGTTAATGTGAACATTAAATATATCTTAAAGTCAAACAGATAAAATCATAGTTCTTTAAAGGTCTATTAACTCGGTATTGCTGTTATTTTGTGATCACAAATCTGCAATTACTTACATAGGTAAGTATTCGTCTTTAACAATATATTTACTTGTAGCAGCATTTAAGGCCAATCTAGACGGGACAACCTGATTAAATTGTCAAATTAATTGTATGGTGTGAAAGCATACATGAAACTGGCTCATCGATCCCACTTGATTTGATTGTAAGATTGTGACCTATCAAATCAGGAATGGGGGCGGCAAAATTCCAATATTTAACGCTAGTTTGCGTGGTACGGAACACTTTTTATTAATTAAGTGAGCCCGAATGTCACTAATAATTACTAAATTAGTAACTAAGTTTTAGGCGTGTGGACGCTAGATGAGATGTATGGCAATTTTATCCCCAGAAATCTTTCTCTAAGAAATGCTCCTAGCAAATGGTGCTATATTTTTGCGGAAACTAATTTTCTTGCCCAGTAGCATTGATCCATTTATTTTTAATATCGGCATCTTGTGGTAACCTACAATAATTAATAATAAAGAAATAGAAAATATAAAACGTTTATTCATGGCACATTGCATGCATTGTACGCATAAGTGCATTAAGTACCTAGTCTAATTATATTAACGATGAAAATATGATGGGTGTAAAAAACAAAAACGTATGTAAAGGAATACGAAGGTTTGAAAGGTTGCCATGAAATGACCCCGACTTAACTTAGTGCTTGATGACCAGAGCTGCCATATTTACTAAGACATTGATTATCCCAAATAATAATTAGAAACGTGTCTAAAATAATAATTTATTACCGAACTACAAAACATCAAACTTGAAATATCGTAACTTTAACTTTATCGATATAAATATCGACATTGCGCAGCATCTGAGTAGCGAAGTTATTTGACATTTAGGATAGCGAATATTCCAGATAAACGTAAAGAATAGTGACAAAGGATTGTGAACTCTAAGTTCTAACTGATAAAATATAGATTTACTTAACGAACATTCGTAAATAATGCAAAAGAAACAGATTTTTCGTATTTATCGGATTATATTTAAATAAATAACCACCGGTGATAGGAAATACCCCCACGTGAAAGATTTTTTAAACCGCTGTGATTTCTGCAGCTTAATACTGCACAATACGGCATTTTAATTTTAATTATCAATTTTTGTTAGACGAGCGTACGTACGACGTGAATGTCACTCGAGCATGAAGTTTACACAACAACTGAGCATAGTCTGTGCATAAAGTGAGTCGGTCGCTACTAACTGTCGGATAGACGGGAACGCCCACTTGCCATCTCCATCCTACTCCGTGGTTCGTACCCAGCGAGCTAGTTCCGAGAAGTGGTGTATCTGCGATTAGAAAATCTTGATCTTTAGGTGATCAATGTGATCATAGGTACATTTTATAGCACAAATATTAAATTTTTTCGCCTAGGTGATCGGGTCTGTTCAGGGTGCCTAGCCAAGATGCCGAGAACCGTTTAGGTACCTATAGTTTACATTAAAACCAAATCTGTAGCTGGCCTCTGAATGGGTGGTAGAAACGGGTTCCGTATGTCTTTCCCTTTCCAGATGACCAAGGTGCCTAGCCAAGATGCCAACCGTTTAGGTGCCTAGAATATAATTTACATTAAAACCAAATCTGTAGATGGCCTCTAAAATAGGTCGTAGAAACGCGTTCCTTGTGTCTTTCGCTTTCTAGAAGACCAGGGTGCCTAGCCAAGATGCCAACCGTTTAGGTACCTATAGTTTACATTAAAACCAAATCTGTAGCTGGCCTCTGGATGGGTAGTAGAATCGGGTTACGTATGTCTTTCCCTTTCCAAATGACCAAGGTGCCTAGCCAAGATGCCAACCGTTTAGGTATCTATAATATAATTTACATTAAAACCAAATCTGTAGCTGGCCTCTAAAATAAGTAGTAGAAACGAGTTCCTTGTGTCTTTCGCTTTCCAGATGACCAGGGTGCCTAGCCAAAATGCCAACCGTTTAGGTTTCCTCTGTTCCTGGCCCGCGGTCTATAGCTTAAATAGCCGTATTGCCTAAGACTCATCTTTATTTTTGTGAATAATTATTAATTAAATTATTTTTTTAGTTTCTATACCTAATAACAGTATCTATCTTGTTTGAGGCGTAACTTTAATATAAAAGTTGCATGAGAGTAGTTTTTTAAGGTTAGGTTTCAAAACATTGCACCAGCGTTGTCTTTAATAGGTATGACAAATTCTAATATTAACCTGCTATGGAATACACATAAAAAGCGATTTTACAGGATTTGGATTTAGATAATTACTTAAATGAGTATGATTTTTATATAATTATAAATATTGTTTATTGTACTTAAAAGGAACTTTTGACATTTCTAAATTCTGCTGAACAAAAGTCTTCGCGTTTTATTGTAAAAACTCTCCAAGCATCATCACATTGATTGTAGGCAAATTAGCACACTGTTTGCCTTGGTAAATCCTTGTTCCATGACTCATGACATGAAGTTATTAGTTAATATTCGATTTAAACTAAATTGAATCCGTGAATCGTAAATAAAATAGCAGAACTAGTACTTTCAGTACTTTGCATATATAGGTATGTTTACATGAACATGACGTCATTCGCTCTGATTGGTGTTCACCGAATCATGGCGGACTTGCGTATGTTGTAATTTTATTTTAATAAACATTTACCAATCTCGCCAAATATAAAAAAAATAAATGCGTTTTTCGTATTCTACGACTAAAGTCATTAAATAAGTATAATATTTTAGTGAGTTTTAATTACTGTCATCATGCCTATTGTGACCTAAGTCCGATAATGAATGAATCTTATTTTATAGACAAATAAAGTAGTAGATACTTATATACAGAGGTGTCGGTACTGTCGGTGTCGGTTACCGTCACAGTGTCGCGAGTTCATTGGCTTTTTCCCGTATCAAAAAGAAAATTCACTTCCAAAAAAGAATAAGAAGTTCATTTCGCTGACCTGAATTTGCCTAAGTAGGGCAACCATTTGCGCATAAACGGGGTTGTCGTCGGGCACGGCGTCCCGCAAGAAAGCCTCGGCCAGCAGGGCGATGACCCGCTGCGGCGCGTCGGGGGCCTCCAGCGCCGGGTGCCCGCTCGCGGCCAGCTCGCACAGCAACGAGTACACGTGCGGCGCTTCCTCCGTGTCCTCTACCACTGGCAGCCATGTTAACCTACAATTTATACTTTTCTTTATTACTCTCATTCATTTGCTCTCTTGTTATTTGATCACACATATTTTACATGCACATTTCATTTTTACAACAGTAATATTATCCATACTAATATTATAAATGCGAAAGTCTGTCCGTGTGTTACCTCTTCACGCTTAAACAGCTGAACCGATTTAGTTGAAATTTGGCCACAGATTATATTTTACGAACAGATACTTATCTCTCAAAGAAAACGCAAATACCTACAATTTTGATACCTACACAAAAATACAATGGAGTGACCTTCAGCGCGCCGCTCCCCGCACCGCGCGCACCGGCACAACGCTAGGGTTGCCGACGCTTAGAAATAATAAATACCAGTAGGTATTTTATCATTTCTAACAGCGGAGTGAAATAAAATGAAATCTAAATCTTAAATTATGTATTTTAATCATTCATTTACAACTGTTTTACTTTTATATAATGTACCTATGATTTTTTTTTCTCCTCTTAGTGATCTGTTATTAAATTTGACTGTGGCTAAAATTTGAAAGTGAATATTTTCGGAAATAATCCCTTCGAAAGAAACAAAATGTATGTAAGGATTTTTTTTTCATTTGAAACATATAGTGCCGGATATTGTTGGATAGGTCTTTTAAAATGAATACAGGTTTTCAAAAATCAATTGTTGATAAAGTGAATATTTTCGGAAATAATCGCCTCGAAAGAAACAAAATTTATGTAAGGATTTTTTGTTTCGTTTCAACCCTATGATGTCGGATGTCGTTGGATAGGTCTAATAAATAGGGGTTTTAGAAAAACAAATTTTGATAATGTGAATATTTTCGGAAATAATCGCTTTGAAAGAAACAAAATGTGTTTGACAATTTTTTTATCGTTTCAACCCTATGGTGTGGGGTGTCGTTGGATAGGTCTTTCAAAATAAATACGGGGCTTTGAACAACATTTTTTTATTTTTGACCGGATTTTTGCAGGCAACCCTATACCATTGTATTCGCAATAAAATTACCTTCTTCTTCCTCACGTTATCCCGGCATTTTACCACGGCTCCTGGGAGCCTGGGGTCCGCTTGACAACTAATCCTAAGAATTGACGTAGGCACTAGTTTTTACGAAAGCGACTGCCATCTGACCTTCCAACCCAGAGGGGGCACTAAGCCTGGTTAGGATCAGTCAGATATTTTCTTTCATAAAATATAAGTTTCATCCGTCAGACGTATGGGTGAAGGTCGATCATATATAACGTATCTCCTACTATAATAGAGAACCCATGAATAAAGGTAGATATCTAACTATAAATTTGTCGTAACAATAATAAACACTACATGTTAAATTAAATAAATTCAATAGTAAGTACCCACGTAGCTTGTAACTATCGTAAAAATTGCCAGTGCGGCGCGCGGTGACGTGCGTCCGTGAGCGCGTGTGGCAACCAACTGGCTAGCTTATCTACCGTGAACGGGAGGCGAATGAGGCGATTCGTAGGTATAATTCCGAGCTCGCGCGGAGAGTTCCATAGGCCTGACTTGGCATAGAGATAGTTTCAGCCCCGGGGCCTTCCCCCATAGGATAGGATAGTTTTTATGTCGGAAATCATCCCTAAAGAGAGTGGAAAGGGGGGGTGAAATTTAGAGATTTAATGAATTGTCTGATAATTAATGACAAGCAATTAAGCTTATGCTCAAATTGAATGATTGCTATTACACTTTATCCAGGCGCTAAACTTACTCTAGCTGATGTTACTGATTCCAGGCAGACAAAGTCGCGGGCAAAAGCTAGTAACTATTATAAGACCTGTATTTATGTACTATGTTGAACAATTAAACGATTTTGATTTTATTGAAGTCTAAAATCGAGTGTTCTAATATTTAAATAGATAAAATAAAACGTGATGCCAATAGGGAATATTACGCTAAACTCTGCGTAGGGGGCGCCAGGGCGCCACTACCACAATCTGAGGGTCTATCGTGAAACAAGAAAATTTCTTTATCTAACATCTCTGTCACTCTTGCATATTCGAGCGATAAAGAGGCAAATAGCGAATTTTCGGATTCGCGTTTCCCGGTAGGTCCTCTATAAGCAAACCGCCTTGATGCATCAATGTCATATTTTATTATCTCTGAAAACTTGTCAAAAACCTGTTATAGTATGTATAAGTTACTCTATGGTTTAATAAAAAGGCTAGTCCTGCATTCTTGTGGCAGAACATTGCAGTAATATCCCCTAAAAACCGTTTAAACTTACCAATGCCTGATAATTTCATCCCTGTTAATTTTAGAATGATTGTATTTGATTATTTTGGTGACCGCAGATATAGCGTTTTCGGTTGCGTTAACTTTTTCAACAGAGCGGGCGTCGGGCTCGGCAACAATAGCTGCGAGTTGCGGTACTGCCCTAGCGCACGCGTCTGCGAACTGTGGGCCACCAAACTGCGCGAGCACTCCGCAACCGTACGCCGCCGCTTGCCGTACCTCCGCCTCCGCAGAGCAGAGACCATTAAGCATCGGCTCGAGGAAAATGTCTTGGTACTTCACACATGCTGGACCTGAGACAGGGACAGGGGCAATGTCAAACAAACACTATATGTATGGAATTACTCATCACATACCACATACATGATACAGTACCGCTATCGGCCAATAATATATATCACCTTTGAGTGTTAGTGTTTTGGTATGAGCTTGTACAGAGTAAACAATATAGGTTAGTTTGTAGATTGTATATTTTACTAGCCATTTTATACAAATACCTATATATGATGAATACTGCAATGAAATACTGTAAATTACAATAGGATACTCATCATATTACTAAAAAACCTCTTAGTAAAAAATGAAGTTGACAATACATTAAAAAAAAAAAAACTGAAAAAACCATTATATGAGACCAATTTTTCTCATCGCCCGTACTAAGGAATACTACTAGACTACCTAAAGCAGTGAGGTGGAAGTAACTCACAAATATAAAAAAAATCGGCCAAGTGCGAGTCGGACTTGCGCACCGAGGGTTCCGTACATTACACAATTTAAGCATTTTTTATGTGAAACGTGAGTGAAAGGTAAATTGCGGTTTACGATATATGACGTGAAATTTCCGGTGGAAGTTTTCATGGTAATGTACATCATATATTTTTTTTAGTTTTATCATTCTCTCATTTTAGAAGTTACAGGACACACACACACACACACGCACACACACACACACACACACACACACGCACACACACTTTACCACTTTGGAAGTGTCTCTCGCGCAAACTATTCAATTTAGAAACCTCAATATCATTTTTGAAGACCTATCCATAGATACCCCACACGTATGGGTTTGATGAAAAAAAAAAAATGTTTTTGAGTTTCAGTTCTAAGTATGGGGAACCCCAAAATTTATTGCTTTTTTTTTCTATTTTTGTGTGAAAATCTTAACGCGGTTCACAGTACATCTACTTACCAAGTTTCAACAGTATAGTTCTTATAGTTTTGGAAAAAAGTGGCTGTGACATACGGACGGACGGACAGACAGACAGACAGACATGACCAATCCAAATTCTTGTTAGGGACCCTCGGTTACAACTCGTTAGAGGTCAGGCGAAACTTTTCTTTATTGACTACGGCTTTACGGGTCCTGCGTGGCGAGTCAGACTGCCCAGAGCTGTGTGCCGCCTGGTACGACTGTTTGTCCCTGACGTTCCCAGGATGGCTCTCAGGCCCCGCCGACGCGACTTATTGGCAGTGCCGGCGGCTCGCACTGTGTCGCGTAAGAACTCGCCACTTCTTCGTGCTCTCACACTATTAAATGCGCTCCTGACATCAGCTACTGACTGCGATATGTTTGCGTGGCGATGGACGGCTGTGTGCAGTGAATGTCCGAGGTTTTGTGAGAGGATGGATGATAGGTGCTCAACTGTAGTAATTTAGTGTTGTAAATATATCATAGTACTAGTTGTAATTTAAATGTAATTAACTTTAATGGCGCATTAGTTTTACACTGTAATGTCATGTAAATGTGTTTTCAATAAATAAATAAAAATAAATAAATAAGGGTTCCGTTTTTTGCCATTTGGCTACGAAACCCTAAAAAGTTATCCCGTAAAAACATGGAGGTGATATTATATTATTGGCCGGTACTGTAAGCTGTAAGTATGCAATCATATGTTGAAGGAAGCATACCTCCGAACTCGATGACGTCATCGAATATACAAATAGCCCATTGGCGGTCGGAGTACGGGCGGCCGGGTGCCATGAGCCCCACCAGGTGCGGCAGGAGTGTATCTAGGTGCGGGAAGAAAGTGTCGCGGTACGCGGAGAGCAACGCGTGCAGGACGTCGGCCACGCGTGACAGCCCGTATACATCCTCGTTGTCCTCGTCGGCTAGTTGCTCTTCTACCACCTGTCATGTTGTTTAACATATAATTGTTTAACATGTTTACTTACAATAAAGGAATTAGTAACCTTTAAGTTTTTAATTATTACAAGCGATTAATAATTTAATACGGATACAACAAGCAAGTGACAAGGCATACGAAAGGTAATGTAATGTAAGGTAATGCAAGTAGAGTGATAAAAATGTAACTCAAAAGACAAACTGCATTTTTTATTAATTCATGTATGTAGTTTTTTGAACGAACTAAAAATACAGGCCAAGTGCGTGTCAGGCAACGCCTAATGTGTAGTTCCGTACCTTTATACGATAAAAACCATCCATAGATCAAAAAATGTAATAGAATACCTCGTCATAATCTTCGTCTGCACGCTTTTGTCTACGTTCTGTGGCGCGCTCAAAATGCTCCGTCAGCAATTTATTGAGGATGCGAAGCACTTCTGCCATTGTGTCTTCACCAAGACAACCAGTGCCCAACAGTTCTATGCACTGTAACAAATATGCAATCATTTAACATACTCTTTTGCCATCTCCATTTATTTTTATCAAAGTATTTTGATAAACCAACCTTGGCCAAGCTGTTCAGAAGTTCGACTTGTACTTCTTGCTCTGGTTCAGAATCAATAGCCTTAAGCAGTTCTGGCAGAATGTAAGCCCACATGCCCTCTATATACTGATGTCCTCTGATGCGCGCGCACTCCAGCAAGTAGGGCAAAGATTCGGCGGCCGCCGTGCGCACTCCGTCATGGAAGTAGAACTTCAACATCGGCACCATTAGTTTGACCACGTCCTCGGCGTACTCGGCAAACGCTTCCTTCAGCTCGCGAGCGTAACACACGAGCATGTCACACGCGGACGCTTTATCTTCAAGCCCTTCAACCATACATACATACATAACTAATTAATATACAATACAATACAAGGTAACGTAATACAATTGAATGCATATATAATTCTATTCTAGTTAGTGTTCAAATGTGTAGAGGGCTACTATCTGACTTCCATCCTATGAAGGTTGGTGTTAGCGAAATCCTCTAACTGATATGATATTGCATATCTTGGCAGTGACACACCTCGAAACTAAAGTGTGGTGTGCACATAACAATATGCCCTTATTAAGAAGAACACGGGTGTTGAGTACCTGCAGTTTTGATGCCAAAGTTCTGCTGCTCCCCAAGGGAGATGAAGTGCCAGTCGAGGTTGCCCTCGATGGTCTCGAGGTCGTCGTTGTCGAGCAGCGCCACCTCCGGCTTCATGGCCGCCGTGCGCATCACTGGTTCCATTACCATGGGCAGGTACTGCGCAAAGTTCTTGCCTACAATTAACAACATTATTGTTTAGCTTTTTAATTCAAAACATGGTAAAAAAAAGTGTAGGTAGTGAAGTTTATATTATATACCCATAATCCTGCAAATGCGTGACCAAGCTGAAATAAGGTATGAGGTCTGCGGGTCATCAGCAGGCAGCTGCTCGCCTTCAGTGTGGGTCTTCAGAAGGAGATCCATTACATCAGAAGCATCCACCAAGAATTTATCTTCACCTACAGCCAAACCTGTGATGCAAGAAAGTTTTCAAGTCAATATATGTACTCTAGATTTCAAAAGGAGCATGGGGCATGCAATGTCAGCAATGCCTACTCAAGTGACAAGCAAAATTCAGTAATAGTACATTACTACAGAGGCCGGGAAGGAACGAACGTAGTGAGGCCGGATAGTTATGAGGCCGACAACCCGTTTTCACGCCGATGTATGTATAGTGTTTTTCTCAAACGTTTAATATAGGTATATAGTTTGTCAAAGGACTGTCTTATTTCAAACATAGACAGAGAGAATCATACTATCTTTGTCTTACACTAGTACTAACACCCAAAAGAAAAGGATGAGTATAGTTTTTTTTTGTTCTTATTTACTGACAAGATTTGCTTGACCAACTATATATAAGTATAAATCAAATATCGTTTATTGTTTTTTTTTTACTCTTTAGGAGTATTCCAGCGTAGCAAAACCGTCTCGTGTGATGCGGAAGGGTCCTAACAAAAATAACCATACATCGGGGTTTTCGGTGCGGGAATGTTTGACATTAGCCAGAGTAGGTATTGACTTAAAAAAAAAACAGATTGTACTCTAGCAGGTTTCTACCTAATTAATAATTAAAAGATTAAATTAAAAAATAATATCTTTTATAATTATTTAAACAAACTTTGCTACCAAGTGAAACACATTTTTATTACCACAACAATGCTAGGAAAATATTTACTACAGAACATTTGAAATGAAATCCAAATGAACGTTATTTAATACCTATCATTCAAAATAATCATTTAAAAGTCAATTCTACTCACTGACATCAGAAATCAAGTCAAAATTTGCATAAAATTGCTTTGCCACTCTTGTGGATAATTGCAACAGACTTAGTTCCATACATGACAAAATACCTTGAGAAAACAAATAACTTTTGTACCAGTAACCTCTGACCGCGTGGAAAGAATGAAACAAAATTTAATTCAGGCGCTACCCTTTCTGTCTTCCAACATGAGTCCGAATAATATGTATAATTCATTCTTTCACACTTTTATGGAAAATTTTAATGCGATATTTACTTCAAAATCAGTCATGGTTAGTGATGCATCAGTTTTTAGTGAGTGGGCTACTGCAGAGCTACATCAACGAAGACGTGCATTGTATGCCTTGTATGAGGAACGGCGGTTTAATACAAGTGACGAATTTAAGGAACATGTCAAACAATATTCGAAGAAATTTAAAATAGATTGCCATATTGCTAAGCGTAATTATTTAAGCCAAAAAATAAAAAATAGCTCCGATATAATTAAAACAACGTGGAAAGTAATTAATGTGGAGACTGGTAGATCAACACAAAGAATGAATGATCTTAAACTGAAAATTGATGATAAAATTGTAGACTCCAGTTTAGATGTGGCAACAGAATTTGAAAAATTCTTCACCGAGGTACCAGTTTCCACAACCAAGGACTTAAATTCATCACCCTCGTCTGCCGTTACATTGTTAGAAGATAATGTCCCAGAATATAGTAGAGACCTTCATTTTGAACCTGTGAGTGCCTCAGATATAATAAAGGCGTTTAAATCAATTAATGTCAAAAAAACTAGTGACCTCTGGGGAGTATCTGTCCATGCTGTCAAATCCTTAATAGAAGTTGTAGCGCCTGACTTGGCAGTTATATTTTAATGCATAACAATCAATTTGGTTTTACACGGGGTCGCTCAACAACCGACGCTGGTGTTGAGCTAATTAAACAGATCTTCGATGTCTGGGAGGAGTCGCATGATGCTTTGGGTATCTTCTGTGATTTATCTAAGGCCTTCGATTGCGTCTGTCATGAAACATTGATCAGGAAACTGCACTTTTATGGAGTAAGAGGATCGGCACTGAATTTAATTAAGTCCTACTTACACGGTAGAATACAAAGGGTCGATGTGAATGGACAACGATCACCGGGGTCATTGGTCTCTATGGGTGTACCGCAGGGATCAATATTGGGGCCGTTCCTGTTCCTTATCTACATTAATGACCTGCCATACCTTGTAAAGACCCACCATGATATAGTATTGTTTGCAGACGATACCTCACTTATTTTCAAAGTCAAACGACAGCAGCAAGCTTACAGTGATGTAAACGATGCTATTTCAGAAGTAGTAAATTGGTTCAATGTTAATAACTTATTGTTAAATGAGAAAAAGACTAAATGTATTAAGTTTGTCACTAGTAGTAACGTAAGGCATGTGCAAACAAGTGTCATTGTGAAGGACGAGGAATTGGAATTGGTTGATAGTACAGTTTTTCTTGGTATAACTTTAGATTCTAAACTCCAATGGGGTCCCCATATTGATACTCTTTCGAATAGACTGAGTTCTGCAGCTTTTGCAGTGAGCAAAATCCGTCAGTTAACTGATGTGAAAACAGCTCGATTAGTATATTTTAGTTACTTCCATAGCGTTATGTCATATGGTATTTTACTGTGGGGTGGTGCTTCAGAGATAAATACCATTTTTGTTCTGCAGAAGAGGGCTATTCGAGCAATATATAAAATGAACCATAGAGACTAATTTAATTTAAGGAAATTGACATAATGACAGTGCACTGTCAATATATTTATGAGAATATTCTGTATGTACATAAAAACATTGCCAGTTTTAAGAAAAACTGTTTTAACATAACATTAATACTAGAAATAAGCATAAGCTTGCAGTAACCTTCACTCGGCTCCATAAAATTAAAAAATCATTCATGGGTAACTGTGTAAGATTTTATAATAAACTTCCAAATATCATCACTGAATTCTCTGTTAATAAATTTAAAAAATATGTAAAACGTAAACTTATCTCTAAAGCCTATTATAGCACACAAGACTACATGAATGATGAAACACCGTGGGATTGTGATTGAAAATAATTAATTATTTATTATTGTGTTAATAATGATGAAATTGATAATTCAATGAATACCTATATTAGGTAATCTGTATTTTTTGACATTTAGATTTTTATTCTAGAAAGTTTCTAGACTAGTATTTTTTATACAATTTTGGTATTTGACGATCCTTTTGTGAATTCTTATTATTAAGTTTGACATATCTATAATAATTCAATGTTTTTAAGAATAATAATAACTGCATCAATAAATTGCTCTGATATTTAGATTAAGAAAATACTAAGTGTGGGTAGTCAAACAAACAACACGTCAAAATTGTACAGATATAATTTAAAATAGAAAAATTAGTAATTTACATTGTATTAATGTAAAAATCGCTTACATGTGATATATCGCACCTTGTTTGCACCCACAGCAGTTATCATCACTTTTTATTCACACTATCAACATCTCACTGTCATTAGCACTAAAGTTCAAAGGTCAACGTTAGTGAAAACACCTGTAAAAGACAAAATGGATCACTTGGCGAAGCTTCAAAAGAGCATTGACGGCATGAAGGCCATGTTCGAGTCGCGGATGGCCTCTTTTGAGAGTTCTGTGGCCACCCAGGGGACAGAAGCGCTGCCAGGCGAGTACAGTGCATTTAAAGATTTTGTTTGCAAAGCTGTGTCGAGTCTCCAAAATCAAATGGAATTCGTGTCGAGAACCCTTGAGGACATGGAGTCTCGTTCCCGAGCCGGTATTCTTCTCCTTCATGGTGTACCTGAGGCGCAAGGCGAAGACACTTCAGCTGTAGCGGTGGACATTCTCCAACAGACCTTAAAGGTGGAGGGAGTAACTCTCATGGGTTGCTATCGGCTGGGAAGCAATTTGACGCCATCAAAGCCCCGGCCTATCCTTCTTAAGTTCAGCTGTCACAGGATTAGAGATGCAGTCTGGGCCGCTAAGAAGTTGCTGAAAGGCTCAGGTAGAACTCTGTCTGAGTTTCTCACTAGCACCCGGCATGCAGTATTTCTGGAGGCCCGCAAGCGGTATGGCGTCAAGGGCAGTTGGACGAGTGATGGGCGCATAGTAGTGCAGTGCCACGACGGGGTGCGCCGCAAGGTTGTTACGCTGGCGGAGTTGGAGGCGTTACCGGCCCCGGCTTGTGCTACTGAAGCCGTTGGAGGAGTGCGGTCAGAGTCGGCAGAAGTGGCGGGAGTGAAGGCATCATCGGCGGCGGTTGCACCGAGACCATCACGCCAAGCGAGGTCTGCTGCGGGCCGCGGTGTCGGCAAGCGTTGAAAACATGCTTTGTTAGTGTTCGTTGTTTCTGTGTCGGTGGCAATCAACGTGTTACTTTTGATTTGTCTAATTTTGCTATGACGTCACATAACCAAAGGTTCCCCTTATATTTGTGTATATTACAAAATCACTTTAGTTTTTTGCAGCGGTACATTTAAAACACTTAGCTTCATTATAAATAAACACGATTTGTTAGCCTACCTTGTGCTGTCACTTTGACAGTTGACGTTTCCACCGTTTTGTTCGTGCTTCGATGAGGTGTATTTTTCTGTATATTTTAGTTTCTGCTTAATTATTTTTATTGCTGTGCTTGTGCTTGTTCCTGTTTCATTTCTGTTTTTTATTTATATAATTTATAATAGGTAGCTGCTGGCGAGCAAATGAGGCGGTATACTACTAAATAAGTTACTGTTAATAGTACTTACTAGGTTTTTTATATATTTATTTCATATTATACTTATACGATATATATATATTCTTATAAATAGTACTCAACCACATTGTATATACAATGTCAAACGTTTTAAATAATAGTTTAGACAGCGAGTTTTTCTCTCTCTCTTCTTCTAGCCTTTATGATTCTTTGAGTGATGCGTCAGACGTGCCTGATTTGGGTGAACGTCTGCAACACACATTTAACTCTTCAGGCAAAAACTTTAATGTTGTTCACATCAATGCGCAAAGTGTGCCGGCACACTACCATGAACTACTCTCGGCCTTCGAGTCCAACAATAATATTCACGCTATTCTCATTTCAGAGTCGTGGCTGAAACCTTCTCTACCTTCTACGTATTATCCATTGCCAGGGTTTTGTTTGATACGGAACGACCGGACCGGCACTAGTGGGGGTGGATCGGGAGCCGTCCGCGGTGGTGGTGTCGCCATTTATATTAGAAGTAACCTTGCTTGTAGGATAGTCGCACAGTCACCATCAGTCTATTCGAACTCTGCCGAGCATCTTTTTGTAGAAGTCACCTTACATCATTCCAAAATTCTTCTAGGCGTTGTTTACAGCCCTTCTTCCAACATAAATTATTTCGATGCTCTGTATGATACATTAGCTGATATAACCCCTCAGTTTGACCATAGTATTCTCATGGGCGATTTTAACACCTGCCTCCTTAAAAATGATCTCCGCTCCTCTAAACTTTATTCTCTTGCTTCGTCCTTAAACCTAAGCGTTTTACCTCTCACAGCTACACATTTCCCGCATAACGGCCCTCCCTCTTTACTAGACCTCATTATTACCTCTTCTCCAGACTTAGTTTCCTTTCATGGTCAGTTTAATGCTGCTGGCTTCTCCAACCATGATTTAATATACGCTGCTTTTAAAATCCGTCCTCCAAAACGAAAGCACAAAATTATAATGCGGCGAAACCTGCGGGACTTGGATTTGCAAGCCTTTTATGCTGACTTATCTAGTGCAGATTGGCAAGGGTTAGATCGTCTTGCAGATATAGACATGAGGGTGAGGGCTTTTAATGATATGTTGCTTGCGACTTTTGACAAATATGCGCCGTTGAAACCTATGCGCGTTAAACACTTTCCTGCGCCGTGGCTTACGCCGGATATTAAACTACTGATGGCCAAGCGAGATCGAGCCCGCGTAAAATTTCGATTGAATCCCTCTGATGATAATCGCCAGAAGTATCTGTCACTGCGTAACCGCTGCAACAAAGTCTGTAGGGAGTCAAAGCGTCGATACATTCACAGCTCAATTGAAGACTGTCCCCCTGCGAAGTTATGGAAGTTTTTAAAATCCCTTGGCTTGGGCAAATCTCAATCAAGTTGCTCTAGTTTTCTCGATGTAAACGGTATTAATCAATTTTTCAGTATTTCGCCGGTAACACTTGATCCGTCAGTTAAAAGTTCCACCTTATCGCTTCTTGCGACTACTACATCTAACTCCAATTTAGAATTTTTTGAGCTCGGCTGTATTTCTGCACTAGAGACACAAGCAATCCTCAAAACTATCAAGTCGAAAGCCGTCGGTGACGATAACCTCAGTGTAGATATGCTCATGCTCGCGGCGGATTTCATCTCTCCTATCATTTCCAACATTATAAATTTTTCCCTATCCACGGGCACGTTTCCGGCTTCCTGGAAGTGTGCCCATGTCACCCCTCTACCGAAAACCTCCATTCCTGCTTCTTTCTCCCAATATCGTCCTATTTCCATTCTTCCTGTAGTATCAAAAATTATTGAACATTATGTTAATCGCCGTCTCCTATCCTATCTTAATAGAAATTTGTTATTTAACTCATTCCAATCTGGATTCCGCCCCGGGCACAGCACAGTCACCGCTTTAGTTAAAGTCACCGACGACATCCGGTTTAATATAGAGTGCAAAATGCTAACTGTCCTTGTTCTTCTCGACTTCAGTAGTGCCTTTAACACAGTGGACTTTGACATCCTTCTGGGCACACTCAGCAGTCTTAACATATCCCAAACCACTTTATCCTGGTTTCGTAGCTACCTTACTGGCAGACGCCAGCGTGTCAGAGTCGACGACAAGCTGTCCGACTGGTGTGAGCTTTCCGCTGGCGTCCCGCAAGGAGGAGTACTTTCGCCACTTCTTTTTTCTATTTTCATTAATGGTATCACGAAAGCACTTACGTCATCATACCATCTTTACGCGGACGACCTACAGATTTATGCAGCGGCTAATATAGATGATCTTGCTTCAATGATTACTCAAATCAATTCTGATTTAGAGTCCATACGGGATTGGGCGTGCAAATTCGGTTTGAAGATTAATGCCCAGAAGTCGCAGGCAATTGTCATTGGTGGCCCTTACTATGTAGCTAAGCTCTCAGACATGGTGATACCTGACATTTTTTTTGATGGGACTAAAATCCCCTTTTCCTCTACTGTCCGAAATTTGGGTGTCATCATGGACCAGACGCTTTCCTGGGAACCCCACGTGGCTGAGGTGAGTAAAAAAATTTTTGGTTCCCTACACTCTCTTCGACGACTTCAGAATTTCCTCCCTCTTCGTACCAAACTGACTCTTGCCCGCTCTCTCTTGCTCCCTCTACTAGACTATGGTGACATTGCGTTCTTGGATCTTAATGAGGAATTGCTGAATAAACTTGAGCGCTTACAAAGTGTCTGTATCAGGTATGTGTATGGCCTCCGTAAATACGACCACATTTCTAATTTTCGTAAGCAGCTCGGGTGGTTACCGATCCGCCAGCGCAGGGATGTGCATGTTCTGTCGTTGCTTTTCAACATACTCTTCAACCCCTGTTCCCCATCTTACCTAACCGAGAGATTTAACTATCTGGCTGAAGGAAGTGATCACCGCTTACGTTCTAGTGCTAATCTTACGCTTGCTATCCCTTCGAATAAGTCTCGAACGTACGCAAATTCATTCACAGTGCGCGCGGTGAAGTTGTGGAACGAGTTGCCCCTGTCGCTCAAACGGTCCCGGTCTGTAGCATCACTCAAAGTTAATCTGAAAAAGCTTTGGCTTTCCCACGAACTGTGATTTGGTTGAGTGCTAATATATATATATATTATTTATATATTATATATATATATATATATATATTTATTTAATATTTATTTAGTACTATATATTTATGTATGCTAGTACATATTTATTTTATTGCATAATGCAATTGATGTATTTTAGTTATTCGTAGACGTTAATATTGTAGTTTTCCTTCTTAAATATTATTGTACGTTCTGTAAGTTTGTCTATCTATCTAATTCGAATTTTCCACTCATTTACTCTAAGGTTAGCTGGAAGAAATCCCTTATAGGGATAAGCTCGCCTTTGTACCTAAATTTATATGAATTTCATGTTATCAATTTTTGTTTTGTACAATAAAGTGATTTACTACTACTACTACTACTATTAAGGTAATATTTAAAACTTGACAATTTAAAAGTGCTTGTTGCTAGGCCTATTTGAATAAAGATTATATTGACTTTGACTTTGACAACATTCTTTTCCGTTTTTTTTTTACGAGTTTGTGTGGTGAAAATAAAATTGTATCAGTGTGTACAAAGATAGATATAACTCCGTAATAGATGGATACAGTCTAAGGCAAAAACGTGCCTCGAAAATTTGATTCTCGATCAGAGGGCGCTACTAGCTTTGGCCTACTGTCGTATAGATGGCGTTGACGGTTTCGTTTGTTATTTAACAATTTTAACGCATATCAGTGAAAGAACATGGGTCAAAATCATAAAAATAATTAATGCAAATTAAAAAAAACATTTATCCATATTTAAATACATTTTATCGTATTTTTATAAATCTTCATTTTTAGTTTTAAGCTCGATAGATGGCAGTGAATTTACTGGGGTTACAAAATTTACTATGACAGTACCACTCTATCTTATTATATCCTCTTTGGTGTGTATAACATTCACAGAGAGGTCGTTATTCATTAGGCCACAGAATAAATAAAAGTATTAGGTACAGAAGATTCACTCCCCAACAAAACGCGTCTAATACGACAGATATGACCGCTAGGTGGCGCATGCGCAAACGGGCGTCCGTTCCGTACAAGGACGTTGCGGATGCCGATTTTTTGACATCTGTGGATGCAAATGCAGATCTTTTAAATCTGCTTTTAAAGGCTCACATCCGCGGATGCGGATGTCGAGATTAGGCACATAAAAAACGTGCTAGTGCTCGATCGACGAATCACAAAAACGTAACGAGATTCCTATTGGCTAATGACGAAATTACCTTGCACTTACAAGATGTTCCTGTACCTACCTGTTCCACATCGGCATCCGCATTAAGCTTCGCATCGATTTTATTCGGATGCGGATGTGGAAAATAATGCGGAAGTTCCGCGGTTGCGGATGCGAATATTCGTAACATCCCTGGTTCCGTAGTGGTGCGCGGCGACTATTATGGCTAGACACCAAAATTGGTGACTGGTGTGGGCCGCATGTACTTGTAGCGACTCGACGAAATCGCGGAGTGAGCCACGCCTGATTAGGCATAATATGATGTTATCTCAGACTAACCCGTCTGTTTATCTCTACTCTTACTCAAATCATTCCCGCACCGAGAACCCCGATGTATGAAAATGACATAGGTAATTAACTATAAAAGAATGAATATAAGAATATCATTGACATCTTACCAATAAGACTAACACATTCAATGGTTTTTCCTCGAAGCATCTTCAGCTCTGGAGTGGTCGCATTAGCGATAATATATTTAAGGCACGGCATGAAACGGTCGTAATACGGCACGAAGTCTTTCTCAACTGTGTCAGCAATAGAAGCAATTGTAGTCACAACTTGTTCAAGTACGAGCTTTCTGCCGTGTTCAATCAACTGAAACAGAATTATTATATTAGCTTTGTAATGTATGCATGTCTTATTATTACTTATTACTAAGGATATAATATAACACATGCATATCATAATAATTGTAATATTCAGAATAAAAACCGCGGCATGTGACGCGCAGCTCAAGCCCATTCCTTGGTCGTCAATATTTTACGAAAATCCATTGCTAAAACGCCCGCGATATTATGTTACGTAGCCTATTGCCAAAGAGGATATAATAGGATAGAGCAATACTGTCATAGTAAATTTTGTAGCCACAGTAAATTCACTGCCATCTATCGACACACGACTAAAACTAAAAATAAAAATATCAAAAAATGTATTTTTCTACTCATCGAGTATAATCTGTGTATTACAACTTCATATGCAACACTACAACCTTACTCTTTTCAACGTTGGATAGTCTATGGCACTTCCGACTCAAGCATAAGAATTTTATCGATACGGTTTAGTCAATTATAAAATTTTTGAAAATAGAACTTCATACATTTCGATAAAATATTTCTTGTTTAAGGAGACTAGATTCAAGGCAAATTAGCCTACTTAAACACGCTGCTGCGTCGCATCTGCTTTGTGATTGGTTGGCCAACAAAAACATTTTATTTTATGTTGTAGTAGAAACAATTGCTTCATAAGTCAGAAACGCGCATGTGACACCCTTCATATAGCAACATCCATACCCTACGAAAACCGCTTAGCGTTGCTTGTTAGTCTCCATACGCTACGGTGGCCAAAATCGAGAAAAAAAACTGTTTTAAAATTGAATTTAGCGCGGAGCAGGTACCAGGGCCTCATGAGTTACGAGGTGTCGTTGACCAACCCGCCGGCGGCGCCGGGCCCGGCGGCCGGGGCGCGTACGAGTATCGCGGGCCGCGGCAGCTCGCGTATCTTAGCTGTATACTTTTGGTTTGTTTACCTATATGATTTTACTAGTTGAAAGTATTATTTTTTTGTCTCGTAGATAAAGTATTGTATACAATAGTGATATAATCAAGCTTTTCAATCTCGTACCTTAACTTTACTTTTAAACACGGTACTCGACTGAAAAGCTCTCTATTATATCACGATTGTATAAAATCTATATATATATAAATAAACGTAAAAGTCCTAGCTGACTGACTCACTTAAATCGACGCCCAGCCCAAACCGTTGGACCTAGAGAGCTGAATTTTTCACAATAGATAGCTTTTATGACGTTAGTGTCCACTAAGAAGGGGTTTTTCAAAATTCATCCCCTAAGGTGCTGAAAAAGGGGTTGAAAGTTTGTATGGAGATCATAAATTTTTTTGAGTGCGGGACTTGAAACTTTGTATAAAGGCATATTATTAAAATACTAGAAAAGTAATTTCAGCGTTTTTGAAAGTTCATCTCTTAAGGTGGTGAAAAAGGGGTAGAAAGTTTGTATGGAGGTCAAACATTTTTTTAAGTGTGCGACTTGAATCTTTGCATAAAGGCATGTTATTAGAATACAAGAAAAGTGATTTCAGCGTGTTTAAAAAGGGGTTGAGCAACCCCTGGCAACGGGAATGCACTTATTTTTAGCCGTGTATAATGTATTGACACTATTGATAGATATCCGTATAGCCAATATCGTGAAAGCCTCAAGAGACGTCGAAATTTTGTCGTGGTCCTAATTTTATTTTAAGCTAGGTACTTGAAACTTCATAGAAAGATATATAATTAAAAGAGAAAAAAACTTATTTCAGCATTATTGAAAATTCATCCCCCAAGGTGGTAAAAATGGGGTTGAAAGTTTGTATGGAGATCAAATATTTTTTTGACTGCGGGAGTTGTCTCTTTGTATAAATACAAGAAAAGTCATTTAAGCGTTTTTAAATATTCATCCCCTAAAAGGGTTAAAAAGGGGTTCAAAGTGAATCTATTACAAATGCTTTGAAACTTCTTAGAAAGGCATTGTATAAGATTCAAAAAAAGTTATTTCAACGTTCTTAAAAATTCAACCCCTAAAGGGGTTAAAAAGGGGATGTAAGTTTATATGTGGTACAAATTTTCTTTTAAGCTAGGAACTTGAAACTTGGTAAAAAGGGCATTATATTAAAGTAGACGAAAATTGATTACTTACACCGTTTTTGTAAAGTTTGTATTAATAGTTTCGGGAGCGATTTTTTTTTTAATAGTGGACTTGTAAATCTTCTAAGAGGGTCGAGAGGGATTATATCGGGAACAATTTTTTTCAGTTAGGGTCTTGAAACGTCGTAGTTTGTGAAAGACAAATTTCATGCGTTGTATAATTATTAACAAATGATTAACCGTCCCTACTGAGATCTTTTGCTGCATAATGTTCTATATTATGCTCATGTAGAATATATAACCACTAACATACAAATCCACGCGTACGAAGTCGCGGGCAACAGCTAGTACTATTATATATGGATAAATGATTTTTTTTTATTTGCATTAATTATTTTTACATTATTTTGACCCATGTTCTTTCACTGATGTACGTTAAAATTGTTAAAAAACAAACGAAACCGTCGACGCCCTCTATACGAGAGTAGGCCATAGGTCGTGGCGCCATCTGATCGAGAATCAAATGTTCTTGATTTTCGAGGCACGTTTTTTCCTTAGACTGTGTCAATCTATTACGGAGTTATATCTGTCTTTGCCTATATAATTGCTATGAACGATGTTTGACTTAGGTGGTAACTTACAGACCGCATATATAAGCATAATGATATTAAAATAAAGATTAATATAATGATAATAGCAATTAAAGTTTGCATTTAACATGCAGTTCCCTGCCTGTGAAGCCGATGGTCCTGGGTTCGAATCCCGGTAAGGGCATTTATGTGTGGTGAACACAAATATTTGTTTCTGAGTCATGGGTGTTTTCTATGAATATAAGTATGTATTATTTATCTATATAAGTATGTATATAACATGTGTACAAGCTTTGCTTAGTTTGGGGCTAGATTGTTCTCTGTAAGATGTCCCCCCTAATATTTATTTATTTGGAGCTGTTCAACTAAGATGCATACAGATTTAAATGTTTGTAAACAGATATAGCAAGTCATCTAAAGAGAATACTCGGGATTTCTGTCACACTTAATCTACCAATGCTATGGAAGTGATGCACTTAAGAATACTAGTGTATCACTAACGAACACTGGCACAGCTGTAATAATTAGTAAATTTACCTCTTTAAACTTAGCAGTTAAAGTTGCCTCCAACTTGTTCATCAATGGATCCAAATACAAAGTTAAAATAGGTTTTGGGCAATCTTCACTGAAATTAACCAAAGCAGCAGCAGCATGAGCCTGTATGGAAGGAAATAAGTGATTATTTTAAACACTTGCATATTCATAGTACATTGTAGAGTTTAGCAAGTGATGTGATTTGTAAACAATACCTGTACACGTGGATTTGCATTGTCGTCAAGCACTGGGAATAGTCCAGGAACCACTTTGTCGTGGAATTTCTTCTCAAATACTGGCGCAAAGTCCGTTGACATCTGCCCCACAGCATTACAAGCAGCGTAACGCACGCGGGGATGCTGCAAACAAGAAGCTAGGTAATTTCACAAGCACAAGCAGCATATGATAGTTATTATGTGGTGAAGGCAAACAAGCTTACAGGATCGGCCAAGTAGTTGAGTACCGCAGATACAACTTGGTCGAGCATCTGTTCCATTTGCTTGTGACAACCTTCGCCGGCGGAGGAGACCGCCATCAGCGCCGCGTGGCGCCGCCGCCAGTCCTCGGCCTGCAGCATCACGGGCACCGCGCTCACTATGAGCCCGAGCATTATCTTTCCGCCGAGACCGCAACACATGCGATCTAGTGCCGATTCCGCTACTACGTTGTTGCTGGAATATCAACACATATGTTAACATATCAATATTTGTACAAGATTGGACAAGGATACAAATATGCCGTATAGTAGTATGTTAGCAAGGGACTGACATCCAAATGAATATGAATCATAAGAATGCTAATTATCTTGTTATTTTAGTTTTTGTAAGATTTCAAACACTGCACTTTGTAATGCAGTCTATAAAGAAATCTTACAGTTGAAGTTTAAGTTTCACAAGCTAGAAGTTATAAAACATATTAGTTATACTTTTCATTGTCGTCGTCAGCGACTTCATCCTCCATGGCCCACTCGGGTTCGTCCTCGATCTCGCACATCATCTCCAGCACGAGTGGCGTGAGCATGCGCACCGCCATGGGCACCTGCTTGCGCACCATCGCTGGCGCCGTCTCGCACAGGGTTACCATCACTTCTAGAGCAAGCTGCCTCCATGTATCTTCTTGATCTTTGTCTCCAACCATCTATCAAGAGGAAATATATTCTCTATCTTGATACAACTACTTACTGCCACACAAATTATAAATAATTATCTTTGAACTCTCCTTTTTCTATTTACACATGTGGAATGAAAGGTAAGATTTACTAGCGTACACAAACCCTTTCTTGTATATTTTGCCGTTTTATAATCAAAAATTAAAAGTATGAAATGCATCAGCTTATAAGAATACACAACTTGAACTTAAAGAAGCAATTCATGAAGTTCTGTTCTAGATTACAAAACAAACCTTTATGGCCACTTGAGAAATGTTTTCGAGTTGTGGTCGTAAAAATTTCGGTGCAGACTCAGCCAGTTCAATCAACACTTTCAATGTTGAATCATCTTCAGCTTTCTCCATTGATTGGACGACAACCTGTAGTATATAAATAAACATAAACATCATTTATTTAAATTAAAAACACGTATTGCATGGTTACATACATATAATAGTTAAAAGTAAAATGCAAGTGAGACATAGCAGCTTAAAATATCTATTGAAAGGTAATAAATTCATAGCAATTTCATACCTGCATCATTGGATTGAGTAAATCACTTAAATGTTTTTGAATTGCAGGTTCTTTGTCATGCAACAAGATAAAGGCACCAACAGCTTTAACAGCCTGCACCCTCAGAGCCTCTGTCTCAGTTGGCTGCAATGCTGTCAATAGCATCCTCTTGATGGCATCCAAATTTTGGTTTTGTAGATTTCCAAATACTCCAGGCACTGAACTGTAATGATAATATCGTTAAAAAATAAAAACGCACTAATATTTCCCTAACATAGTAAGCATGTGTTTGACAGAGTATTCAAGCTTTGTAAGCTGTTTTTGTTATTTTTCGGTTTAACTTTTGTTTCACAGCTTCCTGAGACCCCCGTATCGCCCGTATGGAGGCTTCCCGACCTCCAAGGGGCCGGGGGACGTACCTATAAACAATTGATATAATATGGAATACAAAAAGAATATTAGAGCAACTTACGTGAACATTCTAATGCCCGCCTCTTTCATGTTAGAGTCTTGTGCATTAGCACATGTGAACATAAACTGTAGGAATTCAGGCCATTGGTTTGCCCCATCATCATCAAGATGGCTTCTGGCCAATTCAGACACTACATCACATATCTGGAAAAATTATCTTTATAAGGTTTCGTTCCTAAACAATGGTAGTGCCCCCGCCAAGACGAGCAAAGCGAAGCGCAAGGGCACTAGCTACCTTTTCTCGAAGTGCTTCGTCGTTTTTTTGAACGCTCATAACTTGGGTTTCGATTATACCAGATATACAAAATTCTCGGGATATGATGTCATTAGTGGACTTATTATGCATAATAATTACATAGCTTTACATTTTATTAATATCTAAAAGACCCCGATTTCGTCATTCACTCACTGATGATCATCAAAACCTTTAGGGTACTTCCTGAAATCCTAGGAAGCTGAAATTTGGTATGTAAGATAGTCTTAGTACACAAACAACAGGAAAATTCAAAAACTTGAAATTTTTAGCCCCTAAGGGGATGAAAAGGGGGGTGGAATTTTGTATGACGAATTAATAACCGCTGAACCGATTTAGTTGAAATTTTGTATGTAGATAGTTTTTGTTATGGGGTAAGAGCGTGAGGGGCAAAAAGGGGGTTGAAGTTTGTACGGGGAATCAGTAAAAAGCAGATTGTGTATAAGATGCCTCCAGATACGTATTTCAGGATTTTTAATAGTAAATTACCACCAACTCTTTAATTAGGGGAAGATTGTCATAAGCAACTTACAAAAAACAAGTGAAATCCCACCAAAAAAAAATTTCATGTAAAATGTTGCCAAGACGAAACCATAAGGCTCGCACTGTTAAAAAGTTATCAGATCTCTTATATGTAGAGCCAAGCTTCTAACTCTACAAGCCCTAACTTCACAAACACTACACCTTAGTCAAATTATGTGGCTTGGCAGTTTCGTTACTACAAGAACTATTGTATAATAAAAAATAATTAATAGTGAATAAATTTTTCACCTTACGTCCATGTGACGGTAGCGACACTGCCAAGCCACATATTTTGACTAAGGTGTAGTGTTTGTGAAGTTAGGGCTTGTAGAGTTAGAAGCTTGGCTCTATAAGAGATCTGATAACTTTTTGACAGTGCGAGCCTTACGATTTCGTCTTAGCAACATCAAAGATAGATATAACTCCGTAGTAGATGGATACAGTCTAAGGAAAAAACGTGCCTCGAAAATGACGAAAATTTGATTTTCGATTAGATATCGCTACTACTTTTGGCCTACTCTCGTATAGAGGGCGTTAACGGTTTTGTTTGTTATTTAACAATTTTAACGCATATCAGTGAAAGAACATGGGTTAAAATAATAAAAATAATTGATGCAAATAAAAAAAATCATTTATCCATATTTAAATATTTTAAAAACATTTTATCGTATTTTTATAAATCTTCATTTTTAGTTTTAAAGTGTTATGGTAGATGGCAGTGAATTTACTGTGGTTACAAAATTTACTATGACAGTACCGCTCTATAATATTATATCCTCTTTGGCAACATTTACATGAAAATGTTTTTGGTGGGATAGAATACTCCTGTACAGTATTAGACCAGTGTGATTCTTACATAGGAATTAAAATCTTAATTTATACAATAAGTAGTAAGAACATAAAAAACCGGCCAAGTGCTAGTCGGACTCGCACACTAAGGATTCCGTACCAATACCAACCATTACGCAAAAAAAAGGCAAAAAAATCACGTTTGTTGAATGGGAGCCCTACTTAAATATTTATTTTATTCTGTTTTTATTATTTGTTGTTATAGCGGCAACAGAAATACATCATCTGTGCAAATTTCAGCTATCTAGCTATCACGGTTTATGAGATACGGTATACGGTCGATGGTGACAGACAGACAGGGAGACAGCGGAGTCTTAGTATTAGGGTACGGAACCCTAAAAACGACACATGGCAGATTTGGTGTTACTCACTTTTCGGCGTAACTGTTGGCTGAGATCCATTTGTATAGTGAGAAGGAGTTGTTCTCTGAGCAGTTTCTGCTGTTCAAATGGCAGCTTCGGGAAGAAGTCAAAGAAGTCGGCGCTGAAGAGTCGCCGCAGCAACACGGCTGCGGTTTGGCGCCCTTCTTCACTGACATCGCCATTTTGTATAGCGCCCACCAAATACACTACTTTTGTCTCAGTTGCAATATTGTTGTATGCTTCCTAGAACACAAACAGATTTTTTTAAATTTATTAAATGGATAAAAATAAAAATTAAATTTTAGATTGTTCTTTAAGAATAATTATCACTATTAATAGCATATTACTACTTTTAAAATAAATGTTGTATGATACAGTGCTATTCAAAATTGAAATGAAGCAACTGTATGCAACTCATCACTCTCATCTCATCAGTAATTTCCGAAGTGGTGCTGCTATGTACTGTCAACAATTAGCAAATACCATACATGAATTCTGCTGCTTATCACATCACACATAAACATTACCATATTATAAATGTATTTGCTGTGCCACTGATGTTTGTATACATTTTATGACACCTTGTGATGCATTGTATACATATGACTGTTAGCAAGGGACTGACATCCAAATGATATGAATCATGAGGAAGCTAATTATCTTGTTTTGTTACTTTATGTAAGATTTTCAAGACTACACTGCAATAGCTTAGTGCAGCCTAAAAAGAATAAACTTACATGTTTAACAGGGCTAAAACAAATAAAGGACAATGGACCTATTAGACTGAGGAGACTGTCACACCCACCGCTGAACAGCTGCCAGGCACTTGAATTAATTAATAATGATAGTATGGCACACTAACTGAAGTAATTTCGTTGCTCTATAAATTGCAAACCTATTTCCGTAGCTCTTAGACCATATACTGGCAAATAGTTTCTGGGACTTGGAAATTTTCTCAACCTAACACCAACTTTCTTGCTTTATCATTAGGAAATGTTAAATTGAATATATTTGTCATGTAACATTTCTCTCTTAGATCAGTAATTATAGAGATAGGAGAGGTTGTAATTGTCAATTTTTAAAGGCATTTGGGACTCAATTTAAGTGACAGAGTCAACTAGTTCAATAATATAAGTCGGTTCTGGCACTGTTTGATCGCTGTCAACCTAACGCTTCTCCTCGCTTCGCTCATAGTCACACCTATCTTGCCTGTCACTTACATTTTCTCCAAAATGGTTGATCATAGAGAAAAATCTTACATGACAAAAGATACGATCAGAATAGGCAGTCGAATTTCCTAACAACTACAATCTTTTGCGTGACTAAGGTCCCGGAAACGTACTAAGTAAATAATATTGTTATAAATAGGGTAAAAACAATGCATTCCTCTTTTTTGTCCAATACAATGAAGAGGCGTAAAATATATTTTTGCGTAACTATGTATCGTATCTATAAATATATTTCTTCAATCTAAATACAAAATTATATATCGTCAATATCGTCAGAGGCCAGTCTCTCAGCGGTAAGGCTGCGAGCCCTTAAAATATGGTCCAACATCATAGGAGCTCTTCACACAACTTGCCTGGATAAGGTATATGACGAATTTCCAGTGCTCAATTCGGGCACGGATCGGATTCATAAACAAGCTATCTTCGCCAAAAGGTACAAAATTCAGTTATACGAGGACGACAATTACGAAGGACTCAATCCTCGGGAGCTCAGAATCTTCACTGATGGGTCCAAAACAGACAGCGGATCGGGCTCTGGAACCTTCTCAGAAGACCTGAACATGTCAATCACCACTCCGCTAGGAGCCCATAACTCGGTATTCCAAGCTGAGTGCATGGGCATCATAAACGCGGCGGCTGCCATCACTGCAAGGAAGGTAATAGGATCCTCCATCCGCATACTCTCCGACAGTAGAGCAGTCTTGATGGCTCTAAAAAGCCATATAGTCACATCCAAACTTATACACGAATGCCACGAACGACTAATGGAGGTATGTCATAACAATAAGATCACCCTACAATGGATCAAAGGACACAGCGGATCCCGGGGTAACGATGCTGCGGACGAGCTTGCCAGGCAAGGATCGAGTGCGGGAGCGATTGGCCCAGAACCGATCCTCCCGATACCGTTTAGCAAGGTACGCTCAATGCTGCTGGCACGTACAAGGAAACTACACACAGAACATTGGCTAAACCAGACTGGATGCAGACAGGCCAAACAAGCCATGCCTGGCATCAACGGAAAGCTCACAAGGGTGCTCCTTCAATTAGGAAAGACCCGACTGAGCATGGTAACCAATGTCATAACAGGTCATGGACTATTTAACAAACATCTTTTTATAACAGGTGTCACAGACAGTCCCCTATGCAGAGGATGCATGGAGACAGAAGAAACAGCCTCTCACGTGGTGCTGGAGTGCAGCGGAGTGGCCCCATACAGGGCAAAACGTCTTGGATCCCCGAGAGACCTCCCCGAGGTCCTACTCAACATCAAAGGTTTGATAGGTTTCCTCGAGGAGCTGGGCTGGCAGGACTAGCCCACTCCCATGTCACGCAAAATAGGCGCCAGTTGTGGAGTTAACGGATAAACGGAGCCTTGATTGCCCAGAAAAGAGCAATTCGAGCAATAGTACACATTCCTTCTTTTGGTTTATGTAGAGTATTTTGAAAAATTGGGTATTCTCACGGGTCCCAGCTTGTACGTCCTTATTCTTCTTACCCAGTTTGTTAAAAATATTGCGAAAGATTGTACTGATGAAGAACAGGAGTCTCGCCTAGCCACAAGGACGAAAAACATAAAGGGTAGCTTCTTTCCGAAACTTCAGGTAGCCAAACATTGCGCAAGATACCAGGTAGTCACTCTATTTAATAAGCTCCCTACTGACCTAAAAGCCATTACGGATTGGTTTTTATTTAAGCGTAGGTTGAAGTCGTTCTTATTGACTAGATGCTCCTATAGTATTGATGAAATATTTGATAAGTCGCTAATTTAAGGTATTTATAATTGTTATTTAGTATTAGTATAAATGTGTTTATTATTATTGTTATTTATAAATTGTATTTAATGTAATTTCTGACACAATGCTTGTATTGTTTAAGAATAAAATAAATGAAATGAGTTGCGGAAAATCGCCCGAACTACAATACAATACAATCGTCAGAATCATATTCAAAACTATTATTATTTTCTTTTATATATTTTTTTCCATATTTTCAATGATATGTCAGTTTCCTTTGACGCTTAAAATCCACTTGTAAGTTGAAAACGATCTTTCGACATCTACAGACATTACTATCATTTTAATCCGGAAAGTCCCGGAATTGTTATAATCCAGGAGGTCCCGAAACAAATGGTAATGCAAGAAAGTCTCAACTTCATGACTTTGTTCTAATAAGTTTAGGTATTTGTACTCTGCCTATTCCGATCAGTGATGATAAAGTAATAACACATTGGTGTTAGGTTGGAATAAAAATATCACTGAAATTTTCTGTCCCAGAAACGGCCCCCCTTTACTACAGTCCAACCAAAATTTCTTGTCTAGTAGCCACAACGCAAGTTTTATTTGATTTTACAGTGGGCTTACATTTTTTTTTGTGTTTATATACCTAGGAAAAACCAGTCATCAGGAATATACATATAAACATAATAGAATATGCATTTGATATTTCTCTATTGACCTAAAATAAGTCAATAACATTTTAATTACTTCTAATATAAATCAAGGGTTTAATTTTCATAGGCATTAAAAAATGCTTAAAATGGGGTGAAAGAAGTGCAGCCCAGGCATATAAAATAATTTACAAGAGTTAAAGTGTGAGAAGATAACTTCAAGATATTTATAGCAGATGGCGCCAGCATAGCTTGCCCTGTCAATTCCTAGAATTGTGTCAAATTTTTGTCTTCGCTATGATGCTAGCTATGATGGCGCCATCAGATTGACAGTTGCCAACCCCATTAGCCCAATATTTTCTTTGAGCAAACACTTTATAAAGCTTACAGAAGTTTTTAAAACAACTAGCTAGATTGCTCTGAAACTTTGTACTTACAATAGGATGAGGTATATCTAGGTCTGTAATTAGTTTTTGTAGCTTCGGATACAATAGTAAAAAATGTATAGTGAATTTAGGTTTTTCACACAAAACTTGTTTTGGCTGTATTTTGTTTGTTTTATATACTAGAGCTATATAAACTAATTATAGACCTCATGTCATTGTATGTGCAAATAAATGAGAACGAAACTCCATTTGTATGGGAAGGTGAAAATCGGTCGAGCTTGCCGGGGACTCTTAACCTTTTGGATGCTAAGAGCCACTAAATAGGTTGTGTGCTGTCGTGCCTGCCACACAAGCGACCACTAAAGTGGTCATGGCAGACGCTGTCAAAGCAATTGTCCTGCTGACAGATAAGGTTTATATTCGTTATTCACTAGTTGAGATATTGGTATGTAGGCCACGTCTTGATCCTTGAGGAAAAGCGTTCAAAAGACTAACATTATTGAAAATATTTTGACACAATTTGTTGTATATCAACCACAGCTATGCCATTACGTTCGTTTTTGTTAACTTTAATATTATAAGAGCATTTAAAAATTTGTATGAAATCTGTTTTTCGCACCAAATTATTACAATAATCTAAAAATCGAAAAAAGTCAAATGTAGGGACATAGCTAAGGTTAATTTACATCAAATTATGTAAAAATATTTACCATAAAGTAAATATCCAAAGAGGAAAATGGGGACTACGTTTGTATGGAGAAGGGGCCGTCCCCTTTCCTCTTAAACACCAGCTCTTAACTGGCTTTTCTGTGGAAGTTGACGCCACGCGTTTAATAAATACTGTTGGAACACTTAAACAGATTATCGGGTACCGAGCAAGCGAAAAAATATTTTTTTTATCATGAACACAAAGTGCTACACTATAACTACCAAGCAATGATTAAAGACAAAGTTTGGTTAGACTACGAGAACGTGTAAAGATCCTCCATGACCACGTTTTGACACGAGGCTGTGACTGCCAGTCAAGTCGAATCAACTAGCAAATATATTGATATATTAGTAGTATTAACTGAGAGAATGCATTTATCTCTATAAATTTAAGTTGAAACATACCTCTGCTTGGGATCGAATGTCATTATCTGTAGATAGTAATGTATTTAATAACTGGTAAAATTGCGCTTGATCTCCAGCCATGTTGCGCCTCAAAAGAAAAGGCCAGTTCCGTTCTTTTTTCTTTAAAAAATATGTGGCCAATAAATAGAACGTGTTGCCAGTCCAGTGCTTTAAAATAAAAACCTATGACAGATTGTCTATGGCAGAATTATATTTCATATATAGTTGGTCAAGCAAATCTTGTCATTAGAAAAAGGCGCGAAATTCAAATTTTCTATGGGACGATAACCCTTCGCGCCTACATTTTTTAAATTTGCCGCCTTTTTCTACTGACAAGATTTGCTTGACCAACTATATTTGCCCGAAGTATTTAATGGCTCCTCTACACTTTCGGCTTTATCATTGATCGTGGTCTATAGAAGTAACTAGTTAATAATCTGTGGTCTATAGGGCCCTCCACATTTGTGCGCGAATCGCGGCGCGAAGCCACGTAGTCTGGAGCGGCTTATAATCGGCATGATTTGGGCATGATCATAGTGCAAGCATCCACACGATCGTAGTTTGTCGAACACCAAGCGTTAAGGCGCTCCAGACTACGCGGCGCGAAGCCGCGAACGCGAGTGTGGAGTCAATTTCGCTGATTAGCGAACTAGACTCCACACTCGCGTTCGCGGCTTCGCGCTGTGATTCGCGCATGAGTGTGGAGGGACCTTTAAGTCAAGATGGACGTGGAGTGTGTTGCTGCTGCAACCATTTATTTAATATAGTTGGTCAAACCAAATTGTCAGTAAATAAGAACAAAAAAACTATACTCATCCTTTTCTTTTGGGTGCTAGTACTAGTGTAAGACAAAGATAGTATGATTCTCTCTGTCTATGTTTGAAATGAGACAGTCCTTTGACAAACTATAGTTTATGTACGCACGTGTACAATTCACCACAGTATTACAATAAGAATAATTGATACTGTGACTTCACTGTCTGGCGGTGAATGAAGGGCTGTCCAGACGAGGACAATTTTTCGCCAGTCTGATTAAATTGTCTGATCAAATCAGGCCGTGCGGACCCAAAAGAATTCGACCGATATTGCCAAGATATTGCCTTGACCCATAAACGCGCTCCAGACTACGCGGCGCGAAGCCGCGAACGCGAGTCTGCAGTCGATTTCGCTGATTAGCGAACTAGACTCCAAACCAAACTCGTGTTCGCGGCTTCGCGCCGCGATTCGCGCACAAGTGTGGAGGGGGTTATAAACATAGTATATGGATACAAAATAACAAAATAGATCTTTACATATAGATCACAGGAAAACCTATTAGAAAAAAAACTTAAAGGCGGCAAGACGTGTTTTGAAAAGTCTTTTGTAAAATTATTAATTTTATATTCAATTAACTCGTGTGTTTCAGTATTTGTGTTTTAAAATACTCGTAAATTATTAACTTTCTGGTTTTTTATAAATGTGAAGCGGTCCCGACTGTTACAGTCGGGATCCGAAACCAATGTCCCTCAATAGATATAATGGCGCAAATGAAGCTACAAATCGCGTAAATAGCTCAGAGATATGTCTACAAAATGATTCCATGGATTTAATACAACGTGATATGGACTGCGAGTTAGAGGAAATTACGCCTGATAATGGTGAACCGAATTCATCAGATGGCCTAGGGTCACCTAAGGTCAAGGTTAAAAAGCTTAAGGCGAGAAAGTTTCCTAAGGTTAGTACTGATACAGATATGAGTGTTATGACGACAGATCCTTCCTATGCTGCTAAGAGGAAGGACGATGAATGGACATTAGTTACCAAAAATCCAAAACGCCGTTATGTGTTTAACCCAGACATACCCGTGGGCACAGAAATAAGCATTACTTGCAAAGATAAGCTGCCGAAACAATTTGCGCTAGCGAGGCTATTCAAAAGTCATGATATTCTAGGTATCATTAGAGTCAGGTACGTTAATTCATATAAGGTGCTTGTCCAATTTGATAATGAAACCAGCGCTGAGCGCCTTATTTCCAAGATTGTTGTACTCGAGGAGTTGGGCTGGCGGTGCCAAAAAACATACGAGGTTGGTGTTTCTTATGGTATTATAAAAGATGTGGATTTAGATTTAAATGAAAAAGATATGATAGAAAGTATGACATGCGGTGTAGAAATAGTTTCAGTAAAAAGATTAAGTAGAAAAAGTTCAGATGAATCAGGATGGAAGGACAGTGAGACCGTACGTGTATGTTTCAAAGGCCCCATATTACCACCTTACGTTTATATACATGAAATGCGAGTAAAGGTTGAACCACACCTATTTCCGGTATCACAGTGTGCCAATTGCTGGCGATATGGACATACAAAGAAAACGTGTTCTAAAAAATCTACTTGTCCTAAGTGTGGAGGGCATCATATGAATTGCGAAACAACTGTATTCACATGTCGCAATGAGGGCTAACGCGTATGAATTCGCCGCTAGGGGCGCTAGTGTAGATGGTGGTCTTTTCCATAGTTCGAAATGTCAAATGTCACTTGTCACTTTAATGACTGACAGCTTTTCTATAGTCTTTTGGACCACCATCAACAGAGGCGCCAACTGGTGAGCAAAAAAACGATAGCCCTCATTGCTCAGGAAATCACATGGCTCTAGACAAAATTTGTCCGTAGATACTACCAAAAAGAAAGAAACATAAGGAAGATTATGGCTGAATTTAACTGTACGTATAAAAAGGCGTTGAATAAATACGAACCAGGTTCTAGCAGCCCGCCAGCCCCGGCGGCATCATTGTATCAGGAAAACTTTCCTCCGACGCTTAGGACAACTGAGACGACGTCAGTGGCTGAAACATCAACAGTGGAGTCGGCGATAATCGAACCAGCATATGCAAAAATAGTGACGACCCAAGCTGTAGTTCATAGTCATAGTGATGCCCCAGGTAAAAAATATAATGTATCGTTATCATCACATAAAAAGACAAGCCGTACTAAACCTAATACACACAGGAAGCCCGAAGTGAGAGAAAAAGATGACAGTATATCTGATAAAAACTTATTAAATATGGAAACTGATGACAATGACGTTCTACCAGAAATAACGAGCGAACCCAAGGAAGTAAGTGAAAATAAACTAAAATTTAGTTCATTAATTGATAAGTTAAAAGATATCATATTCATGAAAAACTTGACGATTGTTGAAAAAATAAAATTGGGAGTTCAAACTGGATTAGAATGGCTTTTATCTTTTGTTATGAAGAATATACTTGACATGTCCTGCTTAAAATCCTTTTTTAACGCCACAGATGGCTAGCAACTTAAAGCAGTGCAGACTTAACATGTTGCAATGGAACGCGCAAAGTATTAGACTAAAGTTAGTATCGTTTGAGAATCTACTTATTCAGGAGAAGATACATATAGCGGCTCTTAGTGAAACATGGTTAGATACAGACTGTTATTTTCGCATTAGTAATTATAATATATATAGGGTGGACAGATCGGATGGATATGGTGGTGTTGCAATCCTTACGCATAAATCGATCAAGTCTGAGCATTGTCGTGTTCAACACCCTAATCCTGGTGTACAAGTCGTTTACGTTAAAGTGTTTAATTGTGATGAAATTAAAAACGTGATTTCAATTTACTGTCCGTCTTCCGTGGTGACTCAGCAGAGTGATTGGGATTTCATTTTTTCAATCGTGCAACATAACGTGATTATCATGGGCGACTTTAATGGCCATCACACCAACTGGTCATATAAAACGGATACTCGCGGAACTCAAATATATGATTCTCTTGTGGACTGTTATCTAGTTTCTCTTAATGATCATAGACACACAAGAGTGCGCCTAGTCAATGGAATGTTACAGGAGTCGTCTCCAGATATTTCTATAGTATCTACTGATATTTATTTTGCATTTAATTGGAACGTTATGAAAGAATCACTAGGAAGCGATCACCTTATTATAAAGATTTCTACATATTTAAATTCTTGTGCTGTGTCTGTACCAAGGAGAAACTATAAAGGGGTCAATGGAATGAGTACAGAATGTATTTAGAAAATAAGTTCGCTGATTTGTCTTTGCCTGAGGCTCCTCAAGAATCATATAATTGCTTTCTAAGTATTATAAATGCAGCTGCTGATCTTTTCATACCATATATTAAAATTAACAATAAGCCAGCGAAAAATTTCCAAACAAAACCGTACTGGAACCAGGCTTTATCCAAAGCCGTTGCCGAAAGACGTTTAGCTCTCTCATTGTTCAGACGAAATCCTACACCACAAAATCTTGAGGAACTTCAGGCTAAGATAAGAGGCACTCAGAGACTTATTAGAACGCGTAGAAACGAAAGTTGGCAACAATTCTGTAACTCTATAAGCGAGTCCTCATCAGCCTCTGAGGTTTGGTCTCGTATGAAATGGGTAAAGGGCTATATTTCTTCTCGGCCTCATGTTAGTGTAGAAAAAGCTCATAATCTTCTTTGTTCTCTCACGCCAGATTATGTGTCTCCGTCGACGCCAGTGATTGAGTCGGGTAGCACGGTTATAGACGAACCATTTACATTACATGAATTAGATTCTTGCATTAAACCGAAAGACACTGCTCCGGGTCATGATGGTATAGCATTTTCTATGATTAAAAATCTGCCTGAGAAAGGAAAACTCTTATTATTAACATTGTACAATGATTTCTACTCCTTAGGTTTTGTCCCTACTCAGTGGAGAGAAATTAGTGTAGTCCCGATACCTAAACCCGGAAGAGACCCCTCCTCTGACTCTGCTCTCCGACCAATCTCTTTAATTTCATGTCTGTGTAAAATATTTCATTCTATGATCAATAGGAGATTGGAATGGTTTATAGAAAAAAGATGTATGTTTTCCGAGGAAACTGTTGGTTTTAGAAAGTGTCGATTATCTTTGGATAATTTAAGTAGCTTAGTTAGTCGGATTCAGACCGGATTTTCAAAAAATATGATCACTTTGGGGAGTTTCATAGATATTGAGAATGCTTATAATAATGTAAATGTTCCCATTTTAATTGAAATACTTGACAGGCTCCGAGTTGGACATCACATTTGTCGATATCTATGGAATTTCTTAAGGGAAAGATATCTCACAATACAAACTGATACATCTATGTTAAGAAGATCAACTGGTCGTGGGTTGGCTCAGGGAGATCGTACTTCGCCATTGCTTTTTAATGTTTATACTATGCATATTCAAAAATCACTTTCAGATGTTTATTTTTCACAATATGCAGATGATTATATTTTATATGTTACAAAGAAGTCTATAGAGGAGGCTGAGGATGTATTACAAAAGTCCCTTAATGTATTTAACAAATGTTTGAATAATCTCGGTCTTGAAATATCTACATCTAAAACTAAGTTATGTATGTTTAAAAAAGGTATTAATAGAAAACCTGTAAGCATCAAAATTAATGATAAAAAATAGAGTTAGTCGAGTGCGTTAAGTATTTAGGAATGTGGTTGGATCGATCTCTTAGGTGGGAAAAACATATTAACGAATTGGCTCAAAAGATTCAGAAATATTCCAATGTTTTAAAAGTTCTAGTTGGACCGGGATGGGGTGTCCACCCAAAACATCTCAGGAGATTATATTTTGCTATAATTCGTAGTCGAATAGAGTATGCGTCTTTTCTTTACGATGATAGTTGCGATTCGCATTTGTACAAACTCGATAAAATTCAAAATCAGTCATTGAGGACTATCGGCGGTTTTATTAAGTCTACTCCTATACACGCAATGGAATGTGAACTGTGTGAACCGTTGCACATTCGTCGCGTCTATTTGGCATCCAAGTTTTGGCTAAAATCTAGATCTTTTGAAAACAACTCAACTATCAAACTCTTAGATGGATTAAATAATGAGTTACAAGTTCGAGACACTTTGCGCAATAAAAAACCTCTTCTTCTTACCATTCATAATATGTATAAGTTAACAACTATGTATTCCAGTAAAGTATTGGAAATGTTTACCTTGGACCAATGGGTAAATCATATAGATGTTTCTAAACCTATTAAGTTAAACATTACTTCTATTAACAAATCTAAGCGCGAGTATGACAAAGTTTTCCTAAGAACTACTGTAAACGCTTTTTTACGTACCAATTACTCTGGATTTTATTGTATATATACCGATGGTTCCAAGGAAAAAAACTGCTTAGGTGCCGCGATTTATGACCCTCAATCGAACGTATCGGTTAAATTACATATAAAATATGACATGTCTATAATGCACGCCGAGTTGGTTGCCATTGCCGAGGCCTTATCCTACATCCAACCCCTAGATTGCAATTACATAGTCATTCTGTCAGATTCTAAAAGTGCCCTGCAACATATTGCTCGGTGTACCACGAACACTCGATGTCTCCCGGTTGCCTATTCCATTTTGAATCTCATTGACAAATTAAAATCGCAAGATAAGACCATAATTCTGCAATGGATTCCATCTCATGTAGGTATAGCCGGTAATGAAGTAGTCGATTCCATAGCCAGGCTGGCTTGTCATGGTGGAGTAGAATGTAATATCTTACCTTTTTATACGGATTGTATCATTTTAGCCAAACAGAGAACCTATTCTTTATGGAAAGAATACTTTGATAAGAGATCAACAGAAAAGGGTATTTGGTACAAGACGATCCAACCTCATCCTCTAATGACACCGTGGATTGATTGTTTTCTTAATAGAGGTGACATTGTATTGATGATGAGACTACGTTCTGGACATATCCCATTGAACCAATTCGGTTATTTAATGAAGAAAGTTCCTTCTCCTAATTGTGATGAATGTGATGTAGTAGAAGACGTGTACCATGTTATAATGGAATGTGTCCGGAATGATGCTGCTCGGATACAACTGGCTTTTTCAAGCCATAATACTATGTTTGATGTCGGGGGCTGCAATAGCGTTCTGGCTGCTCCTTTGTCAGACTCCGCCATGGCGCTACTGCAGCTTGTACGAAAGGCTATTGTTAATAGATTAAGTTAATTGTAAGAACATTGTATTGCTGTTTTCTATGGAGCGACATGTTCACCTCGGTGACAAGCTCTTAAATAAAGAGAAAAAAAAACCTATTAGAAATGTGCAGTCAAGCGTGAGTCGGACTTAATTATTTAGTTTTTGATCCGACCCCTACGGGTTTTTTAAAGACATTTCACTCACGTTTCACAAAAAATACATTGTTTAAATTGTGTAATGTACGGAACCCTTGGAACGCGAGTCCGACTCGCACTTGGCCGGTTTTTCTATGTAATGAGGGCTAACGCGTATGATTTCGCCGCTAGGGGCGCTAGTGTAGATGGTGGTCTTTTCCATAGTTCGAAATGTCAAATGTCACTTGTCACTTCAATGACTGACAGCTGTTCTTTAGTCTTTTGGACCACCATCAACAGAGGCGCCAACTGGTGAGCAAAAAAACGTTAGCCCTCATTATTTATTCTGTGCCTGTGGTGGGTACTGGTACCTGGTGCTGGTGCGTCCTTGTCGTCAGTGCAGGTTGTAGCATTAGCATGTAGCATTTAAGCTAAAGAAGTATGAAAAGGTTTTCAGCTTATCGATAAATATTTTAGGGCCTAAAATTATGAAAATGAAAACAGAAATTGTTATTATCAATTTATTGACCCGACCAGTATAATCAGCCGCCAAGTAGAACATTTTCCTTGTATATTAATACCAATACCATGTCCGCTATGAAGATACAGGCCGCTGCAGTACTAAGAAAAATTTTAGCCAGCATCTGTGCAAATACATAATTTCTATTAAGTTATTTGTGCATGAATCAACCAAGGATATACTCGCACTTAAACTATCGTGAGACATATTTCAAAATATTTAACAGTACGGTTTTTACTCACTATTATTTTTAGTCGCTTTTTGCGACATGTTTCGGATTCTTTGGGAATCCATCCTCAGGCACGAGTGTCCGCGGCGGTTGTACGTCGTGCACTGCCCGCGCCGCCCGCCTCGTCGCTCGTTGCGCACGCGCTGATGGGGCGGGGGCGGTGGGCGCGGGGCAGTCCGCAGATTGAGTCGTCAAGTGAAGGTCTGGTAGGGCGGCTGTATCGAACGAAGTCAAACACACTGCACTCACTATCTCCCCGCGATCGTCACAACGCACTTGCCGCTTGACCCTAGGTATTATAGGCTTCCATGCAGGTGGCAACATCCAGCCTCCGTCCCGATTGAAATTAGGGCGGCGTGCAATTTCAATCGCCTAGCGAATCTTACGCGGCACAAAACATTTCTCCCGTACCAGTAATCTCGCTTTATCGAAACGAATGAAATGGGACGCGCCTATATCGTTCGCGTGCTCTGCCACCGCTGAGTTCCTGGTGTCCATGTTCTTTACGCTGCGTATGTGTTCCGACAACCTCGTGGAGACATTCCTTCCGGTCTCACCGACATACGCCCTACCACAATCGCAAGGTATCTCGTATACCCCCGGGCTCCCCAGCGGGTCCTTGTCCTTTGGAGAGCGCAGCAACTGCCTGACTTTGGTATGCGGACGGAAGATTGTCCTAATGCTAAAACTTAGGCGTAATAGGCGTAAAATTCTATCCGTTATCCCCTTAATAAAAGGCAAGACGACAGGTGCTCTCTCGACCGTTTGTACTTTCCGTAATGTACCCGTACTTGCTGCTCGCTGACTCTGTCTCCAATTGTACCCATTGCTCTCTAATACCTGCCTTACATGCTGCAGCTCCTCTTGCACGTACTGTGGGTCACATAGCCGTAAAGCCCTATTGATGAGCGCGCGTGGAACCGAAGACAAATGTGCGGGGTGATGGTGTGAGTCAGCTTGCAGGTACCGCTCAGTGTGTGTGGGCTTCCGATACACTTTATGAGTCAACCGGCCATGCTCGTCCCGCTGCACCAAGACATCCAGAAACGGGAGTGCCCCATTGCACTCCCTCTCAATGGTGAACTTAATCTTGGCATGCCGCGCGTTCAGGTGTTCGAGTAACGGGTCCAGATCTTTGTGTGGCACTACAGCAAACACGTCGTCCACACATATCGCAGCCACAGTCTGGGTCTATGTGGGCAACTCTCCAAAGCCCTTTGCTCAAAATCCTCCATAAAAATATTGGCCACCACTGGTGCTATCGGAGAACCCATTGCCACCCCTTCTATTTGCAGGTAGTGTTCCCCCCGCCACACAAAATATCCACTAGTGAGGCAAAACTCGATCAGCTTCATGTGAGTACATGTGAGTGAGTCGTCGCGGCTTGCCATTCGTTTTATAATCTCAATCGTTTCCGCTACCGGCACATTCGTAAATAAGGAGGCTACATCGAAACTCACCATCAACTCGTCCTCTTGCAACGTAACGCCTTCAAGTAGCTGCACAAAATGTGTAGAGTTTCGTACGAAACTGGACGTTTTACCCGTCAGAGGTTGCAAGAGGCCCGACAAGAAACGGGACGCCTTGTACGTGGGTGAATCTATCTGGCTCACAATGGGTCTCAGGGGCCAGTCGTTTTTATGGATCTTAGGAAGCCCATAAATCTTTGGGGTGGTGGGGTTTAACTGACGCAGCATCTTTAGTCTGATCCTTGGCCGATATCGCACCGACTAAACTGTTGAGCCTCGATGTTACACGCGCTGTAGGGTTATACGATACTTTCTTATAAGTGTTTGGATCTCCTACTAGCTGTGTAACCTTCTCCTCGTAGACCACTGTGTCCACGACTACAGTAGCATTCCCCTTATCCGGGAGTTATTCTGGTGTTGTCGGCGGATAAGGGGAATGCTACTGTAGTCGTGGACACAGTGGTCTACGAGGAGAAGGTTACACAGCTAGTAGGAGATCCAAACACTTATAAGAAAGAGTTTTGAATGATTCACGGTTAGTTTCACTACTTATATTGACCGGGATATAGACCGTGATTACCTTTTGTATTATTGCGACCGGACCAACAAGTGTGAATGCGACCGTTGGTAACGTTGAAAGTGAACGCAGCCGACGCGCAAGAATGAGGGTAGATAGAGCGCTGTCTACACAACTTTGACACCCACCCGCTATCTTCAGTCACCCGTGAACATGATGCATGTAACTGCGTCGAAATATCGGGAGCTCACAAATAATACAAAAGGTAATCACGGTCTATATCCCGATCATTATAAGTCTACTTATAAGTATCGTATAACCCTACAGCGCGTGTCACATCGAGGCTCAACAGTTTAGTCGGTGCGATATCGGCCAAGGATCAGACTAAAAATGCTGCGTCAGTTAAACCCCACCACCCCAAAGATTTATGGGGTACCTAAGATCATGGTATAGTATCTCTGAAGAGGAGTAATGTAATGCTGATAATAATGCCATCTCTGGGTTATGCTGGACATATATTCCTCAGCCGTGGTGCCCTGCTGAGCTAAAAAGCGGTATCTCAATTGAAGATTGCATGCAAATAAGTACCTTAAATTTGAATCATAACGTTCCATTTCCAGTTCATTCGTTTTTGAGATACCGCCTTTAGCATAAGGAGGGCTGAGTGTGGCTAGATATCATTCTTGTGTGTAGATAGTAGAAAACAAAATATACCAAAACAAATATTTAAGCAGGTAACTTAATCGTATTTAATTAAATCTAGAAGAATATATTTTAATAAAAAATGTTTTGATAGTGTTACTAACCTTACGTTGCAAATGAACTAGGAAACAAAATAAATTTGAAACGTAAAAGTAGTATTTTTAATATGTAGTGCAAACACCGTACAATGACAGACTGACGTATTTAGACGAATAAAAAAACCAAATGACGTTTGGTTTGACGGGAAATTTTGAAATTATTTCTAAGTTGTTTTTTAATATAAATTCCGTTTAAACATATTTTTGGTCAGATTTATGTTAAGATATTAACAAACAGCGTTTCTTTATATCACAACCAACCTTGTAAGTTGTGTTGAGTTGTGCTCTTACTCATTCAACCAAACCAACGCAGGCAAGATGAAAAGCAATGCCGGCCGGGCCGCGCCGAATCTGTGTACCTTCTTGTATGTACATCGGTATAAGGGCAAGGTAAGTAAATTTTCGAGTTTATAATATATATATACCTCCTGAACATTTATTTATTATTTCATCTTTATCAAAAGCTTTGATAGAGGCTTCGGGTAAAGCATATTTATGAAATGTTGGCGATGGAACATGGAACATTGTAACATTTCAAATAACAGCCGTTGAACTAGCACCATTCTTAGTGCCCGTAAGGCCCGTCATACACGTTGCTCTGATTATCATAATTAAGATACTATTTTCCGTGCCTAGGTCTTAATCTGATAAATCAACTACAACCTGCCAAAATTAGAAAGACATACATCTACTGATAAAATCCAACCACAATACGTTACCTTTGTCGACATTTTACATGAATAATATCCCGATTCACTGATTTCTTGTTACCTAACATTAAATGTGACAATAGCACACCCTTAAAATGCATGCTCAACACTTGTCCTGTTTCGCTGTAAAATAATTTTTTTATACTTTTGATAACATCTTAACTGTTAATATATTTTCAGGTATTAAAAAGCTTTCAGAATAAAGTTGCGACACGGCAGGTATCGTGCTTTTCTTCGATAAGTTTTTCGATGTTGTCAATGGCAATTTCAGTGAACCTAAAAAAGGAAAATCTACCTAATCTAATGCGCTGTAACACCCAGATCACCGCACCACAAATTGTGGATAAAAAGCTTGAATGTTCTCAAAACTATGAAATATGCGACAAAAATGGATCTAAATTAAATCAAAAAAAGTTGGATCAAACTATTGAAGCTTTCCAAGTTATTTTGGGATCAAGAAGAAGAAATGAATTAGGTTGCCTCTAATTATTGTTTAAAACATAGTCAGGAAATAAATTGTTACATACTTGCTGTTAAGTTATTTTCACGGAAGTGCGCTTAAAGCGTCGCTGTATTTGCATGTGTCTTAGTTACTTGGAATGGAACGTATGTAAATAAGTAGGTACTTATAAATAATATATTGTACTTGATTCAACATAAGTTTTCATTTATTTATTCTGAAAAACTGATTTATGTAGTTTTCTAAGCAAATGGAAATTGGTACGACAAAGATTACTACATAAATCAGTTTCCAATATTAAAGTTGTTACATGTAGGTAAAGAACCCATAAGTACGTGTGTGTGTGTGTGTGTGTGTGTGTGTGTGTGTGTACATGTGTGCGTGTTTACTGCATATACAGTCTCATTAGTTGAGAGCAGGACCGCTAGGGGCAGCACTAGTAGAGACGTGAACGTGAAATGTCCGAGAGTTTCTTATCTATTACAGTAATAACATATACTAATCTATGCCTAAGATCCATAAAAACGACTGGCCCCTGAGACCCATTGTGAGCCAGATAGATTCACCCACGTACAAGGCGTCCCGTTTCTTGTCGGGCCTCTTGCAACCTCTGACGGGTAAAACGTCCAGTTTCGTACGAAACTCTACACATTTTGTGCAGCTACTTGAAGGCGTTACGTTGCAAGAGGACGAGTTGATGGTGAGTTTCGATGTAGCCTCCTTATTTACGAATGTGCCGGTAGCGGAAACGATTGAGATTATAAAACGAATGGCAAGCCGCGACGACTCACTCACATGTACTCACATGAAGCTGATCGAGTTTTGCCTCACTAGTGGATATTTTGTGTGGCGGGGGGAACACTACCTGCAAATAGAAGGGGTGGCAATGGGTTCTCCGATAGCACCAGTGGTGGCCAATATTTTTATGGAGGATTTTGAGCAAAGGGCTTTGGAGAGTTGCCCACATAGACCCAGACTGTGGCTGCGATATGTGTGGACGACGTGTTTGCTGTAGTGCCACACAAAGATCTGGACCCGTTACTCGAACACCTGAACGCGCGGCATGCCAAGATTAAGTTCACCATTGAGAGGGAGTGCAATGGGGCACTCCCGTTTCTGGATGTCTTGGTGCAGCGGGACGAGCATGGCCGGTTGACTCATAAAGTGTATCGGAAGCCCACACACACTGAGCGGTACCTGCAAGCTGACTCACACCATCACCCCGCACATTTGTCTTCGGTTCCACGCGCGCTCATCAATAGGGCTTTACGGCTATGTGACCCACAGTACGTGCAAGAGGAGCTGCAGCATGTAAGGCAGGTATTAGAGAGCAATGGGTACAATTGGAGACAGAGTCAGCGAGCAGCAAGTACGGGTACATTACGGAAAGTACAAACGGTCAAGAGAGCACCTGTCGTCTTGCATTTTATTAAGGGGATAACGGATAGAATTTTACGCCTATTACGCCTAAGTTTTAGCATTAGGACAATCTTCCGTCCCCATACCAAAGTCAGGCAGTTGCTGCGCTCTCCAAAGGACAAGGACCCGCTGGGGAGCCCGGGGGTATACGAGATACCTTGCGATTGTGGTAGGGCGTATGTCGGTGAGACCGGAAGGAATGTCTCCACGAGGTTGTCGGAACACATACGCAGCGTAAAGAACATGGACACCAGGAACTCAGCGGTGGCAGAGCACGCGAACGATATAGGCGCGTCCCATTTCATTCGTTTCGATAAAGCGAGATTACTGGTACGGGAGAAATGTTTTGTGCCGCGTAAGATTCGCTAGGCGATTGAAATTGCACGCCGCCCTAATTTCAATCGGGACGGAGGCTGGATGTTGCCACCTGCATGGAAGCCTATAATACCTAGGGTCAAGCGGCAAGTGCGTTGTGACGATCGCGGGGACATAGTGAGTGCAGTGTGTTTGACTTCGTTCGATACAGCCGCCCTACCAGACCTTCACTTGACGACTCAATCTGCGGACTGCCCCGCGCCCACCGCCCCCGCCCCATCAGCGCGTGCGCAACGAGCGACGAGGCGGGCGGCGCGGGCAGTGCACGACGGACAACCGCCGCGGACACTCGTGCCTGAGGATGGATTCCCAAAGAATCCGAAACATGTCGCAAAAAGCGACTAAAAATAATAGTGAGTAAAAACCGTACTGACAAATATTTTGAAGGATATACTATTCATTATCTATCATGGGGTAATAATAAAATTATCGTCATCAGCTGGCGGTATAAAAGCTCAGAATTACATTAGATAATCCGAAGAAAAGTTGATAATCACGACTGCCATCTGTTTTCCAGGCATGGCTCATTCTCCAACGATGATTCTTTACCGAAAACCGGGAACGTAAAGCGTGACCCTCTACAGTCGGACCACCTCGCCTGATTGCGCTCAGTTTACAATTACAATGGCGAAATGTACCCTTAATGTACCTTATGTACTATGTACCACGTAGGAAATGGCACGTACCTCAGTAGTTTGGCAGATATAATTATGCGTTTAAAAGGGGTCCGGCTGGGGAGTGGGGAGTAAAATCTGCAGCCGGACCACGCCTGCTGGATCCGCTGATTTCGAAAAAAAAAAAAATTAAAATTGCCTTTGCATTCCGTCTAGATAGAAAATTTCAACGAATATAGTATCCCAGTCGGTAAGGTACTGATGGTACTGATAGTAACAGACGCTGCGCGGGGAGGGTGTCTGTATGGCGATGGCGCCAGGCGAATTGACGGCGCCTCGGCGGCGCTGTCCGCCGTGCCCCGTGTCACTAATGACAGTAATGAATGACACGCTTCGGGACTCGGGACTCCCACATACCTACCATGTATCAAACGGCTGCGTATACTTTAAAAATACTCACCACACCATTAAAATTTAGAAAAATATATTAATACTTTAGAAGCTAACCGCTACTGGTAAGTGTAAAGTGGTGACTTTCTTGAGACTATTACACATGCCTATAAATAGTGTAATAGCTATTTGTATTTATGCAACAAGTGCGGAAAGTGTGTAGTGTGTGTGTGTGTGTGTGTGTGTGTGTAGTGTGTACTCGTATTCCTTTATACACTCGCTCGCTTTGCTCGCTCGTGAATAAAATTCCACTCGTCGGAAATCATCTTTACGCACGTGTATCATACAATGTTTTACTATGCATTGTGCGAGTAAATAAAAAAACATATCATGGCAAATAAGTTTAATTATTAAAAGGAGTGTTTTAAATCGACACGAGTTGCGAATTACCTATTCGCACGTGTATCGTACAACGTTTTACAGTACATATGGCACTTTAAACTTTCGACATATGCACAAAAAGTGCTCTTTTCCGCACTAGTGCGAGAAAGTAGCACCATAAGTACTGTAAAAAAAATTGAAAACAAAAAGCAATAGTGCGGAAAAGCATGTACTTTCCGCATGATATGGCTCCGTAGGAAACGCACTTTACGAGCACATGCATTGTAGTAGTTATTTACGATACAAGTGCGGAAAAGAGGAAATTCTAAACGAGTGGCGATAAATTAAAACACGACCGCAGGGAGTGTTTTAAATTGACTCGAGTTGCGAATTACCTATTCGCACGTGTATCGTACAACGTTTTACAGTACATATGGCACTTTTGACATATGCACGAAAAGTGCTCTTTACGCAATAGGGCGAGAAAGTTGCACCATATGTACTGTAAATATATAATTATACTTGCTATGACGTCATAAAGTCGCCAGTACAAATTTTTTACTTTTTTTTCCTTTAAACATACTATGTTGAAAGGGCTTTGGTAGTAGATCACAAATTTTCACTACTTGGTCAAACAAATTATTAGATACATAACGTTCAAAAATATCACAATTCACAGTTGACTTCGAACTGCTCTAAATTGAAAATGACTGAATGGATTACTCCAAGTTATATACCAAATGACTGTGAATACCCTCTATACATATATAAATTAAAGTCTATGAATAATTAACCAGATATATCCAAAAAAGTACATCAAGCTGAATAACAGTATAATTTTCTGTTACATTAAACTGCAACTAATATTATTAAAAAAACCGGTCAAGTGCGAGTCAGACTCGCGCACGAAGGATTCCGTATTATTACGCAAACAATGGCAAAAAAATCACCTTTGTTGTATGGGAGCCCCCATAAATATTCATTTTATTCCGTTTTAGTATTAGTTGTTATAGCGGCAACAGAAATACATCATGTGTGAAAATTTCAACTGTCTAGCTATCACGGTTCATAAATACAGCCTGGTGACAGACAGACGGATAGACGGACAGCGGAGTCTTAGTAATAGGGTCCCGTCCCCTTTGGGTACGGAACCCTAAAAATACCATTTTATGCTATTTTATTTACTGGAAACGTATTTTTACCCGACTGCATCAGATATCTAATATTGATGCGGTTTTAACACCCCCTGCATGGCACTGACTAAAATAACCGACTTGGTATCACATTACATCTCAAAACTTTTTTAAAGTTAAAGATCAGCGTTGCGAGACTTGCATCTTTTTACATGTAATGTTTCTGATGGGATCAGATTTGTCCGCAATCCGTGTACATTACGTTTACGTATACACACACAGATACAATTGCTATTATTTTTCGTCAGGCGCTTAGGATTCCGCGTATACTCAAAAAAAATGTATGACTATTTTTTTAATAAAAAAACGAGTTATTCAAAGGCACGTTACAGGTACATTCATCTGTTATTTAAATTTATATCTCGAAATCAGCGGATCCAGCAGGCGTGGTCCGGCTGCAAATTTTACCCCCACACCCCAGCCGGACCCCTTTTAAACGTATATATCTGCCAAACTACTGAGGTACGTTCAATTTCCGACGTGGTACATAACATTAGGTACATTACAGGTACATTTCGCCATTGTAAGTTTGAGCGCAATCAGGCGAGGTGGTCCTGCTGCGGAGGATCACACGGACGTAAAGCTACAAGTTCGCTGCTTAGCTGTTTCTCTTACAATCATATTTGTAACAAATAAGCAGGGACCGGAAAACCCCTCTTTAAAATTAAGTTATTCATGTGGATTAAGCCTATCGCCAATTAATCGTTTGTTTCGGTTGACGTCTGATTCTGTTCATTTTATATGAAGTTAATCTCATTACTAAATTTAATTAAGCTTATCCGGGTTTTATAAGGGTATTGCTTAACTCACCATACCCTTTGCCAGACGAAACCCTTCATTTTGCTTTTAAAAACCCTTATATTTGTGTACACACATTTGTGTAATCGGTAGCCCAAATACCCTTACAAATCCCTTATCATCCGCTTACCAACACCTTGCATATTGCTTATAAGGGTTAGCCTTATAATAAAGGGCTTCCCTTTTAGCATATAAGCGTGCTAATTTAAGTCGTCTACCTTGTTCATAAAGCACACATTACTTTGAATCCGAGCGATCGTCGGCGGCGACGGCGGCGTTCTTTGACTAGGCAAGTATTTTCTTTCCTTTTCATACACTAGCTTAGATATATACTAATCCTGTCTCTTTCACGCAAAGGGAAACCTTTATAAAAAGCGCTTAAAGAGAAGGGTAACCCTTATTAAGGGCTAGCCTTATTTTTGGTTAGCTTTTCGATAAGGGTTAGTCAAAGGTAGGGGTATGAATGGGCTTGCAGATCAAAAGGGAAAGTCTTTCAATGTGTTAGCCGTGTTTAAGGACGCCCATTGAAAGGGTTTTATTGCGGAAAGGGTTGTCCGGTCCATGCAGGACAGGTATTGTGTAAGGGATGTGTAAGGGCTTTGATAGGGTTTTAGAAGGGGTTAATTGTGTCGGTTGTCATGGTAACATCTTTACCACTCCATGTGACGTGATTCAATAATGATGTAATAAAACAGCAGTGTCTTAGTTTGATTTTGGATAAATGGTCTGCATGATGATTTCCGACATAAAAACCCCGGACTATCTCTATGCCAAATTTCAACTAAACCGGTTCAGCGGTTTAAGCGTGAAGAGGTAACACACAGACAGACAAACAGACAGACAGACTTTCGCATTTATAATATTATAGTATGGATTACGATGTTAGTGTGGTAACTATCAATAAAAATTAAATTGCTAGTCTGAATAATCTGAATTCTGAACAGCACATACTACTTAGTAATAACATTTCATACATTAAATCATTTTACGGTTTAGACTCACTTGTTTTAGTCACTCGCGCGACATGCTTCATGTGATTTAATGTTAGTATGTCTCACAACAGTTTAAATTCGAACATTTCATACATACATAAATACGACATAATTAAGTTCTATTAGCTTTCTTGGGTACAATTAACATTGGTTATCATTAATGACAGATGTGCTACCTACGCTACGCAAATAAGAATGTGTTCTTTAAACCTGTCTTCTGATTGGTACGCCAAGGGCAGAAAGCAAGTCTGCTACAGCTTGAGTGAGGTCTCCAGCTGCGCGCCAGCGAGTCCACAAAGTTATAGCATTAAGGATCAGTAAAAGTGCCCCTGTGCAACACAAGTAGCACTGAACTACAATTCCCGTGATTCTGCGTTCACCAGATCCTGCACAAAGAGCTAAACCCGCGGCCACGATAAAATACGTCACTAACACACCGCCAGACACAGATTGCTCCCAACGAAATACCCGCACTGAACGCAGATGCAACACTAGCAGCGCCACCAAAACTGCCATTATAGTTAAACGAAGCATTAACAGAATAAAACGTATATTTTCTAATTGACTTGCGTCATCTAACGTATTTACTAACATATTAAAGGAAACCAAAATTACTGTATATTTAAGCAAAAACGAAAACCTTTGCGAGGAGCGTAAAATTTGAACGAAGGCAATATTTATATCATATTTATTTATGATTACTGAACCATAGAGCAACTTATATTGCACAGAACGTAGTGATTATAAACCTTTGATGGAATGAGGGCTATCGTTTTTTTGCTCACCAGTTGGCGCCTCTGTTGATGGTGGTCCAAAAGACTATAGAAAAGCTGTCAGTCATTGAAGTGACAAGTGACATTTGACATTTCGAACTATGGAAAAGACCACCATCTACACTAGCGCCCCTAGCGGCGAATTCATACGCGTTAGCCCTCATACACATGGACCTACCTACCTATTATATATACTTACTTTACTCTTTGGACCATTAGGGGATATTACTGCAATGTTCTGCCACCAGAGTGCAGGACTAGCATTTTTAGTAAGCCATAGAGTAACTTATACATACTGTACATCTCTTATGGCAGAATTGTTGCAAAAGTGACCGCTTTCAGCTTTAAATAATAGTTAGTTCCTAATCTCTCCGGTGGCGCTAGTTAGGCTCTGGGACATGAGTATAACATGAACCATATAAGGCAACAAATAACCCGACCAAATTACGTAGGTTGTTTTTGGTAGTATTTCGGTGTATCAATGACCAATTTTTTAACCACTGTAAATTCACTGCCATCTATCGACATACTTTAAAACTAAAAATGAAGATTTTAAAAAATACGTTAAAATGTATTTAAATATGGATAAATTATTTTTTTATTTGCATTAATTATTTTTATATGATTTTGACCCATGTTCTTTCACTGGTATGCGTTAAAATTATAAATAACAAATGAAACAGTCAACGCCCTCTATACGAGTGTAGGCCAAAACTAGTGGCGCCATCTGTTCGAGAGTCAAATTTTCGTGATTTTCGAGGCACGTTTTTTCCTTAGACTGTATCCATCTATTACGGAGTTATATCTATCTTTGGGTGTATGGTGGCGCCGCCTAATTACTGTTTTTTGATCGACACTTTTCATACGGTTTGCTTCAAAGAGTAAAGTAAGTATACAATAGGTAAAGAGAGCCCTCTTGAAGCATTTTATGGAAACTCATTTGAAAGTGCCATCTCTGACTTCATCCTGAAACAACTAACTTATAAAACTTAAAAAACTAAAACTAAAAATAAATAAAACTAATCTTAAAATAAATAACTAAAAACTATTCCCCTGCGGCACGCGGCATGGTGCCGTAGACGCTGGCAGCATTTCCTCGCTGTATCTCAATGCTTACTCTTTGTGCGAGGAAGCTGCCAGCTCTACGATCACCGGTGACGTCTATTATTTTTTTAGCCAATTGCTTAAATAATGAAGACGCATTCGGACCCCACGGGCCAAGGGTCTCCACCCCAAAAGGTACGAAATCGTATTCGGGGCCGAGACCCCTATATTTTGTCTTTTTTAATTTCTCAGCCGCCTCTTCAGGTCTTTGTGATAGGCTCCTAGGGTTTCTCAACAAGAACGGAGCACTCAGCGATGAGCAGTACGCCTATCGGGCGGGCCGATCTACTGTAGGCGCAGCGCGCAAACTACTACGAACTGTCCTTGACAACTTGGAGGCAAAACGGTATGTGGCTGCTATATTTTTTGACCTATCCCGCGCATTCGACCTGGTTGACCATGGACTGATACTGTCTAAACTAGAGCACTATGGTGTACGTGGTACAGCCTTAAGACATTATTAAATCTTTTTTGGCTGACCGTAGTCAAATAACAGATATAAATGGCGATCGGTCTGAGCTGGGATCTATCGGGGACCGTTCCGTGCCTCAGGGCTCGAATGTCGGGAATACCGTTTTTGCATTGCTCGTGAATGATCTGCCATTTCCCAGCACTATTGTTAAATTTGTAATGTACGCAGACGATATCTGTGCAATCGTTCACGGCTGTAACCATGAGGAATTGCAGTCTAATACTAAGGACGTTATTTTTAAATTGCTGCACTGGTTTGAGAGTAACGGGATGCAAGTGAATGCTGCCAAAACAAACCTAATTCACTTTACACTCAGTGGTACGGTGCAATCAAATTTGGATGTTGATGTTAATGGCAACCAAATTAAACCTGTTAATCATACCCGTTACGTTGGGTTCACTTTTGATAGGGGTTTGCAGTGGGGTGAGCATATTGATGCGCTATGTGCGAAACTTAACTCTGCCTACTACGCTTTGTCACGCTTAAGACGTACACTTTCGCTGCAGAACCTTATGACAGCATACTACGCTTACTTTCATACTCACCTGAGTAGCGGAATAGACCTGTGGGGCCTAGCAGCTGATAGGGACCGGCCATTCATAATTCAAAAGAAAGTTGTCCGACTAATATGCGGTGTTCCTACGGACGAGCCAGCCAAACAGCTTTTTATTAACCTTGGAGTTTTGACAGTACCATCTCTCTATGTTTTCGAGGTCGGCAAGTATGTGAGGAGAAACCCGCATGAGTTCCCTGTGGCAAAGGGAAATTCCGCAAGGAGGAAGCCAGGACTGGCTGTCCCCGCGCATAGGCTTAAAAAAACCGGTAAATCACTTGGTATTGGGAGCAAAAATTTATAATAAAATACCCGAGCCAATCAGAACCGTTGACACCGACTGTACTTTTGTTCGTAAACTTAAGAATTATTGCACAATGAACGCCTACTATTCGGTAAATGAGTTTCTGGACGAATGAAGTATGTCCAAATCCCCGTAATAAATGTAATTGTGACCATTATTTTCGTCCATCTAATTCTAATTCTAATGTAATTGTGATTATTTCTATTGTAATTGTAAGTATTTAATTTGAATAATATTTTACTGATTTCCTAATGTAAGTATTAGAATCTCAAAATTGTCGACATTAATTTTTATGTGAATTTAAATAATTTTAATTTATTATGATTTTTGTAATCAATTTTTATTATGTAATTGACAATGTATGATTAATACCGAATAAAAAAATCTATCTATCTATAAAAAAACTTGGATTGTTTATGGTTATATTTCATGTCATTGTCAAGTCATTCAAGTCAGTGTCATCTGTCAAATCAAAATAATCAAATCATAATCAAATGTGAACTGTACTGTATCGATTTTGTAATCAAATGTGAACTGTACTGTATCGATTTTGTACGAACCTTTGGTTAACTTGTTGTAATTAAGTTATAAATTTCCTACAATGTGTTTATGATTATTATCCATAAATATTTTTCAATATTCAACGTAGTTTTCAAAGTTAGTGAACGGTTGAATTATGGTGCGTAATATAACCTCATTTATTTCATAATACAGTCATTGTAAGCGTAATATTATATCCTTAGTATTTGCAGGCGAGCTCCATTATCCTTGCTGGTCTTGGGATGGCTGCAGTCGGTTTTGCTGGTCGATACGTCTTGAAGCAAGTGCCTAATGCCTCTGTGAAATTTGCAGAGGCTGTTAAAAACTTTCCGAAATTTGATGCAGAATCTTTAGCGACATCAAAATATTATAAAGGCGGATTTGAACAAAAAATGACTAAAAGAGAAGCAGCTTTAATTTTGGGTGTAAGTCCTACAGCTAATAAAGCCAAGGTTAGTGTGAAAATTATTGTTGTTTTTTTTTTAAATGAACATTGTATCTTGCTGATTTGTTTAAAATCATTTGAAAGCAAAATCAGTCATATATATTTTTTTATTATGTATTGTAGATAAGAGATGCTCATCGAAAAATTATGTTACTTAACCACCCAGACCGAGGAGGATCCCCACTCATTGCTGCCAAGATTAATGAAGCCAAAGATGTTCTGGAGAGTGGCAAATCATAACTCCGAATATCAGTCCATTATCATCCATAAGTGTTAGATTGCAGAAAGTAATTATGTATTAGTCACAGATATGCCTTGAGGTTGTTTCATTTGAGATTGTTAGCAGGAGCAGCACTAGTGCTGCCACTAGTGGCATGAAAGTGTTACAGTAAGACCAAGATAAGTTTGCAATGATTTTGACAGCATATGCAGTGCAAGTGTTATTTATATGTCATAGAAGCTTGAAGTTTAAAATAACACTTGCACTGGGTATGCTGGAATGTGCTATCAGAATTGTTGTAGACTTATCTTGGTCTAACTCTAATTGCTATCCATATAGAGTAACCATCCTGTTATATAAATTATATTCATGTACAGTCAAGCAATAGATGTGAAAATGTTTTCAGTACCTAGACAAGTATATGTATCTGGTAAGAATAAACATGTGGTACCTACAAATGTTTTCTTGTCTGATAAATGCTACATAGCCTAAGATATGTTATATAAGGTCAACCTTCACCAAGATGTCTGACGAATGAAACTTATATTTTATGAAAGAAAATATGTTCCTGGGCATAAATAAATAGGGTTGCCTAAAGAAATATGGTCAAGGCTATTATTAATAAATTTTTGAAAATATTGTTTTTTCTTCAAATTCCACCGCCTTGTCTGGCGAATGAAATAAGTTCCAATGGAAAGTATACAACTTGTACAACATGAATCAATTAGGTTGCCTATCTTTTTCCGTTCACTATTATGTGGTTGCCATGTTTAAACAGGTGAGTTTTTATCAATATTTGCACTCATCTGTCTGACGCTTGAATTAAATATCAAAATGATGGTAATTCTATTGCGAATACAATGGTATAGGTTGCCTGCGAAAATCCGGTCACAAATAAGGATTGCCAGGCTTTTTAATAAAATAAGAAGGGGAGACTTTTAATGCTAACTCATAAACTGATCAAGTTTGTTTAAATTTGATTTGAATGTGTTTATTAAGCACTATTTTTGTTTTTTTTTTTCATATTTTTTGGATCGATGCTTCAAAAGTTAGAAGGAAAAACCCTTTTTTTTCTTTCTAAATGATTATTTCCGAAAAGATTCACTTTATCAAAAAATGTTGTTTAAACACCCCTATTTATTTTGAAAGACATATCCAACAACTATAGTTGAAACGATAAAAAAATTGTCACACATTTTGTTTCTTTCGAAGCGATTATTTCCTAAAATATTCACTACTTACGACTGGCCTGGGCAGCCTATTCCAATCTCGAGTTTGCGTTCAAAATGAACCTTAAGGCCGAACAAAAAGCACGCATATTTGACCAATGTATCCTGCATGTTCTCACTTATGGAGCTGAAACCTGGGTTTTTACCAAAGACATACTACGTAAATTGAGCGTTGCCCCGCGGGCGTTAGAGAGAAAATTGGTGGGGATCACATTGAGAGACCGTAAAACAAATGAATGGCTGAGACAACAGAGCAAGGTCAATGATGTTATAAAACGCGTAGCCAATTTGAAGTGGGAATGGGCTGGTCATATAGACCGATTCGTGGAGCAAGCGACTACTCGAGTGGCGACCATGGGGGGAAGAGCGTCCTCAAAGTAGACCCCAGATGCGTTGGGACGACGACATTAAGAAGACTGCGGGGAAACAGTGGCTCCAAGGCGCACAGAACCGCGACGAATGGCGCAAAATGAAGGAGGCCTACACCCTACACCCAAAGGGTAAAAAAAGGCTAAAGAGAGAGAGAGAGATTCACTTCTTAAAAATATTAGTACAAACTACTAGTAGTTCATTTTAATAATAATAAACTATATATATATTACGCGAGGCCGATTTTTGTTCATCCCATCAGATCTACAGTTATGGTCCGATTTTGATAAATGATATGTCATTAGATTCGTCTCATGCTGGAGAGTTGCATAAAACTCCTGGATTTTTTATTTTTTTCTGAAAAAGTACTGAAAAATAATTTGTAAAAGTTGTTAATTTGTGAGTTTGACCACGTGACATGTGATCCCTATTTTGACTCAAGATGTCAAGATGACCAAATAATAATAAATAATAAACATGAATTAACCTGTAGTAAGTTGTTCAGCATGATAAAATATTATTTTTGAGGGCGACATAATATCCGCAACACTTAAAACATGTACGAAAATACAAAAACAATTTTACAGTTTGTTGACAATGAATGACAGTAAACATATTGTGGCAACTTTAAAGTTTTTTACACCCTTAAGGGATGATTTCGGGGATAAAAGTTATTTTATATCATTTCCCACAGCTCAAACCATCCCCATACCAAGTTTCATCTAAATCGGTTGAGCGGTTATTGATTCCCCATACAAATTTCCACCCCCCTTTTGACCCCCTTGAGGGGTGACTTCTGGGATAAAATGTATCCTATGTCCTTCCCCGGGACTCAAACTATCTGTATACCAAATTTCAACTAAATCGGTTTAGCGGTTTAAGCGTGAAGAGGTAACACACAGACAGACAGACAGACTTTCGCATTTATAATATTAAGTATGGATAATTATGTATAAGATTTCACATTCTGTGGGTATAGTCAGCATCAAATAGATAGTGACAGCCAGTGATTCATCTGAAGACGTCACATTTCCTGATTTCATTAAGCGTTCAGTCTTAGGCTGCCTGTCCACAGGAGCGGAGCGAGGTGGCGATTCTATTGCTGGATTTTTTCCTCGATTACCGCTCCGCTCCAGTGGACAGGCAACCTAACTTTTAGAACCATACTCTAGCAACGGGTCACTAGTAATAAATAATAGCTATCCAAGGGGCCTCAACGTGTTGGATCTAGGTATATCCCCACGCAAGCCTATCAAAAGACCGGGATTTATAGGCCCGTGTAATCCGATACAAATATAATAATAATAAACCCGCAGGGCAGCTTGTGGCGAGCTGATGGGGAGTGACGACCCCACGGACCCGAGTGCTCCAAAGTGCTCCGGCATGTCTTCGTCGGTCGGAGTGGACCCCAAGGGGACCCGCAGGACTCAGCTCTGGCTTGCCTTCATTGGCTGTCCAGAGAGGAGTCGCTAGAGCTATATGCTCCAGGGGTGGAAGTGAAAGATGCATAAGACGCGAGTGGGCACAGTGGCTGTTAACAGCCACTGGGTAGAAAGCGGTGCACACCTCTCGACACCCCTGAGCCGCTCACACCGGTGTTGCTCCTGGTCGTCTTCACGACGGCAGTTTCAGGGGCCCATCTAGTCAGCGGCAAGTCACCACCTGCCTCGATAACGTGTGATAGCATTGTTATGGCAGGTGTCCGGACTTCTTTACAATAGCCCAGTCTCATAGTCCACCCAAACTTCAATCCATAGACCGGTATACTGTTCACTTTTTCTACAATAGTCCCAATGCCTGTTGCGACCGGTTCATGGGTGTCTATTGTTGCACCTGTGATCGGGTTCCAGCAGGCGTTCTACATGACATTAAAGCTCTCCAAGGGGCCTCTACGTGTTGGATCTATATCCCCACGCAAGCCTATCAAAAGACCGGGATTTATAGGCCCTTGTAATCCGAGGAGATACAAATATAATAATAAATAATTTCTTTATTCAGATACGGTGTTCCAAATTTGTTAGTTTGTTACTTTAAAGCTAGGTTATTTATACTAAAACTATTTTTATTACACACTATGTCACGTTACTCCCTCCTCCACGTATATTGGAGGAGTGAGTAACGGAGTTAGGAGTGAGGAGGTAGAAAGGAAAAGATAGATATAACAGGGGTAGGTTCTTTATTTAACGGCTATTGTCTAAATATGACACGCTACAGATGGTTTAAATTACAAAAAGAATAAAATAAAGTTTATAGTCGCGCTAATAGCACGTGCAAGGCAGGAGCACGCACACGGATAGGCGCGCTGATAGCACGCGCAAGGTGAGGCGCGCTGGTAGCACGCGCACAGTAAGGCGCGCAGATAGCACGCGCAAGAGTAAGGCACGCAGATAGCACGCGCAAAGGTAAGGCGCGCAGATAGCACGCGCAAGGGTGAGGCGTGCTGGCAGCACGCGCACAGTAAGGCGCGCTGGTAGCACGCGCACGGTAAGGCTCGCTGGGTAAGGCGCGCTGATAGCGCGCGCACGGTAAGGCGCGCTGGGTAAGGCGCGCTGATAAGCACGCTCTTCAAAGAGGCGAGGCGCAGTGACAACACGCGCCTGTTGAGGCGAGGCGCGCCGATAGCGGGCGAGGCGCGGTGACAGCACGCGCCTGTTGAGGCGAGGCGCGCCGATAGCGCGCGCCTAGGAGACGAGGCGCTCCGCTAGAGAAACTGCAAAGCACCACCGGACTTGGGTGCGTGCAGAGAGCGCCAGACTTCGCCAGGAACACAGGTAACTTTTTAAGGAGCGCGAGCGAGGGTTTCTTGATGGTGCGGGGCCTGGCTTGGCCCCGCACGGACCCTTACAACTGACGTTCCTTTATTGGGAACTAGAAGCAAACTGAATTCAGATGTCCGCTGGGCCGCTTATATAGCTAGCGATAACATTTTCTAGAATTATTGTTTACCTTATTATTAATTTTGAAAATATTTGAAAATATTTGTTCACCAGTAACAATTTTTAGATAAAATTTAGAACAAACTACTTGAAAACTATACGACCTAAACTTCATGCTAAAGAATTTTGAGTAAATTATTAGTTTGACGGATAATGTCAAAACAAAGAAACAAATATGTCAATGGAAAATTTATAGTGAATTTTAGGTCGATTAGCTTCGAAATTATTATAAAAACATGAAATGATTAGAAAAACAGCAAGGTAAGTAACCGGACGGGTCAGGGCCGTATTAGGGTAGAAGGAGTTTAGGGAGAATTTAGAAATGATAGCCAGAAAGTAAACATTTTATATCAAAAGTTTCAGGGAGTAATTTGGAAGACGAGAATCAGACAGAAAGAGAACGCAAAAGCGTTAAGGAATTATAGCCGATTGGAGAATCCAGAGCATCAGCCCGTGGGAGTAAGGACTGGGAGTTAGGACCCAGGTATGAGATGCTACATTACCCCAAAAACCACGGAAAAAAAAAACTTTGTCGTAATCTTAAACGGAAAAGTTTTTTTTTGTGAAGAGTTAAGTTTAGGGGAAAGTAAAGGAAGTAAGGTAAGTAGGTAAGTAAGTAAGTAAGTAGGTAAGTAATTAAGTGGGTAGGTAAGTAATTAAGTAGGTAGGTAAGTCAGTCAGAAGAAAGAAAGAGCAAACTCGTTAATGGGGATGAATAAATGGAATGAGAGGATGAGTGATATAATGGAGAAGAAGATGAATAGATCGAGGAACTTCCCTGCACTCATACATCGCCTGTCATAATCACGCATTCATAAGTCTCTGGCAAAGGAAGGGGATGTGGTTCACGCTCTATGACGCACACTCCTAGGAAGTCCTCGCTATGACCTGAGGCTTCTTTATAGAAGGGAGTAGTCAGCCGCTCCACTGGAAAAGATAATAAGATAATAATGAACGACCTAAGGCTTATTTTAAGGGAGTAGTCAGCCGCTCCGCGAAGATAAGTTTATGTACAAGTTCTAGTCGGTTTAGAGCCGACGAGAATAGAGAGTAGGGGTAGAGCCTACTTCTAGGTTGTGGTAGGGGTAGACCTACCACAGTTGAGTAAAAAAGAAGAGTTTTTGACCATAAGGCTTATTTTTTTCTTCAGAGTTGGACTACCGCTCTGCAGGGTGAAGAAAAGAAAAAGAAGGGCACCTGGCTTATTAAGCCACCCGAGAATATGAAGAAATATTTACAGATGACACACTCACTCAAAATGAAAGAAATGGAAAATGGCAGTTAATGAAGAATGAAAACGAGCTTGAAGAAGAAAAAAGGGGAGAAGGAGGACGGGCTGAGCTGAAGAGTAAAAGAAGTACAATTATTATAAAGTTAAAGACCTATAAAAAATACATCATTAGAAATAAAAGTGATAAAAAAAGTAGCTATCTAGTCTGATTGCTATAATAAGATAATCTAAAAAAACGTGCCATATTGACTAAGGAAATAGAAAATTAAACAGAAAAAGGCCGAAAAGTTATTTAAGATTTAAAGACAAGGATTCTGTCTATAATTTAGAATTTAGAGGGTTAAGAAAGCCGGTAAATTTAAAAGTTGGGCGCCAAAACTGTCACGTTACTCCCTCCTCCACGTATATTGGAGGAGTGAGTAACGGAGTTAGGAGTGAGGAGGTAGAAAGGAAAAGATAGATATAACAGGGGTAGGTTCTTTATTTAACGGCTATTGTCTAAATATGACACGCTACAGATGGTTTAAATTACAAAAAGAATAAAATAAAGTTTATAGTCGCGCTAATAGCACGTGCAAGGCAGGAGCACGCACACGGATAGGCGCGCTGATAGCACGCGCAAGGTGAGGCGCGCTGGTAGCACGCGCACAGTAAGGCGCGCAGATAGCACGCGCAAGAGTAAGGCACGCAGATAGCACGCGCAAAGGTAAGGCGCGCAGATAGCACGCGCAAGGGTGAGGCGTGCTGGCAGCACGCGCACAGTAAGGCGCGCTGGTAGCACGCGCACGGTAAGGCTCGCTGGGTAAGGCGCGCTGATAGCGCGCGCACGGTAAGGCGCGCTGGGTAAGGCGCGCTGATAAGCACGCTCTTCAAAGAGGCGAGGCGCAGTGACAACACGCGCCTGTTGAGGCGAGGCGCGCCGATAGCGGGCGAGGCGCGGTGACAGCACGCGCCTGTTGAGGCGAGGCGCGCCGATAGCGCGCGCCTAGGAGACGAGGCGCTCCGCTAGAGAAACTGCAAAGCACCACCGGACTTGGGTGCGTGCAGAGAGCGCCAGACTTCGCCAGGAACACAGGTAACTTTTTAAGGAGCGCGAGCGAGGGTTTCTTGATGGTGCGGGGCCTGGCTTGGCCCCGCACGGACCCTTACAACTGACGTTCCTTTATTGGGAACTAGAAGCAAACTGAATTCAGATGTCCGCTGGGCCGCTTATATAGCTAGCGATAACATTTTCTAGAATTATTGTTTACCTTATTATTAATTTTGAAAATATTTGAAAATATTTGTTCACCAGTAACAATTTTTAGATAAAATTTAGAACAAACTACTTGAAAACTATACGACCTAAACTTCATGCTAAAGAATTTTGAGTAAATTATTAGTTTGACGGATAATGTCAAAACAAAGAAACAAATATGTCAATGGAAAATTTATAGTGAATTTTAGGTCGATTAGCTTCGAAATTATTATAAAAACATGAAATGATTAGAAAAACAGCAAGGTAAGTAACCGGACGGGTCAGGGCCGTATTAGGGTAGAAGGAGTTTAGGGAGAATTTAGAAATGATAGCCAGAAAGTAAACATTTTATATCAAAAGTTTCAGGGAGTAATTTGGAAGACGAGAATCAGACAGAAAGAGAACGCAAAAGCGTTAAGGAATTATAGCCGATTGGAGAATCCAGAGCATCAGCCCGTGGGAGTAAGGACTGGGAGTTAGGACCCAGGTATGAGATGCTACAACTACCTTAATTTAAAAAATATATATCCCCTGAATGGGGGTTTATAAGTGAGGACATCCAATGTCTTTGTAAAAGACTGTCTGGCCTGTCCGCTAACATATTTAGTATGCTGTTGGCACTCCCCTGTATTTTGCTTCTGATGGACATGATCTTTTTACGCATAATGGGATGGAAGTCCTCTACGTGTGCGTCGGCGAACATGCCAGATGCACTGCAGAATCTAGGGAGCCCCATCAGCACCCTAAACATGTTATTATAGAGGACTCGTAAGGCGTTGAGGGCTCTCTGAGTATAACTAACCCACACGCCGCTGGTGTAGAACGATTGACAGAAGGACTTGAACAAGGTTCTCTTTACTTCCCCCGTACAATGCGCGAACCTGCGAGCCAGCATATTCCCCCGAACCGCCAGCGCCCTACGTTCCCTCTCAATATCACTGTCGTTCTTTAAGTCAATCGTGATAATGTGACCTAAATATTTGAACCGGTCAACCTTCTCCAGCTCCTTTTCATACAGCTTGATGGGCGGCACGTACACCGACGACATGCCCCGCACCGCGAAAACCATAACTTGCGTTTTGAGACAATTGTACTTCAGTCCATGCGAATCAGCATAGGTTTCGCGCATGCGCAGCAGGTCCCTAAGTGCACTGACTGACGGACTCAGCAACATCATATCATCCGCGTAACTAATGTTATTGACCATTTGGCCATCTATAGAACATCCCGCATACGTGTTGCTGAATCCGGCAATCAGCTCGTCGACATACAGACAGAAAAGCTTAGGCGAGGTTAGCCCCCCCTGCCTCACTCCGCATTCCAGTCTGTATGTGTCAGATACCGCTCCCGCCCACCTTACACAGTTCTCTTGCCGCTCGTACCAGTGACTAAACAAGTCAACCAGCTCTTTAGGCATGCCGGTGGCCCGCAACTTTCCCCACAGTATCCGATAGGAAATCATATCGAAGGCTTTGGTTAAGTCCATAAAGCATCCATAAACTGGTGTCTTTCTTTGGGTATAGTACTTGACGGTCTCCTTCAAGGTGAAAATTGCGGTCTCCGTCGAGAGACCGGCTCGAAACCCGAACTGAGCATCATGAAAATGTAAATACTTATCGAGCTGCTTACTAAGAAGACCGTCAAGCACCTTAGCTGTCACTGTAGCCAGCGATATGGGTCTATAGTTATTCCTATCGTATACGTCACCGGTTTTATTTTTAACAATGGGCACCACTAGTGTACGCATGAGATTCACAGGCAAATAACTATGCCGGATGCAGAGGTTGAAAAGCATACTGAGAACTCTTGGGAGATGTACTCCCGCATATTGGAGATGCTCGGTGCTAAGCCCGTCATGCCCCGGTGACTTCCCACGCCTCATATTATTTATTAAGTCAGCCACTTCCATTGAGAAATAAACCAGCGGCGAGGCACTGCTTGCTTGCTCAGCATCGAGCAAACCCCCCCCCCCCCCCCCCTCACCCCGCATACGATAACTCAGTGGTAGGCGCAGCCTGCATTCTAAACTGACGCATAAACAAATTGGCAATATCACTGGGATTACTTATCCCATCCACACTCGTAGGAGTGGTAGGTAGGCAAGGCTTTGAGTAGAGGCTTTGCGTACTTTTCCAAAAAGATTTAAAGTCTTTTTTATCGTGCTGCTTAGCAATGATATCCATTTTGATTCTTTAAACACCACCTTAATTTGTTTTTAAAAGTTCTCCGAGTTTTACGCATTTGATCAAAAAAGTGCCCACCTGACTGTTTACCATACAAAACCCACAACTCAAAACATCGCCTGGCCTCCCTATGCGCTTTACCAACATGGAGATTCCAGCCTGTTACTACCTTTTTCCTCCTTTTGTTTACTTTAGAAACCTTAACCAAGTTATTTTAGAAACCTTAACCAAGTTATTTTAGAAACCTTAACCAAGTTATTTTAGAAACCTTAACCAACGATATGTTGAAACCATAGTGTTGAAGCGAAAAAAAAATAGTCACACATTTTTTTTCTTTTCATACCTATGTTGTGTATGAGTTATCGCTAAAAGTCTTCCCTTCTTATTTATTAAAAAGCCTTGCAACCCTTATTTGTGACGGGATTTTCGCAGGCAACCATATACCACTGTATTCGCAATAAAATTACCATCATTTTGATATATAATTCAAGCGTCAGACCGATCAGTGCAATTATCAATATAAACTCACCTGTTTAAACACGGCAACCACATAATAGAGACCGGAAAAAGCAACCTAATTGATTCATTTTGTACAAGTTGTATACTTTCCATTGGAACTTATTTCGTTTGTCAGACGTCGGTGTAATTTGAAGAAAAATAGTACATTTCGATGCTAGTGCGGAAAGTCGTGAAGTAATGACATTTCCGCACGTGTATCGAACGACGTTTTTTAATACAGTTGCGAAAAAAATAAGAAAAGCAACAAGTTAGGAACGGAATTCGAAATTTTTATGTTATTAATTCTGTGACATCATTGACATTATGAAGAAGTGTTTTTCTAGCTTTTATTCGACTAGAATAGATTTTGTTATTATTATTGAACCCACTTCAACGAATGTTTTTTTTTAATGCATGTTCTATAAGACAGAAACAATTGTAAATATTAAAACATTGTACTATTATTACCTAAATATCGTTATTTATTTATTTGTGTATCGTATATTTATAAAAACAATATCGAATGTTGCCTTTGGAAACTTAAAACATTCTTGCAGTAAGAAAATACGCCTCTTCTTTGACAGGCGTTCCGTTCCATTCAGACAACTTATTAAGAACGGTTTTTCAACATTAAAAAATAAACGTGTTATAATACTTATAATGATGAAGAGGTAAGTAATAAAATATGAAATATGCATATTTTTCGTATTCTTACATTAACAGTAGGTTTTTATGGAGCCCGTAGTCGATTTGAAAACGCGCGAAGATACGACTTTTACACAGTAACCGAACGCCGGCCGCTGCTTGAAATAACGCGACCGCCTAAACAATATTGATACTTTCGCAACATTATGCGTCACTTTATAACTTTAATTAGGTTAAAATAAAACTTTCGGTAAATTTGATATAATCGTTTATTACTCTTAACAATTTACCTATGTATTCATATAATACATACAAATTATATAGCATGATGATAATGATTTGCACTAAGGCAATATCTTATATATATACATATATTCATATATATAATCATCTTACTCGCGTTATCCCAGCCTTTTTGCCACGGCTCATGGAAGTCTGCTGGGGTCCGCTTGGCAACTAATCCCGAGAATTGGCGTAGGCACTAGTTTTTACGAAAGCGACTGCCATCTGACTTTCCAACGTTCCAACCCAGAGGGGAAACTAGCCTTTTGTTGAAATTTGGTATACAGATAGTTTGAGTCCCGGGGAAGGACATAGAATACTTTTTAACCGACTTCAATTTCATAGGAGGTTCTGTATTCGGTTGTGGCTATTTTTTTTTTATGTATGTTCACCGATTATTCCAAGACCCGTGGTCCGATTTGAGTAATTCTTTTTTTGTTCGAAAGGAGCTACTTCCAAGTTGGTCCCATATTAATCTGGTTCTGATCTGATGATGGGATCCCTGAGGAATTGAGGGAACTCCTCAATTTTTAAAGGCACATGTATGGTGATTTGGGTGTTTTCATAAGCAACTTGAGCATTTTCTCTCGAAAACGACCAATTTGATGAATTGCACCTGATGATGATGATTGTTTTGAAGATAGTGATGATGATTTTTTTATTGTAGGATGTTCAGCGAATACTCCGAGACCCGTGGTCCGACTTGAACAATTCTTTTTTTGTTTGAAAGGAACTACCTCCAAGGTGGTCCCACATTAATCTGGTGCTGTTCTGATGATTGGATCCATGAGGAATTGAGGGAACTCCTCAATTTTTAAAGGCACATGTATGGTGATTTGGTCGTTTTCTTAAGCAAATTGAGCATTTTTTCTCGAAAACCACCAATTTGATGAAGTAGAGCTGATGATGATGATTGTTTTGATGATAATGATTTCAGCGATTACTCCGGCACCCATGATCCGATTTGAGTTATTCTTTTTCTGTTTGAAAGAAGTTACCTCTCCAAGGTGTTTTCGTAATATTTTTGGTTTTGATCTGATGATGGAATCCGTGAGGAATTGAGGGAACTCCTCAATTTTTAAAGGCACGTGTGTGTCCATTTCGGTGTTTTCTAAAGTAACTCAAGCATTTCCTCCCCAAAACCACCAATTTGATGTAGTGCAACTGTAGCCTAACCACGAGTTTGACACTAAATATTCTTCGTAACTTACTTTGTACACTAATATGCTAGTACGAGCGAGATGCATAAGCAGTAAGTTACGCACACGATAGTGAATATCAATGTCAAACTCATGGTAAGGCTACTGATAACTTCCCTCGTATGTGTATTATGATTTTTGATGTAGGTAGTGTTGGAAACAACCAAAGAGACTGAGAGGTGAAGGTAAAGGGTATTAGTGTTTGGGGGGTTTGGGGTTGAGGGGAGGTGAGTTGATGGGTCGGGGACTGTGGGGTTGGGAGTTAAGGGATTGGGGGTTAGGGTTAGAAGTTAAGGGGTCTAGGGTTAGGGGTCGGGGAATGGCGGTTGAAGGGTTGGTGGTTTAAGGTCGAGAGGTTCAGTGATCAGGGGTTGATGTGCTGTGAGGTTGAGTGATCACCGGGTTTGAGGGATTGGGTCAGTGGCGGGGCGGAGAATGGATTTAGTGACAGTAATGATTTCCCAGACGGACTCGAGGAAAATTCTGATTATTTAATAAAATTTACGAATTTACAGTTAAACATCATTATGTTTTTCATTCATGCGTCACGCTCTTAACAATGACTTAAAACTAAAAATGGAAAAATAAAAACTTTTATAAAAAAAAAGATAAACCGACTTCAAAAAGGATGAAATAAAATATTATCCTTTTTAGGGTTCCGTGTTTAAGTATATGCGTTACCAACTGATATTTTTGAAGTCGGTGCCAAGCCAAGTACTCCAAGTAGTAACAATACCAGTCAAAAATAATCAGCTTTATGTCTATAAATCCCATTACAACTGTACAAATATTATAAACGTGAAAGCAATTATGTCTGCCTCTTTGTTACCTTTTCATGGCTAAACAACTGAACCGCTTTAGCTGAAATTTTGCATGAAGGTTCCTTGAATTGTTTTATATTTTGAAATGTAGTCCTCTGGATAAGCGACAGAAAATAACTCAGTCCCAATCCCACACTTGCGTGCTGTTCACGAATTAGTAAGAAATGCTCTTTAAAAAAATACGACGACAAAACGTATTAGATTTACACTAACGTGCCGACAAGCATGGTACGAACTGCGCCAAGAAGGTTCAACCGTGTGTTCTGTTCTGAGGTGTACAGAAAGTTCGTTTATTGTCGTCGTGTACGCTGCGTCTTACATAGGCGAACACTCGCGAACGCGAAGCGAAGCGACGCGGCACGGCGCGGCCGGCCCAAGGCGTTCGCGTTCGCAACGAGATCGCCCACGTAGGACACTTCTATATCTATGTATCTTTATCGAATTGCACCAAAATCATTATGAATATATGGTTTAAAATTTGGCTTGGCACCGACTTCAAACATATCAGTTGGTAACGCATATACTTAAACACGGAACCCTAAAAAGGATAATATTTTATTTCATCCTTTTTGAAGTCGGTTTATCTTTTTTTTTATAAAAGTTTATTATTCATGAACTCACCCTTTAAGGGGGTGGAAATTTGTATGGGGAATCAATAAACGCTGAACCGATTAAGATGAAATGAGGTATGGACATAGTTTGAGTCCTGGGGAAGGACATAGGATAGGTTTTACCCCAGAAACGGGGGGGGGGGGGGGGGATAATGGAAATTTGTATGGGATCCAATAAAACCGATTTGGATGGAATGTATAATACTTTTTATTTCCAAAGTCATCCTCTTCTCTTCTCCACTCTTCTAACACTCGCTCAACGTGTTGTTGGTTGTACGATGAATACTGCTCAAGACCTGGAACACCTGGAGTGCTTCTGGGTGCAAAGGGTCAGGGGTAACACTCGCTCAACGTGCCGCTGGTAGAGTATGATGGGGAAAACTCAAGACCTGGAACACCTGACGTGCTGCTGGGTGCAAAGGGTCAGGGGTAACACGCGCTCAACATGCCGCTGGTAGTGTGTAGTGTACGATGGATACAGCTCAAGACCTGGAACACCTGGAATGCTTCTGGGTGCAAAGAGTCAGGGGTAACACTCGCTCAACGTGCTGCTGGTAGTGTATGATAGGGAAATCTCCAGACCTGGAACACCTGGAGTGCTGCTGGGTACAAAGGGTCAGGGGTAACGGGTAACACTCGCTCAACGTGCCGCTGGTAGTGTATGATGGGGAAAGCTCCAGATCTGAAACACCTGGAGTGCTGCTGAGTGCAAAGGGTCAAGGGCAAAGGGTGGGTAACACTCGCTCAACGTGTTGTGGGTAGTGTATGACGGAGACAGCTCAAAACCTGGAACACCTGGAGTGCTGCTGGACGCATCGGATCAGGGGTAAAACTCTTTTAATCTGAAGTTGGTAGAGTATGCTGTAGGCAGGTTAAGTTCTTCAAGACCTGGAACACCTGGAGGGCTGCCAGATGAAGCAGGCACCTGACCAGAGCTACCACACGTTTAACATGCAGTAGGTACTGGGGGTTAAAAGGGGGTGGAAGTTCTGATAACAATAAATGAACCTGAGTTCCACTAAGTACAGCCAGGGTTCATCATCAGCTCTATCTTGGGTACTGCTCTCCCATTTGCTCATCAAGACGTGTCAGAAGACCAAAACAGCGTGTGCCTATATTGCACCAAACCTGAGTTCCACTAGGTACAGCCAGGGTTCAGCATCAGCTCTATCTTGGGTACTGCTCTCCCAAGTGTTCATCAAGACGTATCGGAGGACCAAAACAGCGTGTGCCTATGTTGCACGAAACCTGAGTTCCACTAGGTACAGCCAGGGTTCAGCATCAGCTCCATCTTGGGTACTGCTCTCCTAATTGCTCATCAAGACGTGTCGGAAGACCAAAACAGCGTGTGCCTATGTTGCACGAAACCTGAGTTCCACTAGGTACAGCCAGGGTTCAGCATCAGCTCCATCTTGGGTACTGCTCTCCTAATTGCTCATCAAGACGTGTCGGAAGACCAAAACAGCGTGTGCCTATGTTGCACGAAACCTGAGTTCCACTAGGTACAGCCAGGGTTCAGCATCAGCTCCATCTTGGGTACTGCTCTCCTAATTGCTCATCAAGACGTGTCGGAAGACCAAAACAGCGTGTGCCTATGTTGCACCAAACCTGCGTTCCACTAGGTACAGCCAGGGTTCAGCATCAGCTCCATCTTGGGTACTGCTCTCCTAATTGCTCATCAAGACGTGTCGGAAGACCAAAACAGCGTGTGCCTATGTTGCACCAAACCTGCGTTCCATTAGGTACAGCCAGGGTTCAGCATCAGCTCCATCTTGGGTACTGCTCTCCTAATTGCTCATCAAGACGTGTCGGAAGACCAAAACAGCGTGTGCCTATGTTGCTCCAAACCTGCGTTCCACTAGGTACAGCCAGGGTTCAGCATCAGCTCCATCTTGGGTACTGCTCTCCTAATTGCTCATCAAGACGTGTCGAATAACCAAAACAGCGTGTGCCTATGTTGCACGAAACCTGATTTCCACTAGGTATAGCCAGGGTTCAGCATCAGCTCCATCTTGTGTACTGCTCTCCTAATTGCTCATCAAGACGTGTCGGAAGACCAAAACAGCGTGTGCCTATGTTGCACCAAACCTGCGTTCCATTAGGTACAGCCAGGGTTCAGCATCAGCTCTATCTTGGGTACTGCTCTCCCAAGTGCTCATCAAGACGTGTCGGAAGACCAAAACAGCGTGTGCCTATGTTGCACGAAACCTGATTTCCACTAGGTACAGCCAGGGTTCAGCATCAGCTCCATCTTGGGTACTGCTCTCCTAATTGCTCATCAAGACGTGTCGGAAGACCAAAACAGCGTGTGCCTATGTTGCACTAAACCTGCGTTCCACTAGGTACAGCCAGGTTTCAGCATCAGCTCAGCGCTATGTATACTAAAACCTTCTCCAGAATGTAACAAACACTTTTCTAAAAACCGCATCAAAATCGGTTCAGCCAAATGCGAGATAATCGCAAACAAACATACATACATATACATACAATCATACGGGTCAAACTGAGAACCTCCTTTTTTTGAAGGCGGTTAATAAACAAGTACTTACAACCCAAGGATTAAAGTTTCTGGTCGCAGTTTACACGCACACAGTACAGCCAAACACGCAAACAAATATAACTTTTTACACGGCGAGCGACGCACACAATGATAAATAACCTCGTCGTCGTCGATGCAACGTGCGGAGCCGATCAACAAATCTACCAGCTCCCGCGCGGGACAGGCCGCGAGCGCGTGTCACCGGTGTTATACCAGTAAAAGGGGAAGTTTTTAAAAAATCGTCAGAAAATAAAAGTTGCAATTTAAATAAAATGAAGTACAGCAACAGTTTAAGTAAACATTGCAGATTATTTGAGTATGCAATCTACGTCGAAAATAAGTAGATTTTCGGAGAAATTGTCACTTGTTTTGAGGTCATTTCTGGAGAAAATTGAATTCGTTTAACTTTCATTTCCTTGAACTCTAAGTCATATAACAACAATGTAATCTGATAAACCTAAAGTACAGAATATGTGTAATAAAAATTTACCATTTTTAGCAGTCCAAACTTTACGAAATTTACAAATAAGAGCATCAAAATCAGTGCTTTACACGCGTTTACCTAAACGTCCATCAGAAAAAAAAATCATTACTATTTTAGTAAGCCTTTTTTCAAAAAATTGATCTGATAAACGGAAAGATAAGAAGTCGTGCTAATAGAAACCAGTACTTGTTATTTCAATTAGGTAACAAAAGGTGTATAATTTCACAGAAGAAATCTATCAACTTTACATTTTGCGACTAAAATCGTAACCGGGCTCTTAAATGAAACTAATATTAACACTCATCAATAAGTAGTCATGAATTGGAACAAGTAAAAATTTAAAAAAATTGGAAAAGTAAAAAGCACTAGTTCGCGAAAACCAACTTTCCGCACGCACGCGACGCACCAAGGTGCAAGACGTTGGTTTCGCCATTACCAAACTAAAATGGAGTTGGGCGGGACATGTTGCTAGGCAGAGTGATGGCAGGTGGACTAAAATGTTAACGGAATGGTGGCCGCTTTCGAATGAAAGAAGCCCCTGGCGTCCATCGGCTCGTTGGGTGGACGACATCCGGAAGGTTGCGGGTCACTTCTGGATGAGGTTAGCTCAGGACCGGGATAAGTGGCGTACTGGAAGAGAGGCCTATGCTCAGCAGTGGGCGATAAAGGGCTGATATGATGATGATGATGATGATGAACTTTCCGCACGCTAAATAGCCACGAAAAGTAGCACTTTTTGAGCAACTGTATTAAAAAAATATTTTCAAAAACAACAACAACAACAATTGTTGCCGGTCCCATATTGGGATACCCTCATACAATTTAGGACGGAATTAAATCTTCTCGGGTCCGTGGTGTAGGGTTGGAGCCGGCGTAGTTTTTATCGCGTATATATATATATATCTTTACTTGAAAATAATTGTAGTGTATAACTAGCCTTATAAACCGATTTTGCATGTACAACCAGCCTTAAAGTTTATAGTCTATGATTGTTCATTATTTTAGTATGTGGGTATTTTTGCACTTTGTAATTTTTCCTCAGTCACCCGTTGACCACGAACGCTGTAAAGGGTTCGAAACGTCGGGATGTATTATAAATTCAATATACGCGATATAATCCGTTTTCATAGTTTTATTTCATGAGTAACTATCGCGGTAACCGAAGACTATTATTTTCAAAAACTTATTAAAAATAACCGTGACCATATTTCTTTAGGCAACCCTATTTATTTATGTTCAGGAACATCGGGGGGCACGGCCGTGCCCCCGCCAAGACGAGACAAAGGGCAAGAGGCAGTGCATATCTTTTCTCGGCACGTTTCGCCGTATTTTCGAACCCTCGTAGCTTCGTCTTGGACAATGCTAGAGAGCTGTAATTTTTTGTATACCATGTACTCAGTAGACTTACTCGTATCAAAAACACCAAGTTTTATAAAGCTACCTATTATACTTAAAATTTTATAGTATAGTACCTTAACTTTCACTGTCCGAAACACATGAAATTCGCGTCATAGAAAATACAGACTACTTCCTGAAGTCTTAGAAGGCTGAAATTTGGCATGTAGGGATGGGTCTGTATGCAAATACATATGGTGACTAGAAATCTGTAACTTTCGCCCTGCAACCCCTTAAAATGGGGGTACTTAAAAATACCTCTAAACCTGAAAACATTGGTTCCTGAAGTCCTAGAATCGTGAAATTTTGTGTGGTAGTAGTGATCGGAATGCTAATAAAAAAACCCAAAAAGTTTTCGAAGTACAGATTTGAACCAGGTTCATGTAAACCAGCCAAATAGCGCCCTCTATATTGGCACTGTTTCTTGTCGTAAACTTTTCAAAACCTTACTTCAAACCAAAGATAGATATAACTCCGTAATAGATGGATACAGTCTAAGGATAAAACGTGCCTCGACAATCACGAAAATTTGATTCTCGATCAGATGGCGCCACTACTTTGGCCTACTCTCGTATAGAGGGCGCTGACGGTTTCGTTTGTTATTTAACAATTTTAACGCATATCAGTGAAATAACATGGGTCAAAATCATAAAAATAAATAATGCAAATAAAAAAAATCATATATCCATATTTAAATACATTTTATCGTATTTTTATAAATCTTCATTTTTTAGTTTTAAAGTGTGTCGATAGATGCCAGTGAATTTACTGTGGTTACAAAATTTACTATGACAGTACTGCTCTATCTTATTATATCCTCTTTGCTTCAAGCACAAGCGCTGGTGGCCTAGCGGTAAGAACGTGCGACTTTCAATCCGGAGGTCGCGGGTTCAATCCCCGGCCCGGCTTAATGTTAACAGAAGGCTGGTTGGAAAAAGTGATCGTATCTACATACATGTAGAAGCTTATATAGCTAAGTGCAGTGCTACACTATGACACTACGGATTGGTTATGAACTATTACATATAATGACATAGCTAAACTAAGCTTATAGAGTACTTCTGCCAGTACACAAGAGTTTCGGTAGATGTCACCTTAATTAGTTTAATTATTATATCAAAATTATATCATAGAATTGAGAGACTTAATCTATCTAGATTAGGTAAGTAGGTATTTGCTAAGATAGATATAACTCCCTAATAGATGGATACAGTGAAGGAAAAAATGTGCCTCGAAAATCACGAAAATTTGATTCTTGATCAGATGGCACCACTAGTTTTGGCCTTTTCTCGTATAGAGGGCGTTGACGGTTTCGTTTGTTATTTATAATTTTAACGCATATCAGTGAAAGAACATGGGTCAAAATCATATAAAAATAATTAATGCAAATAAAAAAATCATTTATACATATTTAAATACATTTAAACGTATTTTTATAAATCTTCATTTTCAGTTTTAAAGTATGTCGATAGATGGCAGTGAATTTACAGTGGTTACAAAATTTACTATGACAGTACCGCTCTATCTTATTATATCCTCTTTGAAAATATCTAGAAACTTACAATTTATAATACATAAAATACCTGACTTATAATTTATATAGGCTCTACATAGATGGCGCTAGCAATACGTAACTTTTATAAAATCTAATGTTAAAATATTTTAGAATTATGCCTGTTTATATATGATCCCGTATTATCGTAGATTCTATAAACGAATAAGTCATTTCTAGCTGGTATATCAACTCTTACAAAAATGAATGAAATCCCACCAAAAACATTTCATGTAAAGTGTTGCCAGGACTAGGCGCATAAAGCTTTTACACTCAAAAGCTATAAGATCCCGTAGTAGCACAATCGGATTAAGTCTCACCTCGAAATCGTTCCAAAGATATGAAATTTGGTATGTATGTTAATTAAAGGTCTCTTTTTCATGTCCACACTATTTGACATTTGGAACCTCGAGGAATCGCAGCCATCTTGGAAAATGTGTACCATCCTGGAGAAATATGCGTTTTACTCTAAATATACGTTCTCTATGTAAATATGGTGTACAGCAACATTAAAGCTTATTAAATTCTACACAAAAAAGTCCTAGATAACTTTGCGGAAAAAATACATCTTGTTATAGAAAATAATAGCTGAATCCAGATTTAGCGCTTATACCCTTTCAGGGGATATTCTCTTAATATGAAACTAGGAGGAATATGAATTCCACTTTTGTCTAAACATTTGTACACGTTCTACTCCAATATCAACATTTTACTCGACTGTGACTTAAACAGAAAGTAGGGTTATTATAAAATTATAATTAGAATTTGGGATAAAGAAATAAATTTTACGTTTTAAAAATTAAATCATCAAGATGTCGTCCGTAGCGGTTGCGGCACTCTTCCAGTCTTGCTTGTAAATTTGGAAAGACTTAACGAGACTTTCGTGTAAGAGATTTCCTGGCTCCGAAACTTCACGAATCGTATGGTTACAACAACAACACATGGTTTCAGCAAGACGGGGCCACCTGCCATACAAGTAACGTGACCCTGGAAGTTTTGCGTGAAATGTTTCCTCAAAAATTGATATCGAGGCGAGGTGACATTGCTTGGCCTCCCAGGAGCCCTGACTTAACTTCGGCAGACTTCCTTTTGTGGGGTTACTTGAAGAGTAAAGTGTACTCCAATAATCCGACAACCACAGCAGAATTAAAGGAGAATATTCGTCAAGAAATCCAATCAATATCTCCGCAACTGCTAACGAAAGTCTTTCAAAATTTACAAGCAAGTCTGGAAGAGTGCCGCAACCGCTACGGACGACATCTTGATGATTTAATTTTTAAAATGTAAAACTTATTTCTTTATCCCAAATTCTAATTATAATTTTTATTTAAAAACATAAAAATTTATTATTTAAAAAAAAAAAAATAATGCATTTATCACTGGCCCACCCTGTATATCTTTGAACTATGTAAGTTTGCAAAAGCCCATAGTCATTTTTTTCTTACAAGCCCAAGAACGACACACAGCCGCTAAACCGACAAAATAACAAGCTCGCGATACCCACATCCAACCTAACATAATATCACTCAGGACCTCACATGATGTGCATTAATAGTTGATTGGATGAAAGGCACTCATGCCTGCCGAGGTATTTTGGCGCTCGAACGCAGTGAGAGCGCCAATAGTCCGAGGCAGAAATAATGCCTTTCACCCGAGTTAAACACTCTACTTTTCATTTCGAATAGGAGGAAAGTAAAATGCATGTGTTTTTTTTAAAACATGACTAGCATGTGTTTTTTTATATATATTTTGTATACATTTTTATACTATTTCTTGAGGGTACTTTCAATTAATTCAGGAAAAAGTATCGTTATTTATTGAATGGAGAGTCAAATATCAGAATGGAAATTGTATAACAAATCCATTTAAACTCAGATTTCAATTGCGTATCCTAAAAAAAATTAAAAAATCGTACTTCGAACGTAAAATGCTCTAGTGCAGACACGTATCACTTTCTGCACACCTTTTAGAACGACAATGACCCTCTTTCAGAGCATGAGAAATGAAATAGTTATTTGTGCAACAAGAGAGAAAAGTTGGTTTTTCTTGCGAGTGTTGATTTTGAGTCCCGAGTAAGCGAAAGATGCTATTATTGAATCACGAGCGAAGCGAGTTAGAATCTTGAGCGTAGAAATCCCCAAATCATTTGAAACCACCTTAAATAAATACTTATTAGATAAAAGTTATTACTCTCTGCAGGAGTTTTTCGATGATACTTCCCGAAAAATAGAATGATGTTTTTTTTTTGCAATGTAATTAATAAGATTAATTTTAAGTATAAGTATGTATAAAAATAAATTGCTGTGCACTTACAGGGTCTGTATTCTTGTAACTTGTAATACCATGAGCATAGAGTAACTTATACTAGAGCGGTACTGTCATAGTACATTTTGTAACCCCAGTAAATTCACTGCCATCTGTCGACACACTTTAAAACTAAAAATTAAGATTTATAAAAATACGATAAAATGTATTTAAATATGGATAAATGATTTTTTTTATTTGCATTAATTATTTTTATGAGTTTGACCCATGTTCTTTCACTGATATGCGTTAAATAATAATAATAATAACCCCGCAGGGCAGCTTGTGGCGAGCTGTTGGGGAGTAACGACCCCATGGACCCGAGTGCTCTCGAGAGTCGGTCAGGGTCTCCGTCTCCGGCGTGTCTTCGTCGGTCGGAGTGGACCCCAAGGGGACCCGCAGGACTCTCAGCTCTGGCTTGCCTTCATTGGCTGTCCAGAGAGGAGTCGCTAGAGCTATATGCTCCAGGGGTGGAAGTGAAAGATGCAGAAGACGCGAGTGGGCACAGTGGCTGTTAACAGCCACTGGGTAGAAAGCGGCGCACACCTCTCGACGCCCCTGAGCCGCTCACACCGGTGTTGCTCCTGGTCGTCTTCACGACGGCAGTTTCAGGGGCCCATCTAGTCAGCGGCGAGTAACCGCCTGCCTCGATAACGTGTATAGACATTGTTATGGCAGGTGTCCGGACCTCTCCCTAACAACCATTTTCGGTCGCCGTTACGACACGGTGTAGACACATCTTGCGTCGACACCGTCTTTTCCAGTCACAAAACGGTCGCAGTGTGGTCGCCGTTACGTCGTCGTTACCAAAATGGGGAAGGCTCGACACAGACACATTTCAGTCACAAAGTGTCGTCGCCGTGTGCACACATTGTTACCAGTTTGCGACTAGTTATCCCAAAATCATTCGTTCGTTTCAAATGGGAACTGTCAGATGGAAATATACTTAAATAAAAATAAACAAGTGACAAATGCCATCGCTAAGAAGGATTTACAAGACGTAAGTATTTATTGTTTGCATTTATATTACATTATGGCTTTAAATACTATGGGAAATTAAACTGCTCGAGTGATTTGATTAACTAGGTGTATTTTTTTTTTTTTTTTTTATGAAATAGGAGGCAAACGAGCAGACGGATCACCTGATGGAAAGCGATTACCGCCGCCCATGGACACCCGCAACACCAGAGGGGTTGTAAGTGCGTTGCCGGCCTTTAAGATGGGAATACGCTCTTTTCTTGAAGGTTTGAAGGTCATATCGGTCCGGAAATACCGCAGGCGACAGTTCATTCCACAGTTTAGCTGTGCGAGGCAGGAAGTTTCTAGAGAAACGCACAGTTGAGGACTGCCAACCATCTAAGTGGTGAGGATGGTAATGTTTTCGCGTAGGGCGATGGCGAAAAGAAGCTGCAGGGATTAATCCGAACAATTCCTCGGAGCACTCCCCGTTATACACGCGATAGAAAATGCAGAGCGAGGCCACATCTCTACGCAGCGCCAAGGAGTCAAGCCGTTCCGAAGTACGCTGGCAGTCGACAATTCGAGTCGCTCTTCGCTGGATGCGGTCCAGAGGGAGAAGCTGGTATTGGGGTGCCCCTGCCCATAGATGAGAACAGTATTCCATGTGTGGGCGAACCTGCGCTTTATACAGCTGTAGGCGGTGGGCCGGCGTGAAATACTGTCTCGATCTGTTGAGCACACCGAGCTTTTTTGAGGCTAATTTGGCCTTACCCTCTAAATGGCCGCGGAACTGGACTTCACTCGAAATGTCGACGCCGAGGATTCCGATACTGGCTGCGGCAGTCAGGGGAGTGCTCTCAAAACGAGGTGATACGACAAATTCTAACTTTTTTGCGGTAAACGCGCAAACCTGTGTCTTGGCAGGGTTAAAACGGACTAAGTTTAGTCGACCCCATTCAGAGATTTCTTTTAGGGAAGTCTCAATTTCAGACACAAGTTTGTTCCGGCTCTCGATGACGTTTTCCCGAGAGATATTGGTGCGGCCGGTGTAAGAGGCATCACCCGTACTATCATCAGCATAACAATGAATTCCGCTGATTTGCAGCATGTCATTGATATGCAGAAGGAATAGCGTGGGTGATAGCACACAGCCTTGGGGGACACCAGCATTCACAGACATGGAGTCTGAGCATTCGCCGTCAACTACGACCTTTATGCTTCTGTCTGCTAGAAAGCTACTGACCCATACACATAATCTCTCGGGAAGCCCATAAGATGGTAGCTTCGAAAGAAGTGCTTTGTGCCAGACGCGATCGAAGGCCTTCGCTATATCCAAACTAACAGCCAATGCTTCACCCTTTGTCTCGATTGCCTGTGCCCAACGATGTGTCAGGTAGACTAGAAGATCACCAGCCGAGCGGCCTCTACGGAAACCGTATTGTCGGTCACTAAGCAACTGGTGGTCCTCTAGGTACCGAAGGAGCTGGCAGTTGATAATGGACTCCATTGTCTTCGAGAAAAGGGAGGTTATAGCTATTGGCCTGTAGTTGGATGGATTTGAGCGGTCGCCTTTTTTAGGGATCGGGTGCACCAAAGCTGACTTCCACGAGGTCGGGACTACGCCGGAAGAGTAAGAGAGCCGAAAAAGACGCGTTAAGACCGGTGCCAACTCGGGAGCACACATCTTCAGCACAACCGCAGGGATTCCATCGGGCCCACTCGACTTATGAGTGTCGAGGGAAAGAAGTGCTTTGCGCACCGAGCTTTGTTTGAACCGGACATCCGGCATATAGCTCTCGCACCGCGGTATGGTCGGCGGCGCGTTTCCCCCGTCATCCAAAGTCGAGTTGGACGCAAAGAGTTTGCCCAGAAGATCGGCTTTGTCTTTTGCGTCGTGGGCCAATGAATCATTCTCCGTGTGCAGAGGTGGAAAAGATGGCGTGCAGAAATTCCCCTGGATAGCTTTGGCAAGAGACCAGAACGCACGAGTTCCCGACGGGAGGCGCTCTAATTTCTCGCCAATTCTACCAATGTGCAGCGACTTTGCTCTGGCAATAACTCTTTTGAAGGACCTGGAGGCAAAGTTAAACTTCTTTTTTAATGCGTTAGTCTTTACATCCCGTACTGCCGCTGCGTCTACCCAGGCCTGGTAACATTCCTGCTTTCGGCGAGAGGCCTCTTTGCAGAAACGACCAAACCAAGGTTGGGATTTGCCACCAACAGGGACCACAGAGGACGGAATGAAAAGCTCCATTCCCTGCAGCACCACGTCAGCAACAGAATCAGCAACGACGTTGGGATCATCCGGCGTGAAGCAAACCTGCCTCCAAGGGTAGGATGCAAAAAAGGACCGCATCCCGTCCCAATCTGCTGACCTATAGTGCCACACACGGCGGCCACAAGCAACTCGCCGACGCGGCGGGTACGCGAGTGGCACCGTACTCCGGATCAAGCAATGATCCGAGGAACCGAGTGGGGCTTCAACGAATACATTGTAGTCAACCGGATGAGAGGTCAGCAGAAGGTCCAACAGGGAAGGTTCATGGCCTTCCACATCTGGGATTCGCGTAGGCGCAGTAACCAATTGTGTCAAGCCATATGCCAGAGCAAAGTTATAAACAGATCTGCCCGCATGATCAGTCTTGCTAGAGCCGAGCCATTCGGCGTTGTGGGCATTAAAATCACCAAGTACAATGATCTCAGCGGAAGGGATCTGCTGCTGCACAGAGTCTGCAGCCGTTTGGATCTGCTCAATGAGTCGGTCAGTTTCGGCATCACCGCTATGGGACCTATATAGGCACGAATAGACACGGGGATGGTGATCGTTGTCTATACGCAGCCATAAGGTGGAGAGGTCCCTACCTTCAAGATTGTTGAGGCGACGAAAACTGATATCGTCTCTAACGTACACGCACACCCCAGCCCTAGGCGAAAAGGAGTGTTCCAGTCCGTACCCAGGGTAGGAGAGGTAAGATGTGTCCGCCGGAGACGCTATCTGCGTCTCGGTCAAAAAGAGCAAGGCCGGCTTTGCTGTCTCGAGGTGTAGGTGGACAGCATTAAGGTTGGAATGTAAACCCCTGATGTTGCAGAAGTCCACGGCCAGCGTGGCAAGGGGTGCCGAAGTTGCTTTGCTCTTGCCTCGGGCAGATGACAGATGGTTGAGCGCGGTTTTGCCCCCCCCAGAGTACGAAACGGGGCGGCCTCGGCGTCCACGCTCAGGCAAAATGTTACCTGAGCATGGAAGCCCAGTGAGGGGTTCTCCAGCGCTAGTGCAGCAACTGGTACCCTCCTGGGGTAACCTCTTTAACTGCGCCATCATCATTAGAAAGGGGGGGTTTGGGGGTTGGAGCTATCTGGGAACCTTACTCACCATCAGGAACACAACACTACATGCCTACAAAGTAGGCAGCAGTGCTATTATGGCTGTGGTCTTCTGTAAGGTGGAGGTACTTCTCCAGTTGGGCTGCTCCAAATTCAAGCGTGATGACATAACGCTGTGCCCTACCTCTCTTGTTGGACGTAGTTTAAGGACATACCCGGGTCCAAAATGTCCAAAGTGTAATTTTATCAACGCGCCACCTCATTATTTTAGTTTAGCCAGAAATGAAATTATTTACTTCTCAGTGCATGTGTTCATAACTACATTATTTGATGCAATTTTAGTGCTCCGATGAATATACTATACCTAAATAATAAAAATAACGCTTTACATACTACTAAACTTGGTAATTATGATGTAAAAATATGGTTTAAGGCTGAGAAAAATTCCAGTCACAAAGTAGTCGCAATGTTACGACTCTGTGTAGACTCTGTGTAGACACTGTGTAGACATATGTCAAAAGTAGTAACAAAGTTACTGGATTTGCAAAATGGCTCCTTGTACTCATTTGTTTTTAGATCAGTGTTGCCAGATCGTACCTTTTATTTACGTACTTTTTGAATAGCATATGTACTTAAAACGTACCCCGCCCAAAACCGTACTAAAATCGTACTTTTTGGCTAAACCGCACATTTTAGTACGATTTTACGTACTTTTCGTATGAGCGGTTCAAAAATATGCTATAATGGCGTAGAAATAATAGTGACAGACCAAAAAAGTACGATTTATTTGCGTAAAAATTTGTGACTTTTTGTTTTGGTATTTTGCATATTAATACTGTTCCTTTTGCCCTGAGAAAAACAAACTAAACATAGTTTTTTGCCCAACGTGACCGCAAGTTATCTTTATTTTCAGATCTAACCAATTGCTACAGAATACAAATGACAAAGAAAAGAAGCAAGAAGGAAATAAAACAAACAAAAATACAAATGATTCCTCGACGCAATCAGGTGATTCTTAAATTGTGTCCAGATTTTTTGTTTTTGTCATAAAAGTTTTTATAAGAGTTTTGAATGATTCACGGCTAGTTTCACTACCTATATAGACCGTGATTACCTTTTGTATTGTTTTTGAGCTCCCGATATTTCGACGCAGTTACATGCATCTTATTCATGGGTGACTGAAGATAGCGGGTGGGTGTCAAAGTTGTATAGACTGCGCTCTGTCTACCCTCATTATATCATATCGGGGATATCGGGAGCTCAAAAACAATACAAAAGGTAATTACGGTCTTTTTTTTTATACAAAACATGGTACTATATTGGTGATTCTTGAATTGTGTCCAGAAGTTTTTTTGGCATAAAAGTTTATTTTTCACATATTGTTACATATAAAGTACATACAAAAAGTGAGCGTTCCGTGACATTTCTTGCATTTTCTAAATATGTATTCTTTATCTATGAGGATCTCACTAGAATACCTAATATAATTAAGTCGTTAATTTTTAATTATCCTGTATAATGATCTCAGCAATTCGTTTTAGTAGTTTAAGTTTTAAATAAGTACAGACGTATGGTTGTGATATAATATATAGACTGCGAGCCACGAACCGATTTTAATGACCAATAGCCTCCCGGGCAAAAACTCGTAAAGTGGAAAACCCTGGTTTTTTTCTTGTTATTTTATAATAAATAGTTTAGTATGGTCAACCACTGAACAAATATTAAACTTTAAAATATTTTGAGCCTTGCCAAGATAAGGGTTAAAAAAAGTATGCTTAGAGAATGTTAATAATTAATGTTTATTTATCGGAGCGTTGATAATATTGGAAAGAATACCATTTCGGTATTGCAATCCATAGCAAAAACTTTGCATTTAATGTCGTCTAAATTATATTCTCTCAATTCTTCATTTTCATAAATGAGCGCTGTGGCATATATGTTTATGTTTGATGATTTAAATGGCAACTCAAAAAAAATATATTTGTTTTTTATATTCCCGCCGAAGACTTTTATTTTTCCTTCTACACAAGTAGCGTATTGCATTTCTGTTAAATTTTTGTCAGTAGTTAGAAACCACTTGTCCTTATTGTTTTTAAGCTTAGAATAAATTTAAAAGTGGAAAAATTACTGCCTTGGGGAGACTTGAACTCACGGCCTCTGGATGCCTCGGTAGAGCGCTGGAGTATCTATCCAAAGGCCGTGAGTTCAAGTCTCAACCAAGGCAGTAATTTTTCCACTTTTAAATTTATTCTAAGCTTAATAGCATCGATCGCAGACGTTTCTGCTTGTTAAAAATTAACTTATTGTTTTTAGATATCGAGTATTTTTTACTAATTCTGACTGTCTTAAAAACTTTTTCACCAGTTTCCAGTAAAATTTCGTTTTTGAGGGCGGGATCTGATTTGTTGCAAGTAGTCTATTCAATTTCGACAGTTCTTGTATGCGATTCGCTACTTGCGCCAATGGTTGGTCCCCTTTTCGTAACAGGTTTTTAATACTGTAAAGCATACCTTCAAAAGGATAGGCGCTAAGAGAAGGTAGAGACCCGAACTTCATAACGTCAATCATTGACAACATGGCATTAAATCTTTTATACTGGACGCTCGATGCCCAAAAGGGACGGTAGTTCGGAAGGGACGACAAAGGGACGGTGTGGCATTAAAAAGGACGGAAAATCGTCCTATTTGGGACGATCTGGCAACACTGCTATTAATGGACAGTTTGACAAACTTTCGTTTTCAAGAGGTATTTTATATTGTCATTTGCGGTCACAATGTTTCGAAACATTTCAGTAACCGTTACGACACATTGTGTAGAGATTTGGTCACAAACTGAACGCAAAGTGTACACAATGTGTCGACACCTTGTTACCGAAAAGTGTACACACGGCGACGACACTTAGTTACTGAAACAATTCTGGCCACATTGTGTGCACACGGCGACCACACTAAGTTACCAAAACTGAACACAGTCGCAAAGTGTAGTAACGGTTACGACACCGTTTCGACACATCTGACATTTAGTTACTACTTTGATAATTCTGCCCAATCTTTTGACCAGCCAAACCAAGACCATAACCGGCACTCTTTTCCATTGTGTTTATAATAGCCCCTACGCCTGTTGGGACCGATTTACGGGTATCTATTTGTACCCGTGAATGGGTTCTAGCAGGTGTATTACATAACAGCAAACTTCTCCAAAGGGCCTCTACGTGTTGGATCTGTATCCCCACGCACGCCTATCAAATGACCGGGATGTATATACCCGTAACTTTATATGAGATACAAATAATAATAATAAGCCCGCAGGGCAGCTTGTGGCGAGCTGTTGGGGAGTGACGACCCCACGGACCCGAGTGCTCCAGAGAGTCGGTCAGGGTCTCCGTCTCCGGCGTGTCTTCGTCGGTCGGAGTGGACCCGAAGGACTCTTAGCTCTGGCTTGCCTTCATTGGCCGTCCAGAGGGGAGTCGTAAGAGCTATATGCTCCAGGGGTGGAAGTGAAAGATGCATAAGACGCGAGTTGGCACAGTGGCTGCTAACAGCCACTGGGTAGAAAGCGGCGCACACCTCTCGACACCCCTGAGCCGCTCACACCGGTGTTGCTCCTGGTCGTCTTCACGACGGCAGTTTCAGGGGCCCATCTAGTCAGCGGCAAGTCACCACCTGCCTCGATAACGTGTTTTAACATTGTTATGGCAGGTGTCCGGAGTTCTTTACAATAGCCCAGTCTCATTGTCCAAACTTCAATCCATAGACCGGTATACTGTTCAATTTTTCTGCAATAGTCCCAATGCCTGCTGCGACCGGTTCATGGGTGTCTATTGTTGCGCCTGTGAACGGGTTCCAGCAGGCGTTCTACATGACATTAAAGCTCTCCAAGGGGCCTCTACGTGTTGGATCTATATCCCCACGCAAGCCTATCAAAAGACCGGGATTTATAGGCCCGTGATATCCAAGGTGATACAAATAATAATAAAATGTTTTATTGCAGGCATAAAAAAACCCATACACTTAAAATTGTTAAATAACGAACGAAACCGTCAACGCCATCTGTACGACAGTAGGCCACAGCTAGTAGCGCCCTCTGATCGAGAATCAAATTTTCTTGATTTTCGAGGCAGGTTTTTTCCTTAGACTGTATCCATCTATTACGGAGTTATATCTATCTTTGCCATGAGCAATCAATATGTTTGAGTTTACAAGTTATTTACGAAAATATAAAAAAAACTTACCATAGGATTGATTTTAATTAACTTTCTAAATATCTTTTTAAATATCGATCCTAGCGAAAAAGTGTACAAAATCTTTCTTGTAGGCATGTAAATTATTTATGTAACAGGACAATTTTTTCTATGGGCCACCGTTTACGAGTTATATTTACGAAAAACTAACAAAAGGGACCTTTAATCCCCCCTACCCGTTAGCTTCACCCCCATCCATCAGTACTTTTAGTTTGTTGTTTCAGGCACTTTTATCTACAACTATGCCAAAATATGCTCGGAGTGGCAAGCCTTGGGGGAGGCCTATGTCCAGCAGTGGACGTCTATCGGCTGACATGATGATGATGATGATGCCAAAATACGCTTACACAGGAATTATTTCCCCTGAATGGCAATTTTTGGGATTCGTTTGGTGGCCTAAATAAGGATGTATTGCAAAGAATTGGTCACTTTGGCTGTGACTATATATTTAGACAGTGACTGTACTGTACTACGTATACCCATCGTATACCAGCATACCTATATCTTGATTTCTCCAGGACCCTTTCAGAAACGAAGTTTCCTAACCGGTTCCAGCCGTCTTCGGCGAGGCCAATCGGGAAACGTAAATGAAATTTGTCCTTTAAGAACACTGGGATTCAGGAGGGATTTTGACATTACAAAGTGACGTTGCGGAATAGTAGGTAGTCGAAGTATAGGTTTGTCGTTTGTTGTCACCTGAACACTGAACAGTGAACACTACACGGCTCCTCTCACATTATTTGAACAATGGTGTGATGGTGTACACTACACACCTACACTTAGCTTACAAGTAACAATAATAACTAATTAAGAGAGTTTACAACATTCTATAATGTATATTGTTATAATAATAATACATTTAAAACAAACAAAAATGTTTTTCTCAATAGCTATAAATAGTAGCAAATATTTAGCACAATGGGTTTCTTGTCCTCCATTCAAAAATTTCAAAATGCTAATCATCTCCTCAGCCCCATATCAACATTTTGTATACATGACGTAGGCTGCATAAATGCGTTCCTTTGGATAAATAGACTTTAGAATAACTCCATTTCGGTACTCAAATGCCCTGGACTGGCACAGAGCTCACATAGAGAATAAATAAAACCGGCCAAGTGCGAGTCGGACTCGCCCACTGAGGGTTCCGTACTTTTTAGTATTTGTTGTTATAGCGGCAACAGAAATACATCATTAGTGAAAATTTCAACTGTCTAGCTATCACGGTTCATGAGATACAGCCTGCTGACAGACAGACAGACGGACAGCGGAGTCTTAGTAATAGGGTCCCGTTTTTACCCTTTGGGTACGGAACCTTAAAAATGTTTATACAGTGCACGACAAGTAAGTAGACAAGGAGCAGCTATGCCACTAGATATGTACTCGTGGTTTAGTTAACAATAGTTTTATTGTACTTAGTCTTTATAACTGAGTCTACCTAGAACAATAAGATGATGGTCTAAGTGGCCACTCCACCCAATACTTAACTCTTAGCAACACACCAGTTGTAGAAGACAAGTCTGATTAGTATAAAAAAAAAAAAGGTGAGATCAAAATTTGTGGGAAACCCCCGAAAAAAGTTTACCGCTGCTCTTTTAGCAGTTGTTCACGTCGTTGTTTTGCAAATCGGGCTCTGAGTTTCGTTATAGTTGAGTTAGATAGAGTACCAGGTACTTTAAATATTGCCTGCAACAAAAAAGGATATTAGAGAAGGAAGTTTAATCTTCAATAAATATTGCTTATTATTGTCTGATCAAAATACTCGTAGTTGTTTATTACGAATTAATGAGGCTAATAGATGAAACTTGGATGTTCGCGAAGAAATACCGTCGGCGAAGGAATACCATACCGTCCCCGTCCCCGACGATGATATCACCTTCCTATAGTATAAGGTTGCTTCTGCAACTTAGGCAGAGAACAGGTATTTCGGCCGAAAGTAACCAAAACCGAAATTTTGGTTACACATTAAGAAATAAAAAACCGGCCAAGTGCGAGTCGGACTCGCGCACCGAGGTTTCCGTACTTTTTAGTATTTGTTGTTATAGCGGCAACAGAAATACATCATCTGTGAAAATTTCAACTGTCTAGCTATCACGGTTCGTGAGATACAGCCTGGTGACAGACAGACAGATGGACAGACGGACACCGGAGTCTTAGTAATAGGGTTCCGTTTTTACCCTTTGGATACGGAACCCTAAAAAACATTTATTGGAAAAACAGCATGCCTCCGGTTGTACCAACCTGCATGAATTCATGACAGTGCAGAGCACTAGCATTTTTCACAATAGCTTTAAAACATTCTGCTAGTGATGTAAAGTCATTACAGGACATTATTGCTGGCCGGTTGGATTTTATTAGTGTCAGGCAGACTCTGAATAGAATTTTAGAGCCTTCATACAATAGGCAATCCCATATCCTTAGCACAGTCTCTATGGGCAGAACTTCAGCAAACAGACAAACAAACCATTTGGTCGTAATGACAGCCCAGGGAAGTCCTGAAATGATAAAATCAAACTAAGGTGAGGGTCAAACTAAAGGGCAATTGTTTAAATCAGAAGTTAATTAATTTCATGTTTTTCAATCTGTTCAATGTCTTTTTTTGATAGTTTTGGTACACCTTTGTTTCAGTGATATTCTTGCATTTGTTATTGGTTGTCCATGGTAGGTAGCTAGGTAGTTAATCAACTTAATATAATAAATAAACAATCGCATATTGAAAATTCCATGAAAGTTCCATACAGAGTAAAATCCAAAATGTTTTTGATATCTTTATCTTTTAGCTGTATGATATTGAAGTATTGACAAATGAAGATTAACAAGTACATGTTATCTGATAGCTGATGATAGTGCAACATCTGTGGAAACACACCCAAGTTTATCACATGCTGATGAACATCTGGTACTTTAGATTTGACAAGCTCTGATAAAACTTCTATATCTACAATCAATCCATCCATAGTCTTGGAGTAATAGTCTGGAAGAATCTTTTCTACAAGTACTTTCAGCAACCAAAATGATACTTCTTCACTTTTTGTTGCAAGCAGCAATAAACCTGAAACAGTTTTGTATATAACATTCACAATCCATGTAATATAATAAATAAAATAAATAAAAATATTTTTATTGACAAAAGCAAGTACAAAAAATATTTTGAAGTCCCTGACTTCTGAGCTAGGTAAAAACCTGTGTTACAGAAGTCAGTGTCCTCTCCCAGACAATGGAAACTGTATAGAAATCAGGAAATAATATATTATAGCTTATTAACTACATTTACATTTTCAATTTCAATTTTTACTTTTTAAATTTAAAGTAAATAATTTTATTATAAGGATTGTTTCTATGCTAAAAACAATACCTTTCTATTTATATTTAGCATCTTATAGCAGCAATAATATAGTTAGCATCAAATAACGATCGGAAGATCAGCATTATGCTGAGGCGGGACCATTTCGTGGTAAACTATTTATTTTTATATTTATATTTCTTTGTTGTTTTTATACTTTTGTATGTTATAGTTTATCACGAATAAATGCGATGATTTCTGATTTCTGAAATATATAGTGACAGCCAAAGTGGCCAAATATATTGCAACACAAGCTTATTCCTACGGTAAAAACTAACAATATTTGAAATACCTGCAATGTAGTTCAGTCCTTGACAATAGCCAACCACACGGTTGTTGTGTGCGTATGCTATAAGTATGTGAAACAGATGTGTCTGATGATTAGCCTCCTTTGTGAAATATATATTATCTGGGAATGTCCTAGGTAAATCTGTTTTAACTAAATCTACCAATTCTTTTTCAAAGGGTCTGTCTAAAATTTTGTGATAAAGATCAGGGCTTTGATTTTTCATCTTTTCTGCATCCGATATTGCCATCCATACCGCAGGCCTATGTTCACCTATAAATAATAGATTTTGAATTGTAGTTTGGATGTGATGAAAACTTATCTAGTCTAGATATACAATAAGCGAATTCTTAAAGTATTTAAAACTATAAATATTTACTTGGAATTCCTTTGCGAACGTATCTTTTGACGATATTAGTGCGCTTCACCGACTTTCCTTCGCCGAGGAGTGAGGCCCATTTCTGAGCTCGCGTTGCGAGAACTCGTAAGTATACTGACATGAATTGTTCATAGCTCTCGAAATCAAAATCTTCGTGCCTCTCAAATCCATATTCATCGACTTTACTGAAATAAAGCAGGGATATGAGTCAGTAGGTCGACGCGGGTTGTAAATATGAAAATTTACAACCAACTACTTAATTACCTGAAGTTTGACTCTGCCATTTCTGTGTATGTTTGTGCAACTATATCAATATATCATTTTTAAACAGTACCGAAATATATATACGTTCACTGAAATTTCTTATAACGCCCCAAAAAATTTAATTTCTATATAGAACTGCTTTTTAATTGTCACATAACCCACGCACAATAGTTGAAATAGTTCTGTCAATGATGTCAAAAATGTATTAAAGCTCTTTATACCATGCAACAAATCGCATGCGATTTTAGACATGAAGCTTTAATTTATGGATGGTATAGAATACCAATCTCTTATGGCAGAATTGTTGAAAAAGTGACCGCTTTCAGCTTTAAATAATAGTTCCTAATCTCTCCGGTGGCGCTAGTTAGGCACTGGGACATAAGTATAACATGAACCAACAAATAACCCGACCAAATTACGTAGGTTGCTTTTGGTAGTATTTCGGTCATTTCGGTGTATGGTGGCGCCGCCTAATTACTGTTTTTTGATGGACACTTTTCATACATAGAGATTTGGCTCCTTTATATAGTCTCTATGAGTGGGCCCCTTAAGAAGTCTGCTCTCGTTCGACCCAACAGTTTTTAGATGTTTAGCAATTTTCCTAGAAATTAATAAAATTAAAATTTAATACATAACAAATAGTTTAACAACTGCTTCATTTATGTGTATTAACGAGGAACTAACTAGACTAATATTTGTAACACAGCTAATCAATAACGTTAACCATTGTCCTTTCAGCCCAGATCAGTAAGTACATTCGTCACGCTACTGTAGGGAATAAGAATAATTGTAATACTGTGACTACGTGCTATTGGCCGGGCCCCATATCGTCAGGCCGACAGACAAACCTCACATGCGCACTTCACAAATTTTTACCGTCGAACGTCAAACTGAAGTCGATCTGTCAACAGCTGTTTTCTATTTATATTTACGTTTAGTTTTGGTAGTTATAATTTCGCAGCTAGGCATTTTATTGAACAGTTTGTGAATAGTTTTTAAATAGCATTTATATTTTCTATACGGTGTGTACATACTCATAATAAATGTATATGCCTGTTGCCTCTAATGGAATGTTGCGTGTGCCAAAGGATTTTCCAGACACCAAAAGGTCTGCATATCCACCAGACACGTATCCATCAGGTACGTGTCGCCCTCTCTTCTCCTGTCTTACCAAATGTGCCAAATCCCAGCTCCTCTTCTTCTCGCCCATCCTCTACTTCTACCACGCCTCTCCAAACTCTCCTCCGTCAACTCAAACAATCTACTTCAATAATCAAACGCATACCACGGGGTGCGCGTTCCACTGTATCGGAAGAATTAACAAAATTAAATGTAATAAACGATTGTGTCAGAAATAACAACAGTAGTTCTTGGCACGAGCTTCTTACTTTTTCATACAAATTCCTTCATGTCTCAGAAGAAACAAATACCAATACCAATATATATATCCCTAACACAAAAGATTAAAAACAACATTTTACATCCTACCATAACTAATCCACTGTTTTTTTCTAGAGCACACAGTAAAAAGTACGATCTGTTTGGGAAGGTCGAGGAGAAAATCCATGATGGAGACTTGAAAGGTGCAACACGTCTTTTATTTTCAAATGACACGTTAGCACCCGATACACCGGAGACCGCAGCCGCATTACACTCCAAGCATCCTCCAGGCCCTTCGATCCCTATTTTCGTTGACCCTCCATCCGACCCTTCAGCCTGCCTACACGCCACGGAAAGAGATGTTCTTACTGCTCTCGCCTCTATCCCTAAGGGATCGGCGTCGGGTCTGGGCAGTGTTTCCCCGCAGCATCTGATAGATCTCACCAGTTACGGCTCAGGAGTGGCCGGCGAACGGCTGACCTCGAGCCTTACCAAACTGGTGAATCTTATGCTGCTGGGAGATGTCTGTCCGGACGTGACGCCGACCATCTACGGGGCTAACCTTATTGCCCGGGCAAAAAAAGATGGTGGTGTGCGTCCCATCGCCGTAGGCTCAACATTCGTTTGGCAGCTAAGATCTGCGTCCGGCCCACTAGAACAAAATTACAGGCTCTTTTTGAACCCGCACAAGTCGGCTTTGGTACCCGCGGAGGTTGCGAGGCGGCGGTACATGCCGTTCGCACCTTCGTACAAGGTGACTCTTGCGAGGTTCTCCTAAAATTAGACGTAAAGAACGCATTTAATTCAGTCAATAGGGACACCCTGCTTAATGAAATAAAAACACATGTTCCCGAAATTTATAACTTCCTTCTCCAGTGTTACCACTGTCCCTCTAAACTAGTACACAAAAGTAATGAAATCATTTCGGCCGTAGGTTGTCAGCAGGGTGATCCTCTCGGTCCAGCTATTTTCAGTTTGGCTATTAATCCGATAATTCGCAATCTAAATTCTAAATTAAACGTGTGGTATCTGGACGATGGGACCTTAGGTGGGGACGCGCAGACAGTCCTTGCAGATTTGATTCAAATTAAACAAAAATTCTCTAATATTGGTTTGGAATACGCACTCCCTAATTATCCAAAATTTTAATAACGTTGCTCAAAATATTAAAATAGTCACTAAAGACAGTCTGCACCTGCTCGGTTCTCCCATCTTCGATGAGGCAATCCCCCCTCCTTTGAAATAAATCAACCACAAAATTTAGCAATTATTCGGACCGCCTTGTCAAAATTAGTAGTCACTCCGCTTTATTTATTTTAAAATTTTGTTTATTTGTTCCCAAATTTACTTACCTGCTCCGCTGCTGTCCAATCTGGAAATTCCCCCATTTGATCCAACCTATTGATAACCTTATGAAATCCCAAATTGAATCTATATTGAACATACACTTAAGCGAGCAGGCATGGGCCCAAGCAGCTTTACCAATACGGCACGGCGGCTTGGGGACCCGCAAAATTTCGAGCATCGCTTTACCGGCCTTCCTGTCCTCCATCCACAGCACGTCAGATCTGGCAGGTAAAATACTAAAAGCCCCTACGGGCATAAACTGCCAAATCGCGTGCTTGGATGAGGCCACGAATGCCTGGCTAGCTGGACCGAGCCCAAATTTTCCAAGTAGACCAAAAAGGCAAAGGGCCTGGGACACTTTGACCTCCATCGCCACGCTTAAATCACTCACAGAGACATCATCAGGCAGGGATCTGGCTAGGTTATTGGCAGTGTCTAAGAGTCTGGGCACTGGCTACATGCCTACCCCTCGCCCCATTTAGGAACTTTCATAGACCCCAAAACCCTTCGGATAGCTGTCGGTTTCCGGCTTGGAGCTGGGATTTGCACAGGCCACCGTTGCGCCTCTTGTGGAGCCCCTGTAGATCGACTCGGCCACCACGGCCTCTCATGCTCCTCGGGCGCCGGCCGTCTTTCCCGCCACGCCGCTCTTAACGACATCCTCCGAAGGGCGCTCGTCAGTGCCAACGTCCCCGCAGCTCTGGAACCCCAGATTGTACGGGGCGACGGTAAGCGCCCTGACGGGATGTATTTGATTCCATGGAGGATGGGCCGCGGGCTGGTATGGGACGCCACTTGCACCGACACGCTGGCGGCGTCCTACCTCCCAGCAACCAGCAAACGAGCGGGAGCCGCGGCGGACGCCCGGGAACGCCTCAAGGTCACTAAGTATAGTTGTCTCGGCGCTCAATACGTTTTCTCACCATTTGGCGTCGAGACAACTCGGACCTTGGGGCAAGGGTGCACTCGGGCTCCACAAGGAGCTCAGTAAACGCCTGAGGGAGGCAACTTTATTTATTGAGCTATAAATAAACGCGTCGGTGAACTGGTTACGATTCGGGGACCTCTTCGGAGAAACCGAGGGTTTTGCCTGTGCAATTGCGGACGAAGTTATGATGACGAACAACTATCGGAAGTATATCCTGAAGGACGGTACGGTCGACATTTATCGGGCATGCCGCCGTCCCGGAGAGTCACTCAGGCATATCATTTCCGGCTGTTCTCATCTTGCTAACGGCGAGTACTTGCACAGACATAATCTCGTAGCTAGGATTATTCACCAGCAGCTTGCTCTTCTATACGGCCTTGTGGACCGCGAAGTACCGTACTACAAGTATTTACCTGTGCAAGTTCTCGAGAATGGTCGTGCCACGCTCTATTGGGATCGATCTATCATCACTGACAGGACTATTGTAGCCAATAAGCCTGACATTGTGATAATAGATCGATCGCAGCGCCGGGCCGTGCTCGTCGACATCACCATCCCCCATGATGAGAATCTCGTGAAAGCCGAGAAGGTCAAGTCCAGTAAGTACCTAGACTTGGCTCACGAGATAACCGCCATGTGGGATGTTGATTCGACGATCATTGTCCCGATAGTCGTTTCAGCGAACGGTCTCATCGCGAAGAGTCTCGACCAACACCTTGAGAGACTCGCTAGGTGGTTGGATCAAGGGTCAGTTGCAGAAGGCGGTGATCTTGGACACGGCGCGGATAGTCCGCCGGTTCCTCTCTCTGCGGCCCTGACCACCGGCAGCTTGGGCCCTGCCCCGCTGCTGGCGGCACCCTAGGTTAGGTTTTTTATAATTTGGTTTATATGTATTTTGTATTGTTTTGTAAGTGTTTTTATATTTTACTTTTATATGCATATTATAAATAACCTAACGTAAGAAAAAGAATAAATAAAGAGAATAATAATAATATAATATTTTATTGCTTTCACATTGGTATTACAGATGTTCTTAATCGATAATGTATCACAACATGACAGGGTAAGGGTATTGCAATTTTATCTATCTATATTAATTACCATTAAATAAATGGTTTGAGAATTACTAAACTATACTTAGTTTATGGACTAAACTTAGTCCGTTTTAACCCTACCAAGACACAGGTTTGCGCGTTTACCGCAAAAAAAGTTAGAGTTTGTCGTATCGCCTCGTTTTGAGAGCACTCCCCTGACAGCCGCAGCCAGTATCGGAATCCTCGGCGTCGACATTTCGAGTGAAGTCCAGTTCCGCGGCCATTTAGAGGGTAAGGCCAAATTAGCCTCAAAAAAGCTCGGTGTGCTCAACAGATCGAGACAGTATTTCACGCCGGCCCACCGCCTACAGCTGTATAAAGCGCAGGTTCGCCCACACATGGAATACTGTTCTCATCTATGGGCAGGGGCACCTCAATACCAGCTTCTCCCTCTGGACCGCATCCAGCGAAGAGCGACTCGAATTGTCGACTGCCAGCGTATTTCGGAACGGCTTGACTCCTTGGCGCTGCGTAGAGATGTGGCCTCGCTCTGCATTTTCTATCGCGTGTATAACGGGGAGTGCTCCGAGGAATTGTTCGGATTAATCCCTGCAGCCTCTTTTCGCCATCTTGTATCTGGAACCGGCTGCGTGAAATTGGTGTCCCCGAGAAAATCATCAACCTCATAAAGGCTATTTACAAGAGTTACTCTCGTAGAGTGACGCACAATGGCCTCGTCTCGGAGGATATTCCAGTGAATGCGGGGGTGCGACAAGGTTGTTTTCTCTCTCCTCTCCTCTTCCTTGTTGTTCTCGATGGCATCATGCATCATACCATTGACAACAAGCGCCGCGGCATAGAGTGGGGACTCTCCAACATCTTAGAAGATCTGGACTATGCCGATGACCTATGCCGATGACCTATGCCTGCTGAGCCACACACGCGTTGATATGCAAGCCAAGCTGGACGACCTTCGAAGTGAGGCAATGAAGACGGGACTCAAAGTCAACACCCGGCAGACCCAGGAGATGAGGTGCAGGGCGACAAGTACCGTGCCGCTCCTTATTGGCACAGAGGCTGTGGAGCAAGTCCACAAATTTACATACCTCGGGAACGTCGTGTCGGAAACAGGAGGGACCGAAGAGGACATCGCTTCGAGAATAGCCAAAGCAAGCAATATCAACCTGTGGAGATGCTGCAATGAGACTCCGATCGACCAGCAGATCAAGCGCCGGAAATGGAGTTGGATTGGGCATACACTCCGAAGGGATCCTGAACACATACCGAGGCAAGCCCTAGACTGGAATCCCCAAGAAAAGAGGAAACGTTGCCGTCCAAAGCAGACCTGGCGCCGGACTATCATTGCAGAGGCGAAGGCTATTGGGAAGACTTGGAGCGAAGTCAAGCACGAAGCTCAAGACCGATCCAGATGGCGGCGCACTGTGGACGCCCTCTGCCCCACCTAGGGGACATAGGACAATACGTCAAGTAAGTCATACACATTCATATAAAAAAACAGTATTTCTTAAGCCTCGCAGTCCACCAAAACCTCAGAAAGGTTTTGATACGGTCTCACATTTTTAGGGTTCCGTACCTCAAAAGGAAAAAAACGGAACCCTTATAGGATCACTCGTGCGTCTGTCTGTCTGTCCGTCTGTCACAGCCTATTTTCTCCGAAATTACTTGACCAATTAAGTTGAAATTTGGTATACATATGTAAGTTTGTAACCCAAAGACGGACATGTAACGTAAACAAATAAATTTAAAAACGGGGGCCACTTTTGGGGGGTAAATGTGAAAATTAAAAAATAAAGTTTTTCAAACTATATCGTGTTACATTTCAAATGTAAGAGCTCATTGTGAGAATCTCAAATATATTTTTTCTATAATTTTAGGAGAAACAGTTTAGAAGTTATTCAAGAAAATAGGCAAAAAATGACCATTCCCCCCCTTTATCTCTGAAACTACTGGGTCTTTTTTTTTGAAAAATAATACACAAAATAGATCTTTACCTATAGATCACAGGAAAACCTATTAGAAATGTGCAGTCAAGTGTGAGTCGGACTTAATTACTTAGTTTTTGATCCGACCCCTACGGGTTTTTTAAAGACATTTCACCCACTTTTCACATAAAAAATACATTTTACATTGTTTAAATTGTGTAATGTACGGAACCCTTGGAACGCGAGTCCGACTCGCACTTGGCCGGTTTTTTATTTATCAAAAGATTATAAAATGCCATCTCCTTCCGGAAATGGTTGTGCCATTGCACAACAAGCTAACAAAAAAATTACCAATGAACTCATATTAGAACTTATACAATTGTTAAGTATTAATCTACATAATAATCACGCAGAACCGTCCAACGTTGCACACATTACCAGTCCATACTCTCATCTTTCCTTCAACAATGGCCAACAATTCCAAAATTCTTCAATGGAATTGTCGCAGCATTAATAATAAAAAAAGCGATTTAATCTATTTAATTAAGAAGAATGACCCTTTTCACGAGTCGGGTGACTAAAACAGCGTGTGCCTATGTTGCACCAAACCTTAGATCCACTAGGTAGTGCCAGGGTTCAGCATCAGCTCTATCATGGGTACTGCTCTCCTAAGTGCTCATCAAGACGAGTCGGGTGACTAAAACAGCGTGTGCCTATGTTGCACGTTGCACCAAACTTTAGATCCACTAGGTACTGCCAGGGTTCAGCATCGGCTCTATCATGGGTACTGCTCTCCTAAGTGCTCATCAAGACGAGTCGGGTGAATAAAACAGCGTGTGCCTATGTTGCACCAAACCTTAGATCAACTAGGTACTGCCAGGGTTCAGCATCAGCTCTATCATGGGTACTGCTCTCCTAAGTGCTCATCAAGACGAGTCGGGTGACTAAAACAGCGTGTGCCTATGTCGCACCAAACCTTAGATCCACTAGGTAGTGCCAGGGTTCAGCATCAGCTCTATCATGGGTACTGCTCTCCTAAGTACTCATCAAGACGAGTCGGATGACTAAAACAGCGTGTGCCTATGTTGCACCAAACCTTAGTTCCGCTAGGTACTGCCAGGGTTCAGCATCAGCTCCATTATGGGTACTGCTCTCCTAAGTGCTCATCAAGACGAGTCGGGTGACTAAAACAGCGTGTGCCTATGTTGCACAAAACCTTAGATCCACTAGGTACTGCCAGGGTTCAGCATTAGCTCTATCATGGGTACTGCTCTCCTAAGTGCTCATCAAGACGAGTCGGGTGACTAAAACAGCGTGTGCCTATGTTGCACCAAACCTTAGATCCACTAGGTACTGCCAGGGTTCAGCATCAGCTCTATCATGGGTACCGCTCTCCTAAGTGCTAATCAAGACGAGTCGGGTGACTAAAACAGCGTGTGCCTATGTTGCACCAAACCTTAGATCCACTAGGTAGTGCCAGGGTTAAGCATCAGCTCTATCATGGGTACTGCTTTCCTAAGTGCTCATCAAGACGAGTCGGATGACTAAAACAGCGTGTGCCTATGTTGCACCAAACCTTAGTTCCGCTAGGTACTGCCAGGGTTCAGCATCAGCTCCATTATGGGTACTGCTCTCCTAAGTGCTCATCAAGACGAGTCGGATGACTAAAACAGCGTGTGCCTATGTTGCACCAAACCTTAGATCCACTAGGTACTGCCAGGGTTCAGCATCAGCTCTATCATGGGTACTGCTCTCCTAAGTGCTCATCAAGACGAGTCGGGTGACTAAAACAGCGTGTGCCCATGTTGCACCAAACCTTAGATCCACTAGGTACTGCCAGGGTTCAGCATCAGCTCTATTATGGGTACCGCTCTCCTAAGTGCTCATCAAGACGAGTCGGGTGACTAAAACAGCGTGTGCCTATGTTGCATCAAACCTTAGATCCACTAGGTACTGCCAGGGTTCAGCATCAGCTCTATCATGGGTACCGCTCTCCTAAGTGCTAATCAAGACGAGTCGGGTGACTAAAACAGCGTGTGCCTATGTTGCACCAAACCTTAGATCCACTAGGTACTGCCAGGGTTCAGCATCAGCTCCATTATGGGTACTGCTCTCCTAAGTGCTCATCAAGACGAGTCGGGTGACTAAAACAGCGTGTGCCTATGTTGCACCAAACCTTAGATCCACTAGGTACTGCCAGGGTTCAGCATCAGCTCTATCATGGGTACCGCTCTCCTAAGTGCTCATCAAGACGAGTCGGGTGACTAAAACAGCGTGTGCCTATGTTGCACCAAACCTTAGATCCACTAGTTAGTGCCAGGGTTCAGCATCAGCTCTTTCATGGGTACTGCTCTCCTAAGTGCTCATCAAGACGAGTCGGATGACTAAAACAGCGTGTGCCTATGTTGCACCAAACCTTAGTTCCGCTAGGTACTGCCAGGGTTCAGCATCAGCTCCATTATGGGTACTGCTCTCCTAAGTGCTCATCAAGACGAGTCGGGTGACTAAAACAGCGTGTGCCTATGTTGCACCAAACCTTAGATCCACTAGGTACTGCCAGGGTTCAGCATCAGCTCTATCATGGGTACTGCTCTCCTAAGTGCTCATCAAGACGAGTCGGATGACTAAAACAGCGTGTGCCTATGTTGCACCAAACCTTAGATCCATTAGGTACTGCCAGGGTTCAGCATCAGCTCTATCATGGGTACTGCTCTCCTAAGTGCTCATCAAGACGAGTCGGATGACTAAAACAGCGTGTGCCTATGTTGCACCAAACCTTAGATCCATTAGGTACTGCCAGGGTTCAGCATCAGCTCTATCATGGGTATGGCTCTCCGAAGTGCTCATCAAGACGAGTCGGATGACTAAAACAGCGTGTGCCTATGTTGCACCAAACCTTAGATCCATTAGGTACTGCCAGGGTTCAGCATCAGCTCTATCATGGGTACGGCTCTCCGAAGTGCTCATCAAGACGATTTAAATGACCAAAACCGCGTATGTCTGTGTTGCACCAAACCAGAATTCTACTAGGTAGTAGGTAGGTACTGCTACTATTGCCAGGGTTCAGTCAGAGTCATTTTGCTGTCTCATTTTAAAATATCACGAATGTAATTTTATTAGACGTTAATGCAATTGAGAGTAATTCTAATTAATTTTTTGAAACTTTAATGGCCATTGAAGTTAATCCGAATTAAAGTTAATCCGAATTAACTTCAATGGCCATTAACGTCTCAAAAATTTATTTTTTATTTTATTTTATTTTATTTTATTTATTAGGAAAACTTACAGCTGAAGTAACACGTTAGGTAATAACATAGAAGCAGTGAGCCAATTACAAGTTTCCACAGATAGAAACTGCGTAAAGTGCATGGTGTGCGAAATTACAACTAATACTTACTAACTTATAAATATACTTTACTTATCTTACTAGAGAGGGAAAATTGGTTTAAACAGTTAACAAGAAGAACAAAAGAGAGAAAAAAGAACAGGATAGAGATACAATGTTGAGTTAACACTTTTTCCACTGTTAACACTTAACAGTGGGAAAAGTCCTGAGTCATTAGCTTACGTATCGAACTAAAGCTATCGCAGAACAGATCGATGAGATCATGATGTTTACAAAGCTGATTGAAAGACTTACCAGCTCTTAGAAGGAAGGAGTTTTTCCTGTAATTAGTATGAACGGAGGGAATATGGAAGGTTTTTTTGGTGCGAGAGGATATGCCTTTGGATATAACTTTGTTTTGGAATTTTGAATTTAAATCTCAGAGAACGAATAAACTTTTTTTGAACTCTTTCTATTTTAGAAATATAGGTGTCATAACAAGGGTTCCAAACCTGAGAGGCGTATTCGAGATGGCTTCTTACAAATGCGCAATAGACAATTTTAATTGATTTTAACTTATTAAAGTTCTTGCACGATCTTGTGATAAAACCAAGTGCCTTAAAAGCTTTATTGACTATTGAGTCCACGTGCCGATCAAAAATCAACTTATTGTCCATTAAGACACCCAAGTCCCTTATCTCACTTGGGTAGGTAAAGTTTTTTGAAGATAGGCAAATTATATTTTTATCCGATAGTATTCGTCATAACGATCACGGAAATGCAGCTCTTTCATTTTTATTTCGTATTATTTATTAAATATATTTTTTTAAGTGACCGAGATGACGTTTGTGAAATTTAATAGCAGATCAGGCACTGCAATGCCTGTGCACGTGATTTAATTGATGAGATAGAAAAAAAAACGATGTCAAGTCAACTGTCAGTGTCACTTAGCTGTCATTGCCGAAAAATAACCTGAGAATAATAACTAAAGCATATTCTGATGCGATTTAGTGTTATCATATGGTTATCATTGAGATTTTCGACGACCTCAGCACGAGCCACGGACTTCTGATTCCCCACGACATCTGCTAGTATTTGGACAAAGATTAAATCTACTTTCGACAACTTGGCACTGCATATTGGACGTTTTCTTGCCTTCACGACGACCCGACCCTTGCGCAGACCCTGGACTGAGTTTTGCAAGAAGGATGAGCGAGTTTATGCGAGCAGATTGTACAAACTTGCCCCACATGGACCTAGTTATGATTTTAAATTATTATCATAACAGTGATAAGCACAATGCCGCCGAAATTAGAGGAGCGAAGGCCCTCCTGTACGTATCAGTGAAATACATACATTAAACATTTTGTTATTTATATTTTACCTGCAATGTTTAGTCTACATATACACCTTAAACCTTAACTTCATTCATTTTTTATTGTTTTAGGGCATCAAGGAACGGATATGTGGAAAATAATGTAGGCTATGTCGAAATAAAAAGAAGCAACACAGAATGTATTTTTCGGGCTAAAGTTGTACCGGAGACCAAATAAAAAAAAAAATTATATTGTGACCGTTCACTTTATTATTTTATTACGAGCCTATTGTGTCCCACTGCCGGGCAAAGGCCTCCCCCCTTTTCTTCCACTCCTCCCGGTTTTGAGCTACATCTGGCCAGTCGCTCAAAAAGGAGTCCAAGTTATCCCGCCATCGCCGACGAGGTCTGCCGGATCCCCGGTTTGACTCATGGGGCACCCACTCTGTGGTTATTTTGGCCACAAGTCATTCGGCATGCGGCAGACATGACAAGCCCAGTCCCACTTTAACTTGTCTGCTTTCCGAGCTACATCTATTATTTGGGTTTTAGAGCGCAGCGTGGTGTTCCGGATGCAAGGGTACCCCCCCCTCTTAATATGGATATGCAAATAAAGACCGTTCACTTAGACGAAAAAAAAAAAATGTCAATGATGCATCATGTGATAGTGAGGATTGCCCTGCATCAGCTGGTAAATAAAGTCTTATAATAAGTGCCCAAAGGCACACAGAATCGGTTATCGAGACACCCCGAGACAGGCCGAGAATGAGTGTGTACAGCCCACATTAAGGTTTTGTGTAACCTGTGCGAAGCCGGGGCGCTATAAATGTTTATTTAATTTTACCCATTTACCAAAATTCCTAGATCTTATAACGGAATAACTAGTGCCTAAATGCCTGAATCTCAGAATGTATTTTTTTTTTTCAAACTTCAAATCATTGTAGTGTAGTGATACCTAAATCTCAAATTAGGGGAGAGTGGGTCACAGTGAATTACTTTTTCAGACGGTCAATAAAGTGAATATTAAGTACTATAATAACCTACGTTTTATTCTTGTTCTTCATTTCTACAAAATATTTAGATTTGTATTAAAATGGCCCTTGTTTGACGCAGGTATGTACCTTACCGTTCGAGAAATGGGCCCCTGGTATTTGTGTGTTGAGCAATCGTTATTTGTTTTACAAGGGGGCAAAGTTGTTGTTTAAAGTGGAATTTTGAGCGTTGCAAGGGTTTCAAAGCACGAGGATTAAACAAATTTTGCCCCCGAGTGAAACACAAAAATTTTCACCACACCAACCTGAAGAAAATATTAACTATCAAACAAGACCAAATCCAAATGATCATTCAAAATCATCATTTAAAAGTCAATTCCACCAGCTAACCTAAGGAAACAACTCAAAATTTGCATCTGATTACTTTGCCCCACATGTGGATAAAATACAACTTTCTCATCAGTTTTTGAATAATCAAGAGAGATATTGTTCCTGACTCATGGGTGTTTTCTATGTATATGAGTATGTATTTATCTATATTGGTATGTTGTATATCGTCTCCTAGTACCCTTAGTACAGTCGCCATCAGATATATCGGAGCGGCTGATGTGCTCAAAAATATCTGAATACATACCCTCACGCCTTGACAATAAAGATGTGCTCAGATATTTGTGAGAACTTTAGCCGGTCTGATATATCTGATGGCAACTGTACTTACAAACTTTTCTTAGTTTGGGGCTAGGTCGATCTTCGTGTAGGATGTCCCCCTAATACTTATTATATAATTTATTTGATAAGTGTTTGTTTATGATAAAAGGATATTCATTTGTGGATTTATATAATAAAACGAGACAAAAATTATTAGATTTTTATTATACTGCTTTGCAAGTTTACTAGAGTACATGCTATCAAAACGGCTTCATCTACATACTTGACATGATTATGGTTTACAGTCGAGTGAGGTTCCAAGAATGCGGATTCCCTCAACCGCCGTATGACATGTTCCATGTGTACCCGCAAGCTGGCGATCACTTTGGTTTGTATTACCTCGGCTCTGGAAGGTGTCTCTTTCGAAGAAACAGTTGCAAGCAGTTTCCTGAAATGATAAAACTTTTGTTCAATAACATTTAAAAATGTTTACTTATTAGCCTTAAGATCAATACTGTCACTAACACAAAATGATCCAAGGTGGTTGTGAGTAAATTAATTACACAAGCCTTAAAGAACTTGTTTAAAATGATTTTAAGTTTTTAAACAGCATTCCTTAAACTGCAGCTAGAGGGTTATGATTTTAGACAGTAATACCTACAGTAGCAATGTGTAAAAAATATGTAATATTTGACAAATGAAGAATAATGATGTTAACGAAAGAACACGGCAACTTTGTAGCCAAAAAGGACCCACATTAAAGACTACAATCTTAATATGGGACATTTTCTATGAAAAGGGACTTTATTGTCGATAGCGCTTACGCCGCACAGCGTCGCGCGGCATTGTATTTATATCGGAGCATCGTTTATAATGGCGTAAGCGCCATCGACAATAAGGTCCCTTTTTATAGAAAATACCACATATGTAGATTATTATAAACAATACTTACATTGATATGGTCCTCACATACATATAAGTTGCGTTTTGGGCAATATATCTCCAATGCTTGGCACCAAATCGCTTGTAAAGACTTTGGTATGCTTAAATAAGCCGACGTGGTAAAGTCTCGTCTGCGCTTCTTACACGACGGCACAAAACACTGAAGTTCATCCCTGTAATATTGTAGATCCATTCGTGCGTTTTCAGATTCTGGTTCCATGGTGTCTGTGATCTTAATTTACTAATTTATCAGTCCAAGGGTCAGCGCAGGGGTCGAGTCATCGTAAGGGAAGAAAACGTTGTCCAATAAGCAGTGGCAAGTTGTCGAAAGTAGATTCAATCTTTGTCAGATGTCGTGGTGAATCAGAAGTCCTTGGGTCGTGCTGAGGTCGTCAAAAATCTCAATGATAACACTAAATCGCAAAACGCAAGGTAACAGAAAGGTTGGGCCGTTATTTTTATTTTTTCGGCAATGACAGCTAAGGCTAAGTGACACTGACAGTTGTCATCGTTTTTTTTTCTATCTCATCAATTAAATCACGTGCACAGGCATTAGTGCGATCTGCTGTTAAATTTCACAAACGTCATCTCGGTCACTTAAAAATAAATATTTAATAAATAATACGAAATAAAAATAAAAGAGCTGCATTTCCGTGATCGTTATGACGAATACTATCGGATAAAAATATAATATGCCTATCTTCAAAAAACTTTACCTACCCACGAGTAAAGGAGATGGCAAAACATTTGGACACATTTATATCTAGTTTATTGACAGCGCAATATTGATCTAGTCTAAGAAGATCTTCTTGAAGGTAAGTAGCGTCAAGAGCGTTATTGACTATCCGGAAGACTTTCATATCGTCGGCAAATAAAATAATATTTGAGTGTATAAAGCATTGGGAAATATCATGTATAAAGATGGTGAATAATAGTGGTCCAAGAAGAGATCCTTGGGGCACTCCTGAAGGGATTTCCACCCATGATGATGAGAATCCGTTCAGAACAACCGCTTGAGACCTGTTCAATACATAGGAGGAGAACCATCGAAAGAGGTCTCCCCTTATACCTACTGATAGAAGTTTTTGTAAAAGCAAATTATGGTCGATGCGATCGAACGCCTTGCTGTAATCAGTGTACACAGCATCGACTTGATCTCCATTATCTAAGCTACGTGACAGGTAATCATTAAATAAGACAAGGTTGGAATCCGTAGATCTTTGTTTAAGAAAACCATGCTGATAGGGACAGAATACATGTTTAAGAGAGGCATACACCTGGTTGTAAACCACGCGCTCAAGTAATTTGGATACAAGACACAACTTAGATATCGGGCGGTAATTCCCAACATTACTCCTATTTCCTTTTTTATGAATGGGTGTAACAAATGCAGATTTCCATAATCGTGGCATGACTCCCTCTGAAAGTGATCTATTAAAAAGTATAGCTAGTGGTAGCGAGATGCTTTCAGAGCAATTGACAAGGAAAACAGCTGGAAGATGATCAGGCCCGGCAGACTTACTAAGGTCGAGACTTTTAAGAAGTTTCATAATTTGGTCAGGCTGGACTTCGATGGATGCAATATCAGCAATGACAGAAGTTGCAGGCTCATCTAGCGGGTAAGAACCAGGTGAAGCATTATTAGTTAAGAAAGTAGAGTGAAAGTAATCGCTAAATAAGTTGCTGATGCCAACACCAGTGTCCGAGGTAAAGCCAGAGTAAGACATTGAAGCAGGAAAAGAAGAACCCTTATTATTGTTTTTCAAAAGACCAGAAATAACGTGGATTCGTTTTTAGCGAGTCTTCAACTTGGCTTATGTATTTGGAATAGCACTCTTGTTCAAGTAACTTTACCCTATCTCTAAGTAATTCAAAGGTGTACTTGTCTGAGAGGTTGTTGTATGTCTTGAACTTCTTAAAATACTTGTACTTCTCCCTTATTGCCCGTATAAGCCCGCGACTAAACCAATGTGGATAGTTAGTATTATTACCATTTTTTTGAGGCACGTACTTATCTCGCAAACCATATATAATTTTGTAAAAACATTTGACCGCCTCTTCGACGTCACCTGAGCCTAAAACCGCAGGCCAGTCGCAAGCCCGCAAATCTTTGTTAATTGAGGTATAGTCGGCGCGATAAAATGCAAATATGGTACGTTTAGCGGTAGTGAGTGGTTGGAGATCCACAAAAGACAAAGTTATACATAGTGCTTTATGGTACGGGTCTTCAGAAACTAGTGGGTCGATACAGGGTGATACCGAAACATAGTCATTTGAGAATACTAAGTCGAGAATGCCCCCATGAGCATTTTTAATAGAACAAAATTGCTGCAGATTGCAGAAACTGAACTTTAATCCGAATTAACTTTAATCCGAATTAACTTTAATGCAATTGGTTAATGGCGGAACTAATGGTTAATAAAATTGATCAATGGTTAATTAAAATTAACAATTACGGCCAACACTGCTTGGGGGTAGGTTGATTACCGTCCATTTTTGCTGTTAGCTCGCGACTAAGCTGAGAAATTTTCACATTTTGCTCACTAATAACGATTTCCAACTGGTCTACTTTATCCACTAGTTTAAACACATGTTGAAGCACTTTTTGCACATCACTTTCGATATTCGTAAGCGACATTTTATATACTCTGGGAGGTACTCCTAGTACTATGCCTTATGGGAAACGGTCGAAGAGATAGTTCAGATCCGGAAACCGCTACCAAATTTTAGTATGCTGTTGGGCATGGCACTGGGTCTCCAAAACTGCCGGGAGACAGCGGCGCCGGCCATCTACTTCAGCGGAATGACGTCATCAAAATGACTCGCGCCTCGTTGCGAATATTGCATTTTGCACCCAAACTATGCATTGCACATACACGTGTGGGGTATTAAGCGAAAGCCAATAAAATCCATACTAATATTATAAATGCGAAAGTCTGTCTGTCTGTCTGTGTGTTCCCTTTTCACGCTTAAACCGCTGAATCGATTTAGATGAAATTTGGCATAGAGATAGGTTGAGTCCCTGAGCAGGACATAGGATAGGTTTTATCCCGAAAATCATCTCTTAAGAAAGTAAAAAGCGGGGTGGAATTGAGATAATTAATGAAGTGTCTGCTAATTTGTGTGCATAATATGCTCAAATTGAATAATTGCTATAAGATTTTCTCCAGGCGCTATTCTTACTATAGCTGGGGTTACTAAGTCCATGCAGACGAAGACGCGGGCAAAAGCTAGTATTATATATTTCACTAATACACTATGTACCAAAATATACAATAGTTTAAGAAATTTGTAAATAAATCAAAATGATCAAAAAATAAATCGATTATTTGGGTTTTTCAACCAAACCAAAAGTCGGACGTTAAAACAATGTACTACAAAATTAAAGCTGATGTCTCAAGCCATACACTGATATCAAAATAATCAAAATCAGACCAAAAATGTGAAAATTATGCATCCAAATGTAGGTATTTGCTAGAACAAATGCATGAGTTAAAAAAAATCGAAATTGGTCATTTTCAGGATAATCCGCATAAGCTTCTAGTATGTTATTAGCAATATAAAAAGGATCATAAAACTGCCGGGAGACAATCTCTATAGTGCCTGAGTGACAAATAATGGCGTCATACATGTGACCGCTGCCGAAATTTGCATAATCTAAATTATAACTATACCATGAGTCATACATGCACGTGTGCTATATCAAACGAAAGGTTATTAAATATATTATGATTCGTGAATACATTTTTTATAAAAACAATGTATATTTTAGGAGCTACAAACGAAGAAAAACCACTTTTTTGAGAAAAATTCGTGTATATATATTTTATTGCTCAACTAAAAACGTTATAACAATGTTGCGTCTAATATAAAAGAAACCAGTTATTCAACTATACGTTATACGTCACAGCTTAAATTTTTAATTTCCGATAAAAACTGTGAGTTGTATAAAAAAAACTAAAGCGCGCCAACAATTCTACCTTAATGCGCTGCAAAGAATAGCAGTAATAATTCTCCAGTAGCCTGAATGTTTTTAGATAAATTAGCTCCTCCATTTGTTCCATTCCCTTTGTGTCTTGAACTGGCTCCCCCGTCTAATATTGATAATGATAACATGCAGCGTTTTAACAGTCCGTTCTCACTATTGGAACTAAATAATGTATTATCGTATGTCATAGATACCAGGATGCGATGGAATTCCATATTCCTTTTTGACACATACATTCATAGTGATAATGATAATATTCTAGGTTGATTGATTCTTGGTTACTTTCTTAATAGTTGTTACTTTTTTTTTATATTCGTCCTTCTGGACAGGCTAAGACCATAGGCCATACTGCCTCTTCTTCAGTAAGATTAAATTTTATAAGTCAGTTTTAGATATATAGTTGGTCAAACCAATTTATCAGTCAGTAACAACCAGGAAAATTATACTCATCCCTTTCTTTGGGGTGCTAGTACTAGTGTAAGACAAAGATAGTATGATTCTCTCTGTCTATGTTTGAAATAAGACAGTCCTTTGACAAACTATAAAGTCTTCCTTTTTTTAATCCATAAGTCAAATCCAATAAAAATGTCTTCAGTATATTTGTTATGGATGGTATAGAAAGGATTCCAATCTCTTATGGCAGAATTGTTGCAAAAGTGACCGCTTTCAGCTTTAAATAATAGTTCCTAATCTCTCCGGTGGCGCTAGTTAGGCTCTGGGACATGAGTATAACATGAACCAACAAATAACCCGACCAAATTACGTAGGTTGTTTTTGGTAGTATTTCGGTGTATGGTGGCGCCGCCTAATTACTGTTTTTTGAGGGACACTTTTCATGCATAGAGGTTTGGCTCCTTTATATAGTCTCCATGATATTTGTCTTCAATCATTTGTTTTTTTATATAGTCCAGTCCTTTTTATGTAGTCAGTATCAGGGTTACCATATCTTGGTTTTTCTCCGTAGGAATTAGAATTTCAAGTTACATCCAGATCATATATAAAATTAAAATATCTCACATAAAAAATCTGTGAGTATTCAAAATTGAACTCGTACCAAGTCATTACACAAATTTACAAATTCCTTATACTATATTTCACCAACGGTGCTAACTATATATTTATACAATGGCAAATATGTACACCTATTTACAATAAAGTCTGTGATGTTACGCGGGATACATTCTGAACCTCAGACATGACTAAAGCATAGAAGTCGGGCAAAAATGCTTCGCAAATATGTATACCCGTACTTTACTTCCTTACGAATTAGATTATGTGCCGAAAAGAGATGCATATATGCTTGTTATTTCTCATTTACGTACGGTGTCATAAGTTTGATAATTTGCTAGGGATGTAACTGTGTCGACTTTTTATATCGATAAATTATGCATAAGTTTATGTGCGTGTAAAAGAATAATTGGCAAATTGATAATAGTCTGGCTAATGAAAGTTGAACCTGAAAAAACGCGGCAATTTCAAGAAATCTGTAGCAGGCGGCTCGTTGAATACAAGGATTGCATAACTTTTATACTTTTTATAATTTTCATATTCTAAAAATCATTAAAAAGTATAAAAATTATGCAATCCTTGGAATCAAAGAGCTGCCTGATATGAGGATTAATGCATGTACCTAATATAGCTTTTATCTCATTTGCAGTCTAGTCACTCAGAACCGTCTAACTATACCTCTCGTTTTTTTATCATTAGAAAGAAGGCGAGCGATCTTAACGTGTCGTTTTATTGAAAAACACTGAAAATAAGTCACAACAAATATTATATACGATCATTTACATACTTTTGCTTTCATAAGTGAAATATTGCTATATTTATAAAAAAACTTGTCAATAAAAAGACACGTGGAAATGGTTTACCGTTTTTTCTAATGCTAAAAGACTAAGTATAGTTTCTAGTCATGTACCAAATAGGAAATGAAAAAAAACGTTCGTGTAATATTTTTTTTATTTAATAATAGGGAATATTACGCGAAACTCGGCGTAGGTGGCGCCACTACCACAATCTGAGGGTCTATCGCGAAACAAGAAAATCGAACTTTCGTTATGTAACATCTCTGTCACTCTTGCGTATTCGAGCGATAAAGAGGCAGCTAGATAACGAAATTTCGGATTCGAGTTTTCCGGTAGGTCCCCTTTAAACTTGTCAAAAACCTGTTAAAGGTACAGTATGAATAAGTTACTCTACGGTGCACTAAAAAAGCTAGTGCTGCACTCTGGTGGCAGAACATTGCAGTAATATCCCCTATTCCTCGTCCTTTGGAAATCTAAAATAAAAAGTTGAGTTTTGTGAGATAGGTAAACCAACAATATTAATAAAAGAAACATTCATCAATGATCATTAATGTCTTTTTTATTAGGGTTCCGTACCCAAAGGGTAAAAACGGGACCCTATTACTAATACTTCTCTATCCGTCTGTCTGTCACCAGGCTGTATCTCATGAACCGTGATAGCTAGACAGTTGAAATTTTCACAGATGATGTATTTCTGTTGCCGCTATAACAATAAATACAAAAAAGTACGGAACCCTTGGTGCGCGCGTCCGACCCGCACTTGCCCGGTTTTTAGTATTATACTATAGTCTGGCAAACACAATCTGTCAGTAAGTAAGAACAAAGAAAACTATAGGTACAGTCGAAGACAAAAATATCGATCCAGACAAATGGCTCAAAAATATGTGAACACGATTTTATTGTCTGAACGTACACATATTTTTGAGACTTTGGGAATGTATATATATTTATGCCCTTGACTGTACTCATCAATTAAAATGAGACAGTCCTGGGCCAAACTATAAGAAAGCTGTAAATGTCGATAGGTTATTGATCTGAGGTCGATACATCTCTATGCCAAAAATATAACCTTTCATACTTAGCAGAAAAGTTCGAAAATATATGTAAAAATCTATATAGACTTGAATGCAAGTAATAATTACATAAACAACATATCGATTTCAATGTTTAGGGTCAGGTCCTATAAATTAATTTCTTCAAAATTGAACAAAACTCACCGATTAAAGGTTATCGGTTCGTGCGTATTTTCTTTTCTTCCTGTATGCGATTTACAGCCCTCGATCACACAAGACATTATCACAAAGGGAACTTCAAACCATTACAAATAAAAACTCGGCACGTTTTCCAACAAGCTTTCAGGAATAGCAACAATATAATTAAAATAAACCAAGATGACCGCTGAAATTCCCGAAATATTTCAACTAAAATAATACGACTATGTCAAGTTGTTACAGTTGACACCTACCTGTGAAATAACGAACATATATTTTATTTCGCTGGATTATATTCGAACCACATAGGAACATTTGACATTTTCCTCAGTTCATCTTATGACAATACTGAAAAAAACGAAAGAACTTGCGGATTGTTGTCTCACTCACTCATAGACAAAAAGTAATAGCGTGTTGTGAATACGATACCTTTTACCAAGCTTTTATTTTTGCCCGACTTCTATGCTTTAGTCATTATTCTGAGTTCTGAACGCTCAAAAATTTCTCAAGTTGGAAATTACAGCTAGTGTTGCCTTTCTTCAAACCAAATAAACCCCGTAATGATGCAAATTCTTACCGTCCAATTGCGTTATCTTCTGTTTTAATTAAAATTTTAGAACTCTTAGTTAAAAATAGATTAGAATGGTTTATTGAAAGTAAGAAATTATTACCTGATATTCAATATGGTTTTCGCAGCAAGCAGAGCAGAAGCACTTTAGACTGTTAGTTTGTTAGTTTCTCATATTCTTTTAGCCTTTTCAAAACGAGAATATGTAGTAGCTTGTTTTACGATAATGTAAATATATCAATTCTTGTAAATAAATTGTGCCTCTTGGGAGTTCCTGAACGCTTGTGCAATATTATTGCTGCTATGTTTTATGGACGGTCGATCAGGTTAGATTTAGATGATAAAGTAGTACACAGGACAGTTTGGAAAGGACTACCACAGGGTTCAGTTTTAAGCCCTTTACTTTTTAATGTATATACATACGACCTTAGTTCTAATTTGCCAGATTGTATGTCCATTTTACAATACGCCGATGACATAGTACTTTACTCTAGAAATAGATCCGTACCGAAGGCCTGCGAGTTTATAAATGCTAGTTTGAAGGAATTAAATATATATTTAAATAATAATGGGTTAGATCTTTCAGTTCCGAAAACCTCAGCAATAATATTTTCTCCAAGGAAAAAACTGTTAATGGAAATTTATCCTATGGTGGATCTATAATCTCCTTTCGTGAACAAGTTAAGTACTTAGGGATTGTTTAAGACTACAATTTGTCAGCCAAAGGTCATTGTAATTATGTTAAAGGTAGATGCGAACGCTCTTTAATCATATTGAGATGTTTGGCTGGTGTATGGTGGGGTAGCCAGCCTTTCTATTTGAAGCTCATTTATAATTCGGTTATAAGAAGCGTTGTTGATTACGTTTCTTTTCGTCTAACACCGGGAACAGAAGATGCCTTTAAAGTACTCAATGTTATTCAGAATAAGTCACTAAGGACTATCCTTGGTGCTATGCGAACCAGTCCTGCTAATGCCATGCAAGTGGAGTGTGTGGACCCACCTGCGCATTTAAGACGTCAATTTTTATCTGACAGATCTATTTTTAGGACTCATGGAGACTATATAAAGGAGCCAAAGCTCGTGCCGCAAGAAGATTAAGACTCCGAAGACTAAAAGCCACAGATTGGACACCATGACCACCAAGCCATGATGGCCAACCGAACCCAAGAAGGAAAAAAAAGAGAGAAAGAAAAAGCCAGCATTATAAGTTGGCAAACAACAGACCGTGCCGTTGTTACGGCACGCGACAGATGCCGCCAAAAAGGGCCCCGCCCTGAAATGGCCACCTCACACCCCCAGAAAGGGGGAGTGCTAGATGACCCAGTACTATGTATGAAAAGTGTCCATCAAAAAACAGTAATTAGGCGGCGCCACCATACACCGAAATACTACCAAAAACAACCTACGTAATTTGGTCGGGTTATTTGTTGCCTTATATGGTTCATGTTATACTCATGTCCCAGAGCCTAACTAGCGCCACCGGAGAGATTAGGAACTATTATTTAAAGCTGAAAGCGGTCACTTTTGCAACAATTCTGCCATAAGTGATTGGCATCCTTTCTATACCATCCATATTTAGGACTATGCAATTTTCAATGCATCCTCTGATCACAAAAGTTATCTGCTCTTTATGATAATATACAGTCATCTCCATATTAGCGTCATAGAAATCCTCCTTGTATAATTAACAGCTACCTTAAATTTATGTCTCTGTCTTCTCCTACTGTTAGATACATGTCTCTTCCTATATACGAGAAAGACTTTGACTATTTCTCCACAATATTATGAAGGATAAAATAAGTGCAAAACCTGTATTTAACAACTTAGTGGGCGAAAATTGGTCTGGTTGGCATCACATATACACAGATGCGTCCAAAAGTTCTTCATATGGCTGTGTTGGTGTATTTCATTATCAGTATAATGTCGTACAAAAAATTAAACTGCCTCCAGAATCTTCGGTATTCACTGGAGAACTATTTGGTATTTATAAAGCCGTTGAGTATGTTTGCATGTTCAATTTAAATAAATGTGTAATTTTTTCCGATTCTAGAAGTTGCCTCCAAATTTTATTAAAATAACCTTTTAAAATGTCAAACAATTACCCTTTGTTATATGACATCCGACACATCTTATTAAAATGCGAAAAGAAAGGGGCTCACTGTAAAGTTTGTATGGGTGCCGTGTCATTGTGGCATTCCCGGAAATGAGAAAGCTGATCGTCTGGCCGTAGATGCTGTTGCTTCTGGTGATATATTTCCATATAAAAACTATTGTAATGGTCTTCTGTTGCTCCCCAAAAGATATCTCAGGTTAGCCTAGGAGTTCTTTTGGTTTTGGAGCAGCTTGGAATCCGGAAGCTATTATCTTAAGATTCAAAACGACATCCCTTTAAAGCCATAGTTTTACAATAAAAAAAATTATAGACGCGAAATATCATATTTAACACGAATGAGACTGGGCCATACAAGTGCTCCTTCTCATCTTGCGAGGTTTGAATTTATAGATAATCCTAAATGTGACTGTGGTGCTGAGGTGGCTGATATCAATCATATATTTTTCTCTTGTCCGTTAAACGATCGCACTGTTTTTATGGAAGCTTTACAATCCAAACATATTCCCTTTCCAACAGATATCCCTTCCTTACTTATTGATCCTGATCTTTATAATATCTTAACTTGCTTCATCTTGCGCTTGCGTAATAATATAAAAGTATAGTTAGGGCGAGCGAAGCGAGCCCTATCACTATTCGACAATCTATGCATTCTTGTGGTACACTTTACGGAAAAACTATCCACCTGTTAGCTTAAATTCATGTCTAGATGTGTTATCAAACATAAAAATATCACTTTATAAACATAACAAAATATAATAAAGGAATTATACTTTGTATTACTACTAACGCCATCTGTTGGTTCGTATCTACTAATGTTAATTCTTTGTTTTTCTAACAGATGGCGTTAGTATTAAAAAACCGAACAAGTGCGAGTCGGACTCGCCCACCGAGGGTTCCGTACTTTTTAGTATTTGTTGTTGTAGCGGCAACAGAACTACATCACCTGTGAAAATTTCAACGGTTCATGAGATACAGCCTGGTGACAGACAGACAAACGGACGGACAGAGGAGCCTTAGTAATAGGGTCCCGCTTTTACCCTTTGGGTACGGAACCCTAAAAAGGGCAAGGACAAAATAAAATCTGTAACTAGACGTACCGGACAGCGACCGTGGTCCGGTCACTATATTTCTTTCTAGCTCTCAGCTGCGTCCTTGAGAGTCCGCAGCAAGCTCGGTTCTCCATGCAAACGTAGTTACGCTCTCATTTTAAAACGACTAGCTATTTTGCTCTGAAACTTTGTACTTACAATAGTATATGCCTGTAATTAGTTTATGTAGCTTCGGATACCATAGTTAAAAAAATACAGCGAATTTGTTTTTTTTTACAAAACTTATTTTTGCTCTATTTCATTTGTTTTATAAGCTGGAGCTATATTAAGGCCGTTCCATCGGTTTGCCGCTGTCACTGTCACATTTCGCAAGAAAGAACGGGAAAGATCAAGTGTCAATTTTGATCGAATTTTGTCGATTTTTATTTATTTTAAAAACGTTACCTTTGTTATGCAGAGCCCGGTCTCGGGGTGCACACAGCAGAAGGAAATGGTGCGATGGTGAACAAAAACCACGTCGTCCTTTAAACACTGATGTATTCTATCATAATCCACAAAATGTTAAAGGTCGTCAACAGATACAATAACTTATAATGTTATAATATTAAGAGAGTAACTCTAGTTACGTTGTACATCGAACGGTCTGATATCGAAGAAGGGGAGAATGACAAGCGATAAGTTGCCAGAGTCAAAATTAACTTAAGACGCCCATGTATGAGCATGTCACAACTAAAGTGTGCCATTGACTTTCCAACACTTCCCCTCAAGGGCACACTGTTATCTTAATAATAGTAGAGTCAAAATTTTCAAAAAGAAAATTAATATAAAACAATTTAAAATTTGGCTCTACCATATTAAATGTCACAAATAAACATTGAATGTACATTTCAAACAAATTTATATTGACTCTACCATATACTAGTAATAATATAAATTTAAAGTACAATCATAATTTGGATTATGTGCTCTAGTTTTCGAATTAAGTCTTAACAAACGTTCATAGCTTTGATAAACTCATTATGCTTAACTCTACCTAATGGTTTAGTCAACACATCGGCAATCATTTTGTCTGTAGGCAAATACTCTACTTTAATTACATTTTTAGATATTAAATCTTTAACATAATGATACCTTATGTCGATGTGTTTCGTTCGCTTATGACAGTATTCCTTAGCTTGTAAAAGTTTTTGAGCACTTTGATTGTCATTATATACAGTACAATTAATTTGCTTAGGCAAAATCTCAGACAAAAGACTCTTAATGAATGATACATCTTTACATACATCAGATATTGCTAAGTATTCTGATTCACATGATGACAAAGAGACACACCTTTGTTTGCGAGACTCCCAATTAACTGTACAATTTCCCAATTTAATGACATAGCCAGTATAGGATTTTCTGTCAGTAATATCATTGGCCCAGTCTGCGTCAGTATAAGCATACATAGACCAATTCTCATTCTTATGAAAACATAAAGAATGATGAATTGTACCTGCTAAATAACGCAAAATACGCTTAGCTGCTAACCAATGTGACCTATCGAAACAGTTGTTAAATTGGCTAAGTTGGCTACATGCATATGATATATCTGGCCGTGTACATACAGACAGATACATCAAGCAACCTAGAAGTTGTCGATAGTTAAAAACATCATCCTGTAAACAGTCATTATTTTCAGATTTTACAAGTTTACAGTTAATTTCCATAGGTGTGGCTACGGCCTTACAATTTTCCATGCCAAAACGTACAAGTAGTTTTCTGATATATTCACTCTGATCCAGAGTCAAAGTTCCCTTAACTTTATCTCTAGAAACATTTATACCTAAACAGCTCTTAAGCGGACCTAAATTTTTAACGTTAAATTTACTTTCTAAAATGTTTAACAAATTTTGCTTAATTGAACTGTTTTCGCTGTAAAATACATAAAAGTCATCAACATATAAAGCTAAAATCACTACATCATCTTTGTTACTTTTTACATATACACAAGGTTCACATTTAGATTGAGTGAAGTTATGCTCACTAAGTAGACTATGTATTTTACAGTTCCACATTCTACTTGCCTGTTTGAGGCCATAAATGCTTTTCTTTAACAAACAAACTTTATTTTTATTATTATCACTGAAACCAATAGGCTGTTCCATATATACAGTCTCATTGAGGTCAGCATTGAGAAAAGCTGTTGCCACATCTAGATGGTCAATGTTTAAGTCTAACTGATTAGCTATACAAAATAAAATTCGCATTGTCGAGTGACGGACAACAGGAGCGAACGTTTCGTTATAATCAATGCCTTGCCGTTGGGTAAAGCCCCTGGCGACTAATCTTGCTTTAAAACGATCAAAATTACCAGAAGCATCGTATTTAGTTTTAAACACCCATTTACATTTTATTACATTTTTACCAACGGGTCTATCTACCAATTCCCAGACATTGTTAGTAACTAGAGCATCATACTCACATTTCATGGCATCTAGCCATTGTTGGCTATTAGAGCCACTTACAGCTTCTTCGTAGGTAATGGGTTCATCAGTCGATGGAGGACCATGAGCGAGTAAGGATAAATCATAGTCTAAATACCTCGCAGGGAGTACATTACGCGTAGAGCGAGACGAACGTTGTGGTGTAGCGACGGCCACAGGGCGAGTCGCTTCATCACTTGCAGCTGCTACAGGGGGAAGGCTCACTGGATGTGAGCCGCCGGCACCTGGCGAATCAGCTGTGCTTGAGTCGCTGCTTCCAGTGCAATACTCATCGGACTCTCCACCTGAAAATGACGATGAATTTCTGTCAGATGAATCCAAATTATTATCATTATTATTATCATTGTTTAAAATATCATTATTTAAAATTTCATTATTAATAATTTCATTATTTTCCATTTCATTATAATTATTTGAATTTACTTGACTATTCTGACTAGAAATATTACCAATATCACAGATCTCATTCGACATACCATTATAAGTTATAATGTTATCACTTGTAAGTTCTTGCAAGGGATTTGTACAGGGGTTGTAAAATCTATTCTCAATAAAAGCGACATTTCGAGATTTAATAACCTTTGTGGGATCTAAAGGATCAGCTAAGCGATAGCCTTTAGATGTATCACAATATCCCACAAAAATGTATTCCTTTGCCTTAGCATCCAATTTATTTCGCTTATGTTCAGGTATCAATGAAAAAGCAGTACAGCCAAAAACCCTAAGGTGTCCAAGGTTGACCTTTTTGCCAGACCAGACCTCCTCAGGTATACGTCCGGCCAAAGCCGATGTGGGAGACCTATTCTTTAAACATACAGCAGTCATTGCTGCTTCTCCCCAAAATCGTTTGCCGAGACCTGAATGCTGTAACATGCAGCGTACCTTATCAAATAAAGTGCGAAAAGTCCTCTCTGCTACTCCATTTTGGGCAGAACAGTAGGGAATAGTGGTCTGGTGGATAATACCATGTTCTATTAAATATTGAGTAAATTTAGAACTAGTAAACTCTCCACCATTATCACTACGTAGGCAAAGGATAGGCAAACTCTTTTCTTTTTCTACCATAGCTTTAAAATGTTTAAAACAATCAAATACCTGTGATTTCCATTCATAACAACATTTAAGTCTCCAATTTTGGAACTTGACATGGTCTCACTATTTGCCAAACTAATACCTTGCTTCTTCATATCCTTTATATTACTGAGCAAGTTTGCATCATTAGAAAGGTGAGAAGACGCGCCCGAATCCAGGAATACATCCGTCCGGTTCTGGGCAAAGAAAGCTGTGGTGGTAGACTCCTTCTGCTTCTTGTCCTTCTTGTACTTAAAGCACTTCGGCTTGATGTGTCCAACACGTTGACAGTATGTACACTTTATCTTGCTTGTAACATACGCTGTTGTAGCGCTCCCATTATTTGAAGTCTTCCTTTGCGCCTCTTGAAGGAGACGAGTACGCACCAGGTCACTTTTGAGCTCTTCTGAAGATATACAGTATGTTTCTAAGTTTGATACCAAAGTGTCATAGTCCGCTGGAAGGCCACTCAATAAAATTTCAGCCACCTCCTTATCATCGACCACCCTGTCGATGTCGGCGAGTTGATGAACCAGAGACATAACATGTTCAATGTATGCAGCCATGTCTGCATGCTCGGTGAAGTCTACCCTGTGTAGCTGCCTTAAGAGTAGCACACGCCGATACAGCCCTTTATCTTCAAATATGTCTGACAAGTTTTTCCATGCTTCTTTTGCTGTTGTTGCTGTTCGAACGTATTGATATAATGCCGGCTTTATATTAAGACAGACACGTGCCAAGGCACGCTGGTCGCGCACGGCATCTGCGCCCGTCAAAGCCTCGTCCGAAGTCCTGTCTATAGTATCCCACAATCCTTCTGTGATCAGGATCATCTTTAAAGCGAACTTCCAAGTGACGTAGTTATTCCCGTCGAGCTTTTCGATAGCGGGAGTACCCATGACGACATTAGTGGTTGCATTCACAGCCATCGTGGCAATTTATGATAGAAATATCTATACTTGACGTTGTAGGACGACGTAAAAGGTTATATTTTGTTGATTTTGCCACTTGATCGACAGCCACTTACTTGATGGATCACGATTTTTCTTCTTTCGTGGTATGCTGGGCTTCCTATAACCTGTTATGCAGAGCCCGGTCTCGGGGTGCACACAGCAGAAGGAAATGGTGCGATGGTGAACAAAAACCACGTCGTCCTTTAAACACTGATGTATTCTATCATAATCCACAAAATGTTAAAGGTCGTCAACAGATACAATAACTTATAATGTTATAATATTAAGAGAGTAACTCTAGTTACGTTGTACATCGAACGGTCTGATATCGAAGAAGGGGAGAATGACAAGCGATAAGTTGCCAGAGTCAAAATTAACTTAAGACGCCCATGTATGAGCATGTCACAACTAAAGTGTGCCATTGACTTTCCAACAACCTTACAATATCAAAATTCGAAAGCTATGAAATTTCTATTTAAGTTAAGATAGTTTTTTCTTCTTTTTTTGTTTATAGTATTACATAATTAATAACCGAGTAAAGTAGGATTAAAAGTCCGAGTTAGAGGTTAATTTGGGAATTAATTGTATCGAGCGAAGTGTCATAATTCGTGTATCGGAAGCTATGTTGTTAAAGACAATATAGTCAAGAACTACATATATTTAATCCACGTCTACGAATATCAACGCCTCTCAGAAAAACATGATCATATAAGGAGATTTTTCGCCTTCTGGCTCAGGGACTTGACTATAGTTTGTCAAAGGACTGTCTCATTTCAAACATAGACAGAGAGAATCATACTACTTATCTTTGTCTTACACTAGTACCAGCACCCAAAAGAAAAGGATGAGTATAGTTTTTTTTGTTCTTATTTACTAACAATTTGGTTTGACCAACTATAATTACACGCATAGATATACCTTATGTCATTGTATGTGTCAAGTTTCGTTACAATTCAACACGTAGTTTTAAAATGAGAACGAAACTCCGTTTGTATGGGAAGGTGAAATTCGGCCGAACTTGCTGTCTCTCTATCACTCTTCCATATTAGTGCGACAGTAAGAGCTGCGTTTCCTTCGCTACGTATCGGAAACGATAGGTATGCGCTACGCACCCTGATTACAATAATAAACAAAATCGTTGAATACTTAAATGTGAAGTTAAAGGCGTTATAATTTTTTGGCGTGAAATAGAAAAACTTTGTATTGGAGCGTCAGTCATCATGAGGTACCTATCTATAAGTACCTTTAACAGAAGCATAGAAAACTGCTGTCTAAACGCGAATTATACTTACAGCATAACTTGGTGAAAACATGAAAAATTTAAATTTTGCTCTCACGCATCGCGGAACAATGGAACTTAGAAGGCTTGCGTGGAGCCGAAGCCAACACGTAGAGCCCTTGCGTAGAGCCGAGCGCTTGCTGGCAAAATACCTTTTGATTGAGAACGGCACAAATATTTATTTTATCCTGTTTTTATTAATATTTTTTGTTATAGCGGCAACAAAAATACATCACCTGTAAAACACAAATATACTTTATCTTAGCTGACAGCAAATTAAAAAAGGGTTTCAAGGACTACAAAGTAATACCAGGAGAAGCTTTAATCTCTCAGCATAGGATTCTAGTGGGAGTCTACTCATTGCCTAAGCCTATTAAGGAAACAAGAGACAAAACACCTAGAATCAAATGGAAAGAACTAACTGGCTTGAAAGGAAACGCACTCAAAGAAGATCTGAGTAACTACTTGACAAAGGATATGAGTAATACATACAACAACGCTGAACAAATGTGGTCAAGCTTTGAAAATCTCTGCCAGAGTCAGGCACGTAGCCGTCTAGGAGTTGCTAAAGGAGGTTTGAGCATACAAAAGGATCCATCCTGGTGGAACCAAGAAGTCAAGGCAAGAATTGTGGACAATAAGAACTTGTTTAAAAAGTGGCAGGAAACACAGTGTGAGGGCGACCTAAATAAGTATAAGGAGGCAAAAATGAAGGCAAAGAAAACTGTGGCACAGGCAAGAGCTAACACAAGAGAAAAATTGTACACCAAACTGGAAAAAGCGGATTCAGATACAGAAATTTTCAAAATTGCTAAATCGAGACACAAATCAACGCAAGACATTAAAAGGAATAAGTTTATTAGAAACAATGAAAAAATGTTACTAACATCTAATAAGGACATAACAAAAAGGTGGTATGAATACTATAAGGATTTAATGAATCAAGAGTTCCCGAGCCAATCAATAATACACCCCCTCCTACCAACCCTTGGTATCAATGAAGTTAAAGTGCAGGTAAGAAAGATGAAGAAGAATAAAGCTACTGGCCCAGATGAGATCCCGGCAGAAATATGGAAGTTACTGGGGCCTATAGGATTGGACTGGCTTACTAGACTCTTCAATCTCATCCTTAAAACCAAAATGATACCAAACTCGTGGCGTCTTAGTCACTTAATCCCCTTCTATAAAAACAAGGGTGACGCAACGGAGTGCGGAAATTACAGGGGCATTAAATTGACATCTCATACATTCAAGATCTGGGAACGCATTTTAAATAACCGTATTCAATCGCTTACGTCAATATCACCGAACCAGTTTGGATTCACACCCTCAAAATCCACCACCGACGCCATACAAGCTGTCCGAATAATAACCGATAAGTACCGCTTAAACAAAGAAGATCTGCATTTTATATTTATCGACCTGGAAAAGGCGTTCGACCGGGTACCGCGTAGACTTGTATGGCAGGCGCTTAGGGCTCAACACCTGCCTGAAATTTACATACAGCTTATACAGGACATGTATCACAATTCACATACGAGAGTAAAAAGTCCAGCAGGCCTCAGCGAAGCGTTCGAGGTAGGAGTGGGAGTTCACCAAGGTTCGGCAATTAGTCCACTACTCTTCAACTTGGTCATGGATCTTATAACCAGAGAAATCCAAGCTCCATTGCCGATGAATCTCCTGTACGCGGACGACATAGTACTCATGGCTAACACAGCAAGCGAAATGCAGGATACTCTACATCTCTGGGTTAACGCCCTAGAACAAGCGGGCCTCAAAGTCAGTCGAACCAAAACCGAACACTTGCAATGCAGGTTCACTGGCAGAAACCAACAAGCAACTGTCTGCTACCCCGACTTGACACCGGTGCCTAAAGTTACACATTTCAAGTACCTGGGATCGGTTATCTCAGAAGATGGCAAAATAGAGGAAGATGTGGCGCATCGAGTAAATGTTGGCTGGCAAAAGTGGCGCACGCTGTCTGGAGTACTGTGTGACACTCACATGCCCGTGCGAACTAAAGGAAAGGTTTACAAGATGGCTGTTAGGCCAGCGCTGCTTTATGGATCGGAGTGCTGGCCTATCAAGGAAACTAACGTGCAAAAACTCCATACAGCCGAAATGAAGATGCTTAGGTGGTCCGGAGGTGTTACACGGCTTGATAAAGTCAGAAACGAGTACATTCGTGGCAGCTTCAAGGTAGCCCCTATACCTGAAAAACTCACAGAGAACCGACTCAGGTGGTACGGACACGTGATGCGAAGGGGCGAAGAGTACGTTGCCAAAAAAGCTCTGAACATGCCGGAGAAAAAGAGAGGCCAGGGACGCCCGCCGTCAACATGGTGGACCAGCATGACCCAATTACTTAAGAGGAACAATTTACCCGATCCGACAACCCTCGACAGAATCTCGTGGCGCAAAATAATTAGGAGAGCCGACCCCACCTGAAGTGGGATGGAGCAAGGAAGAAGAAGAAGATTGTATTTATTTATTTATTGTGTACCTGACCTGACCACTTTTTTTGTTATTCCAAATTCCGAATTTCCTTTATTCCTTTCCGCGTTATTTCCTACCTTCTTTTACATGACGTTGGCTACGGGCAACACCGCCCTCAAGTCCTTTAAAAAGAAAAAAAAAAACCCGCGTAACATCACAGAATTTATTGTAAATAGGTGTACATATTTGCCATTGTATAAATATATAGTTAGCACCGTTGGTGATATATAGTATAAGGAATTTGTAAATTTGTGTAATGACTTGGTACGAGTTCAATTTTGAATACACAGATTTTTTTATGTGAGATATTTTAATTTTATATATGATCTGGATGTAACTTGAAATTCTAATTTCTACGGAGAAAAACATGAGAAAAACCAAGATATGGTAACCCTGATGCTGACTATATAAAAAGGACTGGACTATATAAAAATGACTGGACTATATAAAAAACAAATGATTGAAGACAAATATACTGAAGACATTTTTATTGGATTTGACTTATGGATTTTAAAAAAAGGAAGACTTTATATCTGAAACTGACTTATGAAATTTAATCTTACTGAAGAAGAGGCAGTATGGCCTATGGCCTTAGCCTGTCCAGAAGGACGAATATAAAAAAAAAAAAGAAAAAAAAATGTGACGTTTGTTTGGCATGTCATGCATGCCACAGTGCCACTGCCAATAGTTATTGTAGTTGCTTTGAGATTGTATTATTGTAAAATTGTTCCAATGGACAGATGCCATAAGAACCAAGAACTGAACTGAACTGAGATTGTGTTATGAATTTCCCTTAATTAATTAATTTGCATTACATTGCACTGAAATTCTGGATTGGGAGATTTAGGAGTTATGATTTTGTTCCGAAATTAAAGTTAACTGCAATTACATGTTTGTACTATACAACTAAAATTCGAAGAAAAAATTAGCAATGGGTCCTCCGCCCGTCGTCACGGGGATTTCTCCAAAAGAAGGTCCCCCTGGCACCAGGGTAACTATTCGGGGCGAATTTCTAGGAACTAGTGCGACAGATTTAACAGGCAAGTAATGACTTCATGTGTTATTAAGTCTTCACTTACTATGTGTAATTCCAGGGGCGTTTCTAGTATTTGTTACTACTACACCACATTGCTTCCAATTTATCAGATATTCCTTTCTTTCGCACGGTCAGGGGGTACAGTGTTAATTTTGTAACAGCAAAAATCAAGACAATATGGTAAATAAAATAAATAAAAATAAAAAAACCCTTTATTCAATGTAAAAGCGGTTACATATAAATTTGGAAAATAAAACTTAAAATTAGTGTGTTAATTACATAAATGACTAGTGGGTAAAGGCCTCCTCCAGTGCTGCCCATTTGTCCCTGTCCTGTGCTAATGACATCCAGTCTGTGCCGGCTGTTCCTTTTATGTCATCTTCCCAATGTGTAAGTGGGAAGTCTTGGCCTCTTCCCGCGCTTACGCTTCGAAAGTCCGAAACCACGTATTTATTGTGCAGTACATGGGTGTAAAATTCAAAAACAAAGGAAAATTTGTCGTTTTTTTCATTGAAGAGAGATGAAGAAAGGTGAGTAGTATTTTAAATCTATCTTTATGAATTTTGTCACCATTTATTTCTTTGAACATAAGTAGGTAAATCGTAAATTAAGTAGTTTTTAGTCAGGTATTATAAAAGTGCTGTTTTTAAATATTCGAATCACCAATGAAAAATATAGTTGATTCGCAACATTCGTCTTATTACAATAATCATCATGCTAGACCGTGGGCCAGGAACAGATTTCCATGACCAATCGCCTCCCGGGCGAAAACTCGTATAGTGGTTTACGGCTATTTATGATGAACCCTCGTGAACGTCAGCTGCTGCTCTGTTGGTGGGTTGAGGAATGGCAGCAAATAAAGTCTATAAAATTTTTTTGTCATCGCCTCCCGCTTGTTTAGGTAAACGCGTGTAAAGCACTGATTTTGATGCTCTTATTTGTAAATTTCGTAAAGTTTGGACTGCTAAAAATGGTAAATTTGTATTACACATATTCTGTACTTGACGTTTATCAGATTACATTGTTGTTATATGACTTAGAGTTCGAGGAAATGAAAGTTAAACGAATTCAATTTTCTCCAGAAATGACCTCAAAACAAGTGACAATTTCTCCGAAAATCTACTTATTTTCGACGTAGATTGCATACTCAAATAATCTGCAATGTTTACTTAAACTGTTGCTGTACTTCATTTTATTTAAATTGCATCTTTTATTTTCTGACGATTTTTTAAAAACTTCCCCTTTTACTGGTATAACAACGGTGACACGCGCTCGCGGCCTGTCCCGCGCGGGAGCTGGTAGAGGCAGGACGTTTGTTGATCGGCTCCGCACGTTGCATCGACGACGACGAAGTTATTTATCATTGTGTGCGTCGCTCGCCGTGTAAAAAGTTATATTTGTTTGCGTGTTTGGCTGTACTGTGTGCGTGTAAACTGCGACCAGAAACTTTAATCCTTGGGTTGTAAGTACTTGTTTATTAACCGCCTTCAAAAAAAGGAGGTTCTCAGTTTGACCCGTATGTTTGTATGTATATGTATGTATGTATGTATGTATGGTTGTTCGCGAATATCTCGCGTTTGGCTGAACCGATTTTGATGCGGTTTTCAGAAAAGTGTTTGTTACATTCTGGAGAAGGTTTTAGTATACATAGAGCTGAGCTCATGCTGAACCCTGGCTGTACCTAGTGGAATGCAGGTTTGGTGCAACATAGGCACACGCTGTTTTGGTCTTCCGACACGTCTTGATGAGCAATTAGGAGAGCAGTACCCAAGATAGAGCTGATGCTGAACCCTGGCTGTACCTAGTGGAACGCAGGTGCCCCCGGGCAGTGGCTGAGCTAGCGGCGGCTCGGAAGCGGAAAAAGTATGCGGTGTTGACGCACTACCTATTTGTCCCTCTTGCTGTTGAAACCACTGGCTGTTGGTGCGTTGAGGCCAAGACTTTTATTGGGGAAGTGGGCAGACGGTTGCGGGAGAGTGGTCATGACCCTCGCTCCGGGTCGTTCCTTTTGCAAAGGTTCAACGTGGCAACACGGCGAGCGTGATGGGCTCCTTTGCGTCTGGAGGGGCGCGGGGCGAATTTTGTGAATAGTTTTTGAGTTTGTTAGTTTCTAGTTTAGGTTAAGATTTTTGTAATGTTTTATTTTGATTATTATTTTAATGGATTTTAGAACATTAGACACATTAGACATGTATAATTTGTAATTTTATGAATCAATAAACCTTACATTAATTGTCTCTATATACAGTTCATGTGTTTGTATACTGTGTAATCTGCAATGTTTAATTTCTCGGTGTATTGGCTTGTCTGTAATGCCGGGTAAATATATTGTTAATAATAAATAAATAAATAAATATGCGACCTACAGAGAAGAACACCTTGCTGACTGGCATTCTACACATAGTATATAGGCCCCAATTAATATTGTTATATATAATAAGCATCAGGTTGAAAGATCTGATTTGCATCGGCTATTAGAAAAACAAGTAGACCGGGCTCTCAGTGAAGTTCCGTTTGCAAAAATAGCGGACCGCAGTTTGACTTCTGATCCTTGTAGTGGGATTCCTACGCTCCTAGAAACCCGATGTTGCCGGGCTGAAAGTGGTGCCGTTATCCCCACTAGTCCTTTGAATTTTCCCCTTACAATTCTCATACATTCGCTATAAAAAATCCCACCTTTTGCACAAATTGGACTAATTTGAGTGTAGCTCTTAGCATAATTTACCTTACCTAATTAATATTGGTATCAGTTTAAAGAACGTTTAATTACCTCTACATTGACATATTTTTTGTTTCCAAAAAGTATTATTTATATGAGGTTTAGACTTTAAAAAAAAGTTGCAAATACAAGTTTTAAGGGCCTAGGTTATGCATGTTTGCAAAAGCACATTCTACCTTAAGAAATGTGCAATATAGAAACATTTTTTAGCATTTTTAAATGTAGTTTAAATTATCTTGAACCACTGTAAAACCTGATAAATGGCAAAACGGCTGAATTCACTTGGCATAAATATATTCCACTACCCAACTAATATTAGAACTATAGAGCGCGATTTTAACTGGTACAGCAACAGTAGTTTCCATTATTGATGATTATTTTCTTACTTACTTACTCCTCTGGCGCAGCGACCCAAAGTGTGTCTTGGCCTCCAACACGACAGTTCGCCACTGATCCCGGTCCTGTGCCGTTTCTCGCCAGTCTTGGACCTGGAGCTCGCACAGATCAGCGTCCACCACATCCGCCCATCGGTACCTAGGTCGCCCGACCGGGCGGCGTGCTGTCGGTTTTCCCTCAAACGCTCTTTTCACCGCCCGATCGTCTCCCATTCGCTCCAGATGGCCGAGCCACCGAAGCCTTTGCGCCAATTTACCAATGATGTTTGGTTCAGCAACTAATTGTTACATTTCGGCGTTTTTGCGAATTCTCCTACTGCCATCGGGTCTCTGCGTTGGACCGAGGATTTTGCGGAGAATCTTCCTCTCAGCCACCGGCAGCTTACTTTCCTTCTTCAAAGTCCAGGCTTCACATCCGTATGTTAAAATAGGTCGGATTACGATCTTGTAAATTCGGATCTTAGTCTTTCTGCTGAGAAGCCGGGACACCAATACTTTGTGCAAGGCTTTGTGTGATTATTTTCTGGCTTTAGTTATTACCCTTTCGTATGCGCAAAGATAGATATAACTCCGTAATAGATGGATACAGTCTAAGGAAAAAACGTGCCTCGAAAATCACGAAAATTTGATTCTCGATCAGAGGGCGCCACTAGTTTTAGCCTACACTCGTATAGAGGGCGTTGACGGTTTCGTTTGTTATTTATAATTTTAACGCATATCAGTGAAAGAACATGGGTCAAAATCATAAAAATAATTAATGCAAATAAAAAAAAAAACATTTATCCATATTTAAATACATTTTATCGTATTTTTATAAATATTTATTTTTAGTTTTAAAGTGTGTCGACAGATGGCAGTGAATTTACTGGGGTTACAAAATTTACTATGACAGTACCGCTCTAGTATAAGTTACTCTATGGTATACGCATGTCAAAAAATTGCCATATAAATAGCAATCGTGACAACTTTATGTTTAAGTTGAATATATATGGAGCAGATCTGCTCTGCTACTAAGCATACAAAGGTAAGCTCGGTTCTCCATACAAACGTATTGCCTATTTTGAAACAAACACCACAGATAGAAACTATTTTAAGTTGACATTAGTAAGTAGCACAATGAATATGTGTACTAAACACCAACAATTTTGGCATGCAATATTTAGTAGAATAAGTTGAGAATGAATACTGAACAAATTTTGATAAACATTGTGCTACTTAATGTTGACCTTTTACGCTCAGACTTGGTTTTTGATTAATGCTCGAAAGCTTTCCCTCAAGGTTTGCCAGAGATGGAGCGCAGTATTCTTGCTGTCAAATTGACTGACAGAATCAGAAATTCCATCTTGCGCTCCAAGACCAAAGTAGCCGACGTAGCCCTGAGACAGCCGCTAAGTATAAATGGGACTAGGCGGGACACATCTGCCGTACCGTATGCCAAGCGACTTGTGGGCCAAGAAAACTACCGAGTGGACACCAAACATAGTGCTGCGCCACGTCACGGCAGACCTCGAAGGAGGTGGTGGCACGATCTTGACGTCTCGGAAAGATTGGCCTAATAATGCCAAAAAACGAGACGCGTGGAAGAAAGAGAGGGAGGCCTTTGCCCAGCAGTGGGACACAACAATATTACACTCACTCAGATCAGATCACAAAGATCACATACTTACGAGGGGCGTTCAATAAATTCTCGGTATGTGAATGAAAACAAACAAATACGATAAGTTTGATATTTTTATTTTTCAATGTACTCCCCCCCTATGTTGATACACTTAAAAGATCGATCTTTTTTTTAAATACCATTAAAAAAAACTGGTGTCAAAATGCTCCTCCACTGCCGCCTTCAACGCTTCATCGTCAGAAAATCGATTTCCACGCAGATCCTTTTTAAGATTGGGGAACAAAAAGAAGTCGCTGGGGGCTAAATCCGGACTATACGGTGGGTGAGTAATAGTTTCAAACCCAGATTCAAGAATAGCCGCCTTGGCAATATGAGCAGTATGCACAGGGGCGTTGTTATGCAGAAGCAGAACACCTTTGGTTAATTTTCCTCGCCTCTTCTCTTTGATTGCACCCCTTAATTGACGTAGAATGTTAGCGTAGTACTGTCCTGTGATATTTACACCCTTTCGTTTGTAATCGATCAGTAATATTCCTTCACAATCCCAAAATATTGTGGCCATGACCTTGCCAGCTGAAGGGATGACCTTGAACTTCTTGGGATGAGCTGTACCCTTAACGTGCCACTGCATGGACTCCTGTTTACTTTCTGGGTCATAACACTCATAATGATGAACCCATCAGGTTTCATCTCCAGTAACTATCTTTTGCAGCACCTCATCAGGATTTTCACCGCACAGGTCAATAAAATCGGAACAAAAAGCTACTCGCATATCTTTTTGAACCGGTGTCAGCATTCGCGGAACCCATCTCGCACTTACTTTTGACATATTAAGATGGTAATGGATAATATCATGTATGGTACCAACAGAAAGACCGGTTATTTGAGCTATTGATTTTAACTTCACTCGGCCGTCTTCCAATATAAGTTTTTCCACTTTGATAATATTTTCTTGTGAAGTAGCTACTACAGGCCGGCCAGGTCTAGGATCATCTTCAATACTCTCTCTCCCACGTTTAAATTCACTTGACCACTTTCGAATTTAAAAGAAGGAGGCAGACTCACGGTAAACACAATCCATTTCTTCTTTTATAGTTTTCTGATTTTTACCCTGTTTGGTCAAGAATTTTATTACGGCTCGATGCTCTAATTTAATTAACATTGTTAAGGCTGGCGTCCACTAGGCTCGCCGAGGCGGATCGCAATAATTCGCCTTCTATACATTTACTATGAAACTGCGTCTATTGACGAAGAGCCGCGGCGCGTCGAATCGAATTTACCGTTCATAGTAAATGTATAGAAGGCGAACTATTGCGATTCGATTTGATTCGCCTCGGCGAGTCTAGTGGACGCCAGCCTTTTAATCGCTAATGATGTTCACATTTGTTCATTTTGCTCTATCTCTGGTTAGGGAATGCTCCCAGTACTGAATATGCATGGAAAAACCGGATTTCCCAGTGAATCCTCCAATGAACATGAGCACTAGTTTCATAGTATCAAATCTACAGGACAGGGGCCGATTGCATAACAACTTTATAATCTAATAATATTAGTTAGTCTCTTTCTAATTAAAGGAATTAGAAAGAGACTTCCGCTAATATTATTAGTTACAAGGTGTTATGCAATCGGCCCCAGGTCACAACCAAAACTCACTAATTACCACCACAAGTTCTTAGCCATAGTGAACCGTATTATAATTTTTTAGTAATTAATGAGTTTTGGTTGTCACCTGAGACTGTTGACACTTGACAAAATAGTCTCATCGATGATGTTACTATTATGTCGTGGGGCGTCAGCAGAATGCGCGTGGAACCCCACAAATACTTTGGGGGACGACGAAGGAAAAACTAATTGACAGTTATACTTATATTTGCAAGTACACAATAAGCAAAGGGTAATACTTTAAGATTATGGCTCTAGGAGGAGCGGAGCTAAGAAATAAGATAGATATAGATCTTAACGTGACGGTGGCGTTTCGCAGAAAGAGAAAGTATCAAGCGTCAGACAACCATAGATAACTTTCGGTGTTGTCATATTATAAGTAAGGAAGTTTGATCCCTCTACACGAGTAAGAAGAAGAGTAAGGCATAGAGCACATATTAAGATTAAGTAATGCATACCCTGACCATCTTAATACTTCCCGTTAGGCATTACAATCTTATACAAAAACCATGCTAACATATGCTAATGACTCTATATAACATATAAATTTGACTCTACACATCATGCAAATGACTCTACATTTCATATGAATGTGACTCTACATTCCATATAAATGTGACTCTATATGCCTTAAAACTGACAATAACATAACATTCACATTCAATACATGGGCTCTACATGCAAACTCATTATGCTTTACATTAACATACATACATTTTAACAGCGCCTTAAACACATTGCATTCATGAACAAACTATTTTGTTTACCATTCAGCACTTTAGTTTAAACATCTGCTATTGCTAAATATTCAGCTTCACAAGAACTTAATGAAACTGACCGCTGCTTTCTGGATTCCCAATTCACTGTGTTAGAACCAAGCTTAATTATGTAACCAGTATATGATTTTCTATCAAGACAGTCATTGGCCCAGTCAGCATCGGTATATGCACTTATTGACAATTCCTTACTTTTTATATAATATAAACGGTAATCAATTGTCCCCGCCAAATACCTTAACAAACGCTTAGCGGCAAGCCAATGAGTTTTACCAAAACAGTTGTTAAACTGGCTAAGTTGACTACAGGGCTATATCTGTACGTGTACAGACAGATAAATACATAATAGAACCAATCAGCTGTCTGTACCTATATGTATCATCATTTAAACATTCACTTTCTTTCACCAAGCTGGTCCCCAGAAGCATGGGTGTAGACACAGGCTTACAATCTTCCATTTTGTACCTTTTTAAAATATTTTGTATGTACACAGATTGATCCAAAGTCAAAATGTTTTTTTTGTCTATCTCTAGTAACACGTATACCTAGGTAACTTTGTATGGGGCCTAGATCTTTAACCTGAAAATCTTTTTCTAAAGCTTGCATTAATTTGCTTTTATATGCACTGTTTTTACTGTAAAACAAAAATATATCATCCACATACAAGGTTAATATGGCAATATCAGATTGAGACCTTATATAGTACACACAAGGTTCACTTTTACTTTGAACAAAACCAATTGTACACAAGACATCATGAATTCTTAAACTCCACATGCGACTGGATTGTTTTAGACCATAAATGCTTTTCTTAAGTAAACACACCTTATTCTTATTGCTATTGAAACCTTTAGGCTGTTCCATATAGATTGTTTCATTTAAGTTTCCATTAAGAAAAGCAGTTGTGATGTCTATATGGTCTATGTTTAAATCATATTCATTTGCTATACTAAACAATAATCTCATAGTAGAGTGACGCACGACAGGTGAGTATGTATCATTATAATCTATTCCCTCTTGCTGAGAGAACCCTCTAGCGACTAACCGAGCCTTACGACATACAAAATTTCCTGAAGCATCATTTTTAGTTTTATATACCCATTTACTTTTAGGCCTATATTAACATTTTTAGGCCTATCAACAATAGTCCAAACTTTATTAGATATTAACGAGTTATATTCTAGTTGCATAGCATCCTGCCAATCATCAGCATTTAAACTAGACATTGCTTCCTCATATGTAGTTGGCTCGAGTGTACAAGCGTTAGCCATTAGAGACATATCGTAATCACCATACCTCTTGGGTGGAATGGAGCGGGTACTCCTTACTGGACGTTCTAAGGTTGATGATGGTGGAACGTGCAGGTCTGCCAGGACTTCCCCTGAAGCGCTCTCTGCACCAGGAGACCACTCAGCCTCCCTGGATACATCGCCATTGGGTGAGCCGCCATGGGATGAGTCGTCATGGCGTGAGCCGCCATGGGATAAGTCGCCACGGCGTGAGTCCCTGTCACTGGCTGAACAGTACTCATCTCCAGACCCTGAAAAATTCAAAGAATAATTATGATCCTGTCGTATACTATTTAATACTTTATTAGTTTCACTCACAACACTGGAGTCATTCATGCTTTTATTACAACCCTCTGTGCTACTCTCATTTGCACTTATATTGGTGCATATGGTACTCTCTTTCCCTCTGCCACCCATCATGCTACTATCTTTCACACACTGTATTTTACTGGGTGTAGTACTGTCATTCCTACAGCCCTCTGTGTTACTGTCATTCACACACTGTATACTGCTCGTAGTACTGTCATTCCTACAGCCCTCTGTGTCACTGTCATTCACACACTGTATACTGCTCGTAGTACTGTCATTCCTACAGCCCTCTGTGTTACTGTCATTCACACAGTCACATGAAACGACATTACTTTCATTCGTGCCTTTCATTAAAATGTTATATATACTCTCATTTACAATGTTACTCATGTCATTAATAAAATCAATATTCTTAAAATTATTTAAAAATTAATAATTGTAATGATTATCATTATTATTAACATGTCCATAATTATAACTCTTTCTCTAAAAACTCCACATCTTTAGACAACACAACTTTCCTCGGGTCTGAATAATTAGCCAACCTATATCTATATATAACCTATATATAACCTATGGGAGCAAAAATTTATAATAAAATACCCGAGCCAATCAGAACCGTTGACACCGACTGTACTTTTGTTCGTAAACTTAAGAATTATTGCACAATGAACGCCTACTATTCGGTAAATGAGTTTCTGGTCGAATGAAGTATGTCCAAATCCCCGTAATAAATGTAATTGTGACCATTATTTTCGTCCATCTAATTCTAATTCTAATGTAATTGTGATTATTTCTATTGTAATTGTAAGTATTTAATTTGAATAATATTTTACTGATTTCCTAATGTAAGTATTAGAATCTCAAAATTGTCGACATTAATTTTTATGTGAATTTAAATAATTTTAATTTATTATGATTTTTGTAATCAATTTTTATTATGTAATTGACAATGTATGATTAATACCGAATAAAAATCTATCTATCTATCTATCTATCCCTTTGTTGTTTCTGAATAGCCCACAAAAATATATGGCTTGCACCTTGCATCCAATTTTGTCCGTTTAACATTAGGTACCTATACATATGCTACACAGCCGAAGACTCGAAGATTACTGAGGTCAACCTTTGACCCTGTCCACAATTCCTCTGGAATTTGGCCACCTAAAGCAGCTGTTGGAGATCTGTTTTTAAGGTAAACAGCGGTCATGACTGCTTCCGCCCAGAACCTTCGGTCAAGACCAGACTGCTGCAGCATACACCTAACTTTACTCATAATAGTTAAATTCAGGCGTTCGGCCACCGAGTTCTGCTGTGGACAATATGGAACTGTAACTTGATGCTAAATGCCCTTACCCTTGAAAAAATCTGAAAGTTGTTTACTGGAGTATTCACCACCTCCGTCACTTCTTATGCACTTCACTGGAAAATTAGACTGCTTTTCTACCATATTGATGAATTCTATACATTTATTACCTACCTCTGATTTCCTTTTTAATAGATAAATGAATGATTTCCTGGTAGCATTGTCGGTAAAAGTGAGAATGTATTTTGCGCCACTCCAGCTGCTCGGAAGAGGGCCACACACGTCCGTATGAACCAGCGCCAGCTTGTCTCCAGGCGGCGTTGTGCTCGCCTTAGGAAAAGGCTTTGTAGCTTGTTTTCCTTCCAGGCAGGGAACACAGGTCCTTTCCACCTCCAGGTCTCCATTCTGCAACATAACATTATTAAACCTATCCCTAACAGCCATAAGGTCCCTATGATTTATGTGCCCCAGCCTCAGGTGAAGTGTATCTGTTGTCACCACAGGAGCAGCAACTGCGGAGCCTGACATCTCTCGCCCTGGCGCAAAGGCT